>NC_045619.1:92144432-92769432 GCF_009829155.1 Mustela erminea
AAACGTTTATTTTCGCTTTTGTTTCCTTTGCCTTTGGAGACATATCTTGAAAGAAGTTGCTGTGGCTGATATCGAAGAGATTACTGCCTATGTTCTCCTCTAGGATTCTGATGGATTCCTGTCTCATGTTGAGGTCTTTTATCCATTTTGAGTTTATCTTTGTGTACGGTGTAAGAGAATGGTCGAGTTTCATTCTTCTACTTATAGCTGTCCAGTTTTCCAAGCACGATTTATTGAAGAGACTGTCTTTTTTCCACTGTATATTTTTTCCTGTTTTGTCAAAGATTATTTGCCCATAGAGTTGAGGGTCTATATCTGGGCTCTCTACTCTGTTCCACTGGTCTATGTGTCTGTTTTTACGCCAGTACCATGCTGTCTTGGTGATCACAGCTTTGTAGTAAAGCTTGAAATCAGGCAGCATGATGCCCCCAGTTTTATTTTTGTTTTTCAACATTTCCTTAGCGATTCATTCTTCTGAGGACCTCAGGGCAGTGGCTTCTCTGTGGCCTGATATTTCATGGGCCCACCAGTCTAAAGTTAGATCAGATCTGAGGTTGTCTAATATGTGTCTCAGAAATCAAAGCCCATCTATCTCCCTGTGCATTGCAATAAGCCCCTGAAAAGTGAATTTTAGTATGTGGAGAATATGTGTGGGCTTGATTTGTATTTTGGGTATCTGGGAGACAAGAAATTCCCAAAGTTCTTTACCCCAACAGAGAGGGGGGAACACCTTTGATAAGGAATTATTGTTGCTGCCATTAGTCAGACCAGATGACCATACCATTGACAATGGCCTAGAGTCTATAAAAATGTGAAGAAGAGACAAAGTGTTGGCCAGGACACCCTCTAGTGCTAAGATAACTGCTGAACATGGGTCCCATCCTTGATTAGGGATGTCCCAGTTTAGGGAATGGGATGCGGCAGCTCTTCAGTGGCTCTATCAAGCATGACAGTGGTGTTGACACCTATAACAACTATAGACTCCCTCTCCTAATCATTCAGTTCACAACATGGGGGTCCCTAAGTAGCCAGCAGATATGGGAGAGGGGTGACCTCTTGGCACCATTGCATCTAGCAAAGGACTGAGGACCTACAGGTGGGATATGCCAGAGGGCCCAGTTTGGCTTCATAATTAATATTTTCCTTTTCCTAATGAGGCCCCTACGGTCATGCCAACTTTGTGGAGTGCTGTCTCAATGACCAAAGGCAAGACAGACAACTGGGTTCAGATAATCACAAGCTCAGGACCTGTGAAAGCATTTATCTCAAGAAGAGCCCACTATACAACCAACAGTTGCCATCCTGATGGTGTGTTGATTCAGCCAAGGAAAGCAGTTTCTTGCATCAGAAGCCCATGAACAATTTATGGCCACTGTGGTGGATCCAGAAACTCTGGAAGGAATGCAAAGAGGTTGTTGAAGTCTCTACAGTGAAGGAGCTTCTGGGTGGAAACCAATGGGAGTGCCTATTTGACTGCAATTTAGACAGACTCTACAGCTTTTTGTCATTGGATGGCCCATTCAAAGTGAGCCAATTTGTGAGTAACAGCATAATGAATTTAAAGAAAGTTTGTGAATGAAGAAGATATCACCTTTGAAACCCAAATAAACCACTAAATTTTGAGTCTACTCTAAAATAGTAAGGGCTGATGTCAATGAAGAGTTGGTTCCTTCCTGAACCAGGTATGGATCATCCCTGGGCTGACAAGTCATGTCCGGAGATTCTACTGTAATAGAAGTACCTTGAATTTTGCAGCATGCAGTGGCTTATCCCGATTGGAAAGTTTGAATATCCTTGCAGAAGGATGTTATCAATATAATGTCATACCTGTGTTCTTGGAATAAGTTGAACATGGTTAAGATCTATAAAGGTGTGGGCATTGGCAAGGCTCCCCAAATATCTCATGGGGAGATAAATAAAATGTATCATTTCTTCAAAAATAAAGAACTATTTATAGAGTAGAACATATCAACCAAATCCACAACAGTATAATATTTTCCAGTTGCTGATTCCTATTATTTCAGTAAAATTAGGCATGCAGATCTTAATGGAGGCCATGATGGCATTAAGATTATGGTAATTCACTGTGAAGTGAATTCATTTATTTCAGGTTTGAACACTGGGTTATTAAAAGGAGAGATAATAGGAAGAATGAGTAGGCCAGGCACACCAATCCCCAGGGATCTCGCTCTGTCACTCTAAACTTCACAAGCATCATGTCTCCAGCAGCTTCTCTCAAGGAACCCGTTATCATGGTCTCTCTGGACCATCTCTCCTCAGCCATATGTTTACAACTTGTTCTCAAAGTTGTCAACAATTGAGGTTCATGTGAAGCATTTAAACTTAAGTCCACAGGGCATGCTTAGCTTCTTCGGGAAATCGATTCCCACGTGTCTATTCAAAAGAGCAGATAAAATCTGTGTCGCTCTGCCTAACATAGAAACTGCAGAGAAGGCCAAGCCTTGCCTTCTGACTTCAAAATAACCTCCTTTAGCATAAAAATATTAAGGAATTTTCTATCTATCAAATTCCACTCTTCTAATTCTATCATTGCTGGAGGTGGGTTATTTTTTTTTTAAGATTTTCATTTATTTATTTGACAGACAGAGATCACAAGTAGGCAGAGAGGCAGACAGAGAGGGAGAAAGGGAAGCAGGCTCCCTGCTGAGTGGAGAGCCCAATGTGGGGTTCAATCCCAAGACCTTGAGATCATGAACCGAGCTGAAGGCAGAGGCTTTAACCCACTGTGGCACCCAAGTGCCCTGCTGGGAGGTGGGTTATTTATTTGTTTTTCTTTCTTATTATATATGTGAAGAACTGTGTCTCTCAGAATCTATTATTGAATTCTGGTTTGGATTCATAGAATGGAAGGTAATACGCTTTCTAGGCAAGCCCCAAACACTTGGGTATTTTCGTTAAGAGAAGAGTGAAATGTTTACCTGTGGAATCTAAGAAATAAAACCAACTAAGCAAAAGAGAAACAGACTCATAGATACAAGAGTGAGCTGATGGTTACCAGAGTGCGGAGAAGCTGGGGAGAGGGAAGCAAAATAGTTCGTGAAGAGGATTAAGTGGTACAAACATCCAGTTATAAAATAAATAAGTCACAGGGATATAATGTACAACATAAGTGATAATCAATAATGTTCTAATGGCTTTTATGATGGCAGATAGTAACGAGACCTATTGTGTTGGCCATTTCATAATGCATAAAAATATCAAATCACTATGTTGCATACAGAAAACGAATGTAATATTGTATGTCAATTATAATTCAATTTCTTAAAATAAATAAATAAATAAATAACCACCTATGGCTAGTGACTCCAACAACAAAAAGAGAGAGAAGGGCAGAATGTTGATGGGAAGCCAATAGACAGCATGTTAAATTTGATACTACTCAGAGACTAATATGGCACATCTCACCTTTGATTCACCTCTTAGGAACAACATCCCACTGCAGTCATTTAAATTGTCAAGGGCATGAGCACTGTATGTTTTTAAAGTCACTGATGTTATTATCCTATAAATGTGGATCATGAAGTCAATCAATTGTGAAAATCAGGATGAAAATGCAGTACTTGCCGAAGACCACAGGTTAGTACAAACAGGGAAGGAAGGGCTGAAGGCAAATCCAGGTCAAAGTTTAATATCACTTTGTGCCTCCAACAGCTGTATGTAATAATAGGGAGATTGACAAGGATTCCAAGGATATGATTTTTTCTAACTTGTATGCATGTGAATTAGATGGGTCTTTTCTATTGCCTTTGCCTCCGAATCACAAAAATCCAAATATGCACATAGGACACCACCACTAAAGTTTCCTTCTTGGGGGATTACCAATTTATCTATAAAGGACTCTTCTTGTGGAAAACACGAATGTCCCTTTTCCTGGTTTCTATATGCCAAGAATAGAGAACAGGAAATGTTTAGGCATGATAAACTGTCATCCTTACTTTGCCACTGAGGACTCATTAAGACAGCAAAATCCACTCTGAGGTGCTGCCTGTGGATATTTCAAAATCTCTATTCTCAGAGATATATCCCAAATCTACCTATAAGACCTGGAACATGACAGAGAGATATATAAGAAAATTCTAATTAATGTGATATATTGACACCAGAGCCTTGTTCCTATAGTCAAAAATGCTCACAATATAATATGAGAGAGTACTAAATCAAAGATCTTAAAGATCTATTACAAATGTATGCTTCCAAAGAAATAGGGGTAGAGGAAAAAAAATCATTTATGCATCAAAACCTTCAACCATATCCATGTGAGGAATGTCCTAATGGTTGCTGAAACAAGGAATTCAGATTTGGACAACAATGGAGATGAGGATCTATGGCAGGAAGCCAGTGAAACATCAAATACTACAGGTAAGGGGGAAAAGCACAATGAGGGGAAAGGGAAGCACAGAAAACAGAATC
Organism: Mustela erminea; assembly: GCF_009829155.1. Lineage (NCBI taxonomy): Eukaryota > Metazoa > Chordata > Mammalia > Carnivora > Mustelidae > Mustela > Mustela erminea. The sequence continues at coordinate 92,148,864 of NC_045619.1, forward strand.
TGATAAAAAATAGTTCTACTAAGAGCAAAGAAGTATGAAAATTAACAGAGTCAGAGGAAAGTGGCTTAAATATTCAGATTTTGTAAACATTTTGGGATTGAAGAATAGGTTCAAAAATGTTATTCTTCTGAAAAAAAAATGAGTAACTGTTCTGTAATAGAGTCTGGTAAGTGTCTGGGAATATATCAACTTGGCGAATTAAAAAGACTTTAGGAATAAGGTCATAGAAGATAATTAGGTTTCGATGGAGCCAAGGCCAGTGTAATGTGATGCTGGTTTATATCAACTGCATAGAGAGGAATATATGATATGACTCATTAGGTTCAGCTTTGTCTCTCCTACCCTGAGAAACTTGAGTTTTCATCACTCACCTCTCTCCTTCAGATCTCCTAAAAGTCAACCATGAAAAACAGGACGTTGACTGAATTTATTCTGTTGGGCTTCACAAATCAACCTGAGGTCCAGGCTGTGATATGCATCTTTCTGTTCCTCATCTACATGATAAGTGTCCTAGGAAATCTGACTATCATCATTCTCACTCTAGTAGACCCTCACCTCCAGACCCCCATGTATTTCTTCCTCCGGAATTTCTCCTTCTTAGAAGTTTCCTTCACATCCATTTTTATTCCCAGATTTCTGACCAGCGTGACAACAGGAAATAAAGTCATCAGTTTTGCTGGATGTTTCATTCAATATTTTTTTGCTATATTTCTTGGGGCAACAGAGTTTTACCTCTTGGCTTCTATGTCCTATGACCGCTATGTTGCCATCTGCAAACCCCTGCATTACCTGACCATCATGAGCAACAGGGTCTGCATACAACTCGTGTTCTCTTCCTGGCTGGGAGGATTACTAGCTATCTTACCCCCAATCATCCTGATGAGCCAGGTAGATTTCTGTGCTTCCAATGTTGTGAATCACTATTTCTGTGACTATGGGCCCCTTCTGGAGCTGGCCTGCTCAGACACAAGCCTCCTAGAAGGGATGGTCCTCTTCGTGGCAGTTGTGACTCTGGTGGTTACTCTACTGCTAGTGACATTTTCTTACACATTCATTATCAGGACCATTTTGAGGATCCCTTCTGCCCAGCAAAGGACAAAGGCTTTTTCCACATGTTCCTCCCACATGATTGTCGTCTGCCTCTCCTATGGCAGCTGCATGTTTATGTATATTAATCCCTCTGCAAAAGAAGAAGGTGCCTTCAACAAAGGAATGGCTGTGCTCATTACCTCAATTACTCCCTTGTTAAACCCCTTCATTTATACTCTAAGAAATCAGCAAGTGAAGCAAGCATTCAAAGACACCATCAAAAAGATTGTGAAGCTTTAAAACACAATACGTTTCCATGAAAAATATATTGCACATACTAAATGGGTACTAAGTGTTTTCTATGTCTCAGATGCTGAACTGGCCCTTGAGGATAAATATAGAAATGACATAGGTCCTAAGTTCAAGGAATCTGCAGCCTAGTATGGCAGAAAGATATTAAACTGTAAATTCATGTAGTAAGTTTACCAAAAATAAAACAAGGTAAGTGCTATTAGGGAGCAAGAATGAGAATCCATAAAAAGAACAGTTGGAGGGAGTTAATTATTTTCCAGAAATGACCCGAAATTTAAAAGGCAAAAGACATTGTTTATTTAGAAGAGTGGAAGAATAAGAATTTAGAATGAGAAGAAGGGACCATCAAGAAGGTATTATTTAATTACAAGCTCCAGAGTCAGTGGACATTGGTGAGTCAAGAGAAGTTCTGAGAAAGGAAGTTATATCCTCAGCATTATTTTGAAGGAAATCTGGCATTGGCATTGCTCTTCCTCAGCGAGCCCTGGAGACTATGCTTTGGACAAGGTGTAAATAATTTTGATTCTCCTCCTCTTTGTCATTCATCTTTCAATTGTAGCCATTACAAATTTCATCCTTCCCTAAGGGAAAATTAAAAGGATATACATTTGGTCCACTTCTCTCCAAATGAGAGAACCCTCAAGATTTTGTCAACTTCCATATCCACTCTCCAGAAGCTGTGGATAGAACAGGCTTCTAGAGCCAAGGTTAAAAACCTTCTGCTTCTAGACAGGATCTATTGTTGCTTTTCTAGCTAGGATCATTTTAAGTTAATGGCTGGGATCTCCCAGTCTCAATCTCTCTCTCTCTCTCTCTTTCTCTTTCTCTTTCTCTCTTTGGTAGTTTCTGGTGATTCATTCTTTCCTCTTGTAATTTTATTTTCATGTTTGTTTACTTTTGTTAACTATTAGAAAGGTCAAATCCTATGATATGACTCCATTCTTTTATCTTTTCTCCAAGTTTTTTGGTTTATAATATAAGCTGCGGATGCCTGTTTTGTAAACAAATAATGCATATAAAATATAATATGGTTTTATATTTAGGGTGCCTGGGTGGCTCAGTGGGTTGGGCCTCTGCCTTCGGCTCAGGTAGTGATCTCAGGTAGGTCCTGGGATCGAGTCCTGCATCGAGCTCTCTGCTCAGCAAGGAGCCTCCTTCCTCCTCTCTCTCTCTCTGCCTGCCTCTCTGCCTACTTGTGATCTCTCTCTGTCAAATAAATAAATAAGATCTTTAAAAATAATATGGTTTTAAAATAATTCTAAAATTTATATGGAACCAGAAAAGACCTCGAATAGCCAAAGGGATATTGAAAAAGAAAGCCAACGTTGGTGGCATCACAATTCCGGACTTCAAGCTCTATTACAAAGCTGTCATCATCAAGACAGCATGGTACTGGCACAAAAACAGACACATAGATCAATGGAACAGAATAGAGAGCCCAGAAATAGACCCTCAACTCTATGGTCAACTAATCTTCGACAAAGCAGGAAAGAATATCCAATGGAAAAAAGACAGCCTCTTCAATAAATGGTGCTGGGAAAATTGGACAGCCACATGCAGAAAAATGAAATTGGACCATTTCCTTACACCACACACAAAAATAGACTCAAAATGGATGAAGGACCTCAATGTGCAAAAGGAATCCATCAAAATCCTTGAGGAGAACACAGGCAGCAACCTCTTCGACCTCTGCCACAGCAACATTTTCCTAGGAACAACCCAAAAGGCAAAGGAAGCAAGGGAAAAAATGAACTATTGGGATTTCATCAAGATCAAAAGCTTTTGCACAGCAAAGGAAACAGTTAACAAAATCAAAAGACAACTGACAGAATGGGAGAAGATATTTGCAAATGACATATCAGATAAAGGACTAGTGTCCAGAATCTATAAAGAACTTAGCAAACTCAACACCCAAAGAACAAATAATCCAATCAAGAAATGGGCAGAGGACATGAACAGACATTTCTGCAAAGAAGACATCCAGATGGCCAACAGACACATGAAAAAGTGCTCCATATCACTCGGCATCAGGGAAATACAAATCAAAACCACAATGAGATATCACCTCACACCAGTCAGAATGGCTAAAATCAACAAGTCAGGAAATGACAGATGCTGGCGAGGATGCGGAGAAAGGGGAACCCTCCTACACTGTTGGTGGGAATGCAAGCTGGTGCAACCACTCTGGAAAACAGCATGGAGGTTCCTCAAAATGTTGAAAATAGAACTGCCCTATGACCCAGCAATTGCACTATTGGGTATTTACCCTAAAGATACAAACGTAGTGATCCAAAGGGGCACGTGCACCCGAATGTTTATAGCAGCAATGTCCACAATAGCCAAACTATGGAAAGAACCTAGATGTCCATCAACAGATGAATGGATCAAGAAGATGTGGTATATATACACAATGGAATACTATGCAGCCATCAAAAGAAATGAAATCTTGCCATTTGTGACAACATGGATGGAACTAGAGCATATCATGCTTAGCGAAATAAGTCAAGCAGAGAAAGACAACTATCATATGATCTCCCTGATATGAGGAAGTGGTGATGCAACATGGGGGCTTAAGTGGGTAGGAGAAGAATCAATGAAACAAGATGGGATTGGGAGGGAGACAAACCATAAGTGACTCTTAATCTCACAAAACAAACTGAGGGTTGCTGGGGGGAGGGGGTTTGGGAGAAGGGGGTGGGATTATGGACATTGGGGAGGGTATGTGCTTTGGTGAGTGCTGTGAAGTGTGTAAACCTGGTGATTCACAGACCTGTACCCCTGGGGATAAAATTATATGTTTATAAAAAATAAAAAATTTAAAAAAAAAAAGTAAACTACCCCAAAATTAATTGCTGAAAACAGCAGTATATTACTATCACTAATTGTTCCATGGATTGACTAGGCTTACTTAGGTGACCCTACTTGGGGGAGTTTATGCAATCACACTTAGTAGTTGCTTGGTAGGACTTTTGGAACAGTGGACAAGCAGAGTTTAGAGAACATTCTCTCCTTGACGGCCATCTTTTAAGCTGGTAACAATTAGCAAAGTCAGTCACATAAAGTTTCTGGAAACTGATCAAAAATATAACAAATTGAGATTTTATTAAACAAAATCCATGGAATCAGACTAAAAACAGTAGGAGCCCCTGGTGTGTGAGTTACTTACTGCAATCATATATACACAGTACTGCCTTACAGAATTGCTGTTCTAGTAGGTTCAGTGGCCAAGTGGCAGTTTTAATCTCCCTTAGCTTCATGGTATGGAAGAGCTACTTGGCGTGATTATGGTAGCTACCAAACATTAACAAATGGCATTTTGTTTCTCTGCATTGTAAAAAGTTTTTTATCATGTGGCTAGCTTCCTGTTTCTACTAGAGTAGGTGACCTCCAGTTTCCCACCTACAACTCTTGCTATATGGAATGATCTTGGGCCAGGAAACATATAAAGTGGATTGTCTGTGCTTGTGGTTTTCCATGTAGATTAGTGTAATGTGTACAAAACTCAGATTCCTAGATTTTATTTTTTTTTTAAAGATTTTATTTATTTATTTGACAGAGAGAAATCACAAGTAGATGGAGAGGCAGGCAGAGAGAGAGAGAGGGAAGCAGGCTCCCTGCTGAGCAGAGAGCCGGACGCGGGCCTCGATCCCAGGACCCTGAGATCATGACCTGAGCCGAAGGCAGCGGCTTAACCCACTGAGCCACCCAGGTGCCCAGATTCCTAGATTTTAATCCTCAGGTTTCTTTCTTTTTTTTTTTTTTGTCTTTTTTTTTTTTTTTTTGGTCTTATATCAATGGTCAGGGGCATAAGTATCGTATTGAAAAATAATGGCAAGTATCATCCTCGTTCCTGATTTTAAAGAGAATGCAACTCAAGTTTGTCCAGTAAACATGATTTTTGTTTTAGACTTTAGGTATAGAACTGTCAAATTCAGTAAGTTCTCCTTGACTTAAATGATTACGATAATTCTATTGAGACAGTTATATTTCTCCTTTAAAATCTAATATGGAAACTATATTTATAAATTTCCCACTGTTGAAACTTCTATAGTTTATAGATTTTACAGTGCATTCCTGAGAAAAACTTCAGTTAAAATTATGTGTCTTAAATATTATTATTTAGGTTTGATTAAGATATGACTCCCATGTTTATGGGTAAAATAAGGCTGTAATTTTTAAAATATCTTTAAAATGTTATGGAACCACAGTTGTATAATAACCATATAAAATGAACTGTTAATTTTCCTTTTGTTAAATTGGATTTATTTCTGCCCTTACCTTTTTCATGTACTATTCATTTTTTCTCATTTCTTGTTTTATTTAGGTTCATTTTTGTTTCATTTTTGTTCAGTTTTTCTAATTTCATTTTTCTCATTTCCTGCCTTAAACTGTACAGATAAAATATCTTCTGCAAAATATCTGCAAGTGAAAAATTAAGTAACTTACTTTTATTGTGCTGATTCTTGTCTAAAATGTTAAGAAACTAACCAAATGTATTTTTATGTTTTCCTAACAATTTTATTGTACCATTTGTATATGTATCCCTAAGTAATACAAGTACCTTATGACACTCACAAAAAAAATAATAATAATATGGTTTTATATTTAGAATTTAGAATGTATAAGTCTTAGCAACCAAATGAGAATAGACTACCCTACCAAGAACTCTACACATGGACTCAAGTTCACAACAGCTTGAATATGAACTGGTGGTGGTAGGACCTCAACTTAAAACTAATTGAAAATATTTTTTAAGAAAACTGAGTACTTCCACAGAGTTTAGTAAAATCCTAATGCATTGTAGAATGCTGATTTTGTTTGAGGTACAAGTGGAACATCATCAGGTGTGTTCACATACTTTATATGTGGTACTATTGTTGAGTGGAGTGTTGCTTCTTGAACATTTAAGAAACAAGCTCTACTGGACTGGTTATGGGAGAAAATTTCCAGAACCACAGAAAATATTGAAGAGTGCATGGCATTTAGAATAAAAGGTCTTATATGTAAAGGTATTGCTATTTGGAATATCTGATTTCTTTAGAGACTAGGCCAGAAATTAGTGATGACTTTTAATTTATTACAAATTTTGGGGGAACATCATCAAAAAGACATAATGCCATTGATTAACCCAGGAGCTGGGTCCGGGGGCAGGGGTGACCACATGCTCCCTCCCCTGTGCTTACAATGTGGGTTCCACTTGAATTTCCCACTCCCAGGGGCTGCTCAAAGGACACAGCCTTGAGATGGTGATGTGGTGTTGACAACACCTGTACCAGTTAGATGACTGAACCCAGTTAAGGCCTCTATAAACTCTTAAGATGCAGCAGACAGGTGCAGCAATCCATTCGTCTTGATGCCACCCAAGACAAGCCTCTTATATAAGCTCCCTTTGCTTATTAAAACTGCCACTTACCACCTGGAGTGGTCTGTCTCTTTCTTCCATCTCTCCCTGTCCTCTGAGTATGGGTGCTGGTTTCAGATTCCACCTGGGAAGCTCCCAGGAGGGCACAAACCAACACAAATTCACTGAGCTATCAACTGATACAGAAATGTTCTTAAATAGCCACATTTCAATCATTAGGTTCACCCAAATCCACATTTCCACCCAAATCTATGATGAAGTGGAACACAATACCATATGGTGGTCAGAAATATAGATGTTAGTTCAAATCTTGGATTCTCAACCTTCTTCAAGAGTTGCCTTGGGATTGTTACTAGATAGACCTCACTAAGGCTTACTTTTCTCAAACTCTAAAATGTGGATAATAATAATGTCTATCATATACAATAGTTTTGAGCATTAAATGAGAAAATAAGTATAAAACATTTAAAAGCCAATACTTAAGTATTTAATAAGTGATATCCACTGGAACAGAATGAACAATATCCTTCTCAAGAAACTGCAGCTTAATTAGTAAAAATAGATATTAAATTGATTGGTATAACATAATGGGACTGTAAACATGTTGGTCATTCTACTTGAAATCCCTCTGCAGCAAGGCCAGCTTATTTACATCTCTCTTATGGCCAGTTGCATCCTTCAGTAGACAGATCGACTTATCCACACTTGACATAAAGCCAATCGGAACATTTGGCAAGAGATTATTAGAACTGACTACATCAACTCCATGTGCTCTGAAGATCTCTAAGTATGCTGAGATAAGGAAGAAGGATACTTGGTGTAAGGCGAAGTTTAAGAACACTAAGCAGGGCTTCACCCAGCCTTCATAATATAAGCATTTAGAAATTATTCGAGAGGGAACATATCACCCTCTAAATAATCTTGTCAAAGAAAAAAAAAGACAGGTCATGCTCTTCTGCAATTTTTCACTAAACTGGCTTTATGCTAGTCCATATTTGGAATGTAATCCAAGTCATAGATCAGCAAAGGAATGATTTTACTGATTCTGCAGCTGAGGCCTTGGAATGTTCAATTTCTAAATGTCTGAGTTGGTAGACTTTATCCCTCCTGTCACCCCTGTAGACAAGAATCAAAAGAGGGGCCACTGGGTCATTCAGTCGGGTAAGCAGCTGACTCTTGGTTTTGGTTCAGGTCATGATCTCAGGATAATGAGACTGAGCCCCACATTGGTTCTGTGCTGAGCATGGAGCTTGCTTGGGACTCTCTCCATCCCTCTCTCTTTGCCACTGCACCACCCCACTCTTGCATACACGCCTTCTCACTCTCACTAAAATAAAATACAATTAAAATTGTTTTGAAAGAAGAATCAAAAGAAACGGTTTTGGCTACTAGCCTTCTCAGGATAACATTAGAGCTGTGCTAGAGTGAGTAGATAATGAAAACAAGGGTCACCACACTTCAGCACCAGTTCCTCTATCCACTCTCCCTAAACCCCCAGAGATTATGGACTACAGATTACACATCAAAACAAGTAGTATTCTCCCAATGCTGCTCCTTGCAGAATGTTAAAAATAAAATCCATAAGAAAAAAAAAAGAGTACTTTTTAAGATGGCAGGTTATGTAAGAACAATTCTATAATGATCTGGGCTATCTGGCCTGAGAATCATCTTTGTCATGTCTTTAAACTTATCCAGAAGAGGGCTGCTCACTCTGGAAAACAGCATGGAGGTTCCTCAAAATGTTGAAAATAGAACTGCCCTATGACCCAGCAATTGCACTGTTGGGTATTTACCCTAAGGATACAAACGTAGTGATCCAAAGGGGCACATGCACCCGAATGTTTATAGCAGCAATGTCCACAATAGCCAAACTATGGAAAGAACCTAGATGTCCATCAACAGATGAATGGATCAAGAAGATGTGGTATATATACACAATGGAATACTATGCAGCCATCAAAAGAAATGAAATCTTGCCATTTGCGACAACATGGATGGAACTAGAGCGTATCATGCTTAGCGAAATAAGTCAAGCAGAGAAAGACAACTATCATATGATCTCCCTGATATGAGGAAGTGGTGATGCAACATGGGGGCTTAAGTGGGTAGGAGAAGAATAAATGAAACAAGATGGGATTGGGAGGGAGACAAACCATAAGTGACTCTTAATCTCACAAAACAAACTGAGGGTTGCTGGGGGGAGGGGGTTTGGGAGAAGGGGGTGGGATTATGGACATTGGGGAGGGTATGTGCTTTGGTGAGTGCTGTGAAGTGTGTAAACCTGGTGATTCACAGACCTGTACCCCTGGGGATAGAGTATTATGCCTCCATCAGAAAGGATGAATACCCAACTTTTGTAGCAACATGGACGGGACTGGAAGAGATTATGCTGAGTGAAATAAGTCAAGCAGAGAGAGTCAATTATCATATGGTTTCACTTATTTGTGGAGCATAACAAATAGCATGGAGGACATGGGGACTTAGAGTGGAGAAGGGAGTTGGGGGAAATTGGAAGGGGAGGTGAACCATGAGAGACTATGGACTCTGAAAAACAATCTGAGGGTTTTGAAGGGACGGGGGGTGGGAGGTTGGGGTACCAGGTGGTGGGTATTATAGAGGGCACGGATTGCATGGAGCACGGGGTGTGGTGCAAAAATAATGAATACTGTTATGCTGGAAATAAAAAATAAAAAAAATAAAAATAAAAATAAAAAAAATAAAAATAAAAATAAAAAAAAAGAAGAGGGCTGCTCATTCGGTTAAGTGCCCAAGTCTCAATTTTGGCTCAGGTCTTGATCTCAGGCTCATGGGATTGAGCCCCGCATCTGGCTCTATACTCAGCACAGACTATACTTACTCTTCCCCTTCTCCCACCACCCCTTCCCCTGCTCTCCTTCTCTTTCTCTCTCTCTCTAAAATACATAAATTAACTAATTCTTCTTTTTAAATAAATAAATAATTTACACAAACCAAGGCTTCAGATTCTGTTTATCTGCATCACTAGACAGTAGAGCTAATGCTATACAGAGGTCATGAGTTCAGAAGCCAAAATAACCACCCAATTTAAGAATATATCCACTGAGGGAGAGAAGCAAGATTACACACCAGACAACACATGATGCAAAGAAGTTATTACTGGAACAGAAACAGCAAGAATTTTAAGTAAGTATGATTTCAGAGCACCTGGTGGCTCAGTCGATTAAGTGTCTCCCTTTTCCTTAGGTCATGATCCAAGAGTCCTGGGATTGACAAATAAATAAAATCTCTAAATAAATAAATAAAGTGAGGAGCCTCCAAGTACCAGGTCCAGCTCACAGGTCAACCAGCTGCAGTAATGTCTTTTTGATCATGTTCCCCCAATAATTTGTAATAAATTAAGAGTCATCACTAATCTCTAGCTTAGTCACCAAAGAAATCCAGATGTTCCAAATAGGAACACCTTTACATAAAGAACCTTTTATTCTAAATGCCATGCACTCTTCAATATTTTCTGTGGTTCTGGAAATTTTCTCTCATAACCAGTCCAGTAGAGCTTGTTTCTTAAATGTTCAAGAAGCAACACTCCATTCAACAACAGTACCACATATAAAGCACGTGAACACACCAGATGATGTTCGCTTGTATCTGAAATGGTAACCAGTGTTCTACAATGCATTAGGATGTTACTAAACTATGTGGAAGTACTCAGCTTTCCAAAAATGTTCTTACTTAAGTTACATTACAAAGCTGTAGTAATCAAAACAGTATGGTACTTTCATTTCAAAATGAAATAAAAACAATCCATCAATGTAATTCACTATACCATTTGAAAATTAATTAATCTATTGTAATTTTATTTTCATCTTCATGTTTACTTTTGTTAGATATTAGAAAGAACAAGTTCTGTGATATGACTCCATTCTTTTAACTTTTTCCCAAGTTTTTGTTTTTGTTTATAATAAGCCATGGATGCCTGTTTCATAAACTGATAAAGAATATAAAGTAGTAATATGGGAGTGCCTTGGTGACTCAGTGGGTTAAGCCTCTGCCTTCAACTCGGGTTGTGACCTCGGGGTCCTGGGATCGAGCACTGCGTCAGGGCTCTCTGCTTGGTGGGGAGACTCCTTCCCCTCCCCTCTCTCTCTACCTGCCTCTCTGCCTACTTGTGATCTCTCTCTGTCGAATAAATAAAATCTTTAAAAAAAATAAGATGGTAATATGGTTTTATATGTTAAAATCTGCCAAATTATGAGTTTTAGCAACCAATGGGAATAGATTACCCTACCAAGAAGTCTACACGTGGATTCAAGGATAGCAAAGTTGTCTTTGATGACTTCTGACCTACTTATACGTTCTCAAAAATATTTATGAACAGAATAAACAGGCTGTTAACTATAGAGAAAAAACAGAGGTTGGGCGGGTAGGTGAAATAGGTGATGGAGATTAAGGACACATTTATCATGATAATATAAGGATGGAAAACCGTATAGAATTGTTGAATCAATATACTGAATACCTAAAACTAATATAACACTGCATGTTAACTCTACTGGATTTAAAATTAAAAACTTAATTTAAAAAAATTACCAGGGCACCTGGGTGGCTTAGTGGGTTAAAGCCTCTGCCTTCGGCTCAGGTCATGACCTCAGGGTCCTGGGATTGAGCCCCGCATCGAGCTCTCTGCTCAGCAGGGAACCTTCCTTTCCTCTCTCTGCCTGCCTCTCTGCCTACCTGTGATCTCTGTCTGTCAAATAAATAAAATCTTTTTAAAAATTACCAACAGTTATTACCAACTACATTATCAATATTTGACAGGGACGCAAATATTCATCAAGGAGCAAAGTCTTAGGTAAGTATTTTGTCATTTTCTCCAGGGATTTTTGACAAATTGCACTGCTTACAATTTGTGGCCAAAACAGTTATATCTTGAGCAAATTAGTGAATTCTGATTACAAATTCCCTGGAGCATCACGTGTTTTCCCAGAATTGATCCCCTGAGTCTATAATAAAAGAGTCTATAAAGCAAATGTCCCCTTTCATTGAAAGTAACCTGTTCAGAAGCCTCTTAAATGCCCCCAAAGCTTCAAAACCTTAGATTACAGGAGGATGGGGGGGACCATAACCGCAGCACAGACAGGAAGCTTCCAGTCCCATCTCAGACTCTCCCTGATCCTCCTGCTGCATGGTTTAGACGTTGAGTAAGCAACAAAATTTTCTTCTTGGATAGCCAAGTTTTAGGACTGCTGCTGCTGAAGGGGAAGATATGTTGGAGGCCAGAGAGGAAAAAAAGAATGAAAGAAAAGATTTCTATTGAATGTCATACTCTATTTCTACAGAGCTGTTGCCACATTTTGCTGCAAATGAGCTCTTTTCATGAAACCACATAGGACTTTCCAGACTGCACACTCCCTGCTCCCTCTTTGAGGGATCCTCAGAGACCTGACAAGCTTGTGTTGTCCCTGGTCTGGTGAGTTCCTGAGGCCACTTCTCAGATAACCAGTCATTGTGCAGAAAGGGAGGTTGCTGCAGATCATGGCTTCCCTTGCCAGGGCCCAGAAATGACCCAACACCCAGGTTTCTGAAATAGTGCAAGCTTCCTTGCACTCATTCTGAGAAAACCACCAGCTCAGAAACCTTTTTTAAAAGATGAAGCTGAAGGATAATCCTCTCCGAAAAGAAAATGGGCCTCTTTTCAAACAATGGCTGGCTATGGGAGAGGAGATAGGCAACAGGTCCCTAGGCAAGAATTTCCCAAACATTATTAATTGTATATCCCATCAGTGAAAATTTTCAAGTGAAGTTGAGGAAATATCACCAATATATGTGTGTATATTAATTAATTTTTAAATTATTTACATGTAGTGATATATAAATGCATAGTTTATGCTTTAAAACATACATAGAACACATTTTTTTTCACAAAATATAATTGCCTGACAATGTTACATTAGTTTTGAGTAAGGCCTGAAACCATAAAACTCCTAAAAGAAAACATAGGTAATAACATCTTAGGGGTCTTAGCAACATTTTTCTGGAGAAAGAGAATTTTTTCCTTTCTTTATTTTTGTTAAGAATACTCTATACTCATTTTTTTAAGATTTTATTTATTTATTTGTCAGAGAGAGAGAGAAAGTACAAGCGGGGGGAGCGGCAGGCAAAGAGAGAAAAAGAGAAGCAAACTCCCTGCTGAGCAAGGAGCCCATTACGGAACTCCATCCCAGTCCCCTGGGATCATGACCTGAGCCAAAGGCAGCCACTTAACTGACTAAGCCACCCAGGCATCCCTGGAGAAACAGAATTTTTTAATGAGCTAAAACTAAGTTCCATAGTTTATCAACTTCCAGACATCCGTTTCAATATCTCTGAAATTCGAAGACATCTGATGATCAATGATATTTTAGCAGAAGGTCACTGTCTAATTGGGGTAGCATCTTTCTTAATAGCACATAAAATAATAGTGTAATTCACGTTGAACTGTACCTTAAACTTTATGAAATATATTGAACTAGATGGCTCTAATATCTCCTTCCCGTAATCAGTCATCTGGCACACCCCACAATGTGGGTGCCCTCCACATTTAAAGAGCAATGAGGGGGACCAAGGCGATCTTGGCCATTGGTCTCAAATGAAAAGAAGTGAGAAAAAAATCCCTCATAAGAATTCCATAGATTTCCCCAGAAAACAATCTCTTTTCTACTCATAATACAATGTGCCTAAGAGCCTCAGAGAATCTGATCAAGGCAAGGAAACATCAAGAGGCTTGCACTTATTTTTTAGATTATTTACTATTATTATTTTTTAGATTCTCAGCATGGCCCTGAGCCAATAGTTAATTTCTACTAGGTTTACTTTTCTTATCAAAGCTGGTGCGAACCATCCTAACAATCTTCACTGGTAACTATACATGCCAGGGATCAGTATGAGAAAGTGGTCTGAGCGCCTGAACAGACATTTTTCCAAAGATGACATACAGATGGCCAAAAAATACATGAAGAGATGCCAGCATCACTAATCATCAGGTAAATGCAAATCAAAGCCACAATGATATATCACCTTGCATCCGTCAGGATGTCTATTATCAAGAAGACAACAGGTAACAACTTCTGGTGAGGATGCAGAGAAAAGAGAACCCTTGTGTGCTATTGACAGAAATGTAAACTGGCACAGCCACTATGGGAAACAGTGTAGAGGTTCCTCAAGAAATTAAGAACAGAACTACCACGTGACCCAGCAATCCCACTTCTGGGTATACATCCAAAGGAAGCAAAATCATTATCTCAAAAAGATACCTGTATTCTTTGCAGCATTATTCACAGTGGCCAAGGTATGGGGAAAAACCTAGCTGTCCATCAATGGATGAATGGAAATGAAAACATAATATAAATAGATATAGATATAGATAGATACAGAGATAGATGATAGATATAGATATAGATATAGATACATAATGAAATATTACTCAGCCTCCAAAAAAAGGAAGTGCTGTCATTTGCAATAGCACAGATGAACGTGGAGGCCATTATGCTAAGTGAAATAAGCCAGACAGAGAAAAACAAATACTGTATGATATCTTTTACATATGGAATCTAAATAAAAAGTTAAACTCGTGGAAACAGAGTAGAATGGAGGTTACCATGAGCTGGAGGGTGGGGGGAATGAGTGAGAAGGTTGGTAAAAGGGTACAAGCTTTCTGTTATAAGATGAATAAGGTCTGAGGGTCTAATGTATAATATAGTGACTATGGTTGATAATACTACATTGTATAATTGAAATTTCCTAGGAGACTATAACTTAAATGTTGTCACCAAAAAAGAGAAGAAGAAAAAAGGTTACTATGTGAAGTGATGCATGTGTTAATTAACTGTGTGGGGGGAGTCCTTTCACAATATACACATACATCAAGTCATCACATTGTATACTTTAAATATCTTACAACTTTATTTGTAAATTATACTGCAACAAAGCTGGTGGGGGAGGAAAGGAGTCTGAGTAAAAATAAGCAAGATAGTCTAGATGCAAACGTCAGACAATTTTTTTAAAGATTGATTGACTGATTGATTGATGATTTTAAAGAGGGGGCAGGGAGAAGGGGCAAAGGAGGAGAGAGTCTGAAGCAGACTCCCACTAAGTGAAGAGCCTGATGAGGGGCTCGATCTCACAACCCTAAGATCACGACCTGAGCTGAAACCAAGAATCAGACCCTTAATCAACTGCACCAGCCAGGCACCACCAGACAATTTTTAATAAGGGTTCACCATAAGCAAACAGCAAGGTGAGCGAAAAACCCTTCTTATTCCAAAATTCATGCTACATATGTGAGCCATGCCTTAGGAAGTAGAAGATTTTGTTGTGAATACAGATCTGAGAAAGCCAGTGCATCTACAAAGGAAGGAAAGGTAAGTGCTGAGATACACAGATGAACAAAAAACAGTCCCTGAGCTCAAGGTGTCTGTGGTCTGGTGGGGAAGACAAACTCTATCCCACATCACTGACTCTACAAAAATATAACAGAGGCACAAACCATGTGTTAGCCAGGGCTTGGAGAAAGCAGGTGACTCAGCCTAGGGCTTCCAGGAAAGACTTCACAGAAGAGGTCACCCCTAGGCTGGATCTTGGAGAATGAACAGGTGTCTGCCAGTTCTAAGGAGAACTAGGGAAACAGCAGAGAATTCTTTGTAGCCATTATCAGAGGAAATAAAAGCCAAGAATAAAAGAAAGAATAGAGGAAGGGAAGAAGGAAGGGAGAGGAGAAAGTCACTGACATTCAATGATTCCTCAAAGATTCTGAAAGAGGTGACTTTTCTGACTAGAGAAGTGTCTCCAGAAACTTCTGCCCCACTTCCCTTAATCCATAGAGAGACAGTGCACAGGCAAAGGAGTGATGGACGTTGGGAGAAATTTTTCTCTTCTTCATCCTAATTTCTGATGCTCCTATCCTCCCAGGCTTGCACGTTTGTGGAAAGGGCTGTGGTCCACCATGGCCAATAGGACCATAGTGACTGAGTTCTTCCTCCAAGGCCTGACAGACACCAAAGAGCTTCAGGTGGCAGTTTTTCTGCTCCTGCTGCTTGCCTACCTCGTGACTGTCTCTGGAAACCTGGTTGTCATCAGCCTGACATTGCTGGACACCCGCTTGCAAACCCCGATGTACTTCTTCCTCCGGAATCTGTCCTGCCTGGAAATTTGGTTCCAGACCGTCATCGTGCCCAAGATGTTGCTCAACATTGCCACAGGGACCAAGACCATTAGTTTTGCTGGCTGCATCACTCAGGACTTTTTCCATATCTTCCTGGGGGCTACAGAGTTCCTCCTCCTCACAGCCATGGCCTACGACCGGTACATCGCCATCTGCCAGCCCCTCCGTTACCCCATCCTCATGAGCAACAGAGTCTGCACGCAGCTTATCCTCACCTGCTGGCTGGCAGGGTTCTCCTTCATCATCGTGCCTGTCATCCTGACCAGTCAGCTTCCATTCTGTGACACCCACATCAACCACTTCTTCTGTGACTATACACCTCTCATGGAGGTGGTGTGCAGCGGACCACAGGTGTTAGAGATGGTGGCCTTCACCCTGGCTGTGGTGGCTCTAGTCAGCACTCTGGTGCTGATCACCATATCCTATGTCCAGATCATCCGAACAATCATCAGGATCCCCTCTGTCCAGGAGAGAAAGAAAGCTTTCTCTACCTGTTCCTCCCACATTATTGTGGTCACCATGTGCTATGGCAGCTGCTTCTTTATGTACGTAAAGCCCTCTCCAGGCAAGGGGGTTGATTTCAACAAAGGAGTGTCTCTAATCAATACAATTATTGCCCCCCTCTTGAATCCCTTCATCTATACTCTCAGGAACCAACAAGTTAAGCAAGTAGTGAAAGACCTGATCAGGAAAATGGGTTGGCTCCAAAATAAATGACAGCCCTAACAAGGCTCTTTCCAGGGAAACATGACTCTCCTCAGAGCCCAAATACTACAAAAAGTATTTTCAAGGTTAAGCTTTCATGAATAGTCCTCTTCAAAATCCTTAAAGCTTTTCCAGCTTCCACCCATTCCCTCATCCCAAAAGCCACTCGCATATTCTAGGTATTTGTTATAGCAGGACCCCACTTCCAGGTACCAAAATCTGTATTGATTACCTATTGTCAAATAACAAGTTACCCACAAAACTCAGTAGCTTAAAACAACAAATGATCACTATC
The DNA here is from genome assembly GCF_009829155.1 of Mustela erminea. Lineage (NCBI taxonomy): Eukaryota > Metazoa > Chordata > Mammalia > Carnivora > Mustelidae > Mustela > Mustela erminea. The sequence goes on from NC_045619.1 coordinate 92,165,742, forward strand.
TCATAGTTTCAGTGGGCCAGAATCTGGCTGATTAGCTGGGTAACTCGGACTTAAGGTGATTCATAAGGTTGTAGTCAAGCTGTCAACCAGAGCTGTGGCCTCATCTGAAGGCATGATTGAGGGGGCATGTGCTTCCAAGTTCACTTGGTTGTTGGTGGAACTACCCCTATGGGACAAAAACCAATGCTCCTTGTGTGATCAGGGAAGGAGGGAAAGCAAAAGGAGATGTGGAAAATATATTGTAAAATCTTGTCACCTGAGGGGTGACTGTGAAAACCATTGAAACATCAAGTGTCCCATGCTCAGGCTATTGAACACGATGGCCTGGTAGAAACAGGATCCCATGATCCCCAGTGGCATCCCATGATCCCCAGTAGCAGGGCACAAGTGAGGAGCTAGGAAAGAATGTAATCCCAGTTCCCCCTTTCTGCACCTGGTGACCGCCAGCCCAAACTTCCAGTTCCTCCCTTACCCCATGAATGCCTCCCTGCGTGCCGGCATGTAGGAGAGGGTGCAGATCTGCTCTAAAGCTTCAGGATATTTGCCATCCCTTGGTACTCCTTTCCTACACTTGCAGGCATCTGTCCTTGCTTTTCTGATAAATAAATAAATAAATAATAAAATAAAAGCTATGTGCAGGATTCAGCTGCTGCTGCTCTCCCTCGCAGTGGCATCCCGGCACGGCTGCTCAGATTGGTGTTTGAGAACTTTATTTCAGTGCAAGATGAAGAAGAGTGGGTAGGACTGGGGCATGAGTCTGAACAGGGACCACTTAAAACACAGCAGTATCTAAATGCTCCTCTGTATGGGGAGGCAGCTCTGAAACTCCAGGAAGACAGGCTCTGAAGGAGACATTGAGGGGAAATTTGAGCTGCACACAGCGTCCCAGACTCCATCATACTCCAGAAAGACTTGCAGCACTTAGGCCGCACTCACCCTCCTAACCTTTCCCCAAGCCCCTCACACCCAGCCCATCACATTCACCCCAGTGTCAGCCTGCTTTTCCTCTGCTTCCAAGATAGCATGATCCCAAAGATACATGAGGCCCTAAGACAAGCTTGTTGGGGTTTCAACCTGGCCCTCAGGGCTGTTCAGAAATCCATTTCCTCACCTCTGAAATCCCTGACAAATGTCCCTGTGTGATAATATTTCTCTCATATCATCCCTGCCCTTTCCCACTTTTTTCCTTTGGTGAGCTTATCACCTGCTTTTCAGGAAAGGATGAAGTTGTGCAGCCTAAGCTCAGAAATACCCTCTCCTTTCAACTCAGCACACCTCAGGGCCTGCATCCGCTTTCTCATCCTTGCCCCTCTCTCAGAGAAGAAGGGATCCTGGATCTCTATTACCTCAAAAGACATAACACGGGGCATGGGGCATTAAAAAGAATACAAACTCTCAAGCTAAGCAGGCCTGTATTTCTTCTTCTTCTGTTTTCTAGTCAGGCGGCCTTGAACAAGATACTTTGTCTCTCTGAGCCTTGGTTTCCTTTTCTAAAAAATAGTCTGCAATAGAAATCATTTGATGCTCCAGCCCATTTCTTGCTCCCCCAACCCCTTAGAGCTGGTCCTTCACCCCAGAATTGAGTCCCTATTGCCTTTGTACACCCATTTCTCCCAAGCTGCTTCTCTTGCGGTAATAGGGAGAAACACCTCCTCTGAGAGGCACTGGTTCCCCAAACTAGTGCCAAATCATTCTCATTTATATCTGTGGCACCACCATCCCTTCAGTCTTTAGAGCTAGACATCTTGAAGTCATCACTGACTCTTCCCTGTAATCTGTCACCCACCCCTACTGTCTCCTCCCTCAAAAGGGTTCTCAGATTCACTCTCTCCCTGTATTTCAACACTCAGCACACAAGCCACATGTCAAATATGACCAACTATCAGAGACTGCAAGAGATGGTCTCACATTCTTTGCTTCCCTACCACCATTCTCTTTGGTACTACCCTCCCACATGGACTCTGGCTTTGGCCATGTGGCTTGTTTCACACATTGTGACAGTAGCAAACAGAATGCAAGCAGAAATTCAAAAAACCCTGGGAACTCTCTGACTGCCATGTGAACAAGTCTGGGCTATCCTCTAGATGTTAAAAGACTCAAGGCCTCCTTGCCACCATTGTCTTTACTATTATTTACTAATAATCACACACACACACCTACACACATGCACGCGGGCATGCACGCACACACACACCCTGCCCAGGTGGCCAGCAACCAACTGGCAGTGCATGAATGAGCCCATCAAAAACCAAGAGAAGTACCACTCAACTGAACCCAGCCCAAGTTGCCAACCCACAGAATCATGAACCAAATAAATGTGGTTATTATAAGCCACTAAGTATTTGAGTGGTTTATTATTCAACAAAAATTAACCAGTACACCAAGCAAAAGTAAATATATATGGTAAACACATACTGTTGCCTGGTTAAGGATCCAAGATTAAGAAGTGAGTCCAAGGGATGCCTGGGTGGCTCAGTTGGTTGGACGACTGCCTTCGGCTCAGTTCAGGATCTCGGAGTCCCGGGATCGAGTCCCGCATCAGGCTCCCAGCTCCACGGGGAGTCTGCTTCTCTCTCTGCCCTTCTCCTCACTCATGCTCTCTCTCCCTGTCTCTCTCTTAAATAAATAAATAAAATCTTTAAAAAAAAAAAAAAGAAGTGAGTTCAAGTTGGCTTGGTTAGGTCAGGAAAGAGAACTACATCTCTTCTCATCTCTATAGTTGCAGGCCAGAGAAAGTTACCAAGAAATAGGCCATAAAGCAAACTGAGGCAAAATTATTTACTTCTCTTTTGGGGCATTCCATGTCCTTCTCCCAGGTAATGTGGCCCCTAAAGTAAGACTCAAATAGGGATGTTGCCCCAATAGACTTTGAAAGTCTTATCCCAAGAAGCCTGATTTGAACATTCTCTGTGTGCAATGAGTTTCCCAGAAAACTCAGAAGCCACCTGGAGCCTCAAGTCCCCACACTCCTGTCAGGAGCATTTCTAGGACACCCTTTTCCAGAATCTCTGTCCCCAGAGAAAAAAAGTCTCATACGAAGGCCATGGTCTACACAAGAGAGACCCAGAGCTCCCCAGGCTATGTGTCTTCTTCTCAGAAGCTGCGGGAAACAGACAGGAAGACGATGTGCTGATTCACTCACTTCTCAGCCCAGATCAGTCTTAATTGAATGTATCCCTTTCCTTTCTCCAAACCCAGTAAAGACACAATTTATGAGCCAAGTCCAAAGCAGGCAAATGCTCCGCATGCACACATTTTGTTCTCATCTCAAGCCCCAGCACATTGTATCAGTACCTCATAAATGCATTACACCTTCCACATTGAGGTTATCAGGATGTGAAGGTAACTCTTTTGTGAGGCCTCCCACTGAAACAGGAATGCGGAGAGAGAGTGAAGACCCAGAAAGTCACTTAAAACGTGTACCTGCTGAAGAAACCAGATTCTCAAGGCAGGGAACCAGAGACAATCTGGTAAATGGCTCTTTCTAGTGGGATTTTCTATTTTTACAATGTCACACTCACACCACAGTTTAGGAAACTCAGAGGATTTAAGTTCTCAAACAATGGAATCACTGTCCCAGGAATGATCTAAACAAACACCTCCCTCCATTAAGGATTTTTGTTGTGTTGTGTTGTGTTGTGTTGTTTGTTTTGTTTTAGAAAATGTCAACTACAGTGGCTGGCAGAAAACTGACCAACCCTAACCAATATAACTCAGTCAAACTTTAATTTATGGATTAATTTTTATCACTGCTATGCCCCATATGGGTGTGATCAGGTTATGTAAGGCATTGTGAGCTACTTTTTACAGTTCTTAATGTCTGCTCCTTTTAAAAGCTGTTGATTTGGAGGGCACTCTCCCTGTGATGCAGATACTTTTGTGTGTAATTTGGTTAAAACTAATTTAATAAAAATTAATTAAAAGCTCTGTTTATGGAGTTAATAAACTCATCTAGGCATTTTCAGTGCCTTGCTTTAATAACTAAACATTAACAAGTCAGATCTAGGGAAATGTCTGCCCATAGGGAATTTAGAAATTTAAGTGATGCAGTGGTATTAGTAGGATGATTTTTTAAATTGTTGAGTAGTTCTTTCTAGTCTGTTAGGGTTATGAATTATGGGGGGTTTTATTTTAAGCCTTAGTTAAATGTATTTTTATTTTAACTTTAATTAAAGAAAATACCAGATCTAGGGAGATCCCTGTCTATGAAAACTTTATTAATTTAAGTATCATGTTGGTGTTAATGGGAAAGATTAAATGGTTGAGTAGGTTTTCTGATCTACCAGGACTAAGAATATAAATATTGTTGGTTTAGAACACTGAAGCAGAGTACTCACAGATTAAGGAATTCTGTTTAGATACAATTCCCAATAGCCATCTAAGGACTCTCAATAAAAATTAAAAGACCAAAGTAAAATCCTCAAAGAAAATAGTCGGAATTGAGTACACATCTGCTGTCTGCTCTTGCTGTATAGCTCAAACAGGGAAAACAGTGACATGGAGTTTTTTCTTCCTTTCTAATAACAGGTGCCAAGTCTTTCTATGAGGGGAAGGAGAGGGTGGAGCTCTGTACTGCTCTAACTTTTCATTCTGCTTTAATCTGTGCACAGTCACCTCTGTGCTTATCCTAGATGAGACAGCACCTTCTAGGGGTGGGAGACTGGAGGAAGGGGGTGAAGGTGAAAGGAAGGAAGGAAGAAAAGGGGAAAATAAAAGAGAAGAAGGGAAGGAAGTGGGGAAAATAGAAAGAAAGAAGGGAGACAGAAACACTGATCTTGAAAGTGTTATTTACAAATACATTTTCAAGTGTTCAAGGAATGGGTTCTGCAAAATTACTTCCTACTTAGGAATATCCTTCTAAGTATAAATTTTTTAAAAACTTTATAGAGACTTAAGATTTTATTTGTAAAGATGTAAAAAAAATTTTTTTGAAAATTCTATTTAGAAGATGATGTGGAGAAAGCAGAACCCTCTTACACTGCTGATGGGAATGCAAGCTGGTCAGTCAATCTAGAAAAGAGTATGGCAATTCCTCAAGAAGTTAAAAACAGGGGTACCTGGTGGCTCAGTGGGTTAAAGCCTCTGCCTTCAGCTTGGGTCATGATCCCAGGGTCCTGGGATCGAACCCCACATTGAGCCCCACGTTGAGCCCCATGGCGCGCTCTCCGCTCAGCGGGAAGCCTGATTCTCTTCCTCTCTCTCTCTGCCTGTCTCTCTGCCTACTTGTGATCTCTGGCTGTCAAATAAATAAATAAAATCTTTTTAAAAATAAATAAATAAAATAAAAACAGAGCTACCCTATGACCCAACAACTCCACTACTAAGTATTCACCCCAAAGATACAGATATAATGAAAAGAAAGGGCACATCCATCCCAATGTTCATAGCAGCAAGGTGCACAATAGCCAAATTGTGGAAGGAGCCAAGATGTCCTTCAATGGATAAAGATGTGTCTCATACATAAAATGGAATATTACTCAGCCATTAGGAAGGATGAATACCCACCATTTGCATCAACATGGATGGAACTGGAGGGGATTATGCTAAGTGAAACCAGTCAAGCAGAGAAAGACAATTATCATATGGTTTCACTCATTTGTGGAACATTGGGAATAGCTCGGAGGACCAAAGGGGAAGGGAGGGAAAACTGAATGGGAAGAATTCAGAGAGGGAGACAAACCATGAGAGACTCTTGACTCCAGAAAACAAACTGAGGGTCACAGAAAGGGGGGGGGCGTGAAGAATGTAGTACCTGGGTGATGGGTATTAAGAAAGACACATGTGGTGATGAGCACCAGATGTTATACGCAACTAATGAATCATTGAACACTACATCAAAGACTAATGAGATATTATATGTTGGCCAATTGAACATTTAAAAAAAAAAGATGAATATATGGGCAGCTGCTGCCATACAAGTTTTTCAGAGAGGACAACACATCCAAGTGGTGGGGGCTGCTGGTGCTGGCGCTGAAAACCATCCAGGGGCAAATTCACTGGATTCTTGAGTCTAGTGATGATGCTCTTCCATATGTTGAAGAATTAATCTTAAAATTATTAAATTTGCTACACCAAGCTCTGCCCCAAAGTGTAGAGCAACGTGTTCAAAAAAGTTTCCTTCATCCAGTTATTAAGAGGGCAATAGCAGATGCCCAATTGACAATTGAAAAGAGGAAGTGAAGAAATCCTTTATCTCTCCCAGTAGAAAAAATTCATCCTTTATTAAAGGAAGTCATAGTTTACAAAATTGACCTCCGGGTTTCTGTTTACATAGTAGCAGTATTAGAAGACATTTCTGCAGACATTTTAAAGTTGGTAGGGAATTATGTACAAAATACAGGGCATTATGAAATTACAAAGCAAGATATTAAAGTGGTAATGTGTGCTGATAAGGTATTAGTGGACATGTTTCATCAAGAGGTAGATAGAAGATATATTATCTTTAACTGATGAAGAGCCTTCCACCTCAAGAGAGCAAACTTATTATGATTTGGTAAAAGCATTTATGGCAGAAATTCAACAGTACATAAGGGAACTAAATCTAATTATAAAAGTTTTTAGAGAGCCCTTTGTCCCCAATTCAAAATTGTTTTCAGCTAACGTAAGTATAGTTCTGTACATGTATATCATTGCATGTGTGGTTAATTTTACATGACTACTCAAATTTGAATGTGTGGAGTTCATGATTGCTAATTTGACAAATTTTTTAAGTTGTGGGAATTAATTCATAGTGACTATGATCTCAAAGTTTTTACAACAGGTTCAATAAATTAAACATTAAAATTAAAAAACAAAAAAAATAGAAGATGAACATATGAATGTGCTCAGACAGACAGGATGGAGAGAGAGAGACGGAAAGTGGGAGAGGAGAGATCTGCAGCAGAGTTTAAGCTGAAAAGCGACAAGACACTCCTGTTTGTCTCTGTTAAAAAGGAATTTTTTTAAGATTTTATTTATTTTTTGGAGAGAGAGAATAAGCCAGAGAGCACAAGCATGGGGAGCGGCAGAGAGAAACAGGAAGCAGAGCCCAACATGGGGCCCAATTCCAGGACCCTGGGATCATGCCATGAACCAAAGGCAGACACTTAACAGATTGAGTCACCAGATGCCCCTGTTAAAAAAGTAATTTTAAAGAGTTTATAATGATGCATTAGAAACATTTTAACAATTGCACCATTCCCAGCTAGTGTTTATATAAGAGAGTTTTTTATTTACATTGCTAACACTTCAAGCACTTTAGCAAAATACTGAGGTAAAAGCCTTGAGTTACACAGATATGATCCTAAATGAGCATCATGAAAAAGAATGTGCATGCTGGCTGTTGTCAGCCAGAAGAAAGTTTCTGTTCCATTCAAGGAAACCGCCTGTGAACAACCATATTAACCGATGGTCAGGATGATTTTTTTAAGCAATTTACAACCGAACATGATAGTTTGTTATTGTGTGTTATACTTTGATTACCTTTTTTGTGTTGAACTATTTTTAGGAAATTGGAGAATTAGAGTCAACATTATCACATATTTTTTCTCATTTAAAATGATGAGAAATAAGTTCCCAAGTAGCACTTTCACCCAGAACATCCGTTTTTCGTGAACAGATTATTGATCGTAAAGAGGAAATGATCATGTAAGGATTCAGCTATCTCAACAATAGCATTGGTATCTTGAAGATAATGGAATAATACCTTCAAAATTCTTTTTTAAAAAATAATTAATTAATTACTTAATCACACCTTGACTACTATACCCAGCCAATGCTCAATCAAGCACATTAGAATAAAGAATGTTCAGGTGTGCAAAGTCCCAAAAACCATATTTCCTGTCCACCACCCAACAATACCTGAGGCTACTGGAGAATATACCCCATTCAAACTCAGAAAGAAAAAGACCTTGGATCCGGGAAGCAGGAGCTCCAATTCAAAAGAGAGTGAAAGGCATTCCCAGCCATCCCCAGATGGAAGCTGTACATCAGGCTGAGAAAAACAGTCCAGGGGATTCTGTAGATAGTCTCTTCCACATAGCAAACCCTGGGTACATCACAGACACCCACAGGCCCGTCACGCTCCAGCCGCACAGGACATGTCTACACCCGCTATCTGACCACATCACCCTCCCAGCACAGACACTACACACACGACAGGCTCCATTCCCAGAGCCAGTGACAAAGGGTAATCTTAGACATTCTTCTCAGGTCCCAAGTTGAAGAAAAGATGGTCTTTCTTGTTCCAAATTCCAAACGGCTTCCTGTTGACATCAAGTCAGACGTCCTCTGCCCCTGTGGGGCCAACCTCCGCTCAGGAGCCTCTACTTCACCCCTCGTCCAAGAGGGCCACCTCCTGCCTTCACAGGCCCCCTTGCTACCCAGTTAATCCAGCCCGCCAGCCACACCCCCAGCTACCCGTCCTCTGCCCAAGTGGTCAGTCATCCATCCCTTTATGGACTCATCTATTTGGCAATCCATCTGTCCGGCAATCCATCTGTCCACCTGTCTGTTCTGAACTTGTCAGATTAGTTTTCAGATACACAAAGAACCTTACTACGAACCCCTCTCTAGGGAGCTGCTCTGCAAATGAGGCAGGAATTCCACCTCGGGAGCAGAGAACCAGTTTCTGTCCTTAGGCCCAGGGGAACTGGGGCACATCACCGGGCATCACACAAAATCCTCCTGGGGTCCCTGCACCCAGAACCTGGGACACTGGTCTCCTGACCCAGCAGAGGCAGCTCTGAGCTGTCAGTACATAAACTGGGCCAGATCCACCGAGAACAAAGAGAAACCTAAGGAAGACACAGCTCCAACTGGCAGGTGGCAGGTTTACCACTCGAGCAAACTTACCTACAGGCTGGTCTCCAATAGCCGCTAAATACGTTGATCTCGGCTCCCGCCCACCAGAATCGTAGAAGTTGGTATGAAGGATTTAACCCGGTTCGGTAACGAACACCATCCAGAAGGTCTCAACAATACCTTGTCCCCTCAATATTATGTCCTTGAAAATGGCTCCCCACAGTGGGAGGAACCCACATTCAAAGGACAGGGGAGGGGATAAGGAGTCCCTGATTGCGCAGATGCAGCCCTGGGGTCAACCCGAGGTCATATCCTCCCAATGACCTCCTCCTGCACTGCACGCCTGGGGACCAGCTCTTACAATCTTGCATGCCCCACTCTCCGTCTTCTGCAATACGCCCTGAGCAGGCAGCAAAGGGTTTTCCTGGTGTGACAGTGCCACGTTGGGTGGCTACCTGGATGCATGGGACACAGGTGTCACAGAGCAATATAGGCACATGCAAGAAAAAAACCAAGATTCACAGAATGACTCCCAAAATAAGGACCACTTTTTTCCACTCAGAGTCCCCTAATCTGAATCACTCACTGATTCATTAAGTCCCTTAGTTGGGAGGTTGGATCACTCAGGGCATCACTTGTGTCCTCATGTGATTTAATAAAGAGGGTCCCTCAGCAGACTCATGAACACACACATTCTGTTTGGATAAAAGCACAGGTGCCTCTTTTCAAAGCTGTAATAATGTCCAAGGTCATTCTATTTCAGAGCACAGCTTTTCTCATTAGAGACATTTCAGTGTTCAAGAAAGACATTTTTGGCTGGCTATCATTTAAGGCTTGCTGAGCGAATTTAGTAAGGGCTTCTGTGGGTGCTATACCATCCTCCAAACCAACGCAGGGGGGGACAATGACAGTGCGTACACAATAGGACCAGTGGAAAAGCAAATGTGCCTATACAATAGGACCAGTGGAAAAGCAAATGTGCCCATCTGGCCTTGAGACGAGGGCAGGTGGCAGCCTTAGAAACTTGGCCCGATAGGGTACTTACTATACATGCTGGCCAGAGACGGCAGCCTTGGGGAGATGGGCAAAAAATAGGTGAAGGGGAGTGGGAGGTACAGGCTTCCGGTTATGGAATGAATAAGTCACAGGGATGAAAGGTACAGCATAAGGATATAGTCAATAGTATCGTAACAGCAATGTGTGGTGACCGACGGCAGCCATGTTTGTGGCGAGCCCAGCATAACAGAGAGATGTTCAATCGCTCTGTTGTACCCCTGAAGCTAATTTAACACTGTGTGTCCACTATACTCCAATGTTTAAAAAAATTGAAATTGAAACTAAGAAATTCTTAGACAAGTAAGAGCTGTAAGGGAGTTTGAGGACTGTCATCTTTAGCTCTCTTGACTGCAGGAGACAGAAAGAGTTGCTCTGCTATGAAAGAGGTGAAATGGAATTGAATGCGTCCTCCATAACACCTGTCAGAGCATCTCTGCGAAGCTACCAACCCGCGGCTCTTCCAAGCTCTGAAGCAACAGCTTTGAATGAAACAAAGTGGCTTCCCCCAGTGGGGGGAGACACACACCAAACACCCAAACAAACAAAAACACCAAAGATTACAGTTCTGCCTGGGATATGAAATAGGACGATTGGGGTATGGTGCTGCAATACCTAGGGCAGTTTGGAAAGTCTTTTTAAAGAAATGAAATACGAGCGGAGACATGATAATGAGAAGGCACCTGTGGAAGATGTAGGGCAAAACCTCTCGACAGAGGGAACAGCAAGCATGAAGAACCTGAAGTATGGTTAAGGACAAGGACGAAGGCTAGTGTGGCAGGAGCATAGTGGAAGGGTGGCAGGAGCAAGGGCAGGGTATCGTAAAATGTAGGTTTCATTGTTACTTCTCCACTAGGATGAGGGCAACAGATCAGAAGACAATTCCCACTGAAGAGATAGTTTGTTACTCACAGTTCCCAAGAGGAGGGCATGCTGCTTCACACAGGGCCACATGGAGAAGCACCAGGGTAGATCAGCAGGGAGTGAGAGGTCCTGTGGACAAAAGCCTGTATTGTGATTTTCAAGGGAAGGAACAGGCAAGGCATAGGCTAGACAAGTTTCAGTTTACCTAGTTTGGATAATTTCAGCCAGTTCTAGATTTAGGGGTTGTCTCTAGTTGTCTGGCACCTGAATCTGGGATAATTAGGTCCCAGGAATATGTGGGCCTAGAGTGTTAGAACCCAATAAAGGCGGTGGCAGAGGGTACAGCCTCGGGATTGTTGGTCTGCATATGAGAGGCACATTTCTCAATGAGTCATTGGTTATCTCTAGGAATTAGCTGAACCTGGGAGGGACAGTCTAGCCAGGATGAGTAAGGTTCCAGATGTCAAAACATCAGAATAAAAAGACATGCTTAATATGCAGGCACCGAATCATTAGCATCTTATAAATCAAGGGAAGGACTTTGCAGTTTACTCTATCTATTTATTCTATCTAAACAGAAGTTACTGTTGCTGGAGGATTTAAGGGAAAGGAATGGTATCATCAACTTACACTTGGAGAAAATCACACTGGCTGGGTAGAGACAATTTGGAGAACAGGATGGCCCTAGGGAGGGACAGTTTGCTGGACTAAGATTCTAGCCATGAAGATGATGAGATGGTTGGGATTATATTTTGGAGGCAGAACTGACAGAAGTTGCTGAGAAGTTGAATGTGGAGTGTTAAATGAATTAAAATGGAGGGCTAGATTTTTGATCTGAGCAACTGGGAGGGAACAGCTCCCTTGCTGGGATGAGGAAGCTCAGAAGAACAATAAGAGTTCTACACAGTAAGTTTGAGTTGCTCTGAGACATCAAAAAGGAGATACTCAACTATATATACAAAGAGAAGTCAGAGTCAAAGATATGTGCTTGGGAGTCCCAGAAGTTAAAAAATAAAATGTTTTAATAAGAAGAGCGAACCAAATACCATTGAGAGATTGAGATAAAGGCTGAGAATTAGCCAGTGGATTTGACAAAACAGGATTGTCAGTGGTTTTAGTAAGATTCAGTGGAGTTGTAAGGACAAACACAGAAAACATGAGATAAGAAGTGGAAAAGAGGGCGCCTGGGTGGCTCAGTGGGTTAAGCCACTACCTTCAGCTCAGGTCATGATCTCAGGGTCCTGGGATCGAGTCCCGCATCAGGCTCTCTGCTCAGCAGGGGGCCTGCTTCCCTTCCTCTCTCTCTGCCTGCCTCTCTGCCTGCTTGTGATTTCTCTGTCAAATAAATAAATAAAATCTTTAAAAAAGAAGAAGAAGAAGAAGAAGAAGGAGGAGGAGGAGGAGGAGGAGGAGGAGGAGGAGGAGGAGGAGGAGGAGGAGGAGGAGAAGGAGAAGGAGAAAGAAAGAAGAAGAAGAAGAAGGAGAAGGAGGAGGAGAAGAAGGAGAAGGAGGAGAAGGAGGAGAAAGAAGGAGAAAGAAGGAGAAAGAAGGAGAAAGAAGGAGAAAGAAGGAGAAAGAAGGAGAAAGAAGGAGAAAGAAGGAGAAAGAAGGAGAAGAAGGAGAAGAAGGAGAAGAAGAAGAAGAAGAAGAAGAAGAAGAAGAAGAAGAAGAAGAAGAAAGTGGAAGAGAAGCCAGTGTCCACTAGAGGCATCAGAAGTTGAGGGACTGGCCGGGGCTATTCCAGGTAATACCTTTCTTCTACCCCTGAACTTCAACACCCTTCCCAGACTGAAAACATTCAGAATGCTTACTCTCTGTTTAATGGCACCACTAAGAATGTCTGCAGTGACACAAGAGACCTGGAGATTGATGGAAATCCTGTCCTCCCTGCCTGCCTGGGCAACCAGACAGGCAATGTCTTCACTGGAACACTTTCATCTAAAAAGAAAACTAAGAATGGAGATTAATGTGGCTAAATCATTTTCACTATAGTTAACTTCTAGAATTTTCCAGAAGTTTCCACATTTAACTCGAAGCCAAGACTTCGTGCAGATGAATGAATGACCCATTGGAGAGTCTAGACATATCAGAGGGAGACCCTCAAATCTAATGCAGTCTGTGAACAAGGAGACCCTAAATGAGTGAGAAGGTAAAAGTTAGACAGGTGAGGGAACAAGGTGTGAGGAAAGGGAAGAGGACCCAGTTTGGCCAAGAGAAATAAGATCAAGGAGAGATGAGAGGATACAGTAGGCACTGGGGACCCAGACAGAATCACCTGGCCCATGACACTACCTCAGCTCAGAGTCACCTAGGGAAATGCGAAGAGTCAGGGCCTCCTAGATCCCAAAGGGGTGAAGACATAACAGCAGCTGGAGAATATCTAGGGGCACCACAGAGGTTGAGACTTCCAAGAGGGGAAGGAAGAGCAGAGCCCAAGTCTGTGCCCAGCAGCTCTTCCATCTCTCCCAGGTATGTGCCCCTACACAGTGCTGGGCAGCCTTGGTCCTTCTCTGACAAGGCTAGACCCTGCCAAGGGTAGAAAGCGAAGAGGAACAGAGGGCCTTAGAACCTCTCTCTGTGGGCTGGTAGCCAACACCTGTCCCTGGGCACTGGAGAAAAGAATCCAGCTGAAGTTTCCCGAATCCTTACCATTGCATTTGCAAAGGTGTGATTCGGGGGCCACCACGTTGGCTGGACAGGGAGAAGGAATGAGAAAGGGAAGGGAATGGGGATCTGGACAACTTCTCCCAGATAAAACTTCATATAATACAGCAAGGCAAGTGTGTATATTCTCAGACTACGCAAACTTTTCTATGTGTGATGAGGTCTGTATGGCGAAGAGGTGGAAATGAGGCAGTGGGCATCAAGCGTATGCAAGTCTGTGGGATCACAAGTGGTAGGTAAATCAGGTGGGCATGCATAGTCTCCAGACTGTCTATGGTCAATGCCTTATGAAAACTTAAGACATTCTTTCCCAGGTTCCTGTTAATGGTCCCCATCCACAGAGCTGCTCACATCCTCCTTTACTGCCCTGTTTCCTCCCTAACACATACACACACACACACACACACACACACACACACACACACACACACAGACATGCACACACACAAACCCATGTGCAACTCCCATTATTAATGTTTCAGGCGGAAAAAAAAAAGTCTGAAAGAACAAAGATAAGTTGTCTGGCTATGCTCCCCAAGACCTCCCTGACTTCATAAAGGCAGTCCTCCCCCCATTTCCCACATCCTTCCGTGGGTTCCAAAATCCCAGCTCCCTTGCCCCTAAGATATCAGATCTACCCCTAAAGAGCTATTATCCATTCCTGCCCCCTTTTGAGAGCCTCACCTCCTGGACTTAGGGCTCTCTAGGCTAACCAGTCATACAGCCAGACAGCTGCACCTTTGTCCCTTCACCTTCTGTCCATCTAGCCAGATAACACAAGTTATCTGTTGCTCCATCCACAGACCACTTACCTGATTGATTTATCCAGCTGCCTATGTCACCAAGGCTTACAGAAAGCGTTGGGGGTGAGAGGTTCTGTTTTCAAATGAGTGTCCGGGAGGAGAGAATGGGAAGTTTTTTGATGGGTATAGGAGTTTTAGTTCTGCAGGATGAGAAAGTTCTGGAGATTCGTTGCATAGCAATGTGAATATACTTAATATACTTTCTTTTGCTTCTTTTTTTATCATTTTATTTTATTTCTTTTCAGTGTGCGATGTGAATGTACTTAACACTACTAAACCATACACTAACAAGTGGTTAAGATGGTAAATTTTATGTTATGTGTTTTTACCACAGTTAAAAATAATTTTTTTAAAAAAAGGCATCTGGGTGGCTCAGTCAGTTAAGCATCTGCTTTGGCTAAAGTCATGATCTCAGGGTCCTGGGATTGAGCCCCTGCTCAGCGGGGAGTCTGCTTCTCTCTCTCTCTCTCTCTCTCTCTCTCTACCTGTGCCCCTCCCTTGCTTATTTTCTCTCTCTCTCTCTCTCTCTCTCTCTCTCTGGTAAATAAATAAAAATCTTAAAAAAAAAAAAAAAAGAGAGAGAGAGTGCCTCAGCCCCTCTCTATGACCCAAAAAGGCTCTCTGTCCTTCTCTTTTTCCATCTATGGGAGAATTTGAAGAAAATAAGAGTGTCCTCAGGGCCAGTATCTCTCTGAAGATTGTCCCAACTGTGTCAGGATGTACTGGAGATAAGAGAAGTTAAGAGGGAAATTATCACAGGCAGACGGCAAACAGGGGAGATGGAGCTGGGGATAGAGCAGGGAAGAGAGAGGATAAATTAAGGAAGGAGAAACTTATCTCTCTCCCTTCACAGATGATATTTTGGGGTGAAATGTAATTAGAGGACTGAACTAAAGAGATGCTCATGGTGTGGCAAAGATGAGGTGACGGGGGCGCGTGGGTTGCTCAGTGGGTTAAAGCCTCTGCCTTCAGCTCAAGTCATGATCCCAGGGTCCTGGGATCGAGCCCCATATTGGGCTCTCTGCTCAGCAGGGAGCCTGCTTCCCTTCCTCTCTCTCTGCCTACTTGTGATCTCTGTCTTTCAAATAAATAAATAAAATATTAAAAAAAAAAAAAGATGAGCTGATGATGGTGGGAGAGACTTGATGAGGACAGACAAGATGAAGAAGAATCCCAGCTTTACTCAGGGAAGGAAGGCTGGCATGGCCACTTGCGTTCAGTTAAAAGAAATCCAAAAGTACATATTACATGTCAAAACATGTATGGACAAAAAGATGTCCATACCTTTAGCCAATTACCAGTCTTAGAAATTTTTCCTAAGGGAATAAGTTAACAGAAACAAAATGAGACAATACACAAAGATATTGTTTCCATCATTATCTAAAAGAACAAATACACCCAGTAGAAGATTTAAGTGCAAGAGTATATGAAGTGTTGGTTAAATGGTGGTGGAGAAATTCAACAGACTGCTAAAAAACTTTGAAATAAGATCACTCAGAAGGGCACCTGGGTGGCTCAGTCAGTTAAGCGTCTGCCTTCCACTCAGGTCATGATCCCAGGGTGCTGGGATAGAGTCCTGCTTCGGGCTCCCTGCTCAGCAGGGAGTCTACTTCTCTCTCTGTCCCCCACTCATGCTTTCTCTCTCACACACACATACAAAAGTAAATAAATAAAATCTTTAAAAAAAAAAAAGATCACAGAGCAAAATGCTTCAAGCAAACATTAAAAGGGAAATGGAAAAGGGCACCTGACAGACTCAGCCAGAAGAACACACAACTCCTGATCTCGGGGTCGTTAGCTTAAGCCCTACATTGGGCATAAGGATTACTTAAATAAATAAAAACCTTTAAAAAAAAAAGGAAAGGAAAAAGACAAAATTGTATATCCGCTATGATTACAAGCATGTAAAATAGGTTTGTGGTGAGATAAAGACTTGAGGGTAATATACAAGAAAGAGAAGAAATTAACTCAGGTGCAGAAATCATAGACGACTTTACTCCAAATATTTCTTAAGTATTTTAATTGCAAAAATAACATTTTTTTAATTTGAAAATAACAAGATTTCTTCCATACATTATTATTAGTGGTGTGAGCCTCTGAAGGGTTGACTCAGAAATTACTTCTGTCCAAACCCACTAGATGGAATTTATCTCCCAGAAGTGTAGGGTAAGGCTGTTGGCCTTGCTGGAGATACTGTGGGCATGATGGTTGATACCTCAGGCTTCAAGTTAGTATTCTGGTTCTGCCAGGTTCTGTCGGCAATTTAAATTCTCAGAGCTCTGGTTCCTTCTCTGCAATGATGAGATAACAACTAGTACTAGAGCTGTTATGAAGGCCCCTGAGATAGGGCACAATGCCCAGCATACAGTAATCTCTAAGTGTAAGCTGTAGAGTAAATGACATAAGGCAAAAAAATATAAATAAATACAGTAAGCAGACAAACTGGCAGTGGGAGGAAGATTGGGTCTATGAGCAATATGCAGAAAGCATGAAACTCTCCTGCCTAACATTTGAGATGTCCGGGCTAATCTCATGTGTGGGGTGAACATGGGTGATAAGGCCCTGCAAATGCTGGGAACCCAGACTTCTACAAGACTTGAGCCCAGTGTCCTGTCTGTCTCACTGGCTGCCTAACTTGAGGCAGATCACTTCATCTTTCTGTTCATCAGTTCCCCCATCTTTATAAGTAGGATTCATTCATTTATCTAATAAATATTCAGCAGAGCGCTTGGCATGTGCAAGATCTCCTGTTAGTTATCCAGCAATTAAACTTCCTTTATGACAGTAGAGAGATGATTAAAAGCACAGACTCTGGTTATTAGGTGGGGCTGGGTTCAAACCCCAACATCCTCCATTACTAGATGAGTGACTTCGAGAAAGGTATTAACGCTGTTTGGGCTTCCATTTGCTCATCTGTAAAATGGAGAAACTTTCTATGTCATAGTGTGATTGTGAAGATCCAGTGATTTCGAGAATGTTAAGCCCTCTGGCATGGCGCCTGGCAGGGACCAGGCACTTGGAAAGGACCCACAGCTGTTAAAACAGGTGGCCCCCTATTACTTCCCCAACTGTCCCGCAGGACCTTACGGTGGAGACTGCACTAGAAAGGGCTGGGACCCAGATACAACTAATGACTCACAAGAACACAGAGGAAGGTGTTATCTTCAAATAGGGGAAGAGCTATCTGGAGCAAGAGGGGGTGACACATACTGTAAAACGCTAAAAATTTAGCCAAGACAAATATAATTAAAGACCCATCCTACAAGCAGAGGAGGCCAAAGTTAGATGCAGCTAGCACCAAAGATGGTCAGCTCCCCATCACTACAGATGTGCCCACA
Organism: Mustela erminea; assembly: GCF_009829155.1. NCBI lineage: Eukaryota > Metazoa > Chordata > Mammalia > Carnivora > Mustelidae > Mustela > Mustela erminea. The sequence goes on from NC_045619.1 coordinate 92,183,245, forward strand.
GACACTGCCCAGCATCCCACGAAGATGTTGATAAGCCTGGAGCCATGCTAAAAAATATAACATTTATTGACACATAGAATACCAAAATGCCACAGGTAATCATTTCTGACCTTGAGGCGCAGAAAAGCTGCCTTAGGGGAGGTGGAATTTGACTTGAGCTTGACGGATGAGCAGGATTTTAACAGAATGCCTAGAAACATTCTCTGCAGGGGCACACTCTGTGTAAAAGCTTGGGAGACCAGCTAGCATGCTAAAACAGAGTAGCTGGTGTAGCTCAACACAGAGTAGCTCAACACAGAGACCCAGATAAGAGGAAGCCAAATAGAGTGTGGCCTATCCCTGGCCCCCTCCCTTCACAGGACACAGGCTGAAACCCAGTGATCTGTGACAGGAGGCCTGATAGAATCCCAAGGCATGATACAATTAGGCAATATTATCACAATCCCGTCATTGCATGGCATTCTAAATCCACAGCCTACCACGGTGATTATCACATACTAGCTTAGGACAGTCCCTGGCTGAACCCACGATACAGGTGCTACATTGTCTCTTTCAGGCTGGGGGTTCAGTCCAGGAAAAACAAAGGGGCTTAGGACATAGCACTGCTCCATCTCCACTCCAAAGAAAGACCCACAGTACAGGGGTCTCTCCGCCTGGGAATTAGGCCCTTCACCAGGGCTCAGAGCATCGGGAACAGTGGAAAATGCAGCAAATTTGGAGCCAAGAAACTTTGGTTCAAGTCCCAGGCCTGAAACTCCCTTGGTATTACTTCAGCAAATTATTTACCCCCTCCAAGACAAAATGGAATCCTCCATAAAGTAGAGACCCTAATTCTCTCCGTTGATCCCAAAGGGACTGTATGAGAAGTGCTTTACTTAATTACAGACATGCTGCTTTTTTCTGTATAAATATCTCTTCCTTGGTTGTGCCGTAGGTTCTGGCCTGAAGTGATGGCTGAGGAAAATCAGACTCTGCCTGAATTTCTCCTTCTAGGATTCTCTGATCTCCGGGCCCTGCAGGGCCCCCTCTTCTGGGTGGTGCTTCTGTTCTACCTGGTCACCTTGCTGGGTAACTCTATGATCATCCTCCTCACACAGGTCAGCCCAGCCCTGCACTCCCCCATGTACTTCTTCCTGCGTCACCTCTCAGTGCTGGAGCTCCTGTACACCACGGACATCGTGCCCCGGACCCTGGCTGACCTGGCCTCCCAACAGCCCCAGGCCATCTCCTTCCAGAGCTGTGTAGCCCAGATGTATGTCTTCATTGTCCTGGGCATTTCAGAGTGCTGCCTGCTCACAGCCATGGCCTATGACCGCTACGCCGCCATCTGCCGGCCCCTGCACTATTCCACCCTCATGAGCTGGAGGGCCTGCATGGCTATGGTGGCTGTCTCCTGGCTCATGGGCGTCATCACAGCCACCACCCACTCATCCCTCATCTTCACTCTCCCTTTCCCCAGCCGCCCCATCATCCCACACTTCCTCTGTGACATCCTGCCAGTACTGAGGCTGGCGAGTGCTGGAAAGCACAGGAGTGAAATCTCTGTGGTGATAGCCACTGTGGTCTTCATCATGGTCCCCTTCTCTCTGATCGTCGCCTCTTATGCCCGCATCCTGGGGGTGATCCTGGCAATGGCCTCTACCCAGAGCCGCCGCAAGGTCTTCTCCACCTGCTCCTCCCATCTGCTCGTGGTCTGCCTCTTCTTTGGAACAGCCAGCATCACCTACATCCGGCCCCGGGCAGGCTCTTCTGTCACCATGAACCGCATCCTCAGCCTCTTCTACACAGTCATCACGCCCATGCTCAACCCTATCATCTATACCCTTCGGAACAAGGAGGTGGCAGGCGCCCTGCACCACATGGCCAAGAGGCAGGTCTCCTCACTCTGAAGGGACCCGGGGATGTCTGCTCACTCACCAACTCCTCCTTCTCCTTCAGGTGCTGGATTTAAACCCCAGCTGAACAGAAACCATGCAGGCCCTCCAATAAATAAGGCTCCCTGGCAGAAAGTGTTGGAATTAAAAACAGATAGACCTATATCTTACCTCCTGTCCCACACCCCAGACTCACTATTAGAGCATGGGTGATTAGGACAAGATAGAATGGAAGGAAATTCTGCTCACAAGGAAGAACATTTATGGGGAAGAGTATCTTCTAGATTGCTCTGGATCCCTGAGCAAGGTGATTTCTGTGTCTATACCAGTGGTGAGAAGTCTGTGTCAGTTATGAAGACAAATGTCTATAAAACTGACACTAACTCAGTTGCCTACCCAGTGCCCATGAAGAAGTTTGCCTGGCTCTTTGATCTAGTTTTCTCCCAGAAACACACTATAGTTTTATGCTCTGGGGCCTTTTAGAAGAGAGACAGCTATTCCCCCTTGGAATATTCCACATAAATATTTAAATATTCTTCCCTGTCTTTCTCCACCCTTGATTTCTGACATCATCCATAATGGGTGATAGGATGTCCAGCCTGACAAGAGGATCTCCCTGGATTCCTTGTTTCCCTCCCAGTGTGCACCATCAGCTTGATCCCATACCTCCTTCACCAGCATCTCAGACTGGGTGAAGGTCTCAGGCCATCTTGGAGAGGACCTAGAGAGTAAACATTTAACGTTCATTTTGGTCACCTAGCATTTGACCCTCTTTTGACATCTGGAGAATTCTCCTCTTGAGAAGTCCGCCGGGCAGAGAACCCTCTGTGCAGCTGAGAACTCTTCCCAGCCCTCCTAGGGTTCCTAGTTCCTTGTTCCACTTAGTTCCCCCAATAAAGGTACCCATGCCTGACTTAGTAGCTGGTGCCCACAAGAGGCAAGGAGCAGCACTTTTTCCTGGAGGACAGCAAAGAAAGCTGCAACAGCAAGTTTCTGGCACAGAAGCGGCATCTGGTCCCTGGTGGCAGCCCCAAGTAGCACTTTTTGTCAGCTGACCAGTTCATGTCTGGAAGTTACTCCTAGAAGCTTAGCCTCTAGCATGGTCCTCATCCCTCTATATTTTGTTAATCAATTATTCTGTTTTTTTTCATCCAGGCAGCTTCTGTCTTTGTCAAGAATTTTGAGTGATGCATTAAAAAAAAATTTTTTTTGACTGATGCAATCACTTAGAAGGCTGGAGGCATCAGAGGGAAAACCTTAATCCTGGTGTACTGTACGAGGAATAAAATGGTCTGGACCCTGTTTAGAAAGACCATCTAAAAAAGAAAAAAAAAACATCTAAAGGGAACTTGGGGTCAGAGAACATCCTCAGACAAAGAGTCAGAGTCAAGGAGCTCCCAGCTCTATGGCATTCCTGATATTCAGAAAATACGTTGCTCTCTGGGGACTCCTGATCTGGGGGTGCTCATGGAGAGACTGGAGTGGAGAGAAAACAAACCAGCAGAAACATAATATAATGAAAATAATTATAAAGATGTAAAGGTTAATGATTGATAATTGTTTGAGGGTGTTTCTGGAACTCTTGCTGGAAGAAGTCACTCAGTGCAATACTTTCCAACCTTCCTCACACCGTGGCACACATAGAAAGTGCTAATATTTGAGTGACACACCAGAGTAAACTGAAAGTAATCAAGGGCATCTAGATAGGACTTGATGGAAAAAAATTCATTGTACTCTCTTTTCACTATATAATTATAAGGAAATATATATAGTAATATGGAAGTTTTTAAATACTTGTTTTGCATAAAACTTTCAAATAAAATATTCATATTTTTATAAGAAACTTGAGCTTGGTTCTGTAAACATAATTTTTATACTAGATTTTGTGCTTGAAAATGAATAAATGCCTCCTGATCAAGATCTTTTTTTTTTTTTAAAGATTTTATTTATTTATTTGACAGAGAGAGATCACAAGTAGGCAGAGAGGCAGGCAGAGAGAGAGAGAGGAGGAAACAGGCTCCCTGCTGAGCAGAGAGCCCGATGCGGGACTCGATCCCAGGACCCTGAGATCATGACCTGAGCCGAAGACAGCGGCTTAACCCACTGAGCCACCCAGGCGCCCCTCAGATCTTGATCTCATTAGTTGAGGAAAATCAGAGGGGGAGACAAACCATGAGAGACTGTGGACTCTGAGAGACAAACTGAGGGTTTTGGAGGGGTGGGGTGGGGAGTTGGGTGAGCCTGGTGGTAGGTTTTGTGAGGGGCAAGTATTGCACGGAGCACTGGGTGTGGTGCAAAAACAATGAATACTGTTACACTGAAAAGAAATTTTAAAAAATTAAAATTAAATTAAATTAAAAAACAATGAATTTTGGAACACTGAAAAAAAATAAATTAAATTAAATTAAAAATAATCATAATAACTGATGGTCACCATCAAAGAAAACTACTCACAGAAGTGGGTGATCAAAACTGGATAACCGTTTCAAAGTCACTCAAAATTTTGCAATAATTGGAATTACATGCAAGGACATATTTATGTTTACTAGCTCTTCCTTTTCTTGTACTGACAAATGATAATTTTGAAAGTTTTTGTAATAATGAAAAAGGATTTCATATCCAATTGTACTTTCTCATGTCAAGTATTTCAACAGAGCGCCATTGGAGCTCTACTGTACAGAATGCACAGGCACTGTTAGAGAAGCTTCCATGAGGCCAGCTTAAATACCACAGTGGGGCCACTATGGATAGCTGACCTCTCAGAAGGTCCCCGAGACTCCCCACCCTCCAACCCATGAGGGCGACACCTTGGGCTGCACTCTGTATTCCTTGAGCACATGAAAGCCCAACTCCTTGACAGCTCCATAGGCCCCTCGTCCAGGAGGCAGCAGGACCTTCAGGCGCTGGCTGCTGGAGTAAACATGAAGGTCGCAGAGCCCATGCTGGGTGGCCGTCAGCCTACTGAGGCCAAGCAATGGCTATGGCTCATTTTTCTCAGCAACTGCAGGAACCTCAGCATGCATTCCCAAACCCCACTCCTTTTGGGCTTCCCCCTGAGGAGTCCCAGGCAAGGCTGTTCATAGCCAGATCCAACCAGCTGAGGAGCTCTGTCTGTTCCAAGACCCCACGCATGCAGAAACTAAGCACTTAGAGGATCATTCTCTTACAGAACACTTCCCAGGGACCACTAACAAGAGACCCAGGGACCACTAACAAGTTTCTTAATCAGGGCATCCAATAGCAAACAACAGATTCTGCTCTGATCATCTTAAGCAGAGAAAAATTAATCAAAGAAGACTCAGCCATGCAGAAAGCATGGGGTCCTCAGCTACATGTCAGGGATGAAACTCAACAGCCTACAAGGGCACTCCAGCATCCACACTCCTGACACCAGCACTCAGTTCACCCAGCTCTGCCCAGTGCATACTGATGACCCTCAGGACTGGACATCAGAGCTCTGCCACAGCTGCCCCCAAAAGCCAGATGACTTCTCCACACACTCTCCAGACCATAAATCCCGCATCTCCCTGTCCCATTGCTCAGCTCCAAACCAATGTATGACTTACCAGCAGAACCCCAGTCACAAGCCAGTGCCCCAGCTACAAAGGCAGCTGAGAATGCAAGTTTCCTGGCTACTACTTTAGAGAGAAGGGACTTATAAGACAGGAAACTTCCCAGACATTAGAGGGGTATTGAAAAGATGCTAGAAAGACCAAAAAAAAAAAAAAAAAAAAAAAGACAAATGTCTACCATTTACAAATTCCACTGCTGCAACTGAAATCCAGACCATTCTAGCAAACTCACCATTGAAAAGAAGGGGAAAATACAGTGCAGTGAGTTGGTAGAAGTTTGAGGCATAAAGGAAGTGATTAGGACCTAAACAGGAAGCACAGAAAGGTAGTGGAGGCAGAATGAATGGTAATAATAACAGCTAATACTGTGTGTGAGTACATACAGGACTCATATAGTAACATGATCACAACCTCTTGACTCCTAATCGTCTCATTTAATTCCCATACAAAACCTATGTGATAGGCAAAGGGATAGATACCAATTTTGTGGGACCTAAAGCTTATATAATTTGAGATGGCCCTATTAAATAAAATAAAACAAAAATATTAAAATAAAATTAGGGGAACACCTGGGTGGCTCAGTCAGTTAAGCATCTGCCTTCGGCTCAGGTCACAATCCCAGAGTCCTAGAATCGAGTCCCACACCATGCTCCTCACTCAGGAGGGAGCTTGCTTCTCCCTCTGCCTGCTGCTCCCCTTGCTCGTGCTCTATCTCTCGACAAATAAATAAATAAATCTTTTAAAAAAAATAAAATAATATCAGGTACAAATCTTTATTTAGAATGAAAAAAGAATTTATAAAAATTAGAAATTGTTTTGAACGGGTCAATGCCACAAATGTCATATCCAGGAAAGTAGTATGTTTTGGTTCATTAACTACCTGATCACCTTTATAATTCTTTTCTTCCTACGTTGTTCTGCTGCGTACTCTTTCATTGCCTTCATATTCATATGACACTGATTTTGTAATGCACTTTCTACAGAGGGATTAGAAAGATGATTTGTCTTTCCTCTAGCATGGTTGACTAAAATTTGTTGTTCTTTTATTGACAGTTTAGGAAAACTTTTTCAACTTCACAGTTCATTATTGGTACTTTTATGTACATTTTCATGACAAACCCAGTGAATGAAAGCAGCTGACCTGTGAATGAAGAAACTGTTGGGTGATTCTGCTCCCTGTCCTTCAAGTTACTTCCAGCTCTTGAGTCCTTCAGCAGATGACACAGACATTGTGGAGCAGAGACAAGCCATCTGGGTTGTGCCCTGTCTAAATTCCTAATGTGCAGAAATTACAAGCATGACGAAACGACTGTTGCTTTTTTTAATTTATTTAGTTAGTTATTTGAGAAAATTTGGCCAAAACATTATCAAGTTTCTTTTATCTACTAGCTATAAAATTTCACAACATTCCAAGATTTTTCTTGGGCAATGAATTATCTTATCTTTGAGCGGATTTGATTCGTTAGCCAGTTTAGGTTCTCATTATAGTCACATATTAAGTATTATGTTTTCTTCTTTGAGGTCAGTATTTGATATCTAATCAGCAAGAAACCTGAAATTATTTCCAATGCATTCGTATCGTTCACTCTGCTTCATTAATTGGGTGGTATTTGAGTCACCATGGCTGCATAACAAACCACCCCAAATCTAGTGGCATAAAGCAACAGTCAGGGATGCCTGGGTGACACAGTCTGTTAGGCGTCTGCCTTCGGCTCCGGTCATGGTCCCAGGGTCCTGGAATTGAGTCTAATGTCGGTCTCCTTGCTCAGTGCGGAGCCTGCTTCTCCCACTGCCTGCCACTCCCTCTGCTTGTGCTCACTCTCTCGCTCTCTTTCTCAAATAACTAAATAAATAAATACATCTTTATTTTTTTAAAAAAAGCAACAGTCGTTTCGTCATGCTTGTAATTTCTGCACATTAGGAATTTAGACAGGGCACAACCCAGATGGCTTGTCTCTGCTCCACAATGTCTGTGTCATCTGCTGAGGGACTCAAGAGCTGGAAGTAACTTGAAGGGCAGGGAGTAGAATCACCCAACAGTTTCTTCATTCACATGTCAGCTGCTTTCATTCACTGGGTTTGTCGACCAGAATATCTACACATGTGTGGCTTGGGTTTCTCACAGCAGAGCAGCTGGATTCCAAGAGTGAGTATCCCAAGAGGAGACATCCAGAGAGCAAGCATTCAAAGAGCCACTACAGAAGTTGTGAGGCTCCTTCTGACCTAACCCTGGAAGTCACGCAGCATCATTTCCACCAGTTTCCACTATTCACAAGTGGGTGACGAAGGCCAGCCCAGATTCGAGGGTAGGGAGAATGAGACCACCTCTTAATCTAGGGGAGTGCCAAGGTCACCCTGCAGGAGTGTATGTGGGATAGAAGATATTGCTGCAGTAATATTTGGGAAATACTATCTGTCAGAGATAATCTAGTATTCCAAAAGCTTATGTTCATGCAAAATCTACCCCTTCCTCTTGATGAATTACAGCTTTTAATAAAGTTTGAAATTTTCAGTAATTCATTTCTCAAAATAAGGATAGTTTCCATTGATTTTGTCATTTATCTTCATTGCTTTTGTGTCATATTTCATTATTTTCATCTAGATTTTCTCTCAGTTCTTTTATAAATTAATTTGATGGAGACAAAACAAGGTAACTTAATACACATCCAAATCAAGTATCTATATTTCTCACTTTTTCTACTGAAGCACCCAAAACATCTTTTCAAATTTTAGTTAAAATGAAGTATTTGAGTTTAATCAAATACTCTATCCCCATCTTAGTATATGTGCTGCCGAAGCGAGCACATTCTATCCCCATCTTAAAAAGAAAAGAATTAAGGTTTGTTTATAATTATTTATTCCTGCATTATCATGAACATCTGGAACAGGAGAGAATTTTTTTTTTATGTAAAAGATGAAAATCAAATCCTTGCTTACACCTTCACACAGGTGATAATTAGAAGGTTTTTATCCGAGGCACCTGGGTCAATGGGTTAAGCCTCTGCCTTCGGCTCAGGTCATATCTTGGGGTCCTGGGATTGAGCCCCGAATTGGGCTCTCTGCTCAGCAGGGAGCCTGCCTCCCCCCTCTCTCTGCCTGCCTCTCTGTCTTCTTGTGATCTCTCTCTCCTTGTCAAATAAATAAATATAATCTTTAAAAATAATTTTTTTAAAAAAGGAGGTTTTTATCCCTAGAACAACTTTTCAAGCCATACATTCCAACCTTGTTTTTCCTCTACTACCCATGGATTTTCAATGCCAAGCACCATCAGACACATTTTTATCATGATTTAACCTCTGGTGCCTCACTTCCTGCTGGAATGCTGAGTGATAGAGCACACTGGGTGAAAGGCACATTCCTGGAAATCATTCCTACATCAGGACTGCTAGCAATCACTTTATCCTACTCAGAAATGACTGTGAGCTACATAAACACATCCCACCAAACTCAAACTTAATCTATCTCCAACTCAACTTTGCCTCAAATCCAAGAATATCCATGACCACTTGAACACTATCTTCCAGAGGGGGAAATCTGACAGAGAGGAAGTCAGAGTGGAGAGAGACTGAAATGGCTACAGATTATGGTTAAAATACGTTACTTTTGCAATTTTCTTAACAATATATAACCATATACACACAATTGCTAGAGCTCTTTCCAGGCCCTTATATGGAGCCCATACAAGTTAAGAGCCCCAAAAGCTTAAGCCTCACAGTAAATAAACCTCTGTGTAGACTCTGTTATTATGTCAGTTTCAACAAAAGAAGGAAACCAAGGCACATAGTGTTGAAGAACTTTCCCTACATAACACAGTCAGGAAGTAACAGATTGGAGTTTCTAACTCTAAAGCCCACACTTTTAACTCTCTACATTGTAAATTCTCCCTCTGATAATGTGAATTTGGAGAAAGTAGGAAGATGAGGACAAGGAGCTGAAGAGAATAAACAGAGAAACAGGAGGAAGAAGAGGAAATGAATGGTACCAAGAAGCAGCAGGACAGCCTGCACCGGCAGAAAGCCGCTTCTCACCTCAAACTGGGTTTGTGAATTTTGAGTTTAGAAAGTGCATTTTTCCCTATCTTATAAGTGGAAAACCTCCAGAATTGGTAGGCATTCTCCTGGAAGGTACAGAAGTTCATCTTTCTTGTCTTGCCTCAGAGTTACACCAGCTGAGCTGGCCAGCTCAATGTCCACAGAATCCACAGGTATTGTCATCATTTCACCACGCTTAGGACACCACCCACATGCTCTTAGCACCTGCAGAGAAGCAAATGGCAGATATGTCAGGTCTATCTGACATATCTCCGGTACCTTCATACCGGAGACTGGGAAATAAATTTTATCAAATTTAGGTCCTGGCCACCTCAGTGAAGGTTTTGGGGTAATGTCAAGACATCTTCTTTTCTTTAAGATTTTATTTATTTATTTGTCATAGAGAGAGAGAAAGAGAGAGCACAGGCAGGCAGAGTGGCAGGCAGAGGTGGAGGGAGAAGCAGGCTCCCTGCTGAGCAAGGAGCCCAGTGTGGGACTCTGTCCCAGGACCCCTGGGATCATGACCTGAGCCAAAGGCAGCCGCTTAACCAACTGAGCCACCCAGGCATCCCCAAAACATCTTCTTTGCGTCTCACTTTTCTTATTGAAAAGGACCCCCTGTGGCTGTATTGCTTTTGGAAGCAACATACAGCACTTGTCAGATGTCTTAAAAGCCAGAGCAAGAAAATGTTCTCAATATGATCTAGGCTACAGTTCTGCAGTCTGGCCCTCTCAACTACCCAGTAGACCCTAAAATTGCTCAGTCTTGAGGACAGTGGAAACTGTGGTAAACACAAGAGGTGAATCACAGATCAGGGAGAATTTGTCCTTTGGGACAAATAATCAATATCTTCTTTTGAAACTCTTCTTGTGGTTCTTGCAGGCAACCTTATGTACTTAATACCTGACCAGTAGACACCAACTGACCATTGAACTGTATTGCCCTCCATAGATTGGGTGGCATTTGATCCACCCAGCCTAAAGCTAGGTATTCCCAATAGCACTTCATCAATAAGTGGAAGTGTTAATGTATGTTAACTAACTGGAATTTAAATTAAAACTTTAAAAAAAAAATAGGTGTAAGTGTCAAACTCAGATAGGGCCCAAGCAAATCCTGAAGACAAAAAATTTCATCTACCTCCCTCCCCAGCAAATCACACCCAGTTCATTCATAATGAGCCTGTGAATAAAATGGCCACAATTGCAAGAAAGGAGGCTGTGCATGAACTTGACAAAAAGGGACTTATCCTTACTAAGTGAACTCAGTTACCACCACTGCTGAGAACAACTTGCCATCTAGTTTGGGTTGGTGGTGATGAGCTTTGTGGAAGCCAAATCTCCACCTTTCTAAACCGAAGCCAATAAAGGCCACAATATTGGCTTTCCCCAAACTCTGGCAGCTAAGACACAAGTCTATGACCTTGGCTATTTCTAGTGCTCAAGACTTTAAATTGAGTGCAAGTGATGCAAAGAGTAGAGTAAAGTTTACAACTGATTTTGGTGATTGCAGCAGTGTCATCCAGGGCCCAGAGTCAGCAGGGCCACACAGTGCCAGAGGAGTCACCAATAACCAGTGGTGGCAGTGCCAACAACCTCCTAATGAGACCACTCTTGTGGTATGACCTTAGCTACAGCTCTGGTCTCTAAAGTCCTCTTCATTCCTGATCATTTTCTAAGCCTGCCTCTCCAGGATTTCTACCAACTCTGTGAACCATCAGAATCCTTTTTTCTCCATCCCAGAGTTGCTTACTTGCTACCCTTTTCCTCCTCCCTCATGGCCCATCCCCATTCACAGTTTGCAGCAGGATCTCCTATTTTCCAAATCTCCTCTCTTCAAAGGCCCACACCCCACTTCTCCCTTGCCTCTTTTCAACATAACACATTTTAGACTTTCCAGCAATTTTAGGGAACTCTTTTTAATGGAGAAAGTTTCCAATTTTTAAGATCTAAAAACCTCTATGAAAGTCATCGTAGAAGCCACCTGGGTGGCTTGGTCTGTTAGGCATCCGCCTTTGGCTCATGTCATGACCAAATCAGGCTCCCTGATCAGCAGGGCGTCTGCTTTCCCCTGCCTCTCCCCCAACTCAGATTTGCATTGTGCACACTCTCTCTTTCCGAAATAAATAAATAAAATCTTCTTTAAAAAGTGGTGCACATGGGTGGCTCAGTTGGTTAAGCATCTGCGTTTGGCTCAGGTCTTGATTCTGGAGTCTTGGAATCAAGCCCCATGTCAGGGTCCCTGCTCAGTGGGGAGTCTGCTTCTCTCTCTCCCTTTGCCCCTCCCCCCACCCATGCTCTCTCTCTTTCTCTCAAATAAAAAAATAAATCTTTAAAAAAAGAGAGAGAGAAGAAAAGAAAGAAATCTCCCAAGGTCTTACAGATAGTAAACAGCAGTCAGGATTTGATCTTGCACCTGCCTCATGCCCAAACCAACCTCTAACGCACTGTGCCACACTGTCATCTATAACCTAGCCTCTGGTCAAACTTCCTTAACCAACTCCATACTCTCCACTACTAGACTTTCCAATAAAATAAGGGACCCCATTCTACTCTTTAATGCCCTTGATTCCCCAGGATATATATGGGGTTCTCCATCTTCAGAATTTCACATCCTCTTGTGCACTTAGAGGAGAGCAATATTCACACAAGTACTCAGAGCAGAGCTCTGGTCAAACAAAGTTCATGTCACAGAAGACTACTCTATTTCCCAAGAGGCTTCCTTCTTCCTGAATGGAAGTGAGCAGAGCTTTTTATCTAATTCCTTATCTCCAAATGGACTTCCCACCTTGTTTGAATAATACCTGGGGACATGTTTGCCAGATTTAACAAATGTGAATACAAGACGTCCAGTTAAATTTTACTTTCTGATGAACAATAAATATTTTTTTATTTCTTTTCAGTGTTTCAGAATTCATTTTTTATGCACCACACCCAGTGCCCCATGCAATATGTGCCCTCCATAATATCCACCACCAGACTCACCCAACCCTCCACCCTCCTCCCCTCCAAAACCCTCAGTTTGTTTCTCAGAGTTCACAGTCTCTCATGATTTGTCTCCCCCTCCAATTTCCCCCAACTCACTTCTCTCCATCTCCCCAATATTTTTTTTTAAAAATATATTTTATTTTTGGGCGTCTGGGTGGCTCAGTGGGTTAAAGCCTCTGCCTTCGGTTCAGGTCATGATCTCAGGTCCTGGGATGGAGCCCCACATCCGGCTCTCTCCTCAGCAGGGAGCCTGTTTCCTCCTCTCTCTCTCTCTCTGCCTGCCTCTCTGCCTGCCTCTCTGCCTACTAGTGATCTCTGTCTGTCAAATAAATAAATAAAATCTTTAAAATGAATATATATATTTTTTTAATTTTTAAGTAATCCCTACACCCAATGTGGGGCTCAGACTCACAACCCAAAGATCAAGAGTTACAGGGTCCACCAAATGAGCCAGTTAGGCATCCCCAGAATATTTCTTTCCCTGGAAATATAAAACACTGCTAAATCACTGTGACCAAATATTTTATGTGACATACTTATGCTAAAAAATGGTTTAGTTGTTTATCTGAAATCCAAATTTAACAGAGCATTCTGTATGTTCCTAACAATTCTATCTAGGACCCTGAAAATAGGGGACCTTAGCTTCCGGAGCTGATGTCATGTTCTCTAGTGAGAAAAGCATTAAGCCACCTAGGGTTGATACAGTCTGATTTGGTCATGCCCTCCTCTTGTCACATCCCCACTCAGAACAGTAGAGGAAAAGTTCTCTTCCCTCATCTTGTTCAGACACCAACTCTGTCAGGAAGTTATCCTTGGATATGACTGTGATGTCTCATGTTGCCTCTTGGTCCATCTGTCTCACCCAGTCCATGGTCAACTGAGGCAAAGTAGGTTCTTGTCTTCTTCATCAGACCTTTTCTGCACTATAAGAACATTAAATATTCATCCCTCCCCATGTTTATTTTCCCTTGGCCATCTAGCACCAACACATTCTTGACCCTTAATTCACTTCCTTGCCCTGAAAATTGTACTGTAAAACAATAAAAATTCTTTTAGAAGGCAATTTGCCAATATGTTTCAAAAGCTCTAAAACTGTGCATGCTTTTAGTCAACAATTCTATTTCTAGAAGTTTGTGCTCATAAAAGACACAGAAATACAAAGATATAAGTGCAATGATTTCTATCTCTGTAATATTTATACCAAAAATGAGTAAGTCCAATAATAGGAGTTGCTTAATATTATAGCATCTATCCATATATTGATACTATAAGGATATTAAAATCATGCTTTAAAAGTCTACCCGTATGAAGTTGTGATCACCAAGACAACATGGTACTGGCATAAAAACAGACACATAGACCAGTGGAACAGAGCAGAGAGCCCAGATATGGACCCTCAACTCTATAGTCAAATAATCTTTGACAAGGAGGAAAAAATATACACTGGAAAAAAGACAGTCTCTTCAATAAATGGTGGTGGGAAAATTGGACAGCTATGTGTAGAAGAATGAAACTCGACCATTCTCTTACACCATACACAAAAATAAACTCGAAATGGATAAAAGACCTCAGTGTGAGGCTGGAATCCATCAGAATCCTAAAGAACATAGGCAGTAACCTCTTTGATATTGGCCACAGCAACTTCTTTCAAGATATGTCTCCAACAGTATTATGCCTCCATCAGAAAGGATGAATATCCAACTTTTGTAGCAACATGGATGGGACTGGAAAAGATTATGCTGAGTGAAATAAGTCAAGCAGAGAGAGTCAATTATCATATGGTTTCACTTACTTGTGGAGCATAACAAATATCATGGAGGACATGGGGAGTTGGAGAGGAGAAGGGAGATGGGGGAAATTGGAAGGGGAGGTGAACCATGAGAGACTATGGACTCTGAAAAACAATCTGAGGGGAATGAAGTGGTGGGGGGGTGGGAGGTTGGGGTACCAGGTGGTGGGTATTATAGAGGGCACAGATTGCATGGAGCACTGGGTGTGGTGCAAAAATAATGAATACTGTTAGGCTGAAAATAAATAAATTTAATTAAAAAAAAAAAGATATGTCTCCAACAGCAAAGGAAACAAAAGTGAAGATGAACTATTGGGACTTCATCAAGATCAAAAGCTTCTGCACAGCAAAGGAAAAAGTCAACAAAACAAAGAGGCAACCCACGGAATGGGAGAAGATATTTGCAATTGACAGTACAGACAAAAGGCTGATATCCAGGATTTATAAAAAACTCCTCAAACTCAACACACAAAAAACAGATAATCATATCAAAAAATGGGCAGAAGATATGAACAGACACTTCTCCAATGAAGACATACAAATGGCTTTCAGACACATGAAAAAATGTTCATCATCACTAGTCATCAGGGAGATTTAAATTAAAACCACATTGAGATATCACCTTACACCAGTTAGAATGGCCAAAATTAGCAAGACAGGAAACAACATGTGTTGGAGAGGATGTGGAGAAAGGGAAACCCTCTTACACTGTTGGTGGGAATGCAAGTTGGTGCAGCCACTTTGGAAAACAGTGTGGAGATTCCTCAAGAAATTAAAAATAGAGCTTCCCTATGACCCTGCAATTGCACTTACTGGGTATTTACCCCAAAGATACAGATGTCGTGAAAAGAAGGGCCATCTGTACCCCAATGTTTGTAGCAGCAATGGCCACGATAGCCAAACTATGGAAAGAACCAAGATGCCCTTCAATGGGCAAATGGATAAGGAAGATATGGTCCATATACACCATGGAGTATTATGCCTCTATCAGAAAGGATGAATACCCAACTTTTGTAGCAACATGGACGGGACTGGAAGAGATGATGCTGAGTGAAATAAGTCAAGCAGAGAGAGTCAATTATCATATGGTTTCACTTATTTGTGGAACATAACAAATAACACGGAGGACATGGGGACATGGAGAGGAGAAGGGAGTTGAGGGAAATTGGAAGGGGAGGTAAACCATGAGAGATTATGGATTCTGAAAAACAACCTGAGGGTCTTGAAGGGGCCGGGGGTGGGAGATTGGGAAAACAAGGTGATGGGTTTAGAGAGGGCACGGATTGCATGGAGCACTGGGTGTGGTGCAAAAACAATGAATACTGTTACACTGAAAAGAAATAAAAATTAATTAATTAATTTTTTAATTTTTTAAAAACCACATTGAGATACCACCTTACACCAATTAAATGGCCAAAATTAACAAAACAGTAAACAACATGTGTTGGAGAGGATATGGAGAAAGGGGAACCCTCTTATACTGTTGGTGGGAATGCAAGTTGGTGTAGTCACTTTGGAAAACAGTGTGGAGATTCCTTAAGAAATTAAAAATAGAGCTTCCCTATGACCCTTCAATTGCACTACTGAATATTTACCCCAAAGATACAGATGTAGTGAAAAAAAGAGCCATCTGTACCCCAATGTTCATAGCAGCAATGGCCACGGTCGCCAAACTGTGGAAAGAACCAAGATGTCCTTTAACAGATGAATGGATAAGGAAGATGTGGTCCATATATATTATGGAGTACTATGCCTCCATCAGAAAGGATGAATACCCAACTTCTGTATCAACATGGATGGGACTGGAAGAGATTATGCTGAGTGAAATAAGCCAAGCAGAGAGTCAATTATCATATGGTTTTGCTTATTTGTGGAGCATAAGAAATAACATGGAGGACATGGGGAGACGGAGAGGAGAAGGGAGTTGGGGGAAATTGCAGGGGGAGACAAACCATGAGAGATTGTGGACTCTGGAAAACAATCTGAGGGTTTTGGAGGGGCGGGGGGTGGGAGGTTGGGTGAGCCTGGTGGTGGGTATTACGGAGGGCATGTATTGCATGGAGCACTGGGTGTGGTGCATAAACAATGAATTCTGGAACACTGAAAAGAAATTTTAAAAATAAGTAAAAAAAAAAATTTTTTAAGTCTACCTGTATGGTAAAGTGCCAAATATAGTTTAATAAAGTGGAAAATAAAGAACAATTTAAATAATAAAATCCCATTTTCAGTTCTTAAAAATATATTTATATACACATATGGAGGGAAATCTGAGTAAAATAATTTCCCAAGGACATTAACACCAAAATGGTAATAGTTATTTTCTTTTCTTCTGAATGCAAAATTCTCTGCAATTTTATGATTTTATAAACTGAAAATCAATGCTATTTTAAAAGCCCCCATTTACTGTGTCTTGAGAGTAATTTCCTCACTTGTACTGGCCCCTCTTATGGCTTATTTCTGAAGGAGGGTTCATGAACAAACAACAACTGGCTTCCCAAGAAAAATAAAATGGTGCCAGGTCTCTCCAGCCAGCAAATCAAGGTGGTCTCCAGGTAGAAATAGGGGACAGTTTACACGAAACAAAAGCATCATCTTGGGAGTCTAAGGGTCAGATTGGACCTTTTGATAGGTCATAGGAGAGAAATTGTATGTGCCTTTTTACCTTAGGACCAGAGAAGAAAATAGAGAGCAAGTCAGGCAGCAGAAAAGAGGGAAACTAAGTAGAGAATATCAACATCTCAGGAATCCCAGGATAGCCATTATAAATCAGGAGTGAAGTACTAAACAGATGCTTCCAGACCTAAAGCAACACCAAGAAAGACTGGGCACCTGAGCATCTGAGCCAGACCCTGAGTCACACCTTGTGCCTAGGGTAAATGGAGCTCTTGCTGTACCACAGGCAACTGATACAAGAGAGAAAGCTTTTCTCATATGAGGAGTCTGGGAGAAGAAGAGATATCTCCAGGAATTGTAGCCCCAGAAGGTGCCCTGAGCCTCAGAACAGAGCAGAATTGCTCAGTCTGCATACAAAATGGGCACAGTCACCTTCCCTCCTCATCCTGCTCTCAAGTGCATGTTTCTACAGTGCTGCACGTACAAACAAGTCAGGTCAAGGCCATAAGAGGAGACTTCCAGACATGGAGCTTAGCAGCACATCAGTGGCTTGGGCCTTCCAGCTGGGCAGGCCAAGTAATCCCACAATCACGATGCACAGAACAGGAACAGAGAGTCCTGGGGATTGAGGGTATTTTCCTCTGAAAATACCCAAGGATCAGGCCTTTATCATCAAGAACTCACCTGGGTGGCTCAGTGGTTAAGCATCTGCCTTTGGCTCAGGTGGTCATCTCCCGGTCCTGGGATCAGCCCCAAGTCAGGCTCCCAGCTCAGCGAGGAGCCTGCTTCTCCTTCTCCCACTCCTTCTCCCTCTGCCACTCTCCCTTGCTTATGCGCTCTTACTCTCTCTCTGTCAAATAAATAAAATTGTTTAAAAATAAAATTTTTAAAAAATAAATAAATAAATAAAAATTTAAAAAATAAAAATAAAACATTAGAAGAAAAAGATGAAATTTGTTTTAACGTATTTTGATATTTTTAAATGTCTGATTTATTTTCAGTCCTTTATGCCTACTTACACCTTTGGAAGTGTTTTTATTAATAGTTTAATTTTGCAATTTCATCAATAGTGAATGTTTCTGAATATTTCCAAAGCTATGAGTCACACAGCTCTGGACACAGGTTGTTTTCAAATCCATGATGTTGAGCATTTCTGCAAGTTTCCAATTTAAAAGAGTTACAAATAAAAACAGCAGGGGGCGTGAGAAGTCTGAAAAGAAACCCAAAAAGGCAGGGTTTTTTTTTTTCCTAAAGAACACCAAATTCGGGGGAGGGGGGCTGGGAGAAGGGGAGTGGGGTTATGGACATTGGGGAGGGTATGTGCTTTGGTGAGTGCTGTGAAGTGTGTAAACCTGGCGATTCACAGACCTGTACCCCTGGGGATAAAAATATATGTTTATAAAAAATAAAAAATTTAAAAAAAAAAAAAAAAAGAACACCAAATTCCAGGGTTTGTTCAAAATGGAACTTCATCGCCCCCTTGTGGCCAATCTTAGAATAGCCTTTTTCGACCTTGGCTCCTCTCTGGGAGCATGTTGAGGGTGGTAAAAGGTAAGGGCTTGGAAGATCTACTCATCACAACTTCAGTCCGCCGAGGAGGGAACTGAGATCTTCTCAGTTTGTAACCTGCTAGGCAGCTTCCCAGGTGAAATCTGAAACCATTCCCATGCTCAGAGCTTAGGGAGAGACAGAAGAAAGAGGCAGGCCACTCCAGGTGTGAAGGTGGCAGTTTTAATAAGCAAAGGGAACTTACATGCAAGGCTTGTCTTGGGTGACAGCAGGAAGAATGGATCCCTGCACCCATCCACTGCATCTTAAGGGCTTATAAAGAGGCCCTAACTGGGAGTGCCTAGGTGGCTCAGTGGGTTAAAGCCTCTGACTTCAGCTCAAGTCATGATCCCAGGGTCCTGGGATCAAGCCCCGCATCGGCTCTCTGCTTGGCAGGGAGCCTGCCTTCCTCCTCTCTCTCTCTCTCTCTGCCTGCCTCTCTGCCTACTTGTGATCTCTGTCTGTCAAATAAATAAATAAAATCTTAAAAAAAAAAAAAGAGGCCCTAACTGGGGTTCAGTCATGTATACCGTGCATGTATTGTCAACACCACGTCACTATCTCAAGGCTGTGGCCTTGGAGCAGCCCCTGGGAGCAGGAAAGGCAAGAGGAACCCACACTCCAAGCACAGGGGAGGGGGTGAGGAGCTTATGATCACTGGGGCCCGCCTCACAGGTCAACCAGTGGTCATGTCTTTTCAATGACCTTCTCCAACAGATCTAGGAAAGCTCATTTGGTTTACCCAAGATAACTCAGTGAATTAAGGGCAGAGCTGAGTCCAATAATAACAAGTGTCATTTATAGGTCATGACATCATTGCATAAATCACCTCACCAAAGCCTGACACAATGAGGTTTCATTAATCCCACCCTACAGTTGAGGAATGCATGAGAGAGATGAAGTGTCTTGTCTGAGGTCACACAGCCTGATAGCAGCAAAACCAGAACTCACAGTCTATCTGCGCCCAAAGCCAGTGTAACTAAACACTATAAACCCAGTCTCTGTCAAACCCAACGCCTATCCCACATGTAACGTGTCTAGATCTAGATCTAGATCACAGAGAGAAGACACCTAGGAGACATCTGCTCTAGTCTTATCATGTTACAAAAGAGGAAACAAAGATGGCAGAGGGATAGATGCAGGGACAGAGCAAGGATTAAGGGCAGGTTCCTCATCTAATGCCCTCCCTCAGCCTCTGTATTACCTACCAATCTACTGCAACTCCATGTACATACACATGTGTGTGTACACGTGTGCTGGGTGGGTGCACATGTGTTCCATACAGGTGTGTGCAGGGACCATCCTACACATAGGAAGAGGAGCCAAAGAACCCCAGAGGAGGCCCCACCAGTAACAGGAGCTTCTCAAATTGGCACCTGCCCCTTTGCAGGGCCTTGTGTTTGGACCAAAGTAAAGGAAGAAAGGAGTCAACCATGGTGTAAGGCACCACAACTGGGGCCCTGAGGGACTAAGTATGCTTCAGTGGTGCCATAACCCCGGGGGTCTACAGTCGATCCTTGAACAACATGGGGGTTAGGAGGGCCAACCTCCCCACACATAGAGTCAAAAATTCACTTAAAACTTTGACTCCCAAAAAACATAACTACTGATGGCCTGCTGTAGAACAGAAGCCTTACCTGTCACATAATCAACTAATACCTATTTTGTATGTTTTATTTATTATATGCTGTATTCTCACAATAAAGTAAGCTAGAGAAAAGGAAATGTTATTGGGCGCCTGGGTGGCTCAGTGGGTTAAGCTGCTGCCTTCGGCTCAGGTCATGATCTCAGGGTCCTGGGATCGAGTCCCGCGTCGGGCTCTCTGCTTAGCAGGGAGCCTGCTTCCATCTCTCTCTCTCTCTCTCTCCGTCTGCCTCTCCATCTACTTGTGATCTCTCTCTATCAAATAAATAAATAAAATCTTTAAAAAAAAAAAAAGGAAATGTTATTAAGAAAATCGTAAGGAAGAGAAAACACATTCATAGTACTGAACTTAAAAAAAAAACCTACAGGACTCATGTGGTTCAAACCCATCCTCTTCAAGGGTCAACTGTTCTTCCCAGAGTCCAGTGTCCGGGGCTCAAAGGGACACATGAGGCCACTGGTGGGGAGGGGGGTCAGACATCCTATAAATAGGCAGGACTCACACCCTAAGCCCTTTCCTCCCCCAGGAGAAGCCCAGCGGACCTCCCCCAACCAAGAAGCTTAGCTTCTTCCATGATCCTTCTTCAGTGCAGAACTCCATGTCTGAGCCTCCACGTGGATCCTGTGGAGGGAAAGCAGGCAAACTGAGAGACAGAACAGAGCTGGAAGAAAAGGCAGCACTGGCAGGAGAGGGAAAAGCATGACCGGAGACAAGGGAGGAACTTTCCTGATGGCCCTGAGGTGGGGGTGCCACTGAGCTCATGCCAGACAACTTGAGGGCAAGATGGGAAAGAGCCCAGCACAAAGACCACAGGCCCAGTGCAGGCATGTACTGTTAACAGAGAAGAGCCACTCCTGCCTCATGTAGGATGTTTTCATCCAGGTACGAATGTAGGTGTGGTGATTTCCACCAAACCAGATTTCACATTCCTGGAAAACTCTAATTAGCTGTTCCCTAGCTTGAGAATCTTCCTCTACCTACTCCTCAAGTTCATATCCTGTCTACCCTTCCAGGCCCAGCCCAGACACACCTCCCCTGAGAAAGCTCCCCTGCTTCTTCCACAGAAACCACATCACCCCACAGTCTTCCATGCAGCATTACCTCAAAACTTAGTAACTTGAAACAACAGATATTTATTATCTCATGGTTTCTGAGGCAGGAGTCCAGGTGTGAGTTAGTGGGTGCTGTGGCTCTCACAAGACTACAAGGAAGATGTCAACTGGGCTGCCTTCATCCAAGGCTCCACTGGGAAAAGGATGTGCTTCTGAGCTCACTCACGGGGCTGTTGGCAGGCCTTTGCTGCTTATCACCTGGGGACATCAATTCCTCACCACATGGGCATCTTCACAGGGTGGCTCACACCGTGGCAGCTGCCTTCCCTTCAAGTGAGGGAACAAAGGAGAGTCTGAGAGAGAGTGAGCAAGACTGAAGTCACAGTCTTCGTGTGACCTGATCTCCAAAGTGACATCCCATAACCTTCACTGTGCATGGTTAGTTATGAGTGAGTCACTAATTCTAGCCAAAGAGATCCTAGTTACAAAAGGACTATGACTTTGGTTTTTCTCACTCTCTCTCTCAGAGGGAGGGCACCTGCCATGTTGTGAGCCACCCAATGGAAAGGCCCACGAGACAAGGACCTGATGTCTCCATTGGCTCAAGGGAATGGGGTTACCTGAAGGCTCGACCCCCAGGATATGGGGAGTGGTGGGGGTCAGTGGAGAGGCTGATGCCCACCGTGCAGCTGTGACTGTGGCTTTCCCTGAGCAGCCCCTGAGACTAGCGCCGGGCTGAGTAACCACTTTAGTTAAATCCCCTCATCCATCTAATGAGCCAGGCATCATGATCCCTTCTTTGCAGATCACAGTGCTGAGGCCCAGAGAGAGAGGTAATGTGTGCAACTTGCTCCAGGTCCCATTAGTCAATGACCCAGCCAGGATTCAAACCCAAGCTCTGACCCAAGCCCATGTCCTTTCTACCTCAACTGCTTGCTACTGACCACTTCCTGGGTTAGATTTCTGGCTTCACTGCCTACAAGCTGAGTGACCATGGGTGTGTTGTTTAACTTCTCGGAAGCTTGGTATTCTCATCTGTAAAATAAAGAGAATTCTTACCTCTTGGGGTTGTTGCGAGAATTCAACATCATGGTGCCTAGATGGCTCAGTTGGTTAAGCAACTGCCTTTGGCTCAGGTCACGATTCTAGAGTCCCCAGATTGAGCCCTGCATCAGGCTCCCTGCTTAGCAGGGAGTCTGCTTCTCCCTCTGACCGCCCCCCATGCTCACGCGCTCTCTCTCTCTCTCTCTCATTCTCTCACTGTCAAATAAATAAATAAAATGTCTAAAAAAAAAAAGAATTCAACAACATAATGTTTGTGTAAGGACCTATTTAGAAACTGTCCCTGTTCCCCTTGCCCCAGGGGATTTACTTGGAGACAAGTCCCAGAAACCAGCTTCAGGTAACAAAGCCCAGACCCAAAGGTGGGTCAGGCCAGGTGGAGACATCCGATAAGTGGGGGGGGATGCATACTGTCTCCCTGGTTACCAAAGAGTATGGGCCCCGCCTTTTGGGTGCCAATCCCAATCAAGGTGTAATAGGCTTGTTCAAATGTCTACTAGGGTAAATTGTAACTCAATTGGTCACCTAGCATCACTGTGGAGTTTCCTGTGTGTGTTACAATCTCAATGGCCACCTGTACGTGGCCAGGTCCAACCGCATGGCCTTTGCCCTTAAAAGCTAGTCTGTGAAACAGAGAAGGGTCGCCTCTCTTGTAAGAGGTACGGCTCTGAACATTCGGTTAGATTCTTGATGCTTGGCACGAAATAAAGCTTTGCTTGAACTTCGCTTTGTATCAGTCTTGCTCCTTTAATCACGGACCCATATTGGGGCATAACAGTTTGAAAAACACTTAGCACAATGTCTGGTATATAATCAAACCAGTGTTGTGCCCCATGAATCAGAGATGGAGATGAGTTTACTATATCCATTTCCACCCTAGTCTGGGAAGACAATAAAATAAAAGTACCATAAGAAAAAAGGGTACCAAGTTTGGAGAAAGTGTGGGACTGAAGGAAAAACATCTTGAAAGTTATTACTTTCAGTGAACGGAAGGCTCAGGAGGCCCTCCTCTCATAGACCACAAAGGCAAGGAGAAGGTTTTCTTGATCACATTTTTATTCAGGTACAAAGAAAAATTGGTTGGCTGCAGCATCTAGAGTGTGTGTTCGGAGGGGGGACATGAGGAGAGTCAAGGAAAAGGAAAATGAACTGTTAGCCAACCCCACAAATACCAGAAAATGAAACTGGCCTCAAGATGCAGCTGAAGACATCACAATTAGACCCAAGAAACTAGAACTTCCTTTCCTCTAGAGATCATGAAAGAACACATGAATCTAGGAGATCCATTTACCCTGAACCCCCCACTCTCCTGAGGCAAGCTTTCTCTTTGTAGGGAAACTGATGAGCAAAGATCTCATAGGTGCTAAGAGCTCCCAAGAGAAAGAGTTAGGGTCCGGGGACTGGCCTCTCCAACCCCTGAGACATTTTTACTTTAAAAACCTAAACAAGGGGGCGCCTGTGTGGCTCAGTGGGTTAAAACCTCTGCCTTCAGCTCCTGATTCCAGGGTCCTGGGATTGAGCCCCACATCAGGCTCTCTGTTCTGCAGGGAGCCTGCTTCCTCCTCTCTCTCTCTCTCTCTGCCTGCCTCTCTGCCTGCTTGTGATCTCTGTGTGTCAAATAAATAAAATCTTTAGGAAAAAAAAAGTGCCTAAACAAGGACACCTGGGTGGCTCAGTCAGTGAAGCATCTGCCTTCCACTCAGGTCCTGACCTAGTCCCACATCGGGCTCCTTGCTCAGCAGGAAGCCTGCTTCCCCCTCTGCCTGCCACTCCCCCTGCTTGTGCTCTCTCTCTCTCTCTCTGACAAATAAATAAAATCTCCTAAAAAATAAAAGCCTAAGCGGTTGCAGCCAAGAATACTATATCCAGCTAGGCTATCATTGAAAATAGAAGGAGAGATTAAAAGCTTCCAGGACAAACAAAAACTGAAAGAATTTGCAAACACCAAACCAGCTCTACAGGAAATATTGAAAGGCGTCCTCTAAGCAAAGAGAGAGCCTACAAGTGGTAGATCAGAAAGGAACAGAGACCATATACAGTAACAGTCACCTTACAGGCAATACAATGGCACTAAATTCATATCTCTCAATAATTACCCTGAATGTTAATGGGCTAAATGCCCCTGTCAAAAGACACAGGGTATCAGAATGGATAAAAAAACAAAACCCATCTATATGTTGCCTCCAAGAAACTCATTTTAAGCCCGAAGACACCTCCAGATTTAAAGTGAGGGGGTGGAAAACAATTTACCATGCTAATGGACATCAGAAGAAAGCAGGAGTGGCAATCCTTATATCAGATCAATTAGATTTTAAGCCAAAGACTATAATAAGAGATGAGGAAGGACACTATATCATACTCAAAGGGTCTGTCCAACAAGAAGATCTAACAATTTTAAATATCTATGCCCCCAACGTGGGAGCAGCCAGCTATATGAACCAATGAATAACAAAATCAAAGAAACACATCAACAATAATACAATAATAGTAGGGGACTTTAACACTCCCCTCACTGAAATGGACAGATCATCCAAGCAAAAGATCAGCAAGGAAATAAAGGCCTTAAACGACACACTGGACGAGATGGACATCACAGATTTATTCAGAACATTTCATCCCAAAGCAACAGAATACACATTCTTCTCTAGTGTACATGGAACATTCTCCAGAATCGATCACATCCTCGGTCCTAAAGCAGGACTCAACCGGTATCAAAAGATTGGGATGGGACGCCTGGGTGGCTCAGTTGGTTAAGCAGTTGCCTTCAGCTCAGGTCATGATCCCGGCGTCCTGGGATCGAGTCCCACATCGGGCTCCTTGCTCCGCAGGAGCCTGCTTCTCCCTCTGACTCTGCCTTCCACTCTGCCTGTGCTCGCTCTCGCTCGCTCTCTCTCTGACAAATAAATAAATAAAATCTTTAAAAAAAAAAAAAAAGATTGGGATCATTCCCTGCATATTTTCAGACCACAATGCTCTAAAGCTAGAACTCAACCACAAAAGGAAGTTTGGAAAGAACCCAAATACATGGAGACTAAACAGCATCCTTCTAAAGAATGAATGGGTCAACTGGGAAATTAAAGAAGAATTGAAAAAAATCATGGAAACAAATGATAATGAAAATACAACGGTTCAAAATCTGTGGGACACAACAAAGGCAGTGCTGAGAGGAAAATATATAGCAGTACAAGCCTTTCTCAAGAAACAAGAAAGGTCTCAGGTACACAACCTAACCCTACACCTAAAGGAGCTGGAGAAAGAACAAGAAAGAAACCCTAAGCCCAGCAGGAGAAGAGAAATCATAAAGATCAGAGCAGAAATCAATGAAATAGAAACCAAAAAAACCATAGAACAAATCAACAAAACTAGGAGCTAGTTCTTTGAAAGAATTAATAAAATTGATAAACCCCTGGCCCGACTTATCAAAAAGAAAAGAGAAAGGACCCAAATAAATAAAATCATGAATGAAAGAGGAGAGATCACAACTAACACCAAAGAAATACAAACTATTATAAGAACATACTATGAGTAACTCTACGCCAACAAATTTGACAATCTGGAAGAAATGGATGCATTCCTAGAAACATATAAACTACCACAACTGAACCAGGAAGAAATAGAAAGCCTGAACAGACCCATAACCAGTAAGGAGATTGAAACAGTCATTAAAAATCTCCAAACAAACAAAAGCCCAGGGCCAGACGGCTTCCCGGGGGAATTCTACCAAACATTTAAAGAAGAATTAATTCCTATTCTCCTGAAACTGTTCCAAAAAATAGAAATGGAAGGAAAACTTCCAAACTCATTTTATGAGGCCAGCATCACCTTGATCCCAAAACCAGACAAGGATCCCGTCAAAAAAGAGAGCTATAGACCAATATCCTTGATGAACACAGATGCGAAAATTCTCACCAAAATACTAGCCAATAGGATTCAACAGTACATTAAAAGGATTATTCACCACGACCAAGTGGGATTTATTCCAGGGCTGCAAGGTTGGTTCAACATCCGCAAATCAGTCAATGTGATACAACACATCAATAAAAGAAAGAACAAGAACCATATGATACTCTCAATAGATGCTGAAAAAGCATTTGACAAAGTACAGCATCCCTTCCTGATCAAAACTCTTCAAAGTGTAGGGATAGAGGGCACATACCTCAATATCATCAAAGCCACCTATGAAAAACCCACCACAAACATCATACTCAATGGAGAAAAACTGACAGCTTTTCCGCTAAGGTCAGGAACACAGCAGGGATGTCCATTATCACCACTGCTATTCAACATAGTACTAGAGGTCCTAGCCTCAGCAATCAGACAACAAAAGGAAATTAAAGGCATCCAAATTGGCAAAGAAGAAGTCAAATTATCACTCTTCGCAGATGATATGATACTATATGTGGAAAACCCAAAAGACTCCACTCCAAAACTGCTAGAACTTATACAGGAATTCAGTAAAGTGTCAGGATATAAAATCAATGCACAGAAATCAGTTGCATTTCTCTACACCAACAACAAGACAGAAGAAAGAGAAATTAAGGAGTCAATCCCATTTACAATTGCACCCAAAACCATAAGATACCTAGGAATAAACCTAACCAAAGAGGCACAGAATCTATACTCAGAAAACTATAAAGTACTCATGAAAGAAATTGAGGAAGACACAAAGAAATGGAAAAATGTTCCATGCTCCTGGATTGGAAGAATAAATATTGTGAAAATGTCTATGCTACCTAAAGCAATCTACACATTTAATGCAATTCCTATCAAAGTACCATCCATCTTTTTCAAAGAAATGGAACAAATAATTCTAAAATTTATATGGAACCAGAAAAGACCTTGAATAGCCAAAGGTATATTGAAAAAGAAAGCCAAAGTTGGTGGCATCACCATTCCGGACTTCAAGCTCTATTACAAAGCTGTCATCATCAAGACAGCATGGTACTGGCACAAAAACAGACACATAGATCAATGGAACAGAATAGAGAGCCCAGAAATAGACCCTCAACTCTATGGTCAACTAATCTTCGACAAAGCAGGAAAGAATATCCAATGGAAAAAAGACAGCCTCTTCAATAAATGGTGCTGGGAAAATTGGACAGCCACATGCAGAAAAATGAAATTGGACCATTTCCTTACACCACACACAAAAATAGACTCAAAATGGATGAAGGACCTCAATGTGCAAAAGGAATCCATCAAAATCCTTGAGGAGAACACAGGCAGCAACCTCTTCGACCTCAGCCGCAGCAACGTCTTCCTAGGAACATCGCCAAAGGCAAGGGAAGCAAGGGCAAAAATGAACTATTGGGATTTCATCAAGATCAAAAGCTTTTGCACAGCAAAGGAAACAGTTAACAAAATCAAAAGACAACTGACAGAATGGGAGAAGATATTTGCAAATGACATATCAGATAAAGGACTAGTGCCCAAAATCTATAAAGAACTTAGCAAACTCAACACCCAAAGAACAAATAATCCAATCAAGAAATGGGCAGAGGACATGAACAGACATTTCTGCAAAGAAGACATCCAGATGGCCAACAGACACATGAAAAAGTGCTCCATATCACTCGGCATCAGGGAAATACAAATCAAAACCACAATGAGATATCACCTCACACCAGTCAGAATGGCTAAAATCAACAAGTCAGGAAATGACAGATGCTGGCGAGGATGTGGAGAAAGGGGAACCCTCCTACACTGTTGGTGAGAATGCAAGCTGGTGCAACCACTCTGGAAAACAGCCTGGAGGTTCCTCAAAATGTTGAAAATAGAACTGCCCTATGACCCAGCAATTGCACTACTGGGTATTTACCCTAAAGATACAAACGTAGTGATCCAAAGGGGCACGTGCACCCGAATGTTTATAGCAGCAATGTCCACAATAGCCAAACTATGGAAAGAACCTAGATGTCCATCAACAGATGAATGGATCAAGAAGATGTGGCATATATACACAATGGAATACTATGCAGCCATCAAAAGAAATGAAATCTTGCCATTTGCAACAACATGGATGGAACTAGAGCGTATCATGCTTAGCGAAATAAGTCAAGCAGAGAAAGACAACTATCATATGATCTCCCTGATATGAGGAAGTGGTGATGCAACATGGGGGCTTAAGTGGGTAGAAGAAGAATCAATGAAACAAGATGGAATTGGGAGGGAGACAAACCATAAGTGACTCTTAATCTCACAAAACAAACTGAGGGTTGCTGGGGGGAGGGGGTTGGGAGAAGGGGGTGGGATTATGGACATTGGGGAGGGTGTGTGCTTTGGTGAGTGCTGTGAAGTGTGTAAACCTGGTGATTCACAGACCTGTACCCCTCGGGATAAAAATATATGTTTATAAAAAATTAAAAATTTAAAAAAAATTTTTTTTTTTTTACTTAGAATGGAGAAGGGAGTTGGGGGAAATTGGAAGGGGAGGTGAACCATGAGAGACTATGGACTCTGAAAAACAATCTGAGGGTTTTGAAGGGACGGGGGGTGGGAGGTTGGGGTACCAGGTGGTGGGTATTATAGAGGGCACGGATTGCATGGAGCACGGGGTGTGGTGCAAAAATAATGAATACTGTTATGCTGGAAATAAAAAAAAATAAAAAATAAAAAAAAAGCCTAAGCGGTAACTTGCATCCCTCCAGATGTGTGTGTGGAATGATTACCAAATACTTGCTCCCCGTGAGTGTTGTGTAAGTTTTAATTAATTCCCTCCTGTCTGCTGTGTCTCCCTCAGGCCTGCTTCCCAGCTCCACAGCCCCCAGGGCCTTTGCAACAGCAATTACCTGCTCCAAATGAGAACATCACAGTGAGCACAGCTGCACAATATTTCCACAATGACTTTTGTCCCTCAACATTTAAAAAAAAGAAAAACTTGGCAGCCTAGCAAATGAACAGAGCACTTCAATTTCTTTTCATTATCTCATTCGGTCCTCACACACCGACCCTAGAGACAGGCCTAACAGCTATTACTCCCACGTTCTGATGACGGGAAACTGAAGGAATCATGTGACTGCAAAGTCACTTGTCCAACAGGAGTGGAACTGGGACTTGAAACCAGAAACCAAACTCCTGGTTCGCCATCCAGGACACCCTAAGGCACCACCCAGTCTTGCCCATTGTAGGACTCCCTCTCTTACCAGCTCTGTCCCTACATGGGTTTTGTGACCTCTGAAAGTCCAGCTCCTTCCAACACCAAGAGGCCATAGCATCCCACACAGCAACCAGGAACAGTGAACCTCCTCCAAGAGGTCCCCCACTTCCTCACGCTCTCACCACCGAGCCTGGCTTCTGGAACACGAACCAGTGCACCCTTTGAGGATGGTCATTGCTCCCAGCCCACAGTCTTCACTATACTCCATAACACCACCACAACTCTGCCCGATTATCTGCTCCTCCCTTCCCCTTCCATCCCAGAGCTACAGAGAAACTCACTACTTCTATGTGTTAATATCCTGTCTTGGTTCTTGTTGCACAGCATGAATAATTTGCCAGGACAGATCGTATACCACCAGATGGCAAAAATGAAATGTGGGAACAAAAGAAAGAAAGAGAAAGAAAGAAGACTTTTTAAAAGAAAAAGAAAGGTAGGGACATAAGATGGGGCCAGGAATAAAACTAAAAATCAAAATGTAAGACCTATGCCCTGCTTGAGGGTGAGCCACAAGTTTGGCCCAAACTGGTTAGCAGCCATTCCAAAAAGGAAAGTCTCATCTGTTCCAGAGTTCCCAGTGTCCATGAGATAAAACGCAGACAGGCTGTTCAGGGCAGTACAATTATTCTTGGAGCCAAGATCAGACAGAAATTTCGCCCAAGGACAATCCTAGAGAGATGACCGTGGCTCACATCCTTGCATGGCCTTGAGAGTGAGTTACCCAGGATGGCTTCTAACAACAGGGGAGGCCATCACACCGAAGGACCTCTAGGATTGTGAGGGGGTGGGAGGCACCATGGACCCTGCTCTGTCTTGATATAGAGCTTGATTTAGGGAAGATTTCTCAACCTTGGCTCTACTGAGGATTGGAGCCAGATAATTCTTCGGTGAATGTCCTGTGCATTATAGAGTCACGGCTTCCCAGGTGTCTGCCCACTAGATGCCAGGAGCACCCTTCCCCAAAACGGTGACCAAAAAAATGTCTTCAGATACAACCAAATGTCCCTTGGGGGACAAAAATCACTGAGAATCACTGATCCCACAGTAGAAATCATCTCTCTTATTTTCTTTTTAATGTGGAGAGGCAAAGAAGGGACTAGGTTTTATTTTTATTATTTTTATAGCTTTACTGAAGTACAATTTATACACCATAAAAATTCACTTATTTAAAATATGCAATTCAGTGTTGTTTTGTTTGTTTTTTAGTATATTCACAGGGTTGTGTAACCATCACCACTATTTAATTTTAGGATATTTTCCTCATTTCAAAAGCAACTCCATACTCCAAAGTAGTCACTCCCTGTTTTCCTCCTCTCACACACACAGTCTTCCACACCTCCACCTCTGGCAACAAGTACTCTGGTATCTCTCTTATGGATTTGTCAATTTTGAACATTTTATATAATAGAATCAATCGTGCAAAGTACTTTTTTTTAGTGCCTGGTTTCTTTCATTCAGCATAATTTTTCCAAGTCTGATCCATATTATCAGTACCTCAATCCTTTTGATTGCCAAATAATATTCCATTATATGGAAATTTATTTTATTTATTCATTCAGTTTACAGACATTGGGTTGTTTACATTTGGGGGCTGTTATTAATAATTCTGCTATGAACTTTCACGTACAAGCTTTTGTGTGGACGTTTGGTTCTAACTCTCTTGGGTATATACCTAAGAATGAAATTGTTGGGTTATATGATAGCCGTAAGTATAATATTTTGACAAGTTGCCAGTTTTCCAAAATAACCTCACCCTCTTATATTCCTTTTATATTCACCATCTTATATTCCCAACAATAAACGATGGTTCTAATTTCCCCACATCCAGCACTTGTTGCTTGGTTTATAGTGTTGTTCATACCTTCTATTTCTCAGTTGATCTTCCTCCTAGTTGTTCTGTCCATTATTGGAAGTGGAGTGTGGAAGTCTCTAGATATTACTGTTCAGTTGTCTATTTCTGCCTTCAGTTCTGCCAGGTTTGGCTTCCTCTATTTGTCGTTACGTGGCTCTACCAATACCAGGCAAAAATAGAGGTTAAAACAGAATTTATTACTAGAGATAAAGAAGAACATTTTACAGGGATACAGGATTCACTCTAGTGAAGGAAATAAGGAAACATTAAGTGGAGGGACACCTGGGTGGCTCAATGGGTTAAAGTCTCTGCCTTCGGCTCCGGTCATGATCCTAGGGTCCTGGGATCGAGCCCCACATCGAGCTCTGTACTCAGCAGGGAGACTGCTTCCCCCTCTCTCTCTGCCTGACTCTCTGCCTACTTGTGATCTCTGTCTGCCAAATACATAAATAAAATCTTTTTTTATTTATGTATTTGGCAGACAGAGATAAAAAATTAAGTGGAAATAAATGAAGTAAGAACTTTTTAAAAATAGAGAAAATCAGCAAAACAAAAAGCTGAGTCTTTGAAAAGATCAACAAAATTGACAAGCTTTCAGCTAGACTGGTCAAGAAAAAGAATAAAAGTTTGGGACACCTGGGTGGCTCAGCCAGTTAAGGATCTGCCTTCCCACTCCGATCACGATCCCAAGGTCCTGGGGTTGAGTCCTACATTAGGCTTTTTGAGTGTGGGGAGCCTGCTTTTCTCTTTGCCCGCTGCTCCCCCTCCTTGTGCTCTCTCGTTCTCTTGCTCTCTCTCTGACAAATAAATTAATAAAATTGTTTTAAAAATAATTTAAAAAATAAAAAGATGATAAGAGAATATTATGTGTCCAACATCTGGCCTTCCTTGGCAATCCTATTCATGGCTTTTTTTTCTTTTTCTTGTAGATGGGCCACACTCTCCTGTTTATTTGCATGTTTTCATAATTTTTGTTGAAAACAGGACATTTTAAATAACATCATGGTAGCTCTAAAAATCAGATTCCCACATCCTTGGGGATTTTTGTTATTGCTATTTGTTATCGTTGTTTATTGAATGACTTTCCTGGACTAATTCTATAAAGTCTATATTCTTTGTTTCGTGTGGCCACCTAACTCTCTGCTTAGCTAGCTTAGCAATGAGCTAACGATCAAACAGATTTCCTTAAGTATTTCCTTAAGTACTTTGACCGTTAAATCTCCCCGCTTTGCTGACGTGGAGTATGTGTGTCCTGGCACACCTTTGATTCTCTAGCAGTTTACAACCCCCACTTAGTCTTCATTTCCTGCTTGAATAGAGTCCCTAGGTCAGTCAGAGGTGACAGATGTGCAGCCCTGCACTGCTACCCTGATTCTAGACCCTCAGATTTTCAAAGCCCCCTATCAACATCCCCAAATCTTCCTTTCATAATTTTAGCCAGCCTCTTGTTTGCCCCACAGGATTGCCACATCAGGCAATAGCGATTTTTAAATATTGCCACTGATTATCTAACCAACACCCTAAAGGTAAAGATTTCCTCGCTGAGCAAATAAAGAGAAGCCCTGATAAATGGGCTTTCCCATAGATTTTTCAGACAAGTCAAATAGTAATAAGTGTCTGGAAAACAGCTCTTCTAGGAGCTCAAGTTCATTCTACACCTTCCAGTAGCTGCTAGGAGTCTGGGTTTTGCAGTTACTGTGGATCCAAGGCCATTGGTTTTAAGACTACGTGGAACTGGGGAAAGAGCAGGGCAAGTTAAAACACCGCAAAACTCACTCTTCTTGCAAGATTCCACCATTTTTCTTTAAAAAAATAAAAATGCTCCTTAGGTTGTTAAGCCTTTGTTTAATTTCCAGAGTTCTGAAACACCTGATTTTGACAATTTTTGTCAGTGTTCTTATTGCTTTTATGGAAAAACTTGTTTTCAGAGGTCTTTACTCCACCATTCCAGAAGGGCTTCCTCCTGCTCTGAGTTTTCATCACACTTCCTCCAAGGTTCCCTAGGATCTCAGAAGGAGGTTGGTCCTGCAGAAACAATGGAACCAAAACGATTTCAAAGACTTCAAGTCTCAAGTCTGCCTTTTCTAGGTCCTGGAGTCATAAAACCTCAGGATGAGCCCTCTGTTTCCCCACGACCATGGTTTTGCAGGTGGGGGGTGTAATAACCATGTTGGGAGACCAGGGCCAGTGCCAACAGGGAGTGCCTCAGGAGCTGGGCAGGACTGGCACTGCTGGGATGAGTTAGGAGTGAATCACCAGCTTTTGTGATATTAGTAAGTCGGTCCATAAGACTAGCTAGCACTCGTGGTTTTCCATTGTTTTTAGTGCCTATGTTACCAAGGGGAAATAATTTTCACACTGTTTCACAACATACAGAACAATGAGTAACTTTCTACAATTGTCTTAACTGACTTCACATTCTATCCACAACCTGGATGTGGCAGGCAGGGCCACTCAGAGACTGAGAAAAAACTAGTTCTCTTCCTTTTTCAGGCTTTGGGTAAATTAAAAAATAAAGAAGTGCCAGAACAGAGTTACTAAAATATTGGTATATTTTAGATACTTATTTTTAGCTAACCAAAACTTTGAATACAACTAATAAATGCAAAGACAATGTGACCTTAGCTGGCAATAAAGCAAACACTATACTTGAGGCCCCTCATGGATACAAGGCCAGGCCCTGTAGTTTTCCTGGTTTCCCAAGTAATAAGACTACTGGCGAGTCCTTTGCTTCCCAGGGTGGGAGGGTGGGAGTGAGAATTTAGATACACCAACTTCAAGTTCTCTCTTGCTAGGAGAGCCACCTACATACATCTCAGCAGCTCAAAGTGGTGGGGCTTTCTCACACACCCAAGGAGGTGAGGACAAGTGCATCCTCTCCAACTCGTGGCTTCACCTCAGGCCCTGATCATGTCCTCCTGCCTTTCTGGGCTTCCCCAGGAGGAAAAAAAAATCACCCCCTATGTTCTCATGGAGCGCTACAGCCCTCTGTAAGAGGGAACTACTACAGAACAGTCCAGAAGACAACTAGAAGAGATGCTTTATCTAAAGAAACCATTCCCTTGTACCATACAAGCAAAAGAGTCCTTATAGACCTAGATCTTCAGGAGAAAAGGATTTCTTGTGGCCTCTTCTGCTCTCTCTCTACCCATGTTCAAACTTCAGGTTTTAGCCAAACGCTAACAGAAGCTTTCCTCTGTCCAGATTTTACCAGATTCAAATTATCTCTGATTTCATAAAGTAGACATTGTGTGCTGTAGCCAACTTCCTCACCATTTATCTAAAAACCAAGCATACCTCATCCTAGTGAGGATTCATTTTTCTCCCAAATCAATAAAATCCACTTTCGTATTAGGAAAGCATATATTGGGGCACCTAGGTGGCTCAGTCAGTTCAGTGTCCAACTCTTGATTTCCACTCAGGCCATGATCTCTGGGTCATGAGACTGAGCCCCACATTAGACTCCATGCTCAGGGGGAGTGTGCTTGGGATTCATTCTCTCCCTCTCCCTCTGCCTCCCCTCCCCCCTGCTCAGGTGCTCCCTTGCTCTCTCTCTCAAATAAATACATTAACATTTTTTAAAATGTTTAAAAACTTTGAAGATTTAAATATTGCTCTGATATTAAGATCTTGACCCTATTCCTTCAAAATGATAACCCTAACAGGACTGAGCTAAGGAACACTTGCCTTCTTCCCAAGGCTGCAGTATCTCTACTTGGTCGCTCAGCCCTCCCAGGCCAGGTGCAAGGTCCAAATTCTGATCCACAACTCTCTTCCCCGACAGAAGAAAAGGGCAGGTGTTAATGCTTAACACAGATCACAGTGCATTCTGATGCACAGTGTGCATTCTAACACCTGATGGCTTTCATGATTTTTGTTGCAGAATACCAGAACATCACATTTGAACATAAAAGGGTACATGCAGGAGTCACACAACAAATATAGACACTGGAAGAGCACACTGAGGAGCTGGAGGGCCCCAGCCACTCTGGCCCTCCACCACCTGCTCCCTAGGAGTTGTTCTTAGGACCAGAGACCGAAGATGAAAAGTCTGTCCACTGCAAGAGAAAGCAGGGCATCTTAGCACATCCACCCCTTATAAAGGTAAACCTCATGCCTGGGGCTAACAAGAATGTTGTTTACACTCAACATTCTGACCCTTACTCCAAGCATGCGCCTCACCCCATTCCTGAAGCTGAGCTCCCAACCCCAGTCCCTGCCCCACGCCCAGGAATGGGCTCAACTGATCCTCTGGCCCTGACTAATGCTCACTGACCAGGCCCCTTATTGTCTCCCCCAACAGTTCCCCCCAGGTCCTTCTGCCACATCTCCCTGACTAATCCTGGCTGGACTCCATTGGTCCTACTTACCCAAGCCCAGTCGCAGGCCCCAGACAGCTCCTGTTTGACCCCACCAGTGAGGGGCTCATACTTTAGACCTGACTATGAGAACAGCTGCTACGTTGGTCCTTTGCCACCACTCCTCCCTGAGGTCAAGCTCTGGAATGTCCAGCCAGCCAAGCCCTCCACAGCACTGCTTCCCGGAGGACGAGACGAACTAAGGACCTGAGCTCACGAGTCTTCAGACCCCTTTTCAGACAATAAAGTGATTTCTTAAAAGATAGTGCTTCTCAAACTTCAATACACAGAGGAATGACATGGGTGACACGGGACAGCTAGGTTCTTGTCTCACAGAGTCCAAGAATGAATCTCAGGGACAAAGGAAAGTGAGTAAAGCAATAGAGGTTTATTAAATGAAGATACAGAAAAAGTTCTTATGAGCGAGAGGTGTTCTGACAGGTCCCAGTGAGGGCCTTTAGGATTAGTCTTTTATAGAAAGCCAACCAGGGACTTTAAATCCTTTTAACCTCTCTGTTGATAACACCATGGAACAAGGACTAGTGATAACACCTTCAATGGCCGACCTCCTTTGTAGGGTCTGGTTATTCTTTGTTGGTCACAGGTGATTATCAAAAAAAAGACACCCACCTCCCACACCTAGGGCAGGGTGGTCCTAGGGCAGAGTGGTCCAGTTTGTTCCTTTACCTCTGGTTTTCCCACACCTGCACATTTTTGGGATTTCTGTGAGCCTGATCACCTAGCTGCGTCTATCTCTCCCTACCTGGC
This sequence comes from Mustela erminea, assembly GCF_009829155.1. Lineage (NCBI taxonomy): Eukaryota > Metazoa > Chordata > Mammalia > Carnivora > Mustelidae > Mustela > Mustela erminea. The sequence continues at coordinate 92,219,550 of NC_045619.1, forward strand.
CCTGCCTATCCCATAGGGACCTTGTTAAAATACAGATTTAGATTCAGAAGGTCTAGGGTGGGGCCTAAGACTGCAGTTCTAACAAATACTTAGGTGAAGCCAATATTGTTGGTCTGGGGCTAAACTTTGAGTTGGAAGTTTCTGGAATACTAAATATTACCATTTTGCAAAATTAAAAAATATTTCACGGTAACAACAGCCGTAATGTCACCAAGAGAAGAGGAGAAATTGTTCCCTCATAGTTTTCTCCAGCACACAGAATTTGGAGTCTGTCGCATGCATATTTTGTACTAATGACCTACAATAGTGCTTTGAATTTCACATAAAAGTTTGCTGTATGTTGTGATGAGCACCGGGTGTTGTACGGAAGTGCTGAGGCACTGTATCGTGCACCTGAAACTAATATACTATATGTTAACTAACTGGAATTTAAATAAAAACTTGCTTTAAAAGTGTCCTATATCTGTGTTTTGTTCACTGCTTATACATCTAGTTCCTCTGCAACATTCATTCATTCTGCAAAAAACATTATTACTGTGTTGGGACTAGAGGAACATATTAAGACATAGTCCCTCGGCTCAATAAGCCAATGGACTTTTAAAGGAGACAGACACATAAATAGATATTTTTGGCACACTATGGTAAGTACAACAATAGTATCTGAATAAGGTGTGAGGGAAAAGAGGCCCAGGACAGTATCAGAATTAGGGAGTCCACAGGAAAGCCATTCTGGGTAAAGGAGAGCCAGAATAAATTGAACAAAGAGAAGGAGTAAACCAAGTGAGTGTAGGGGCCCCGCCTGGCAGAGGCTCCAGCATGAAAGGACTGGGTAGCAGGGGAACTGCACACACTTGGAGATGTCAAAGCACTTTAGCAAAGGAGACAGCCTCAGAGAAGAAGCTGAGCCGTCCACCGGCGCTGACCACAGAAGGCCTTTCTACTGTAGTAAGCAGTTGGAATTTATCTTACAGGTGACAATGAAGAAACAATTCAGATTTTTAATAAGGGCATGGTATGGTGACGTTTGTATTTTAGGTAATTCATGCTTGTTGACTGTGTGGAGAATGGATTTGAAAACTAGGCAGCTGTTTTCATGGTCCAGGAACCAGATGATGTGGGCCTGAATTTATAGCACTGGCGGTTGGGAGAAGAGAGAGGAAACAGATTCAAGGGATGTGGAGAAGGTATTTGAAAGTACACAGCAAGCTTTAGTGCTGAATTAAATGGGGACAGGGGTGAGAGAACAGGAGGGGGAAGAATGGCTCCCTGGCCCTTGACTTGGGGGAATTACAATGTATCCAACCAAATCAGAAAGGACAGGAAGAGTTGCTGGATGGGAGTTCCAGACCAGAAACAACCTCTATCCTAATGGGTCTCCGGTATTTATCTCTAGCCTAAAATGCTCTTCAAAATACCAGAATCACATATTTAACTCCTCACTGGACATACCACCTCCAAGTCAGCATGCCAAAACCAAATTCACCATCTTTAAAAAAAAAAAAAAGTCCTTATTCTTTTTTTTTTTTTTTAAGATTTATTTATTTATTTATTTGGCAGACAGAGAACACAACTAGGCAGAGAGGCAGGCAGAGAGAGAAGCAGGCTCCCTGCTGAGCAGAGAGCCCAATTGGGGGCTTGATCCTAGGACCCTAAGATCATGACCTGAGCCCGAGGCAGAGGCTTAACCCACTGAGCCACCTAGATGCCCCAAAAGTCCTTATTCTGAGAAATTGCCTCTAGTGACCAGAGTCAGAAGTCTCAGAATAATCTGTTAAGAATTATAAATGTTTACAGGGTGCCTAGATGACACACAGTCAGGTAAGCGTCTGACTCTTAGTTTCATTTTTGGTTTCATCTCAGATCCTCATCTCAGGGTCCTGAGATTGAGCCCAACATGAGGCTTTGGCCTGCTCAAGACTCTCCCTACCCCTCTCCCCCTAAAATAAATAAATAAATCTTTGGGTCACCTGGGTGGCTCAGTCAGTTGTATCTGTCTTCAGCTCAGGTCATGATCTTGGGATCCTGAGATCGAGCCCCACATGGGGATCTCCACTCCGGTGAGGATTCTGCTTGTCCCTCTCTCTCTGCCCCTCCCCCTGCTCATGCTCTCTCTGTCACTCTCAAATAAATAACCAAATCTTTTTTAAAAATAAATCTTTTTTAAAAGATTTTAAAAATCTTTTTTAAAAATAAATATATAGATCAATGGTGGGTTGCCAAGAGCTCATGAGAAGTTATTGTTTAATAGGCATGGAGCTTCAGCTGGGAAGATCAAAAAGGTCTGGGGATGGGGCGCCTGAGTGGCTCAGTCAATTAAGTATCTGCCTTCAACTCAGGTCATGGTCCTGGGGTCCCGGGATGGAGCCTCATAGCAGGGAGTCTGCTTCTTTTTCTCCCTCTGCCTGCTGCTCCCTGCTGCTTGTGCTCTCAGTCTGTGTGTGTGTGTGTGTGTGTGTGTGTGTGTGTGTGTGTGTGAAGTAAGTGGGTAAAATCTTAAAAGAAAAAAAAAGTTCTGGGGATGGACAGTGGCAATGACTGCACAGTAATGGAGTGAAATTAATGCCATTAACTATACACTTAAAATTGATTTAAATGGTAATGTTATATTATGCATATTTTACCAAAATTTTGTAAATGAAAAACAAAATGCTACTCTTACCACCTCCTACATAAATCTCCTCTCTGTCCCCACTAATGCTCCATTTTTCATTATCCTTCCCCCGGACCATTGTAAGTCATCTATCTCTCTCTCTCTCTCTCTCTTTTTAGATTTTTATTTATTTACTTAATTGACAAAGATAGAGACAGCTAGAGAGGGAACACAAGCAGGCAGAGTGGGAGAAGGAGAAGCAGGCTTCCCACCAAGCAGGGAGCCCAGTGTGGGGCTCAATCCCAGGACACCGGGATCATAACCTGAGCCAAAGGCAGACCTTAACAACTGAACCACCCAGATGCCCCTCATCTATATTTTTTTAATTTTTATTTATTTCTTAAATTCCAGTGTAATTAAAATACAGTATTATATTAGTTTCAGGTGTACAATATAGTGATTCAACAATTCCATGCATATCATGATAAGAGTACTCTTAATCCCCTTTATCTATTTCACCCCCTCCTCCCAACCCCTTCCTTGTCCCCAACAACCATCAGTCTCATCTCTGTATTTAAGAGTCTGGTTTTTTTGTTTGCCTCTCTTCATCTTCGTTCATCTGTTTTATTTCTTAAATTCCCCATATGAGTGAAATCATATGGTATTTGTTGTTCTCTGACTTATTTCACGTATACACTCTAAGCCCATCCACACTGTTGCAAAAGGCAAGATCCCATTCCTTTTTTTAATGCTGAGTAATATTCCATTATATATATATATATATATATATATATATATATCTCACAGCCTCTTCATCCATTCATTTACCTTTGAAAATTTGTGTTGCTTCTACATCTTGACTATTGTACTAATTCTACAATAAACATAGGGGCACTTATAACTTTTGAATTAGAGTTTCTGTTTTCTTTGGGTAAATACCCAGTAGTAGAATTACTGGGTCATATGGTAATTCTATTTTTACTTTTTTGAGGAACTTCCATACTGTTTTCCAGAGTGGCTGCACCAGTTTGCATTCCCACCAACATTGCATAAAGATTCCTTTTTCTCCACATCCTTGCCAATGCTTGTTTTTTTCTTAGGTTTTTTATTTTAGCCATTTGACAGGCATGAGATAATATCTCATTGTGGTTTTGATATGCATTTCCTGATGATGAGTGATGTTGAGCATCTTTTCATGTATCTTTTGGACAACTGGATATCTTCTTTGGGAAAATGTCTATTCATATCTTTTGCCTTTTTAATGGGATTATTTGGGGGTTATTGCATTGACTTGTATAACTTCCTTATGTATTTTGGATATTAACCTCTTATCGGATATATCACTTGCAATAAGTATCTTCTCCCATTCAGTGGGTTTTCTTTTTATTTCGTTAATGGTTTCCTTTGCTGTGCAAAAGCTTTATATTTTGGTGTTGTCCTGATAATTTAAGTTTGCTTTTACTTCTTTTGCCAAAGGAGATATATCTAGGAGAAAATGTTTCTATGGCTGATGTCAATGCAAATCATCTCTCAGCTGGTATCCCATCCTCCAGTCTTTTTTCCTGTAAATCCGGTCATCAGAGAGATGCTTCCAACAAGCCATCAGACCATATGATTCCTTCCCATTTCCTATAGAATAAGATCCAAACACCTGGGGCGCCTGGGTGGCTCAGTGGGTTAAGCCGCTGCCTTCGGCTCAGGTCATGATCTCAGGGTCCTGGGATCGAGTCCCGCGTCGGGCTCTCTGCTCAGCAGGGAGCCTGCTTCCTCCTCTCCTCTCTCTGCCTGTCTCTCTGCCTACTTGTGATCTCTCTCTGTCAAATAAATAAATAAATAATCTTAAAAAAAAAAAAAAAAGATCCAAACACCTTAGGTTGGCATATAAGATCCTCAGTGATACATTTCTCAATGAAATGGGCCCTTTCTCAGGATATGGACCTCTTATTCATCCATCTAATAAATATGATGGATTGAGTGATCTCTGAGACTGACACTGGAAATGGCCCTGAGTATATAAGGCAATGAAGAGGAAAATATGCTTTCTGACAATGTAGCATTAATTCACTAGAGGAAACAGCAGGCTTTAAATTATTGACAGAAAGTTTTCAATTATAAATTGTGATAAAACTCTTTGTTGTTTATTGACAACACATGTTTTTGATGCAGGCTGGCTAGGTCCAAGGACCAGAGGGAGGAGGAGGTCACGCAAGGCCAGCCAAGAACTTGCTTGTCTTCATGCAGGATGCAAATCAAATACAAGCTGAGAGGAAGTGAAGGTAGTTTATTGAAGACACAGAGAGGGTAGATGGATAAACACAGAGTGTCTGGGAGACTGGGAAAGGAAAGGACAGTGAGTCTTATCTTTGCTTGGGGTCCTGGGTTCTTGTTGAGGATCATGATCCTGATGCGTCTTTTCAGGCATCCAGGAACAAAGACAAGTGGTTAGGTGTCCTCCAGGAGGCACTTACGTCCTGCAGCTAGGGATCTTGGTGAGCCAGTGGTCTTGGAAAATGTTTCTGACGACCCACCGCATCACTCCTTAGATGTTGTCTATTGTGCTGCAAGAATCAAAAGACATCATTAACTCCTTAACCTTTACAGGCAGGACACACATTATCTGTTCTATAAGGCAGGTGTAAGACTAGGTTATAGGTCCTAGCAAGAATAGAAGCAGGAAAGGGAATAAAAAAGCAGTTTTTCATGGAGTCCCGTTAGTTTATCTGTCTCATTTTCAGTGCCTACTACTTGCCCGGCACCATGCTAGGTGCTGGATATGTGATGATAAGGAAAAAAGACATAATCCTTGCTCTCATGGAACTTATTGACAGATATTAATTAGATAATAACAGCAACAAACAGTCATTACAAACTGAGCTGAGAGTTCTTGGCCTCGATGGTGGAAAGGGAGGGATGGTTTCAGTCTAAGACCTGCAAGGTAAGTAAAAGTTAAGTAGGCAGGAGGGAGAAGAGGACTGCTACAGAAAAGGAGACATAGTAGGCAAAGGAAATGACAAGCTCAAAAGCACTGAAGCAAAAAAAGTGAGAATGTGAGAAAGTGAAAGACTGTGTAGCTGAAGCTTGGCGAGTGTGGGAGAATAATGGGGTGAAGTAGATAGAGGCTGGATCTGCAGGGCTTTGGGCCACCAGAGGGATTTTGGATTTTATGCTAAATGGTGATGAGAATTCACTAAAGGATTTTAATCAGGGGGTGGCAGTGGGGAGACTAGTTACCAGGCTATTGTAATGGGCCACACAGACGAGGGCTGTGGCCTGCTCTGTGCCAGTGAAGATGCTAGCAGTGCTTGAATTAAAGATAAATGGGGACATAGAGCCAGCAGGACTTGGGGAGAGCTTGGATAGGGGAGTAAGGGAAAAAGAAACTCAAAAAAGTGAGTCCTAGGAATTATGCTAGACTTTTTTAGGTGTGATAATATTCTGGTTATATTTTTTGTTACATATCTTTTAAGAATAGGTATTAAAATATTTACAGATGAAATGACATGTCTAGGGTTTACTTCAAAATGATACCCAGAGTGAAAGGGGGCAGAGGATGAGGGTGTGGATGGAGCAGGGTTGCCGATGGCTTGATGGTTGTGTTGGGGCTGGATGATGTATACACGGGGATCCGTGACTGTGCCAACTTTTGTGTGTATTCAGAATCTTCTGTTATACAAAGTTTAAAAAGAGAGAAAGCAGAAGAAGGAGGAGAACGAAGAGGTGAGGGGGAAGAGGAGTGAAAGAAGGAAGAGAAAGAGAAATAAAATAAGCCCTAGGTTTTTGCTTAAGCAATTGAGAAGCTCATGGTGTCATTTATTGAGATGGTGAGGAGAATGGGCAAAAGAGACTTGAAGAGGATCATTTTGGGTGTGTTAAGTGACCCATGCAGGACACATGCTGAGGAATTTGTCAAGTAGGCAATTGGATTTATGCAAACCTGAAGGAAACTGGGGAGGGGGAGATCTGCTTTAAAAAGATTAATATGTGAATAATTAAACCCATGAAAATGGATGAAATTACTTAATGAGATAATGTAGACAGAGGGCGATCTAAGGCTAAACCTCAAGAAACAAAATACAGAGGCTGAGGAGATAAGAAAGACTCCTAAGAAAGGAGTCTGAGGAGGAACAGCCAGGGGTATAAAAACAAAAAGGCCACGATGTTGGGATAGCTTAAATGAGATAGTATTCCAAGAAGGAAGTAGTAGCCAACTGTTCCTGAGGCTGGTAAGAGGTCAAATAAGATAAGGACAGAAAGAGCTATTGGATCTGGCAATGTTCAAATAAGATAAGAACAGTTTTTATTAAGGTGTTGGACTGGAGAGGGTGGAAGAGTGAATGGGGAGTACATTGAGATAACAGGAGCAGATGACTCCGGAAGTTTGGCTGTGCAGCCCCTGGGTGGCTCAGTCAGTTAAGCATCTGACTCTTGATTGCAGCTCAGGTCTGGATCTCGGAGTCTCAAGTCAGGTTTTGATCTCAGGGTTGTGAGTTCAAGCCCCGTATTGGGCTCCATGCTGGGCCCTTTAAAAAAAAAAAAAAAAGAGGGGGCCCCTGGGTGGCTCAGCTGGTTAAGCATCTGCCTTCAGCTCAGGTCATGATCCCAGGGTGCTGGAATCAAATCCCAAGCCAAGTCAGGCTCCTTGCTGAGCTTCTCCCTCTCCTCCCCTGCTCCTGCTCTCTTTCATTCTCTCTCAGGCTCTCTCCAATAAATAAATAAAAACAAAATCTTTAAAATATATAAAACATATATATAAATATATATATAACATATATAGAGAATATATATATATATATATATATATACACACACACACACAAAATATATAAAACATATATATGTTTTTCCCTTGGTTTAGAACAGACACATATAGGGCACCTGGGTGGCTCAGTGGGTTAAAGCCTCTGCCTTCAGCTCAGGTCGTGATCCCAGGGTCCTAGGATCGAGTCCCGCATTGGGCTCTCTGCGCAGCAGGGAGCCTGCTTCTCCATCTCTCTCTGCCTGCCTCTCTGCCTACTTGTGATCTCTATCTGTCAAATAACTAGATAAAATCTTTAAAAAAAAAAACACATATATTTTCCCCCTTGGTTTTATATATATTTCCAACCCCCTAGGGGAAATTAAGAAGTGGAGTGGGGGACAAGAGGAATAAGAGATGATACCCAGAGATCATAAACTGCTAACTTCTCTGGAGCCCACAAATCCTGCCACTGTCCTGCGGACAATGTCACATGTTCTAGATCTGCTGACGAGCGCACAGCTGGAGTGGCTGAAACGGTGCAGCCTTTGGCTCAGGCAGATGGAATCTGGGAGCACCCCATCTCCACTGCTCCTATGGAACCACCACTGCCAACAGTTGCCACACAGTGCAGCTGAACACACCTTCTTCCTCCCACAGTCTGCTCTCCCTGCAGTGCTTATTACTGGCAGAACTCACAAAGAAGCCAGCAAGCAAGTGATCCAGGTAAACACAGGCTCTTAACCCCAGCAATACAGAGCAAAGAATAAAAGGGTGGGTGAAAAGCTGAGGGAAAATAGATACAGCCTGTGGGAAAGCCTGTGAAGCAGTCCCATTAATTTCAGGAACAAAAAGATTTAGTACCCATACTACTATTTAATATTTCTCTAAGGAATTGGATAAAGCAATTAAGCAAAAGAAGGAAATAAAAGATATAAAAATTGAAAAGGAAGAGGTAAATAATTATTACTGGCACAGATCATGTTATGCTTAGATAACCCAAAGAGGGGCGCCTGGGTGGTTCAGTCCGTTAAGTGTCTAACTCTTGATTTCTGCTCAAGTCCTGATCTGAGATTGAGTTCCTTGTGGGGCTCCATGCTCAGCTCAGCAGTGAGTCTGCTTCTCTCCCTTTCTCTCCCTCTCCCTCTGCCCTTCGCCTCACTCACACTCTCCCTCTCTCTCTCTCTCTAAAATAAATAAATATTTTTTGAAAAAGAATCAAATAAAAAGAATAAACAATAAGAGCATTTAATAAGATGACTAGGTACAAAACTAACATTCAGAAACAAAAATGACGAGATATATATACAAATAGAAACCTGTTAGAAGAGAGAAGTAAAGAAGAGACTTCCTTTTATACTAGGGGAAAAAAGTAATATAACTAGAAATACGCTTAAGAAATGTTTGGTATCTGGGGCGCCTGGGTGGCTCAGTTATTGAGCATCTGCCTTTGACTCAGGTCGTGATCCCAAGGTCCTGGGATCCAGCCCCGCATTGGACTTCCTGCTCAGCCGGAAGCCTGCCTCTCCCTCTCCCACTTCCTCTGCTTCTGTTCTCTCTCTCACTGTCTCTCTCTGTCAAATAAATTTTTTAAAAAAGAAGAAAGAAAGAAAGAAAGAAAGAGAGAGAGAGAGAGAGAGAGAAAGAAAGAAAGAAAGAAATGAATGAATGTTAGGTACCTACATGAAGAGATCTTTGAAATACTACTGACAGGACAAAAGAAGATATGAACAACTGGGGAAATATAACATACTTTCAGACAAAAAAGTATGTCAGTTCTCCCTAAAATATATTTCACATAACCCTAATAAATACCCAGAGCAAACATCACACTCCATGGTGATAAAATAAAATTTTCCTCTGAGATAGATAAGAAAGAATGCCTGCTTTCACCACTTGTATTAACACAGTACTGGAAATTCTAGCCTAAGCAATGCAAGAAAAAGAAATAAAAGTCATCAGAATTGCAAAGGAAGAAGTAAAATTATCTTAAATGTAACTACTTTTTGAACACAAGGATTAAGATTTTTTTTATTTATTTGCAAAACAGAGAACACAAGTGGGCAGAGGGAGAAGCAGATCCCCTGCTGATCAGGGAGCCCGATGCAGGACTCTATCCCTAGACTCCGGGATCATGACCTGAGCCGAAGGCAGACGCTTAACTGGCTGAGCCACCAGGTGCCCCAACCCCATGTCATTCTTAATGGGTGCCGTGGAAAACAGTATGGTGGTTCCTCAAAAAATCAAACCTAGGGCGTCTGGGTGGCTCAGTGGGTTAAGCCGCTGCCTTTGGCTCAGGTCATGATCTCAGGGTCCTGGGATGGAGTCCCGCATCGGGCTCTCTGCTCAGTGGGGAGCCTGCTTCCCTTCCTCTCTCTCTGCCTGCGTCTCTGCCTACTTGTGATCTCTTTCTGTCAAATAAGTAAATAAAATCTTTAAAAAAAAATCAAACCTAGAATTATGATATAATCCAGCAATTCCACTTCCAGGAATATACCCAAAAGAACTGAAAGCAGGGTCTCAAAAAGATATTTGCACACCTATGTGGTGGGGGGGTATGGTTAAGATTTATTTATTTATTTTAGAGAAAATGAGTGAGAGCATGAGCAGGAGGAGCAGAGAGAATCTGAAGCAGACTCCGAGGTGGGTTTGATCCTACAACCCTGAGACTAGGGCCTGTGCCAAAACCAAGAGTCCAACACTTAACCACTGTGCCACCCAGGTACCCCTGTATACCCATGTCTGTAGGAGTATTATCCACAGTAACTAAATCATGAAAGCAACCCATGTCCACTGATAGATGAATGGATAAGTAAGATGTGGTATATGCATATAACAAAATATTATTCAGCCTTAAAAAGGAAGAAATTATTCAATATGCTACAACACGGGTAACCTTGAGGACATTTGGCTAAGCAAAATAGGTCAGTATGATTCCGTTTACAGGGGGTACTTAGAGCAGTCAGAATCATAAAGACAAAGTATAATGGTGGTTTCCAAGGACTGGGGGCGGGGGTAACAGGCAGTCATTGTTTAATGGGATGGAGCCTCCTTCTTCACCCTCTAGGCAGAGGCTCCCATGCTTGTGTGTGCGCTCTCTCGCTTGCTCTCTCTCTCTCTCAAATAAATAAATAAAATCTTTAAAAAAAAAAAAAAAAAAAAAAGGAGGGGTTTTTTTTTGCCTGGGTGGTTCAGTGGGTTAAAGCCTCTGCCTTCGGCTCAGGTCATGATCCCAGGGTCCTGGGATCAAGCCCCGCATCGGGTTCTCTGCTTGGCAGGGAGCCTGCTTTCCTTCCTCTTTCTGCCTGCCTCTCTGCCTCCTTGTGATCTCTGTCTGTCAAATAAATAAATAAAATCTTTAAAAAATAATAATAATAAGGAAGGAAGGATCCAGACAATAAGAGTATATACTATAGGATTCCATTTATAAAAAATTCTAGAGAATGCAAATTAACCTATAATGACAGAGCAGACCAGCGGTTGCCTGAAGATGGGGATGAAAGAGGGAAGGATGGATTGCAAAGAGATGTGGGGAAACGCTCATAGTTGGTAGACATGTTCACTGTGTTGAATGTGGTAACGGTTTCACAGATGTATTCATATGCCAAAATCCATCAAGCATACACTGTAACTATGTATGTTCTCTTGTTCATAATTATACATCAATAAAACTATACCTAAAGAGGGTATCAAGACTACAACCCATTGAATAAAATAAGAAATCTGTGAGTCAGTAGTAATATAAATGAGTGAATGAGTAGAGATGATAGGTAGGCAGACAGATAGCTAAATGATAGATAATAGATGATAGATAGATAGATGATAGATAGATAGATAAAAGATGCATAACACAAAATGTTACTAGTGAAAGTGTAAATTGAAATAGCCACTTTGGGGGCTCCTAGGTGGCTCAGTCAGTTATGTGATGGCCAGAGAGAGTCCAGGGATCAAGCTCCACATAAGGCTTCCTAGGGATCCTGCTTCTCCCTCTCCCTCTGCCTGACACTCTGCCTACTTGTGCTCTCTATCTCCCTGTCAAATAAATTAAAAAATAAAATAAAAAACAGCTACTTTGGAAGATCCTTGGGCAGTATCAGCTAAACCCAATAAAGCAAGGTATTCAAGAGTGTGGACAATGTGCTACCATTTGTGTAAAGAAAGAGGAACATGTGTACACACACATGTGTACACATCTAAATGTGCGGTAGGTGTGTCATGTGCTATTTTGCAGATCATCTCCATCTCCAGAAAGATTCCAAGAAGTTGGCTTTGTGACGTTTAGTGCCTCAGGAGAGGGGATCTGAGTCACTGAGAGACTAAAGTGGAAGAGAGAATTTTCTCTGTAATCCCTTTGTACCTCTTAAATTCTGTGCAATGTGAATGTACTAGCTTTTCCAAGAAAGAGTTTAATGATTCTTTTACAAGCAAAAAGAAACCTGTCAGGAGCGACTACTCTCTGATTTCACCTCCCACCACCCCTCGAGCTCACCCCATTCTCCACTAAACTGAGCGCCTCACCCATTCCCGAAAGAGGTAGCCCCCAGTTGGCCTGGCTTCCCCTGACCCTCTTCACTACTGCCGAAGGCCGTTGGGCGCCCACACCGTGTTCTGACCAGGCTTGGATCATTGCCACTTCCTTCCTGAGCTCGTACTCCTGCTATGGAGAACTGCTGCCTCCCTTACAGTCACATTAGAAGCCAAGCCCAGAGAAGGCTGCGTCTGACTGTGGGAGGTCACAAAACCACTCTCCTGAGCAGCAGCACGGGGGCTGCCCCTGGCTCGGGCAGCTCTGTGTGGGAAAAGACACTTTCTTGAAATAGCTCATAGTTATCCCCACACCTCCTCTCTAAGGCCCCCATAGGCCGGGGGCAGATCCCCTGGTGGGCTTGACTGGAGGGCTGCTGCAATGGGCTTCGACAGAGCAGCCCTCTCCACCAGAGACTTTGTCTAAACTCAGTCCTCCCCCAGAGGCCATCAGTGGCCCTGGGAAATGCCACTCATGAGCTTTTAGACTACTGTCATTTCCCTCTTGTATAATGCCAAGCTGTTGATTTTCTTTTCTCTATACAAAATTCCCTTTGGCCACTAGGCAATTGGTGGCCATCCTGTGGAACTGTCTGTGGGGAGCTTTCTCCACGCTTCTGCCAAAAGAGAAGCCACAGCTTAATCATTTGGGGACTTTCTGCTAAGATGCCTGTGACCCCAAAGTCTGGGCTCTGAGACTGGGCTGCCTCAGTGGCAGCCTGGGACCAGTCTTGGGAGTACCATCCTGGGCTGTGAGGAGAGCTGGGGTCACCTGCCGCCTGTCCTCCCCCACTCCCCTTAGATCACACGAATGCAGGAGCAGGAGGAGCCCTTAGAAACTACAGAAGGCGCATCCAATCTGTCATCATCTCCCCATTTTACAGTTGAGAAGCTGGAGCTCAGAAAGTAAAAAGACTTGCCCAAAGAGACACGGCAAGTTATAATGGGATCCGGGCTTGCTGATTCTTCTTCCCCACGCTGTCTTTTTCTCCCTTCTTTTCTTCTATTGCTGGGGTAGTGCAGTCTTGAATGTGATAGTAAACACCAGTCAGCTGAGAAAATGCCTTTCTTTTGCCCTGCAGTCTCCCTCCTTCTCCTGACCAGTCTGGCCTTACCCGGAATCCTCTGTGCTTGGCTTCTATCTGGGGCAAAGGCATGTTACAGTTTACAGAACGCTGGGGGTGTGCCAGGGGAACCCAACCAGACTTCCCAGCTTACATAACCAGATTCTGGGGACAGAATGAGGCCAGCACAGGCCGATGAGTCAGGCCCGTCCCGGGTTGGCCCCCACAAAGCTGCAATCTGAGACCTATCCCCTTCTGCCCTTTCCACTCCTCTCTGAAATAATCAGCACACCCCCACCCTCAACACACAGTGCCCCAGAACTCAGGGCACAAATGCCACCTGTCCCTTCACTCCACAAAAAACTATAGGGCCGTAGGACCTGTGCCCTCTGGAGGGATTCCATGCACCCACTATACCCTGGCAAAGAGAAAGCTGACAAGTAGGACACAGGGAACAAAGTCCCAACCCAGGAGGGGGAGAGGCTCCCGTCTGCGGCACTGGAGACAGAGAAAAGGCCAGTGTCCCAGCAGAACGTGGCTCCGAGCTGGCGAGTCATGGACGCCCTTGTCCGCCTCCTGCAGCTGCTGGTGCTGCTCCTGACACTGCCCCTGCACCTGCTGGCTCTGCTGGGCTGCTGGCAGCCCCTCTGCAAAATGTGCTTCCCCTACCTGATGGCCGCACTGACGGCCAAGTGCAACCGTAAGATGGAGAGTAAGAAACAGCAGCTCTTCATCCAGATAAAGGGGCTTGCGGGAGCCTCCGGGAAGGTGTCCTTGCTGGAGCTGGGCTGCGGCACTGGGGCCAACTTCCAGTTCTACCCAGAGGGCTGCAGGATCACCTGCCTGGACCCAAACCCCCACTTCGAGAAGTTCCTGACCAAGAGCATGGCGGAGAACAGGCACCTCCAGTATGAACAGTTTGTGGTGGCTTCCGGAGAGGACATGAAAGGACTGGCGGACGGCTGCATGGATGTGGTGGTCAGCACCCTGGTGCTGTGCTCCGTGCAGAGTCCGAGGAGGGTCCTGCAGGAAGTCCACAGAGTGCTGAGGCCGGTGAGCAGCGTGGAAAGGGAATGGGCATGGGGCAGACGACAGCCGCAGGGCCGCTCTGGGGTCGGGACTCTGGTGTGCTGGCACGTTAGACACCCATCCACCGCCACCTGCTGGTCAACAGTGAACATGACCGGGCCTCCAAGGGATAGAGTAGAGTGCTGTGGAAGCCCACAGGAGAGCCACCTAAGGCAGCAGCTGCGGGGGGGGGGGGGGGGGCAGAGACACCTAACAGAGTGATGTTTACATTGAGATCTGAGGGATTAAGCAGGATGTGGGGAAGTGGGAAAAATTAAAAAGGGCTCTGGATAGAGATATTAGAGTCCATAGAATCCATATGATTTGGGGCTGGGTAAAGAAAGGATTTGAGGACGGTTTCCAGGTTTCTGGCATGAATGACTGGTGGAGGGAAAGAGGGTAGAGGGAAGTCTCAATTGCTGACATGAGAGAAACCATTTGGGACTTGTTAGGTCTGAGGTGCCACTGAAACAGGCAGGCAGGAAAGCCATAGAGGCAGTTGGAAGTCAGAGAAAGATGTGGAAGTCACAAGCTGTAAATTCAGAGCACAGGGGTGCATGAGATCACCTAGAGAGGGTTCAGCAAGGAGAGAAGGGCGGAAGGAACCCCAGTATTAGTCATGAGTCAGGTGCAAGTTTTCCCTAGGATGTTGGCCAAAGGATAAGATTGGAGGTATGCGTCTGAGTCTCAGAAGACAGCGTCTCAGTCTACAGTGAGGTCTCTGCTCCTCTCTCTCCAGCTCCTCAGCCATCTGCCCTCTGCTAGGCTGTCCCTCGGTCATCCTTTAAAGGTGGCTCACCCGTCACCCCCACTGGGCAGCTCTTCACATGCGCTTTTGAGTGAGAGGGGAGGAGCCAGGGCCTACAGAGAAAGTCAGAAGCAGAATAATGTGCTTCATAGACCTGGGAACCAGCAACCCCCATTTCACCAACAGCGGGGTGGAGATGAGGTGGGAGGAAGGTTGTGGAATGGAGCAAAGAAGTGACGCTAACTTTCTCTTCTCTCCCAGGGAGGAGTGTTTTTTTTCTGGGAGCATGTGGCTGAGCCACGTGGAAGCTGGGCCTTTCTGTGGCAGCAAGTTTTAGAGCCCACCTGGAAACACATTGGGGATGGCTGCCGCCTCACCAGAGAGACTTGGAAGGACCTCAAGAGTGCCCAGTTCTCTCAACTCCAAATGGAACACCAGCCCCCTCCCTTCAAGTGGTTGCCTGTTGGGCCCCACATCATGGGAAAGGCTGTGAAATAACCCTTCCCGGAGTCCTGCCTTCAGCCAGAGCAATCCCACCCACCGGCTAACCTGTCTTCTCCTAAGAGGGATCTAGTCAGAGAAGCCATTCCCCCCACCAGCTCCTCTCCTTCCTTCCCCCATCTCTGCCTGGCGTCTAATTTCAATCCTTCCTTCCAAAGTATAAAAGCTCTATTCCTAACCTGACCACAGGGAGGAAAGCAATATCCTGTCCTATCCTTGCAAATTCATAGATGGGGTCTCCCAATTTTTGCCCACCTACTGCTAAGGTGGTTCCCTGTCCCTCTCCCTTGTTCCCATAGTAAGGGTCCCCTTCCTCTTTGAGACCACAGCTATGTGCCTCCAGGAACTGGTCACAAAAGTCATGTGCTCCTGCTGGGCACTGCCACCTTTGCCCTGAGCTGTGGGGTTGCAAAGAAGCAGTCCTCTCCTGGAGACCCTGGAGGCGGGAGAGCAACACTCAGCAAAGAAGCCAGAAGTTTTGTCCTCAAATACTTTTTAATAAATAGACAAAATCCACTAGTTTGATGCAGCAAACTAAGGTCAGAGGAGAGGCGAAACTAGGGAGGGAAGAGCCCCTGAGTCAGCAACATAACCTTCTCCCCAACCCTCTGGGCTTAAGGCACTTTCTGGGGGACAGGTCCTTGGGGTCCTGTTAAACAGAATGAATGGGAGAGGGAGGGATCAGGGTCCTTCTCCCACGTTTTCATCAGGACATCACTGTCCTTCTCCTTCTACCCCACAACCCCATTCCTGACTTACCACCCTCATCTCACAGTGTTCTAAGGGGAAGTTCTGTTGGGGGTGGGTGGAGATGCCTATGCCCCTGAGGAAGCAGATTCTATCCCATCCTGATGGGACGCCAACAACCCACTCTACCCTCTTCACCCCAAGGAGCCATATCTGGGGAAAGGGTGGAGGGGACCCGTGGGCCAGGCTGGGACACAGAGTGTTAGGCGGTGCCTGAAACGGGATGCCCATCGGAGCCCGGCTCAGGGTGCCCATCAGCAGCCAGGATGGGGTGCGCATCAGGGCCCTCCCGCCGGGGGCTGCCCCAGTTGTTCCTCAGGATGGTGCCTGTCTTCTCCTCCTTGAACTGCTGCCGGTCTTCCCGCGGGATCTTCACCGCGTGGTACTGGGGCACGGTGGCCTCGGGGTACCGCGCCCGCTTGAAGAATCCCATCTGTAAGGACCCCAGGCCAGATGTGAGGAGCTGAGGCCCCCGGGGCAGATGCCCAGCACAGTCCAGCACCTTGCCTCCACTGCTGCAGCAGGAAGGAGCTGGGGTAGACAGTGTCCCGTGCAGTGCATGGCCCCCACAGGTGCCACAATTCATGCCGGGCCCCCAGGTCCTCACTCACGGCCAGAGAAAGACCAGGAAGGGCCAAAGAGGCAGGACCAAGGACCTCTGCCTTGGGTACTGGAAGAGGGGGTTGAAGATGGAGCATCAGGACCACTGACCCCATTCAAGCCTTTGAAGAGACCCAACAGCATGCCCCAGAACATAAACAAGATCTGAGACCAAAATATGGCTTTCTAGACCCCTGCCTACTGGGAATGGCCCTCCCAAGCCCCAGACACTCATCCCATGTACTCAAATGGCATTTCCCCTGGGGCAGGGCCCTCTGGTCCATGAATAGGGTGGCCTCACCCCTCCCTTCCTCATGAAGATGCTGGCCCTTCCATACCAAGGTGGAAATATGCCCCTTGCACACTCACACTCGGGGCCACCTGAGGCTCCTACTTGCTCAGACTGCACAGCATGTCCTTGCACATTTGTCTCATGCCCACAGAAAAGCCATGCACAGCACCTTCCTGCACTCCCACATGCTCACACTGCATGAGCCCAGCCACCCCACTGTGCATGCTTCCGGTTGTGGATACTCACCCTTATAATGACCTCCCACCCCCGTTCCTAGAGCTCACACCACCCTCATGCAATCTCACTTCTTCACCCTGGTTCCCTGAATGCTGGGGGCTCTACCACACGCATACATACACACTCACACACACACACACACACATGCACACACACACAATTACCCCACAGTCCCTGGGCCCCCAGCTTCCACAGCCGAGGGCTGCACAGCCAGATGGGCCCGGTGATAATTGGTGGGAAAAGATGAGCTCTGGCTGCTCCGATGGAAGAAGCCACACTGGGATGTCAAGGGCGGAGGGGAGCAGAAGAGGTGGAGGATGGGAAGACTCAGGAGAGGTGGGGCCCTTATCTACTCTGTCCCCCTTCCAAGAAAGCAGGGAACGGGGATTCTCGTGCCAGTTTCATGAAAGTGTGAACCTCCTCTAAGGCTGGCCAGGTTCCCCGCACTTGGAAAGCTCATCCAGGGGCCCAGTCCACTGATGACTCACATTGGCCAAACAGTACTGGTGCTCTGCAACTGGGCCAGGGAGCACTGGGGGCAGTTCTCCAGAGGGCCCCAAAGACATGCATGGTGCCCCACAGGCCAGATGTGGCATGCAGTTCGGGGTATGACAATGGGTGATGGAAGTGATTCCCGTACTGACATGTGCATGTGTGTGCTTTTGGGTGGGAGCCCTGGCACAAACGGGATTCTGTCTACACTCTGTGTGTATGAAGACGGTTCCATGTAGAGCCTGGTACATGGAGGGTCTGAGTTCAGTCTTGGAGGCAGTCCCTGGAGAAGGTTCTCTGCGCTGTTGTGTCTTCTTTGTCACAGTTTCCTTCCCAGCCTTCCCTGCCATGCTTTGATTAAATCAGACCCCACTCCCTGGCCTCCATGGCTCTGCCTCCCACGGTCCCACCCACCTCACCTCCCACCTCCAGATCCTATGACCCCACCTTCTGCTAAGCCCCATGCTCTCCAGCTTTCTCACGTCTGAACTCCCACTGCTCTCTCCTGCCTTAGAGCCTTCTGCCTGGTCCTTCCTACAAAGCTCGCCACCCCCACTAGACTATCAACTCCCAGAGGATCAGATCTGCATCTGACTTCCCTCTGAATCATCCAGAGCCCAACAGAGTCCCTGGGACATACAAGTGTTTGGCTCAGGTGGGCCAAAGAAATGAGAGCAGGTGGGACACAGAAGCGTAGCATGAAAGGCCTGCAGCCAGCCAAGGGAGCCCAGCATCCCCACCCCCAAGCCTCACCTTCCACATGAGCAACACCAACAGCGCCAGCACCAGCAGCCCGGCCAGGACGGCCAGGAGGATGACCCACCAGGGGACTCCTTCTGCCACCACGGCCACAGGGTCCAGGTAAACCATCACGGGAATCTGGGGAATGAAGGGTTAAGGGAACAGGGACTGGAGCAGAGGGAAAGAAGAGCTTCCCCACACCAACATGCCCAGGCCCGCAGCTCACCACTGTGGAGGCATCTCTGAGCAGCAAGTTCTTGATAGAAGACTTCACGGTAATGTTGGCTCGGACGATGACTTCCAGGGACTTCACAGCTGAGTACTCCTACGGAAGCAGAGGAGGACCAACTTCTCCTCAATGCTCCAGGGCCCCCCACCCCAGCTCCCAAAACTGTAAGTGGAATCGTGCCCAACATAGAGGGCATTTCTGCCTGTCTTCGGTTAAGAGGGTGCTGCATTCAGACAAGGCGAAGGCAGAAAGAGCAATGAGTCTGGGGAAGAAGATGCCCGCCCCACAGCCACGGTGCTCTTACCTCCAAAAAGGTGCTATTCCAGAGGCGGCCCCAGACATGCAGCACAGCGGCGCGGTCAAAGCTGTAGAGAGGGCAGCTGAACACCACACAGCTGGCAGTGCCCCGGGCACAGTCCTAGGGACCAGGACAGGCAGGGCTCTGAGCCACTTGGTCCCAGCCCACTGAGCCTCCCCAGGGCCCAGCACACTATAGGTGCTCACATGGACACAGAATCTGCCCAGAGACTTCACGCCGTCCGTCCATGAGCTCCCACACCTTGGACCCCCCACTGCCCTTGTTCCTCACTCTTATCTCTCCCATTCTCCTCACTCGACCTCAAACTCACCTCCTCCAGGAAGTCTTCCCAGACTAACCCCATGGTCCAAAAGAGCAGTCTACCCCAAATCTGGTCTGTCTGGCCTTGGAATACATGGGGAGCAGGGAGGAGGTCTCTTATTTGACAGCAGCAACAGAGTAGCTTCCCCAGTTAATGCTTGTGTTACAGAACAATGGTCCCATTTACTGAGCACCTGCTATCCGCAAGGGACTTATCAAAGCTGTCCTGGAAGGTGCATATTATCATCACCCCCATTTTCCAAATGAGGAAATTATAGTTCAAAGAGGCCAGGTGCAGGGCACCTGACTGGGTCCGTCCACTTGACTTCGGGGTCATGAGTTCAAGCCCCATGTTGGCCCAAGAAATCACTTAAGAAAAAAAAAAAAAAAAAAGGAGGGGGAGCGCGTGGGTGGCTCAGTGGGTTAAGCCTCTGCCTTCAGCTCAGATCATGATCTCAGGTCCTCGGATCGAGCCCCAAATCCCACATCACATCAGGATCTCTGCTCAGCAGGGAGCCTGCTTCCCCTCCC
Source organism: Mustela erminea (assembly GCF_009829155.1). NCBI lineage: Eukaryota > Metazoa > Chordata > Mammalia > Carnivora > Mustelidae > Mustela > Mustela erminea. Next base: position 92,239,268 of record NC_045619.1, read on the forward strand.
CCTCTGCCTGCCTCTTTGCCTACTTGTGATCTCTCTCTCTGTCAAATAAATAAATAATCTTAAAAAAAAAAAAAAAAAAAAGAGGAGGGAGGGAAACCTGGCTGGTTCAGTGAGTGGAGCATGAGACTCTTGATCTTGGGGTTGTGACTTCGAGCCCCACATTGGGTGTGGAGATTACTTGAAAATAAATTCTTTTTTCTTTTTTCTTTTTTTTTTTTTTTAGATTTTTTAAATAATTTATTTGACAGTGCAAGAGAACACAAGGAGGGGGAGCAGTAAAGGGAGAGGGAGAAGGAGGCTACCTGCTGAGCCGGGAGCCTGATGCGGGGCTCAATCCCAGGACCCTGGGATCATGACCTGAGCCAAAGGCAGACTCTTAACCAATTGAGCCACCCAGGAGCCCCTTAAAAATAAATTCTTTTTTTTTAAAGATTTTATTTATTTGACAGAGAGAGATAGTAAGCAGGCGGAGAGGCAGAGAGAGGGGAGGAAGCAGGCTCCCTGCTGAGCAGATAACGACCTGAGCTGAAGGTAGAGGCTTAACCCAATGAGCCACCCAGGCACCCCAAAAATAAATTCTTTAAAAGAAAAAAAAAAAGAAGAGGCCAGGTGACCTGGCTCAGTTTGCACAGCTGGCAAGTTGGTAAGCGGTAGAACAGGTATTCGAATCCAGGTCTGTGCGTTCCTATGGTAAGCCCAAACCCACTGAAGGAGGTGGAGGTTGTCCCAGGAGCTGCTTGGGGACCAGGGACATAAGCCCGTCTCCTTCCAGATCTGACCTACATCCATTTGGCCCAATCCCACCTGATGATCCAGTCTGACTAAAATTGTGACAGGGGCGCCTGGGTGGCTCAGTCATTAAGCATCTTCCTTTGGCTCAGGTCATGATCCCAGGGTCTTGGGTTGAGCCCTACATCAGATTCAGACTCCCTGCCCTGAGGGAAGCCTGCTTCTCCCTCTCCCACTCCCCCTGCTTGTGTTCCCTCTCTCACTGTGTCTCTCTCTGTCAAATAAATAAATAAAATCTTTTCTAAAAATTATGTTATATGCACCACATTTCCTGTACAGGAGAAGGGCTTTGAGAGCATTTGAGATCTTTGAATCGTCTTTCATTTTGCCACCTTTGAGCAGTTCAAGAATCCTTGGTCAGTTTGTTGAAAAGTAATTTTAAGTAAAAGAATCCATTTCCAAGTTCTCCTTAGAAAGGGAGGCCTTTCAGGGGGAAATCAGCCACGTGGAGAAGACAGGACAACATCCGTAACAGGGAACCGACCATGACGCAAGTTTACGCCACCCCCACGTGCCTTCGTGTTGCCTCCCACCATGCTCTCCAGGAGCAGGGGAGCTGAGGGCCCCCACGAGAGACAGGGTATGACAGTGGAGCTCCCTTCCAGACAGACGATGCCAGACCTGGCCCAGCTGTTCATATCCCCCCACCAACAGTCTCTTTGGCTCCTTCTATTGCCCGCCCTTCCACACCTGGGTTTCCACCTCCTTGCAACCAGGCCAAATACCCACAATCTGTCCGCTCCACACTAACGGCCAGCGCCGTCCTACAAGGGATGAGCACAGAGTGCATGCTCATTGGCTCAACACATCCACTTGAAGAACAAAACTGTGCCAAACAAGGAACTAATTGTGTGGCCAACTGGCTGCTGGCCAAGACCCTCCCTCTGAAGTGAATACTCAGTGGTCACAGGGGAATCCATGCTGCAGCAGCTGCTTCACGGTTGTGATATAAACTGTCTTGTCAACTCGCTCCAGGTGCGTGACCATCACGCCTGTCAATGGGCCAGCCTCCTGGACACCCAGCGCCCTAAGACTCCCTCTCCCGCCGCATCCTCATCACCAACACCCCCGCCTCTCGTTCAGACTGCCCCATGCTTGCCCTGCCCTCACCAGGGTGATGTTTTTCTTCTTCTCAGAGGAGGACACCGGCCACCAGGATGTGCTGGGCTCTGGCGGCTCCGGAGGCTCCTCCTGCTCAGGCTGCTCCAGTTCCCGCCTCCTCCTGTCCCTGCTGTCCACATTCTGGATGCGGGGAGTGTGAGCAGTGAGCGTCACTCTGAACGCAGCAATCCCGAGACAGCATCTCCTCCCCACTGCCTCTCCCCAGGCCTCCCACAAGCCCCCACGACATCCTTCCTGAGGTCTAACCCCCCTCCACCCTGCTTCAGTGGTCCTGACCACCCTGCCTAAGCCTCACCAGGTGGAGGATGTTGGGCCTCGGGGAGCAGAGCCCCTTCTGCCCGGGCCCCTGCCCGCCCTCCAGCTCCACCCGCATGGGGTACAGCAGCCACTTCCCGTTGGCTATCTCATGGGGCCACATGATGTTGAGGAAGGCAGAGCCCAGGGTGTTCAGCGACTGGCCTTGGTTGGAGACCTGTGGGCAGAAGGGAGTGTGAAGGGAGGGCACTCTGTTTCTAAGTGGGCCACAGATCTGCAGAGAAAGAGGGGTAAGAGCTGAGGGGACGGCCCCCCGGAAGCAGAATTTCAACAAAGACTTGGGATCCTAGACCCCACCAATCATCATTCTCTCCTACCCCAAAACTAGGAAGGCCTGGAGATGTCCCTGAGAGGGTGGGGAGGCCCCAGCCAAGCAAGAGCAGAGTTCTAAGAAGAGACATCGGTCCTCCTCCCCCTCGGCCCCATCCCTCAGCCAAAGCATCTGACATTAAAGCTTCCCAGGACCCTCATGGCCTACCCAGACCAGCAACTGAGATGTCCACACAGAGATGACCATGACGAGGCCCCAACACCAACACCACAATCAAGGTCCAGGAGCAAGGGGAGGCCTTGAACTCGCTGGACTATCATGCCGCCACATAGTAGGAGAACTACAGCCTTGCAACATGCCTCAGCCTCTCTCTGCACCAAGAAGGAAGGGGCCTGACCAGGGGCCTCACCAGAACACTCACCGTGACCTCATACTTGATCTTGCTGCCTATATCCCGCTCGGACTTCATGGCACTCTCACCCCGCACCACACCAGAGAAGAAGAGCTGCTGGGGAATGGCCACGCTGGTGGGGAAGGGTCAGAACGGGGCACTGAGGAGGCCTGGGGCCTGGCTGTTTGGAGGGCCAGGAGGCAGAGCCCAGGCCAGAGTTTGGGAGTAGTAGTGCCCACCCCTCGGGCCAATGTGCCCCTTTGGACAGAGCTTACCCAGTGATGGACAGCGGCAGCTCAATGAAGACGAGCGCTCGGACAGAGATGGGATGAAGCTCCTGTTCGCTGATCCTGGTAAGTGCGCAGGAGCACACATTGGGCAACGAGGCAAAGGTGCTACCCCGAGGGCTCAGATGAAGACAACAGAGGTGGACACCAACCCAGCTGCCCTTCCCCTCACCACCGCCAGGTGCCCCCAGGCTCACGTGGCCAACAGCAGCTCCACTTCCAGCTCTGTGGTCTCGATAGTGATCCCTGAGGTGCTAAGAATCAGGTAAAAGGTGACCTAGGCCAAGAGTGGAGAGTGATTAGAGTCCGAGAAGGCAAGGGGGTACAGAAGGGCTCAGCACTTAGAGAGGCACTCGGACAGGGATAAGGCTGACACACCAACCTGGGCACCTCTCTTCATGGGGTTCCCCAGCTCACACTCGACATGGGAGGCATTCTCATTGGACAGGCAGAGCGGCTTCTCCTGCAGTGGGGAGAGAGGGAGAGGTCAGTCTGGGTTACCGGAGCCCCCAAGGAACCCCACCACACCCTGCCACAGGCCCTCACCGCAGGGTCCAGGGCTCGGACTCCCGAGTAGTGCAGAGAGGCAGGGAGGGTGACCAGGAGCTGAGCTTCATGAGCATCATCCCCATCAGCCTGGGGCTGGGCTGGATCCGAGGGCAGGTTGGTGACCGTCAGCTCCAGGCCAATGACCGGCTGCCCACTCAGGGCAAACAGGGCTGTTGTCCCATCTGCATCCCTGGAGGTCAGATCCCACTCATGCTCTAAATCTAAACGCCTTCCTCTGCCTCTCTCTCTCCTGCCTCTTCCCCTCCCACCTCCGCTCCCTGGTCTCTCCTCCCACTGGCTCCCCCGCAGCACCCTCCCCACCAGTCCAAGCCTCAGGCCTTCCCACACTTGAGAGAACCAGACAGGGAGCCAGGAGACCGCTGTTCCGGTCCAAGTTCTTCTACCTACTCTTCTGGGGCAAGGAACTTAACTTCTCTAGGCCCCTGTTCTCCATCCACAGAGGAGCTAATGGTAGGAGTTACCATTATCATTATGCATCCTGGGAAGGTGTATTCCTTGCCAAGAGAGACTCTGTGGCCCCACTGTTGACCCTCATCTTCTGAATTATCAGCCTCCGCCCTCCCTCGGCCTGTCCCTCCTGAGGGGGCTTCCTTCTCTTCCTTGATCTCTTGCCTTCCCACCCCCGCCCCCGCTACCCTTCACTTCCCCTCACATGGGCAGAGGCTGGAATTCCGTGTCACTGACGCGGGCACAGAAGCGGGCATGGACCAGCTGCAGGTTGCTCTGGCAGATCTTGTCTTCGCCACAACCTTGCTTCAAGAAGTGGATCTAGGGAGAGACGCGAGGAGAGGGTCATTCCTAGGGGTGAGGCAGGAAGTGAATGTGTCGCCATGGGACACAGTGGGGTGGCGTATCACAAGATGAAGCAACGGGGCTTTGACTCTCAGACCTGCTGCTTACTAGCCGTGTGACACTGAGCTGATCACTGAACCACCGTGGGCTCGTGAAGCGAGCAAGGGATGATGCTGAGGTAGAGGCCACGACAAGACCACATCTCCCTAGCCAACACTGCATGCAACTGATTCTGGATTTAATGTGAAGAGAAGTGAAGAGCATCACTTCCAGACTGATCAGAAGAGCTTCACGCTCCCCCTTCCAACTGACAGGGATGGAGGTGACCTAAGGACCTTGGAGGCCATATCTGAAGATGGCAGATCCCTGTCAGCCCGGGCCCCTAAATGAATGCATGGAATGGAGGATCAGTGTCCCCTCGAACGAGGAACATGTGATCACTTGAGCTATATACCATGTTGTGGTCTACTTGTCACAGCACCTAGAGATGTGAGGAACTGCTAGGGTAGCATGTGAAAGAGTTCTGGAAGCTATGAATGCTTGTCACTGTGAGGGATGATGATCATTAGTCCTTCCAGCTCCTTCTCCTGAGCTAAACCAGAACCCATGCTCACCTCTGCCCGCTGGGTGCTGGGCTGGTGAGCATTGAGGATGGGGGCCACTGGGGGGAGCCCCTGCCCAGGAGCCTGTCGCCGAAGTCGTGGGGTCTGCAGACTGTAGGACAGCGTCACCACAATGGCCCGAAGCTTGTCTTTGACATTCTCCTGAGAAGAGGAAAGATGGACATGCATACTAGAACAATCATCGGGCGCTGGCCAGACCTAGGACAGATTCTGAAAGCTGTCAAGAGCTGTCAGGAGCTGAGGGAGAGAGGTAGAGACCAGAGTGAGGGGGAGGGAGAGCAACTGGGGTGGAAAAGGGAGGAGACCAGGATCCAGGGCTTTGAGGACCAGGTGTGACAAAGGAAACTGCTGTCTCCATCTCCAGGTAGGACAGAACTTATACTCTGGACACAGAAGGCAGAAGACACAGAAGGCAGCAGGTGAGGAGGAGGTCAGCCCAGAAGGGAAGATTCCCAAAAGTTGAGATCAAAGAATGAAGTGTGAACATGTTAGGGAGGAAGCTAAAAGGAATCAAAGAGAAGAAATCGGGCAATGACAATGACTCACAGAGGCCAAGGGGTCAGGGCCCACCTGTAGCTGAAACATGGTGTCTCCACAGACTCGGTCATGCTGATGCTTCAGCCACACAGTGCCTGAGGCCTGGTGCTTGGGGTCGTCTGGGCCACGGCTCAGGAAGGTCACACGGGGGACCTGGCCCCGGAGCCTCCGGTCTGTGTCCCCATCTAACACATAATCCAGGGCTGTGGCGAGTGGAGAGGAGAGAGGAACCAGTGAGCTGGGGAACTGCTCTCATCTGACCCCATCTCTGAGACTCCCTTCTCTCCACCTCAGAGTGACCCACCCTGAAACCCAACGGGGTGGGAAGTAGCAGTGGGACCTCACTCACCCACAATAGGGCTGTAGCTGCTGGGGCTGGCAATGTAGCTGAAACAGACCCTCAAGTCCACACTGTGGGGGCAAGGGGAACTCCTGAGCCAGACTGACTGACCAGCGCCTCCCTGCCGCCCCAGCCACAGCCCCACACTGGGCAGGGAAAGGGAGAGTAGGGGAAGTGGGCCCTGAAAGCTCCCTGACTCCCTCGGGCCCCGCCTCACCAGACTGAGTGGCCAGCAGCACAGTTCGGCTGCTCGAGGTCGATGGCTCGGGGAGCAATGAAGACCTCGTGGGACACATGAAGGACAGGTCTGGCCCTGGGGAACAGGGAGTTGAGCACAAGGAACATGAGACTCTGAGGCAGGGAAAGAGAGGCGCGGGCCTCAGGGAGGGAGAGGCTGAGGCAGAGGAGACAAGGACCTCACCTAAAGAGCACAGCCATGTCAGCCAGGGAGCCGACCAGTAGGTCTGGGTAATGGTTCCCATCCACATCCAGGCCCCCCGAAAGGGAGTAGCCGAAGCTCTTGACACCCACAGCCTCACCCTCCAGCACCTGTGGGACCAGACCATCAGCTCCCCCACAGCGGCACCCCCAGCTCCACCCCCTGCCCTCTGCTGTTGTGCTCCCCCTAAGTCCCCCTACACCCACTCTCCCCCACACCTCATCCCAACAAACGAACCCCCTCACCTGGGAAGGTTTGACAACAACCCCCAGGCTGCTCCCGTGGTAGATAAAGACTTTCCCATCCCCATCAAAGGGAGCCCCCACGGCGATATCTGTGGGTATGGGAAAAAGGTAGTCAGACTTGGGGCGGGGGGTGGGGGCTGGTCATCCAGACCCTAACTTTCCCTCAGTCACTCAGTTCTATATAATATGTTTGTTATTTTACTGAGAGGCTACTAAGTCCTGGGCACCTTGCACACATCATTTTTAAGCCTCTTAGCTATTCTCTGCAGACATTACCAGCTCAGAAAGTTCACTTGACCCAAGTCACACAGCTGGTAAAGCTCAAGATGACGCCAGCCCAGGTTGCTTCTGTCCCGGAGCCCTCAGAAGGCCTCTCCCTGGACCTCTGAGGCCCTTCCCCATCCCTGCCTCTACCCCTCCCTCCCCCAAGGCTTTCCAGTTCCCAATCACACCTGCAAAGCCATCTTGGTTGATGTCCCCCAAGACAGCCAGGCTGATCCCGAACATGGAATCAGGAGAGCCACAGAGCCGGAGAGGGGAGACCCCAGCCCAGTGACCCCCCTGGTTCAGGTACACATACACGGCACCCCCCAGCTCCTCTTGGCGTTCAAAGAAGTAGGGGGCGCCCACTACCAAGTCTGCCCAGCTAGGGAGAGATGGAGAGACAGAGACAGTCAGTGTGGCTCCCTCCCCAGCCATGGGAGTCAGAAAGATGCCAGAGGCCCAGCCTCCCCCAGGCTCCACTCCCCTGTGGCCACTCTCACCCATCATTATTGAGATCAGCCACAGCCAGCGAGTAGCCGAAGCCAGAGGTCAGGCGTTCCCCAGACAGCATAACTTCGGGCACCAGGCGGCTGGCACTGTCTTTGCGCAGAATGATCACAGCACCCTTGTGGTTGGCACGGGGGGCCCCTGCTACAAAGCTCAGCTCCTCTGCACGCATCAGACCCTTCCCCGAGTCAATGGAGAAACCTGAGTGGGGTGACTTAGCAGTGAGCCCTCCCCGAAAGACTCAGGAGCCAAGGTGTGTCTGGGCTCCCCTCACTCCACCCCCTCCTCACAGGTCTGGAGCCAAAAGGTACGGGTGCCCTCCAAGTTATCACCAGCACAGCTGCACTGCTCTGCCTCCCGCTCCAGGGGCCTGACTGTCCTCCCACATCCAGAAACTGGAGTTTGGCACAAGAAGTGCAGTGAGGTCAGCCTCGGGGACTGGGGAACAAAGAGGAAGGCCAGCCGGCTGGGCAAGAGCAGAGCAGGGCACCACGCTTAAGATCCCCCAGGGAGCTGCTCTCTTCTCTGCACACCAGGAGGCCCCAGCCCCATCGGATGCACCTTCTTTGCCCCCTCCTCCCACCATGCTCACAGGGAGAGGAAGTCTTCACAAGGATAAACGGGAGAGAAGGGGGAGTGGGAAAGAACTTGATTCACCCAAACATCTCCCAGGCCTGGTTTCCCTTTGCAAAGGGTTGCAGATGAGACAATGAAAGAGACTTACCAGCAAGGATAGACCTTTCTCTGGCATGTGCCCACCATCCATCTCTCAGAGAAAGTCCCACTAGAGCTCTACCTTCCTTTTCCAGTACAGTCTCAGCCCACCTGGTTCTTTCTCCATGGAGACCCCCGTTCACAGCCCCCTAGGCCATCCCCCCTTGGGGCATCTGCTCATGCCTGGTCACTGGGCCTAGCGCTTCTTTGAAATTTGGGCCCACTATGTCTTTCCCTGGGTGTGTGTTGGTGAGGGCAGGACAGGAGAGGAAGGGAGACCAGGCCAAGCCCACAGGGCCCAGGGGGACATGGTGGGAGCTTACAAACCTAAGTAGCTATTCAGGGCCAAGTCTCCGGCCGGTCCTGGGAGCCGGTCAGCAGGGTCCAAAGTTTTATACACCAGCTGGTCAGGGTCTGAGCTATCAATGTTGGTCACAAAGAGCAACCCTGCGGGGGGCAGGTGGGGGGACACACCAGGGAAGGAGGAAGGGCCACAGAATGGGGAGACAGAGCCAGACATAATGGCAAGAACAAGGCCGTAGAAGAGGAAGAGGGAGAGAAAGAATATGAGAGAGACAAAGAGACCAGGGAGATGAGAATCAGAGACAGAAAGACAGAGAGAGAAAGGGTGAGAGACAGAGACAGAGACAGAGACAGAAGGATGGGAGCGTGGAGAGGGAGGACAAGAAAGAGGAGCAGAGGGTTAGAGCAGCTCTGGGCCAGGGAGGGGTCCCTACCAAAGTAGCTGTTGGCAGGGACCGGGATGAGGCGGGGGTCCTGCTCCTTCTCACCCCCCGCCTCGTAGGGCCCGTCGTCCAGGTGCGCCAGGTCCGCTGAGCCCTGTGCACAGAGCTCCACCCTGGCAGTGCCTGCAAGGACAGACCTGTTAGTGCCCGGGGCGGGGGAGCGGAGAGCCCCTCTCAGGCCAGACGCTGGCTCCACAGGCACACGGGGAAGCCCCTCCTCTCCTCTGCAGCCCCCTCGCTGCCCCTGGCCCAGCCCAAGCTTCTGGTCCCACAGACTCGCCACCCCACTCACCGAGTGTCAGCTCAGCCAGCGGTGGCGTGCGGAGACGGGAATGGGAGTGGCGCGGTGGGGCTGAGGTGTTGGAGCAAGCAGGCCCAGCCGTGCGTGTGGGGGCTCATGCTGGCTTGGTGGGGAACACTCGGCCATTGGAAGGAGAGGAAACACCCCCGTGTGTGTGTGTGTGTGTGTGTGTGTGTGTGTGTGTGTGTGCTGGCGTGAGGGGGCTGGCAGACGTGGCGGTGCCCCAGGGCGCCGTGGCAGGGAACGTGTGGGCATGCTTGGCCACGTGCTGCCCCCCAATCCTGCCTCTGAGGTCAGAGGACATTTTGGTTCCCTTGTCCCCTCCCTGAGGAGTGACTCACCCTTCCAGTTATAGGTTCCCGGGGCCCCAAAGAGGAGGTAGTGGCTGTCGGGGGAGAAGGCAGCAGCTGTGCCCTGCTGGCAGAACCCAAACTGCTCGTGGCCCTGGGGGCGCCCCTCACAGAACTTCCATTCCCCACCATCCAGCTCATCGCGGATGGCCAGGTCTTGGCTTAGCACAAAGCAACGACCAATCACATCCCGGGTCTCCAGGATCTGGTCCACCCGCTGCCGAGCCTCATATCGGTGCGCGCAGGTCTGTGGGAGGAGGCGACTCAGGGTCATACCCCCACTACACCCTGCCCCATGTGGGCTGGTGACCAGCCAGAGCCACACAGCCAACATGAGACGTTTGGCAAGTGCATGGACACATACACATCACTTGGGGACCACCCCCCCACCCTGCCCAGCATTAGGCAATATACACATACTTATCCCATCTGCACTCACTGCCTTGCACTGTAGGAAGACACCTTGTTCCACATTCTGCCTGGACCCCCAGGCACCAAGCCAGCACAGGGCACTCGTGCTTCCGTGATCATGCCCTATGGGCCTATCCCCAACATGCCAAGCTGTTCCTGGCTCTGGACCTTTGTCAGTGCCACCACTTTCCCTGCGAAGAACTTCCTCCCCTCTCCACTCTTGAAGCATTGCTTTTTCTTGAAAGGCCGGCTGAACTCTACCCTCCAACCCCCCTGCTTCCCCCCGCAGGAGGCTTTTCTCACTACTCCTCCTTTGGACTGTCACATACTGGAGACTGTACTGCTCACTTAACATTAACCATATTCTGGGGCGCCTGGGTGGCTCAGTCAGTTAAGCATCTGCCTTCGGCTGGGGTCATGATCCCAGGGTCCTGGGATGGAGCCTGCATCAGAGTCCCTGCTCAGTGGGGAGTCTGCGTCTCCCTCTGCCCCTCCCCCATACATTCTCTCTCTCTATCTCACTCTGTCAAATAAATAAAAATTTAAAAAATCTAAAAAAACATTAACCGTATTCTGCTCCCACAGTGACTCAGATTATTAATTATATTTGCATGTATTAGTGATGATACAGAGAGAAACAGACACAGAAAAACAGAGAACGAGAGTTTCCAGAACTCTGCAGTTGGCTTTGTGACCCACAGACCAGGCTTTTCCTCCATCTTTGTTTCCTCTCCTCTCTCAGTAACTAGTACAATGCCTGATGCTTAAAAGGTTCTCAGTAAGAGTTTGGCAAATGTATAGATGGATGCTTAGATGGTTTTAACTTTGTGAAGACAGGCACTATATTATTATACCTTTGGTCCGGGAATCAGGCCATCATACCACACGCCAGCCTGTGTTCTATAAGCACACCTGTGCACACGCACACACCATCATGCACAGACCCTCCACCCCTGCATACAGTCACAAAGAGCGGTACTCACCACAATCTTGCCCCCAGGTCCCTGGCTCCGAACACTGACTCCCAACCACTGGTTCTCCTTGCTCTCCTTCTGCACATCAGCTAGAGGCATGACAGCAGGAATGAGGAAAGGGAAGAGGAAGCCAAGTCCTCTCCTGTCCTCCCCGGGCCATGCTCCCTTCCCAGCCCCACGGGGTCCACACCTCCTCGGTCAATGTCCACTCTGTAGCAGTCAGTCTCTTCCAGGCTCAGGGGGCAAGCGAAGAGACCTCCAGTGCGATTCGCCTGCTGCCCAGGCAGAGCCAGCGCCTGTGGAGCGCCCACCAATAGCCTGTACAATGGGGCGGGGGTGGAATTAGCAGCCAGAGCGCTGTGCCTCCCCAGTGCAGCCCAGACCTGACCCCTCTGAACCAAGCCAATGTTAAGAACTAAAGAGGAAGGCCGGAAGTCAATTTCCCTGAGTCCTGGCAAAGGGCAAATTAATACACTTGTAGACGCAATCATCACATTACATATGCACATACTATCTGGATGAGGACCCACATGCACTGTAGATACACACATGCACGCCAAACCAAGTGGCCTGGCCAGCGCAGCTAGTTTGAAAGAACCGCCTGTTCCCAGCACCTGTTCCTGACCAGTCCTTCCCTACCCACTTCCTGGCCCCAACCTCAGGCTCTGCCCTCCTCCCCAAACCCAGTCCAGTTGGAGCCCTCCCAGAAATACCAAGAATGCTGAGAGCAAAAGTAACAGGGGCCCTGACTGGCACCACGAGGTGACCCAGGGACTAGTTTCAGAGGCCAAGCAAAGGGGTCGATATGGGTCTGTCCCCCAACCCTTCATCGGGGACCCATCAGAGTCCCCATCCCCCCTGCAACATTGCCAGCCTGGGATTCTCTCTGTCACTCTAGCTGGCATAGAGGTAGGGGCAAGTTTCTCATCTGTCCCCAATCCTACCCCCATTTTCTGCTCATACCTCCCCACATCCATGATTTTCCCCTTTCCTCCCACCCTCCCTGCCCCTACCCTGTCCCCTCTCCTAACTCCCCCTCAGACACTTTCCCAGCTACAACTTTCTTGGCAGGACAATTTTCCATGATCACAGCCAAGGCTTCTTCCCCAAGGGAGGACTATGCTGGGAATGGAGGCTGCCTGGGTCTCCTGGGGCTGAACCACAGGCCAGGAGTGAAGGAAGGGGTAAGGTGAGGTGACTGGCTGACTACAAGGATCTCTCTTCACAGAAGGACAGACTCAAAAGTGGAAGCAGGCAGACCTGGAGGCCTCTGTTCCATACTCTTTTCCTCCATCTCCCTTTCTGGGGGACAAGGCCTGAAGTTGTGTCCAGCAATACTGCAGACAGGCATCTACGGGGCACTGTGCCAGTTCTGAGGGGGAGGGAAGGGCACAGAGCCACTCTCCCTTCCCACAGCTCTGGTCTCTTAGCAGCTGTCATCCCGCATCACAGCCAGTGTCCAGAGAAAGGAGGGGGCGGGGAGCAGCAAGGAAGAGGGCATGCGTTCAGCATTCATTAACAGCTATGTATTGAGAACCTATCATCTGCCAGGCCCCGTGTCAGGCACTGGCGAGACCAGGAAGTAATAGTATCCAGCACCTACTATGGGTCAGGCCCTAAGCTAGATGCCAGGGATATGAGGAACTAACGTTGGTCACCCTCCACCCAATGCTCAGACATCAGGCTAGGCAACTTACATGCATTCTCTCACTGAAGCTTCACGACAATCCTATGTGAGGATTCTTCTGTCTTTCGGTTGAGAAAACCCACTGAGATGCATTAAGTAGGAAGCTGGAATTCAAATCCACACCTGCCTAATTCCAAAACCCATGAGTTTTCCACCATACCTAATGACGGGCCATCTCCAGAACACTGTGACAGGGCACTCCAGGAAAAGAACAGGAGGAAGGGGAGGGGAGGGTACCCCACACAGAAAAGGAAACCAGGTGGTATGGCCAACCTTCAGACAAGTCCGGAGTATCCCCACTACCTCCAAACCCAGAGATGGCCATCTCTTGGCGTACTGGGTCTCTCTTATTCACCCAGCGCCTCCACTGGTCAGCACATAGCTAAGCACCAGGAGAAGCTAGTATCAGCATTCAGGGTTCACATCTCCTGTAGAGGTCTAGAGTAGGGAGGATACTGGAGGAAAGGGGTCCCTATGGAGGGAAGAAGGTGGTGTGCATATACGACTAACCTCACTCTCAGCAGAGAACAGACCAGCCCACTCTTCCTGGAACAAGAGTTCCCACACACAGCTTCTCTAGTCTCTCCATTTCTGCCCCAGCCACACACTTTTCTGACCATCCCCAGTCACCCGGGCCTCTGGACAGAACAGGAGCCACAGCTGCAGCCACTGCCTGCAAAAGCACCATGATGTGGGCAGTTGGGGGCAGCAGGATTCCCAGGGGGACTGGCTAAGTGGAAGCAAAGGAGTAGCCCACTACCACCTCAGCTCCCGATTCTGCACACACTCCAGGGCTCTGACCCAAGGCCTGCCCTTCCTGACTCTCAATCTGGGTGGCCCTCTGGGGAGGGTGCTTGGCCTGAAGGCTGACTCAACCAGGGTGATCTAGCCAAGCCTTGGATCCAGGTTTGCAGTAAGGGACTGAAGCTATTCTCTAGCTCAGCAGAGAACCACGGTGCTAACACTTTCACAGCACTCCCTCTGGGCACTATTCTAAGGGTTTTGTATATACTAAGAACTCTTAAATCCTATAACTCTACCTGATAGTACTATCATATATACTATCAAAACTCCATTTCACAACTGAAAGATATAAAGGAGGCTGAAGCTACAGAGCAAAGGTTAGACTTCAAGGTCTCATCCAGGGGCAAGACTGAAAGTCATCAAAATGGGTGAAGCCTTTCTTTCAATCGGTGGATGCTGGTGAAGGCGACTAGCAACTCAAAAGGTAGAGACTCAACGAGCAAGGAACCTGGTCTCTCACATGCCACGAGGCAGCAGAGCACCCCCTTGCTGGAGCAAAAAGCAGGGTTAGGCAGTCAGGCTCCTCGGGGAAAGCCCCCAGCTTGGCTCTGGGAGACCGAACCAGGGGCCACCTTCAGAGAGGAGGGGGAAATAACAAGAGACCAAGCTATTAAAAATAACCTAGAATTTGCCTAGAAATAGCTCAGAGAGTTCAGCATGTCCTAAAAAGGCCTCCAGTCCTGGAACTCTGGCAGATGGGGGAAGAAGGGAGGGAGGGAGACAGAGATGAGGTAGGAAGCAGATGGAAGGCTGAGGAAGAGATGAAGTCAGTTGCTTTCTATCTCTCCCAAAGTTTGGGGGACCACTGACCATGCTCCCTGATGACAGGGATAATGGAAAAAGGAAGATTAGAGCTACCCCTCCTCCTCAAGCAAGCAAGGGAAGAGAAATGATCTCCTGTCCTCTGCCTCCAAGCCAATAGTATGGGGGAGAAGACAGTCCCAGTGGACAGCATTGATCCCATTAATGGACACTTAGTGTGGCTTAGGCACCAGCCTAGGAGAGAAAAGCCCCCTGGCAGGAGAGGGTGGGAAGCTTTCTTCCCCTTGTCTCTTTCTAAAATCATACATGTAGCAGAGCCAAGAACACAAGAAACATGACAGACACAGGCCCCACACATTATGTATCCATCTCCCATGAGTCCTGAACTGATTAGAAAATAACTAGAATTGTCCTCTGCCCCTCACTCCTCCCTGCCTTCCCCCACTGCTGAGATTCCTAGACCTGGAGGAGGAAGGGGAACAACCTGGCCAGCATCCCTCCTGGGTCTCTCTCTGGCTGCTGCTGCTGCTGCTGCTGCTGCTGCTGCTGCCGCTGCTGCTGCTGCAACTTAGGGGGGCTCTGTTTCCTGCTACTCTATCATCAAACCATCTAGTACAGGCTGCCATACCCTCCCCTCCCAAGTCCTCTTCCAACCTTTCTTGAGCCGCAAAATAAAATGGCAGGGCTCTCCTGGCCTCCAGTGTCCTACCGTCTTCTTTCCACCCCATGGCAATGCTCTGACCGGAATTTATTTCTGGAGTCTACCTTCCATCCTCCCATGGTGTCTTCAACCTCTCTGTCCTTTCCCTCTCCTCCTGCCCTAAGTAGACATAAGGTGTCCAGTCTCCCTTCCTGAGGGACTCTAGCCCTCTGAAGGAGGGCAGTCACAGACCCTGGGACTGAAGCAAGGATGCAAGCTGGGGGAAACCTGCCAAGACAAGAACCTCACTCTCCAACTCAACCACAAAGCAAGACCCGGGTCTCGGGCCCTGAGGGTACGTCTCTGGACCCCCGAGAGATAAGGCAAGGTTAAAGTATGAGATATTTGTGGATAGCCTGCGTGGTCGTGGGGTTGGAAGACTAAGAGATGGAGTTGGGCGTGGGGGAAATCTGTGGCTCGGCCACGGGGACTCTGGGCGGGAGCGGTGACTTACCAGCTCTGGGGTCGGGGCTGCAATTGCCGGTGCAGAGCCACAGAGAAGCCGAAGAGGCTACCCGGCTCGCCCTCCTTGCGCAGGGCGCCCATCACGTCCAGATTGAAGGCGACAGCCCCCGGGGCGAGCAGTCCGGCCATCAGGGAGCCAAGAAGGTAACAAATCCCGGGGCCGCCCCGAGGATCGCGGCCCGGAGTCCCAGCCATGGGCGAACCCTGGGCGCGCTCCCCACGAAGGCAAGAAAACTAGGTCGCGCCCGGAGCCGCGGGTCCCCCACGGCGGGTCTTTGGTCTCGGGTCTCGCAGGTGTTTCAAGGGTCTCGCAATCTTTCTCCTCACCGCCCGTTTCCCTCCGATCCTCCGCCCCGCTGCTCCACCTCCCCACTGCCCGGCTGCCCCAGCACCCGCTAGGATGACTGCAGCAGCCGCCTCCTGGGCGACAGCTCGGGCTCCCGCCTCCGGTCCCGGAGCCACCGCCCCGGCCCCGCCCTCTTCCCCGCCCCTCGCTCGCGCGGCAGGTGGAGGCTTCGCGGTGTGGTAGAGGGAGGTCCGGGCTGGCAACTCCGGGTGGGAACCCTCCTTGCACGCCAGGATCTCCACCCCGGCTTCGGCCCTGCCCCTGCCTGCGCTCTTCTGTCCTCCCCCAACCCCACTCCTGCCCAAGCCCTCGAGTGGTGGAGGCGGTGCATGGGAATGGGGAGGGAGAGAGAAGTACAGAAAGAAAGGGATCTAAAAAAAAAAAAAAAAAAAAAAAGGAGGGTAAGAAATGATAAGTGCTTAAGGCTAAAGGACAGTCTGGGAAGAGAGATGTACACAGGGAGATGAAAGGGCAGGGTCCTGTGTGGTCCTTTGGTGCTCCCTTCTCTCCGTGGTCACGTAGAGCGCCTAGCCTGCTGTTCGAATCAAACCACATCCCGCCCCATCCCAGCCCACCCCTCAGAGCCCGGCAGTGACAAGGGCTATGCTAGCCACATCGTCTGCAGTCAGGATAGAGGCAAGAGGAGAGAGAGAAATTCAGCAGGTCTGGGGGAAAGAGCAAAGGAGGCAGGTAGAAAGAAAACAGAGAAAAGAGATGGAGAAAGAAGAGCAAGAGTTTGATCAATAAAGAATGGTTTGGCGGCTAGGGCGGGTAGGGAGTGCGGGGGGGGGGGGGTGAGGGGGTGACCCTGACTGCCTATAGAGCAGTCTATAGAGCATGCTACCCTTGCTCTTGGGGATGGTGAGTTCCAGCTCCATCTTGGGCACAGAGCTTACCAAAAAAAAGGTGTGGGGGGGTTGGAATGAAGGGGAGAAAAGAAAATTACTGAGGGTGATTGATAGAGGAAGAGGAAATTAATTAAGCTGGGGAAAAGGGAATGGAGGTCAAAGAAGGGCAAGGGCAAGGATGAAAAAGATTGTACCCAAGAGGCAGAGAGATGAAATGGAGGTCTTTGGCTCTCAGACCTCTTCCCTGAAATGTCGGTTTCCCACCCTTTAACGGGAAAGATTGGAGAAGGCAGCTTCCAGGGGCTGGTCCAGGCAGGATCTGGGTGGGGCTTTGCAAGGATCTCCACAGGGACCAGCAAGCCTGTATCTCTTCCTCTCCCTTCCCCCCAGGCTGGGACAGAAGCAAAGGGAAGGGGCATATTTTCCAACCCTCTGCTATTTATAACTCCAATCCAGAAATGGGGCTAGGAGGAGAGATAGGAAATAATTTGGCACAACTGGAACCTCGCCTGCTCCCACCTCCTCTATTCACTGGCTCCTCTGCTCACTGGGTGATGGTCTTGTGTATATCCACCTATCCATCTTTCCCTTCCCTCTCTCACTATCTGGTTTTGTCTCATCCCAAACTCTATTTTTGTCCCTTTCCTTGTCTCTATCACTTGGAACCCTTCTCTGAATATTTCTCAATGTCTCTAATGTTGTCTCTATCATCATATCCTTAGAATTTTCTTTTCTCATCAGGTGCCTGGCTGGCTCAGTTGGTAGAGCACGTAACTCTTAATTTCAGGGTCATAAGGTTGAGCCCCATGCTGTGGGGAAAGATTACTTAAATATGAACTATTTCAAAAAATATTTTCTCGGGGCGCCTGGGTGGCTCAGTGGGTTAAGCCTCTGCCTTTGGCTCAGGTCATGATCTTAGGATCCTGGGATCAAGTCCCGCATCTGCCTCTGTGCTCAGCAAGGAGCCTGCTTCCCCATCTCTCTCTGCCTGCCTCTCTGCCTACTTGTGATCTCTCTCTGTGTCAAATAAATAAATAAAATCTTTAAAAAGAAAAAGAAAAAGTATTTTCTCTTCACCTCCCTTTATTAAAAGCCCCAATGTCCCCTACCTAATTTCTCTTCCCATGCTCCCTTTGTCTCTCTTACTTCTTTTTCCAAGATTATACTTTTAAAAACAAACAGAAGGGTAGGCTCTCACTCTGCTGGTCCTGGGACAATCATTGCCCTGGGTAAGTTACTATACATTTGAATATCTGGGTCTCCAGTTTTTGCAACAATACACTGTAGACATCCCCTCCAGGGGACTAACACAGCTCCAACTAGGGACTATCGAGGAAACACATGTGCTGCCAACAAGCAGGAACCAGGAGCCTACTTTATTATCCCCCACATCTGCCCTCTTTGTCCCCTTTCTATCACAGAGCCCCAACACAGTAGAGCTGATATAAGAATGCAGAGTAGTACAATCAGTATGGAACCCAGGACTCCTGACTCTGAGTTGAGATCTCCAACCAAGGTCGAATGCCTTCAGAGGCCCAGGTGCCTTCCTCTTTGCTGCACCTGTGATGTCTGCCTCCCTTCATCTTCACCCTGCTGGCTCCTGCTAAATCCAAGGCTGAAATCAGATGCCAAGAATCTTCTTCTGACCTCCTCTGCCCAAATATTTGAGAAGTCATCTCACCCGCCACAGGAGGAAGGAGCAGGAAAAGAGAGAGAGAGAGAGCCTGCCCAAAATTAGCCTGGCTATAAATAGTGGGGCAAGGGAGGGTGAGAAGGGGGGAATGTAAGAGTCCTAGACCAGCCTAGTAAATTTAGACATGTCGGTTTTCCCTAAAGGAGAAGTGAGACCAGATTGTTGGAATGGGACACAATGTTGTAGGTGAAGGGGGTGGGGCGTAGAATGAAGAAGCTAGAGGGATCTGGAGAATGAAGCTCCGTGTTTGAATAAACAAACCTGCTGAGAACTTCTTGTGTTTGAGTCAAGAGTTGGAAATTCACAAAATTAAAACTATAGAGATGATGAACAGATTAGTGATTGCCAGGGGACAGGGATGGGAGGAGGTAAGTATAAATAGATAGCACATTACACCTGAAACTAACAACACCGTGTGTTCATTATACTTCTAAAATAAATAAATAGGGTCGCCGTGTGGCTCAGTCAGTTAAGCATCAGCCTTCGGCTCAGGTCATGATCTCGGGACCTTGGGATTCAGCCCCAAGGCTGGGCTCCCTGCTCAGTGGGGAGTCTGCTTCTCCCTCTTCCTCTGTCTTTCTCTCAGCTTGTGCTCACTCTCTTACATGTTCGCTCTCTCTCTCAAATAAACAAAATCTTTTAAAAATAAAACAAATAGAGACACCTGGGTGGCTCAGTGGGTTAAGCCGCTGCCTTCGGCTCAGGTCATGAGCCAAGGGTCCTGGGATCGAGTCCCACATCGGGCTCCTTGCTCAGCAGGGAGCCTGCTTCTCTCTCTGCTTCTGCCTGCCTCTCTGCCTGCTTGTGTGTACTCACTTGCTCTCTCTCTCTCTCTCTCTGGCAAATAAATAAAAAATAATAATAATAAAATAATAATAATAAAATTAAATAAATAAATAAATAGTTGCAAAAAAAAAAAAATGGATAGCACAGAAAGTTCCTTTGTGGTGATGAAGAGATCTGTACCTTGATTTGGTGGTAGTTATTCAAATCTATACACGGGACAAAACTGCATAGAACTACGAATGCATACACACACTGACATACACACTGAATACGTGTAGAACATTATGAAAACTGAATAAGGCCTGTAGGCTAGTGAACAGGGTCCCTGTGTCAGCTTCCTGGGTTTTATATTGTGCTACAGTTATATCAGATGTCACCAGGAAGGGAAGCTGGGTGAAGGGTACATGGGACTTCATGTACTATTTTTGCAACTTCCTCTAAGTCTATAACTATTTCAAAATAATTTTAAAAATTGATTAATGTCCAGGCCCAGCAAAGTCTTCACCCCTATTGGAGTGGAAGCTGGGGCTTTCTCCAGCCCCTTCCCCCTTTAACAACCTTCTTCTCTTCCATATGGGATCCCTGTTCTTCAGCTTCCCTGGATTACACATTTTCCAGCTGCTGTCTCTAGCTTACAGGCAAACACTCCCAGAACACATTGCAGGGTTAACTTCTCCCTCCACTTCATCTGGCAAAAGAGTCTTGGAGCATATGTCCCAGGGTCAGCCTCTTCCTCCCCAACACACACAACAGGAGGACTTTCTCACCCCACCCGCCTCTCCAGCACTGGAATCCTTCTGCCTGCCTCTGAATTCTGGCTGTAGCCAAAGCTTGAACTATGGGAGTGGCTGGGAGAGAGAGAATATAAATTTGATTGAGAGGAATCGCTGGAGAAATGACTTGACTGCTCTCATCTTTAAGGATCCAAGGGAAACCCATGCATTTTTCTGGAGGACTGGGAGGTCACTTCCCACAGGGAGCCATTTAGACTGTCTTGAGGGCCCCTTTTCTTTGAGCACTGGCCTCAGGCCAACATTTGGAACTTGGCCACACCACCAACAGTACCCTCCCCCCTAGAAACCCAGCCAGACTTCCCAGTATGAGAAGCCTCCTGCACTCATTCCATGTTCTCCTTCAGTCCTCCTCACCCAACCCTTAACAACTCAGCAGCTTCTGGCCTTCATGTTTGGCTCAGGCACTCAGTTTAAAGCTTGCTAAGTAAAGACCTCAAAAGAACAAAGAAATGAGTGGGGAGGGAAAGGAGCGTGGAGTTGCATTCATTCATTCTAAGAGAATATAATCTGTGGGGTGGGAAGGAGTTTAAGGAGATAAGGGCAGAAAGAGATTTCAAACATCAAGAGTCATTCTCCAGAGACACATGAAGCTTGTGTCCATCTCAACCAAAGGCGGGTCGGGAGCTAAGCTTCAACTCAGCAGAAACTGAAGTTACACAGTGAGCAGCAAAAGCCTAGAAAAAAATAGCATCTGGGGGATGATGCTGGAGAGATCAGCTGGGGTCCCCAGATAGAGGTCCCCATGTTCTCTGCCCAGCTCTACGGCAAAGGAACAGCCAGTGTGTGGGGAGGGGGGTGGAGCTGATGTCTGCAGATTCCTGGCAGTCTCTATACTGATTGTGAAAATGTCAGGCGATTGTGCCAGGGGGGTGACGGCAATACAGGATGGGCTGGCACTCTCCCTGAGTCAGCCTAATCTTAACATTCACAAACCCGCCACTGAAACCCCCAACACCAACCCCCTCATTAGCCCCTGCCCTCTGTTTCACATCCCCAAATAACTATTTTCTGGTACCCCCTCAACCCCTGCTCTTCTCTCCCAGGCCCCACAGCTCTGGGAGTGAGGCAGCAAGGATCTTCCAAGTGCTTCTATTTTGCTTGCTCACTGCAGTTGGAAGCTGGAGCCAAGTGGGGGTTGGGGGAAGGACTGGACTAGGCTGCCCAGTGATGCTCTCACTCTTCCCGCTTCTATTGATCAGCGCCCCACTGGAGCGAGGACTCTTCCCAAACACTCCTCCCCTACCAGGATTCCCTTCAACTGTGCCCACAGGCTAGAGGGACATAGTGACAAGACACAGAATTTCCCATCCTGGGGTCTCTTTCCCACGGTTAATGCAGCATGGGACAGTGGTTACACTCAGGCTCTGAAATCAGATAGCCTGGATTTGTAGCCTAGCTCTGCCACCAAGCTCTATTTATTACTCAACCACTCTGTCCCTCAGTTTCTTCATCTGAAAATTGAGGGCGACAGTAATTCACTGCCTCTGATAGTTCTAGGGATTAAATGAATTAATATGTGTAAAGTGTTTGACCTATGGTAAATACTCTAGAAATGCTGGGAAAATAAATTAGAGTACACATATAAGCATAGACATTTACATATGCAGTATCGAACATTTTTATTCAGAATTTTTATCTTGGTGGCATTTTTTTTTAAATCATTTTTTTTAAAGATTTTATCCATTCATTTGACAGAGAGAGATCACAAGTAGGCATAGAGGCAGGCAGAGAGAGAGGAGGAAGCAGGCTCCCTGCTGGGCAGAGAGCCCGATGCGGGACTCGATCCCAGGACCCTGAGATCATGACCTGAGCCAAAGGCAGTGGCTTAACCCACTGAGCCACCCAGGCGCCCTTGGTGGCATTTTTTTAAAGATTTTATTTACTTATCAGAGAGAGCGAGTGCACAAGCAGACAGAGGTGGAGAGAGAAGCGGGCTCCCCACCGAGCAAGCCCGATGTAGGACTCCATCCCAGGACCCTGGGATCATCACCTGAGCCAAAGGCAGCGGCTTAACTGACTGAGTCACCCAGGCATCCCTCTTGGTGGCATTTAATGCTCTGCTTTATGCTACCACTTCACATTTCATTCACTAATCCTTTCAAGGGTTGCACACCTCCTAGGATTTAAGATGCTACTCTGAAAACAGCTGAATGTCTGTTTAAATCAGCACCTATTTCTAACACCTAAATAAATAAGCACCTATTTCTCTTCCCCTCTAAGTATATATCGTGAAGCCAATTTTTTACTATGTAACTGAATCACAAAATGAGAGAATGCCAAAGTTGGGAACAGACCTCGATATGGTTTAGTCCAGTGATTGGCAAAGTCCAATGCAAACTAGAATCAGCTGAACAACTTCTTAAAGTTTTTTAAGATTTTTATTTATTTATTTGACAGAGATCACAAGAAGGCAGAGAGGCAGGTGGGGGTGGGGGGGTGAGCAGGCTCCCTCCTGAGCAGAGATCCAGATGTGGGGCTCAATTCCAGGACCCTAGGATCATGATCTGAGCCGAAGGCAGAGGCTTAACTCACTGAGCCACCCAGCGCCCTTGAACTTTTTTATAAAATACTTGCCTGGGCTCCAATCCTTAGAGATCCTGTTACTCAATCTAGGGCCAGGGCATTTTTTAAAACTTCCCCAGGTGGTTCTAATGTTTAGCTGAGGGCTGAGAACTACTGATTTAATCCAATCCCCTTATTTTTCTAGGGAGAAAACCAAATCCAGAGCATAAGCGAGTTGCCCAGAGACACTCAGACCGTTGGGGCGTGATGCACCAAGAGAGCTGGTGCACCAAGATAGCAAGAATAGGTTGATGATGTTTATAATTCTTTCCTGTTGGAGTTAATCCCGGAAGCATTTCTCTTTAGCTCAGAGAGGTGTTACATGATTTACCTTTTACTGAGACATTATTCTGGTAAGACTGAAAGGGTTCGCATTCCCTGACCACATAAGAACAGAGATGGGATTATACATTCACTACACACAGCCAGCCAAATTAGCAAAGCTCCCGAAGAGGTCGCTTGAAATGCCGAAAATGCCTCTTCTCCACCGTGATCACCCAGAGCTGAGGATCTTGGCAGGGTGGTGAGAAGCGAAGGGGCTGGGAAAAAGAGGAAAGCATTCCCTCCCAGGGGGTGGGTGCTGAGAATCAACGGAGAACCGACCAGAGCTGCCAGGAGGGAAGGGCGAGGAAAGGAAAAGAATTTCAATGAGCCCAGGGAGCCTCTGTTCCCCACTTAAAACGGAACAATGATGCACAGTCCGGAAGTACCGACCCTCCCGGGAGCCCTGAGATCCAAAGGAGACGATCAAAACGGGCTCTGCAATACGGGTACTAAAGAAAACTTCTCCCAACACTCACCAAAAAGGGAGACCCCCCGCCCAGTAAAGACCAGAGTTCACTTGCCCCCAACCCTAAGCTAGACCCTCCGTTCAAAGCCAAGCTCTTCCACGCTCTCCACCCACCGGCCTGAAAAGGGGGCGGTCCTGGCTTCACGTGACATTGCGGTCACGTGACCCAGACCCCGCGGGAGCCGAGGTACGCGTTCCAGCTCCGGGAGTCGGAGGGGGCCGGGCGCGCCCAGCCCCCAGCCCGCCGCCACCATGCTGTCACGCCTGCTGAAAGAACACCAGGCCAAGCAGAACGAACGCAAGGAGCTGCAGGGTGAGCCGATCGTTCCCGTCCGCTGTTTTCTCTCCCGCCGCGGCCTAGCCTCAGCCCGGAGCCTGGAGCTCGAGTAACGGCCGGGATCCTGGGAAGGACGCGGGCTGGTGGGCGCAGGCGTCGGAGAGGGGGTGGGGGCGCTGTTTTGGAAATGCCATTACTTGCCAGCGGGCTCTAGTGCCTTTGACTACGCTGCGAGCCGGCCCTCCCCGCCCCGCCCCCCCTCCGGGTAACGCCCCCCACTCTCAGTCTCCGCGCATCCTCGTCTGGCCCCCGCGCTAGAAACAGCGCTGTGCGGATTGGCCCAGGGAGCCTCTGGTCCCAAAAGTGGGAAGGGACGCTCCTGGGGGAGGAGCGTGCTGGGGTCAGGCTGAGATGAGATTCTTGGAGGCCTGAAACCTCGGAAATGGGGGTGGGGCCCTTCCAGGATCTGGCCTGGGAATCGGGGACGTACTAATCCTCAAGCCAGGAGAATGGAAAATAGTGCCGGAGGTCTGGAGTCCTGGGCGCCGTCACTGACTCGTTAGCGTCTCTGGGCGAGTCGCTTCCGTTCCCAGGGTACCAGTTAACTCACCTCTTCTAAGAAGAAAAGACTTACGGGAAAAAAAAACTTTTTTTAATAAAATGAAAAGGCTTGCTTTATATTTTGCAAAGTCCTTTTCAGCCCCAGCACTGTAAGGTTTGTTGAGGTGTTCCTGCTACTAGTGGAATAGCAATGAGTGTCGGCCCTGTAGCACCATCCTTCAAAAAACCGATTCTCTACTCCAATCCCTTTTCCGCTCATCCCTAGAGAAGAGGAGGCGAGAGGCTATCACTGCAGCGACCTGCCTGACAGAAGCTTTGGTGGATCACCTCAATGTGGGGTATGAACTTCTTCCCATCAAAACCATTCCCTCCCCCCCCCCGCAAGTTTAGGCATTGGCAAGGTCCAACCCTCAGACTGCTGTTGAGGGGGTGGGATGTTCCATCATTCCCTCCCCTCCCCCAGCTTAACTTTATGGGGAGAGGCTTGAGTCAGCTCTGACTTCTAACGTTGCACTAGGAGGAGCAGCTGCAGTGGTTGGAGAAGCCGCCAGATTCCCCTCTCCCCACAATAACCTCCCTGGTGCTCGCAGCTTGATGCCATCTGCCCACTTCCCTTCATCCTTCCAAGTCCAGCTGTCACTTTGGCGGGCGGGAGAGCACCCTCCTTCACCAGAACTTGCCACCCTCTCCTTCTCTACCTCCCACCCTCAGGCAGGCCTGGGGAGCAGCTGGCAGGAAAGAGATGGCGCAGCTGGTGAGGTTGAGAGCAGAATCTATGCCAGGAGCTATAGCAGAGCCAAGCCTTCTTGTCCCTTCCTTCCCAGCCTCCAGAGACCACCCCCCTGTGCCAATCCTATAGAAGAATGCCAGTAACAACCAAAGACTTGGGAAGGAGCAAAGAATATTCTCTTGACCCTGAGTAACCCAGCAGAGTGCTGAGATGATGACTGGAAGATGCCTTCCACCCCAGGACAAATAGAATAACTGGTTGTGAATCCAGAGACTGAGTCACCCAAGTGAGCCATGCAGGGACTGTCATCTTAATTACTCATCTCTGGGGAAGATTAGGGGACAAGAAGCTTGTGGTTGAGGCCTCTGATCTCCCTCCCCTGCAGACCTTTCCCTTCACTCAGTGTGAATGTGGGAGGTCAACAGGAAAAACTAGGGTTTTAGGAACTCCCAGGGGAATCTCTTAAAGCATCGGGAGCCCCCTGCTATTGCTGTTTGAGCTCCTGCACCAGCCTGTACTATGGCCAAGCTGTCTCCCAAAGAGAAAGGATGGGGTCTGCCCCCTTTCCTCCCTCCCACATTGGTGCCTCTTGGGCTCTGCTCTGAGATTGGCCCGGCTTCTCCCTCCGCTCCTCCTTTGCTAGGGGCCACCCCTCTTTCAGCTTAGAGGACAGCTAAGCCAAAGCCAGATTAGAAAGGGTTTTGTGTTGCTGCCCACGGGTCCCCTCATTCCCTGGAAAGGAAAACAAAGGCTCAATCTGTCTCAGCCCCTGTCAGGTGTCCTTCCCTTTCTCTCCACCCACCCAAACCCCTTGCCCCCTCCAACCCCCGCAGATTCCAGTTGGGGGTGGCACCGGATGTGGAGTCTCCCAGATGACCTAGAGCTTTAGGATGGGGAGTCAAAGACTCTCCAGCCAATGAGAAAGAACAGTAGTTGTGGGATGGGGAGGTTGGGGGAAGAGGGTCAGGGTAAGGGGTTGGGGGTAGCAACCTCAAGGCATTAACAGTAACTACAGCCAGGCTTGATTGAGGAAAAAAGAAAAACTGCCTAGAGCAGAAGGAAGAAAGGGTGAGAGAGAGAGACAGATTGTGTGTGTGTGTGTGTGTGTGTGTGTGTGTGTGTGTGTTCCTTCATCTGTGTGGGCGAAAGGAGAAGGGTTGGGAGAGAGACTGAGAGCCAAGAAGAAGCCCCTGAGATATCGTCTCTTGACCCTGAGTTCCTGGGGAGGGGGCTGCTCTCCCATCCCACCCCAGATTCAGGGAGGGGCCCTATTTCCCTTCCCAACTTCTTGCACACATCCCTGGGCTTCCAAGCATGGCCAGATTTCTCCCTGCTGCTGGATTTTCCCAGCTTCTTCCCCAGGGATATTCCCTCCAGGTTAATCCTCCCTTCTATCACCCAGCTTTAGGAATTCCTTTGGTGGGGTAGGAGATGGTAAGTTTTCAGTCCGCTCCCAGCTAGGCTCTCCTGGGAATGCTGAGAGTGGGAGGAAGAAGCTGGTTCATTTGCATGAATGGTAGTCATTTGCATCACATCCAAGAATGGCCAAACTCACAGGGTTTTCCCCAGTTTGACTGCTGGCTGCCCTCCCACCCTTGCAGTGGAATATTAGTCCGGGAGACCACTCCCCACCAGATGGGTGAGTTGATCTCATCCCTCTTCCAACCTCTAGTGTGGCCCAGGCCTACATGAACCAGAGAAAGCTGGACCATGAGGTGAAGACCCTGCAGGTCCAGGCTGCCCAGTTTGCCAAGCAAACAGGCCAGTGGATCGGGATGGTGGAGAACTTCAATCAGGCACTCAAGGTGGGCCACACTCCCTACATCCGTGGGACCCTATTAACTGCCTCCAGGCAGGTCAGTTCAAGGCTCAGTTTAAAAAGGAAATGGGGATGCTCCCAGCAATCGTTGGTATTGTGTCAGAGTGTCAGAGAAGTGTCAGAGAAGCTAGAGAGATAAAAGTAATTGGTGGGTTCAAGCAGAGCCCTTTCTAGGGGATGGATGGAAAGTGCCCCTATCTGTCTCCTTAGAGCCACACTCTACCCTGCACACTCTGACTCCCAGCCTCCCACCTCTCCCCTTCCCAGGAAATCGGGGATGTGGAGAACTGGGCTCGGAGCATCGAGCTGGACATGCGCACCATTGCCACGGCACTGGAATATGTGTACAAAGGGCAGCTGCAGTCTGCCCCCTCCTAGCCTGTCCCCCCTTCCTAACCCCACCCCCACCCCTCCTGCCTCCCCCGTGGGGGAAGCTGACAGGCCAAGAATAAAACACAAGTGTCCATTTCTGTGTGGTATGTTTCAAAGAGCTACTAGCCCAGCATGGGTGGATAGGAGTGGAAGATTCAAAGACTGTTTCCCTAAGTGACAGTTACGTTTTGGGTAAAGGGTGGAGCGAGCATCTTCTCACCGTCCCACCCCTCTTTCCCTCTTTGGGCCTGGTGCAGGTGCATGTTGCATGAGCCAAGGGCGGAAGTTTCCCACGCCCCCCCAGAGAAGGTTAGTGGGCTCTGCCCCAAGCTTCCTAATTCAGGACTTTGGTTTCCCGCAGAGGAGAAATATGACAGGGAGCAGGCTTGGTCCCCGCTCTGGCGCTCTGCCTCTCCTCGTGCTCGTGGCCTCTCCCAGCCTGGTGCTAAGCAGTGTCATGAGTCCGGACCAGGTTGGAGATTAATTCTTGGGGATGGGGGCACTTCAGGGCTGGGAAGGAGGAGGAGTGGCAGGTCCAAGGTCACCAACAGAGAGGGGCAGCTGCTGTCGTTGACATATCCCTCCTCCTGACAGAGGCGGTCAGGCACCCCCCCGGCTGGGGGCCGCAGCAGGCCTGGCCTGTGCCAAGCATTGGCTTTGACTGCCAGGCTCCAGCTTCCCTGGCTCCTCCCAGCCTCTCCCCTAACACCCCCCCGACACACTTAATACCTCTGGGACCCAGGCCACCCGAAGACTGGGAGCAAAGTCTCTCAAACAGAGCACGAGAAGGAGCTTCGGGCACTGTACTGCCTGCTAGCTTTCCCCAGAGGAGGTAAGCAGGGTCCCGGGAGCTGGGTGCTCTGATATGGCACGTGTTGATAAGTCAAAGCCGGAAGCTTTTCATGCGCTTCCTCACACTTGATCGCCCTTGACCCTCCACAGCTCCCAGCTGGGCCACGGCTGGTGTCGGCCCCGCTGGTAGAATAGAAAACAGGTTCAGAGGGGCGCCTGGGTGGCTCAGCGGGTTAAAGCCTCTGCCTTCGGCTCCGGTCATGATCCCAGGGTTCTGGGATCGAGCCCCGCATCGGGCTCTCTGCTCAGCGGGAGCCTGCTTCCTCCTCTCTCGCTCTCTCTCTCTCTGCCTACTTGTGATCTCTGTCTGTCAAATAAATAAAAAAAAAAAAAAAAAAAAAAGAAAACAGGTTCAGAGATGCGGTTCAGCATCACACAGTAAGTTTGGGGTCAACAGGGCTGAAGTGCTCTGTGCCCTGTATGTGTTTCCAAAAATAAGGCCCAGTTTACATGAAGAGAATTCAGATGTCGCTGGCTGAGCAGGAGAGCTGAAAGCCAGCCAGATTCCTCTGCTGGCGTGTGTGCCAGAGTCTGCACCCTGGCCCCGGCCCCTCAGGCTCTAGTTAAGGTAGCCCCCGATACAGGGTCTGCCTGGATCTTTGCTTGGCTTAAATGAGCCAGAATTTGCCAGTTCCCTGCCAAGCAGAGAACTTCTCAGTCTGCTCAGAGCCGACTACCAGCTAGGGAGGATAATAGGGGCAAGGGTTTCCAAGCCCGAGTAAACCAGACAAGTTCTCCCGCCCAGCCTCGGCTGCCACCTGCAGGTCGCTTGGGCTCTGGCCATGTGGCTGCCCCTGCTGCTGGGAGTCTTGCTCTGGGCAGCGCTGTGGTTGCTCAGGGACCGGCAGAGCCTGCCCGCCAGCGACGCCTTTGTCTTCATCACTGGCTGTGACTCAGGCTTCGGCCGGCTTCTGGCCCTGAGACTGGACCAGAGAGGCTTCCGAGTCCTGGCCAGCTGCCTGACCCCCTCAGGGGCAGAGGACCTACAGCGGGTGGCCTCCTCCCGCCTCCACACCACCCTGCTGGATGTCACGGATCCCCAGAGTGTCCAGCGGGCAGCCAAGTGGGTGGAAACACAGGTTGGAGAAGCAGGTGAGTAGCGTGGGGCCTCCAGGACTGTGGGGCCACCGGGACTATGGTGCAGGGTGCTCACGGGCCTCAGGAAGCTGGAGGGACGGCATGGGGAAGGTGAGTGATCTGGAGAGAGCGCATTGGAATGCCTTACCTACCCTGTGCTATCTGTCTCCTCCCTCCTCAGGGCTTTTTGGTCTAGTGAATAACGCTGGTGTGGCTGGGATCATTGGGCCCACCCTGTGGCTCACGCAAAACGATTTCCATCGGGTGCTCAACGTGAATACACTGGGTCCCATCGGTGTCACCCTTGCCCTACTGCCACTGCTGCAGCAGGCCCGGGGCCGGGTGGTCAACATCACCAGTGTTCTGGGTCGCCTGGCAGCCAATGGCGGGGGCTACTGTGTTTCCAAGTTTGGCCTGGAGGCCTTCTCTGACTGTCTGAGGTGAGGGTTGCAGAGCCCTGGATTGCCCTGCAGAGATGACTAAAACACAGCATAGTGGGATCCTGAAGAGGAGACATTAGGGCTCAACTTTGTGGGTTCAAACCCCAGTCTCCTCTCATGGGAGCTTCATGACCTTGAGAGGTTACCTCTCTTTACACCAGTTCATTCCTCATCTGTTAAATCAGGATGAGAGGATCTACCTCATGGGTGCTGGGAGTAAAATGAGGTACTTCTAAGGCCACCATAGAGCCTGGCATGTAGAAAATGCCCCAAGAAGTCTGCTATCATTATTAATATTCTTTTTTTTTATTGAAGATAGAGCATGTGCATGCGAGCACAAGCAGAGGAAGGGATGGAGGGAGAGGCAGAAGCAGACCCGCTGCTGAGCAGGGAGCCCAGCTGGGGCTCAATCCTAGAACCCTGAGATTGTGACCTGAGCCAAAGGCAGACACTCAACCACCCGAGCCACCCAGGTGCCCCTAGTGTTATTATTAGTAACTGTTACTTATGGTAAACTAGTACTTTTACAGAACATTCTGTCCTTTATTTCTCCCAGCAACCCTCTAAGGAATAGGCTTTGATATCCACAGGGTAACATAACTTACACCAGACCACACAACTAGTTAGTGGAAGCAGTGGGACTTACCCCCAGATCTGCTTGTCCCTCATCTTTATGTTTTCCTGCCATTCGTCTTTAAACAGTAATGTTCAGGGGCGCCTGGGTGGCTCAGTCGGTTAAGCAGCTGCTTTCAGCTCAGCTCATGATCCCAGGGTCCTGGGATCCCTACTCCATGGGCAGTCTGTTTCTCCCTCTCCCACTGCCCCCAACTCCTGCTTGCTTTCTGTAGTGCGCACTCTTTTTCTCCCTCTCAAATAAATAAAACCTTTTTTTAAAAAAAAAGAAATATTTAAAAATTAAATAATGTTCAAAGTCCCTTGAGAACACAAAGGAGACTTGACAAGTACCACACGGGAGCAGGGCCTGCCCCCCAGCCAGCCCACCTTCTGTAGGAAGTCTGCCTTCTACACCGTCACTCAGCAAAGAATTTCATATACTTTCGTCCCTATGCCTTGGTTCTTTAATTTTCCAGTCAGCATCATGGAACACATGCTTGATACTTGGATTTCTGCATCTGTGTCAAGGAGGTTTTATGTGTCTCTGCAGTCTCCCCAGCAAATACCAGTCTACACCCTTCATGTCCAGCACCCAGGACTCAACCCTGTGCTCTAGGACCTAGGGAATGGGGTAGTTCCAGGTCAGGAGTTGGCAAATTCTCAGGCAGAATCTGGCCAGTTGCCTTCCAGCTAATAATGGTGTTTACATTTTATTATTTTTTAAAGGTTATTAGAGAGAGAGAGCAGGTGCATGGGGGGAGGGGCAGAGGGAGGAGAGAGAATCTCAACCAGAGCCCCCAGCTGCCACAAGTCTCGGTCCCATGACCCCAAGATCACCAGCCAAGCCAAATCAAGAGTCAGATGCCCAACCAATTGCACCGGTGTTTACAATTTTAAATGGTTACATTGTTAATGATTATGTAAGTACCTACTTGATATCAATAATATTTAGGCCTGTGTTGCCAAAAATATTTACTGTCTGGCCCTTTAAGAAGTTTACTGGGACGCCTGGGTGGCTCAGTGTTACTAAGCGTCTGTCTTTGGCTCAGGACATCCCAGAGTCCTGGGATTAAGCCCCCATTGAGCTGCTCTATGGGAAGCCTGCTTCTCCCTCTTCCACTCCCCCTGCTTGTGTTCCCTCTCTCTGTCAAATAAATAAATACAATCTTTAAAAAAAAAAAAAATTTACTGACCCCTGTTCTAGATCTTAAGAGTACAAAGGGAAACAAACCTCAAAAAATACATGGCCCATTTGCCCCCGTCCCAGAACAGCAGGGATCCCCTTTTCCTTCAGGACCCCGGTCCCCAGCTTGTGATAACTTTCCCATTTTAGCCCCTACAACCAAGTCCCTGAGGATCCCTTTCCTAATTAGGGGAAGAAGCCAGAAACCTCCCTCTATCCCCATCCAGGCGGGATGTGGCTCATTTTGGGGTCCGAGTCTCCATCGTGGAGCCTGGCTTCTTCCGAACCCCTGTGACAAATCTCAAGAGTTTGGAGGATACGCTGCAGGAGTGCTGGGCACGGCTACCTTCTGCCACACAGGCCCGCTATGGGGAGGCCTTCCTCACCAAATGTGAGTATCTGGGCCCACACGGGCACATGAAGGGAAATGAGAGCACCAGAAAGGCCCGTCCTACACCAGCCTGCAGGAGGTGAGGGTGAATTGGGGTGCCAGAGAAGAACACCCAGGCCATTTGGAACCTGCCCACTTACCATACTGAGGAGCCACTAAGGAGCCCTTTGACCTCTGCTGGGGACCAGCTCCAGAACCCAGAATATAGGGCCTGAGATGGGCCAGAGTGGGAAGGGACACTGATTACAACCATCTCCTGGAATGCAGACTTGGAAGTACAGCAGCGCATCATGAACCTGATCTGTGATCCAGACCTGACCAAGGTGAGCAGGTGCCTGGAGCATGCCCTCACTGCTCGTTACCCCAGAACCCGTTACAGCCCAGGCTGGGACGCCAAGCTGCTCTGGCTGCCAGCCTCCTACCTGCCAGCCAGCCTGGTGGATGCTGTGCTCACCTGGCTCCTTCCCAAGCCTGCCCAGGCAGTCTGCTGAATCCAGCCTGCCAGCCTTCTGTCCCCACCCAGGTACTGCCTAATGCCTGGCATAAAATATGCACTGAATAAATGTCTTGCTTAAAAAACAAATAAACAAAAGACACTGTAGATGGGCAGAAATGAAGTTGTCCAGTGGGAGACTGACCCCATTTAAGCCCTGCCCCCTAGGCTGACTTGATGCTGGGGTCTCTGTACTATCTGCAAAGCCACTAGCAACCACTGGGTGTCACCCCCCACCCCCCAGGCCCTCTGGCATCTGTATAGGTCCTTTGACGCTGCTCCTGGAATGGCCACCAGAGGGCATTGTTGGACATTTATTTTCTATGAGGAGTACCTATTTTTCTTAAGAGGGAGGGAAGGAAGGTAGTGAAGAGGGGTCCGGACCAGGCTTGGGTGGTTTCCATGGAGGAAAAAAGGCAATACCAACTTAAATTATCCCCTCTCTTTTTTACTTTTTTTATTTTTTTTAAAGATTTTATTTATTTATTTGACAGAGAGAGATCCCAAGTAGGCAGAGAGGCAAGCAAATAGAGAGGGGGAAGCTGGCTTCTTGCTGAGCAGAGAGCCCGATGCGGGGCTCCATCCCAGGACCCTAGGATCATTACCTGAGCTGAAGGCAGTGGCTCTAACCCACTGAGCCACCCAGGCGCCCCTTTTTTTTTTTTTTTTTCATTGTTTCTTTGAGAGAGCAAGCAAGAGAGAGCATGAGTTGGCGGGGAGAGGCAGAGGGCGAGGGAGCAGCAGACTCCCCACTGAGCAGGGAGCCTGACACATGGCTCAATCCCAAGACCCTGGGATCACGACCTGAGCCAAAGGCAGGACATTTAACTGACTGAGCCACCCAGATGGCCCCTCCTTTTTTACATTTTTATTTGAGAGAGACCCTGCAAGTGAGGGAAGGGGGGCAGAGGGAGAGAATAGCTCCCTGCTGAGCTGGGAGCCAGACATAGAGCTTGATCTCATGACCCTGTGATCATGACCTGAGTCAAAGTCAAGAATTGGACACTCAACCGACCAAGCCAACCAGGAACCCCTAAATTGTCCTCTTATCTAATGGATACAGGCCACAAAGGTGTGATAGCAATTGATCACTACCCTAAAAGGAGCCGGGTCCCCTTTGTTGGGAGGGACTTGCTAGGCCTTCAGAGGTGGGCAGAACACCAGGGAGAAGATGTCCGTGGTAGATGTGGGCTGGCCTCTCCCAGGTAGGGCCATTGTGGGGAATCCCTCTGACTTTGGCAGGAGATGGCTTCATGAACATTACAGCCCCAAACTTGGCAGCACAGGACTAGGAGACAGGGAGGGCCATGGGGCCCAGCCCCCTCCAGATCCCCACTTCCACTGCCAACCCCACCAGTGTCTTAAGCAAAACCCACCTTCCCCCAACAACCCCACCACCACCACCACCATATGCCTTTCTTTACTGAGGTGCATAGAACAGGATCCCAGAGGACAGGAACACAGGTGAAGAGAAGGAAAGGATAAAGTACTACACTTAAAGACAAAGTGAGACCATTTTTTTTTCAGTCTGAAAAAATAATCCGTTTAATTGAAAAACCTGGAGTGTACTACCCCACTCCCTTAGATGAGGAGACTGAAGAGACTAGACACCCTACATCACTTCATAGCCACTCCGGATACTCTTCACGAGGCAGCAGGCAAAAACAATTCCCAGTACCTAGAAGTAAAGAGAGAGGGGTGGAAAGGATCAGAAAGGCAAAGTATCCGAGGCCCACCCAGCAGACCCCAAACACCACGAGGGCCCCTGTCCCCAGGCCAGGACTTCCCCAGCACCCTCGTCCCACTGCCCCTAGTGCCCAGATGCCCCAGAATGAGTCCCAAAGGTGCCTCTCACCTCCACAAAGGCAATTCCCAGAGCTGCTGCAGCCACCACCAGCACATTGCTCCGTAGCCAGCCCCCGATCTTCTCCACACAGCCCTGAAAGGTAGTAGGCACACAGGGCAAGAACGTAATCAGAAACTTCCCACCTACTTTCTCTGTTCCCTCTCTCTCCCCCGCTCTCTGTACCTTTCACCCTACCCCTAGCATTCACAGACCTCCTCCCCATCCCAGGGCCCTAACCCTCTCCACCTCCATCCCTGGTCCCTCTCTCTATCTCAGCCCTTGAAATATTTCCCAGATCTCCCAAGTCCCCTCTATCTCTGTTTCTTCCTTACCTCAGAGTAGATGTTATTTATTTGTAAAGAAGCCCCACAGTCCTTTGTGACATTGATGCAGCAGGAGTCAGGGACTTGGCCCTTGGGCACAGTAGGGACGCTCTCCCAGTCCGTGTAGTTAGCTGCCCCGCAGCATTTAAACTGCCGGAGAGAAGCAATACGGAGTAGAAGGTTAGTATGTGCCCCTCCACCTACAATACAAAGATAAGACTCTTCTTCCCCCTCTACCCCTGCTCCCAGCAACCTTCACTCACATCTTCCTGCATCTTGTCCAGGGCCAAAGTTGTGCGATTGTCTCTCCGGTAATTCTGCATCTGCTGCCGGAAGTCCTTATTAAATTCTAACATCACCTGGGAATAAGAAGGGGCACTGTTGAGGTCAAACTCCAGGGCACACGCATCCCAGAGCAGCGAGACCTCTGAGGCAGGGCCCTCCGCCCTTTCCCCTGCTTACCTTGTCTCTAAACACATAGCCAGCAATGGCTGCGGCCACCTCCACCAGCATGATAAGAGACAGGAAGATGGCAAACTGCAGGCACAGTGGACAAGGGTCAGGCTGGAGTCTTGGTGACAGTGGCCTGCTGTGGCCCAGCCAGCCTCTAGTTCACTCATGAAGGTTTTCCGCCCCCTCCGTAGGGTACCCTCCCCGCAGTCCCAGATACCCACCCTGGCCCCACACCCAGCTCACCGTGATCATAAGACAGTAGTTCTCCTTGCAGGCCCCACAGCAGCCCACAAAGGCCACCAGGAAGAGGAAGGCACCCACTGCGATGATGACGATGGGCAACAGGGAGCCAGGCGTGGCCCCCTGGATAATGGTCTGACTCAGGACCAGCTGGGCCCCTACACCCACAGCAATCAGTCCCACTGCACAGGCCTGTGAGGAGGGCAGGTCAGAATTGGGCCAGACCCACAACCCATCAGCCCTCAGAGCACAGTGGGTACACCCAGGACACAGCCTTAGCCCCATCCCAAAGAGACAGATTCTCACACCTCCAGAAAACTTGACTGCAGGGGAAGAGGATGGCCTGTAGTTCCCCACAATTTGGCGAAATGCCAAAGGAGAAGTTCCCAGAAAGCCTTGACCCCAGGGCACATATTCCTCACCTAGAGTGGTGCTTCCTATGGGCCTCTAGGGCTCCCAGAACTGCCTTCTATCTTCTAGTGCCCACTTCATCCTCATCAGCTGTTCTAGGGTTCCTCAGGCCCACTAGGCCAGGGAGGAGAAGGGATCAGAAAAAGAGACCGGAGTGGGGTGCCCCTCCGTGGATAAAGAGCGGCCTCTCAAGCCAGGAGCCCAGGACAGGAACAGACTGTAGAGGGTAGACAGCCCATCCCCACCCCCAAGCAGCTGAGGGGAGTGAAGAGGGATGAGGGAATAGAAAAGGAGGAGGAGTAAGGGAGAGAGTAGGGAAGGGTGGGGAGGAGAGGGAAGCCCCACGGCGATAGCTATCAGGCCGGCCGTTGGCTGGTTGCCCCACTGCCCGATATCACAAGTGGTTGGGTCACCAGACAGGAAGGGCCAGGAGGGGCGAGGGGGAGGGTGCTCTGCACCCACGCTGTCCGTTCTTGGTCCAAACAAGCCTTAGAGGACCCGGAAAGCTGGAGGGGGTGGGGTGGCCATGCTGTCTTCGGCCTGTTCCACCGGCTCTCCTTCCACATCTGGTCTCCAGCTGCCTTCATTCTCGGCCCCTAAGCCCTCACCACTCCGGATCCAGGTCTCCCCGCACCCTGCCAGCGCGCCCCCCACCGTCCCCCTTCCCACTCACGCAGAAGGCCAGCAGAAGAACGTAGAGCAAGAACTTGACACATTTCATTCCTCCTTCCACCGCCATGGCTGCCGGGCCTGGGGTAGAGGGGAGCGCAGGGGGATGAGAACCGGGCGAAGGGGGACCTCGGTTTCCGTGCTCCCTGCCGGCCCTCGAGGCCTTCCCTGCGCGGCCCCCATTCCCGGCCCCTCCCACCCGGAAACCCGCGGTCAGATCCACGTCTCCCAGCCCCCTCTTCTCCCAGGCTGGAGAGGGGTGGGGGCGACCGCCGCGAAGCCGGGACCTGCCCCGCCGCCACCCCGGCCGGGGCCCGACGACCACCCTCGGCCCGCCAACACCCCCCGCGTTCCAACATCCCCTCCCCACCTAGCCAGCCCCTACAAACGGCCCTCGGCCCAAGCGCGACTCCCAGCCGTCTTCCCCTTCGCTCTGACCTCCCCCGAAACACAAGCGCAGCCCGTCCCCCCACCGAACCCTCCCGGGCCTCCCGAACTCCGCAAAGTTGCAAAGTTGCGAGGGCCTCGGGAGCGTCCGGGAGCGCGGCGGATCTTCGGGAACCCGAGGCGAGCCGCAGCGGAGAGAGCTACCCGCTCCCCAAGAGCTACCCCCACCCTAGACAGAGGCCGGCCGTGGACCCCGCGGCCTCACCTGGGCTCCCCAAGGCTGTGCGCTCTTCTCCGGCCGCGGCTCAGGGGCTCTCTAGCGGCGCCCCCCGGCTGCGGCCCCGCCCGCCGCGCGGCCCCGCCCCGGTCTCCAGCCACAGCCCCCTCCCCCGCCACCTCCTCCGCCCAGTGGCCGCCCTCCTCCCTCATGTGACGCGGGAACAGCTGCGGCCTGAGTCACCCGGCCCATGAGAGGGAGGGCCGAGCCCCCCGCCCGGCAGGGGCCACGTGGCCCGTAGCCGGGAAGCAGCGCCCACCTCCGCGGAGGGAAAGTGGCGAGGGCAGGATCTCAGGGTGCCAGGGCACCCCTTCTGGTGCCCTGGTCCCCGCGCCACCTCGGGCTGGGAGGGCGGGACCCAGCGTCGCCTAGTTCTGCCCGGTTCGGGCAAGCGGAGGAAGCGTGTGCGAGCCAAGGGGTTATAGCGGCCCGGAGCTACACTCTTAGGGCCCGCGCCGGGAGACTGGGCCGTGAAGGTGACGAGGTGGTCTTCAAGAGGCCGCCTCGTCTTCCACCTGAAGTCCACTTCTTTCCTCTGGTTCCCATCTCTGTTGAAGCCCCCCACTCCCATCCCCGAGTCGGCAGAGGGCGCTGTTAGCTCCCTGGGATGGGGTGGGTTCCGAACACTTCCAGAAAGTCCCTGGCCTCACATTCTGGGAGTCCCCCAACATTCTGGAGTGGGTGTTCCTGTCCCCCCCTCTGTTAGTCCCTTCCCCATTTTCTGGGGCTCCGGAGTAGTGGGCTGAGAACAGGAGGAAGCAGTCACAGTCCAGTCCCTCCCTCCGGGGGAGGGTGGACAAGGTCTATGCTCCCACCACTCCTGGATCAGCCTCTTATCAGATGGAGGCATGGGGAAGGACACTGAAGCAGGCACGGATAGATCTTCTGGATTTTCCCATCCCAGCCTAGCAGGCAGCACTTCACATCCCAGGGGATAAAGCAAGGTGAAGGCTGGAAAGGGAGATGGCGGCCTCAGGTTGCTTCCCTCCGATGTGTGCCCTGGTGGTTCCCAGAAGTTGTGTGAACAGGCCAAGGACAGAACCAGCCACTATTCCTGGCTACCCAGCCTGGGCCCCACCCCTCAGGTTCTTCTAGTCCTGACTTAAGAACCACTTCCTGAGTCTTTGTATGTGTACACAAAGAAGGAAAGAAACTGTAAAAGCAAAAGGAAAGAGATCTGGACTGGGCTAAGAACCAGTTTCCAGGATCACAACCTTCCAGCAAGGGACACCAAGCCCATTCTGGACTTTGCTCCCCAGTTATCACCTAGGCAAGCCGTGGGAAGAGGAGCAAAGATGCTAAAAGGAGTATTCATCAGTTTTTTTAATTGTGCTGCCGCTAGAGGCCAGGCACGTGCCACCCACAGGAGATTGGGGGAGGGGGACAGGCAAGGGAGACAGTGGCCCTGCCCTCTGCCCACACACAGAGCCAAGCCCTCCCTGTGAACAGACACACAGTCCCCTGGTGCAGGGTAGACACTCTCAGAGGGAGGGACAGATGCTGCTTCTGCTCCAGAGGAAAAAGAACAAATTTGGTATCACAAAGACGGGATCTTTTGGAGGTGACTTTATAGAATAAAGAAACAGGCTCTCGGTTCCAGAGACAAGGAAAGACCCAAGTATAAAAAAGTATTTAAAAAGTAGTTTTCAAGGTTGATGGCAGGCTGGGATTGGCTAGCTCAAAGGGTTCAGGAAGGATGTGGTGAAAAATGGACGGGAAAGTGTCTGAAGTCAAGATTG
Source organism: Mustela erminea (assembly GCF_009829155.1). Classification (NCBI taxonomy): domain Eukaryota; kingdom Metazoa; phylum Chordata; class Mammalia; order Carnivora; family Mustelidae; genus Mustela; species Mustela erminea. Next base: position 92,277,648 of record NC_045619.1, read on the forward strand.
GGAAACTTTAGGGGCGCCTGGGTGGCTCAGTGGGTTAAAGCCTCTGCCTTCCGCTCAGGTCATGATCCCAGGGTCCTGGGATTAAGCCCCGCATTGGGCTCTCTGCTCAGTGGGGAGCCTGCTTCCTCCTCTCCCTCTCTCTGCCTGCCTCTCTGCCTACTTGTGATCTCTCTGTCAAGTAAAATCTTTACAAAAAAAAAAAAAGATTGAGAAACTTTAGATACCTAATAACTGTGTGTAATGATTACATCTTTGTCTGAACAAACGAACTGGAAAGACATTTTGGGAACAACCGGGGAAATTTGAATATGGACTGGGAATTAGACACGAGAAAATATAATTTTGTTAGCTATGATGATAGTATGATTATATAAGAAAATTATTTTTTAAAGATGCATACAAAAAAAGATGCATACTGAAATATTTAAGAGGAAATGTCATATCTGTACTTGCTTTGGAATACTTCACAAAACGATGAAGCAAAAAGCAGAGAGTCTTGGGGCGTCTGGGTGGCTCAGTGGGTTAAGCACCTCTTGATTCTGGCTCAGGTCATGAGCTGAGTCATTAGATTGAGCCTTGCATCTTGCATCAGTCTTCTGGACGTGGGGCCTGCTTAAGATTCTCTCTCTCCCTCTCCTTTTGTCCCTTCCCTGCTGCTAGTGTGTGCATGAACTCTCTCTCTAAAAAAATAAAAATAATAAAAATTTAAAAGTGTTTTTAAAAAATAAAAAGCAAAGAGACTACATAATAGGACTATTGAGGACCTAGAAGGTTATGTTGTATTTTGTTGTTGTTGTTGTTGTTGTTTTCAAGCAAACTCTGTGCCCAATGTGCAGCTCAAACCCATGACCCCAAGTTCAAGAGTTCTCTGCTCTACCAACTGAGCCAGCCAGGTGCCCCAAGGTTGGGAATGTCCTAAAGGCGGTAGGGAGTGGTGGGGTGTTTTGGAAAGGGTGAAGGATCTTGGGGTTTGACCTACATTGAAATAAGGGGGTGATGCCTGGCTGGCTCAATCAGAAGAGCACGGGACTTTTTTTTTTTCTTTAAGATTTATTTATTTTAGAGAAAGAGAGAAACCATGAGTGGGAGGGGCAGAGGAAGAGAGAGAAAGAATCTCAAGCAGACTCCACACTGAGCATGGAGCCCAGTGCGGGGCTCAATGTCAAGACCCTGAGATCATGACCTGAGCTGAGATGGAGTCAGATGCTTACATGACTGAGCGACCCAGGTGCCCAGACCATGTGACTCTTGATCTTGGGGTCATGAGTTCAACCCCTACACTGGGTGTGGGGATTACTTAAAAAAAAAAAAAAAGTGAGGGGCAGCTGGGTGGCTCAGTCATTCAGCATCTGCCTTCAGCTCAGGTCATGATCTCAGGGTCCTTGCTCAGCGAGAAGCCTGCTTCTCCCTCTCCCACTTCCCCAGCTTGTGTTCCCTCTCTCACTGTCTCTCCCTCTCCGTCAAATTAAAAAAAAAAAAAAAAAAAAATGGAAGGAAGGGAAGGGGGGGGAAAGAAGGGGGAATGAGGGGTGCCTGGGTGGCCCAGTTGGTTAAACATCTGCTTTTGGCTCAGGTCATGATCCCAGGGTCCTGGGATCAAGTTCCTCACTGGGCCCCTTGCTCAGCGAGGAGCCTGCTTCTCCCTCTTCCTACGATTCCCCCTGCTTCTGCACTCTCTCTCTCTCTGACAAATAAATAAATAAAAATTTAAAAAAAAAAAAAAAAGGGAAGAAAGGGAAGTGAAAAGCAGGTGCAGAAGATAGTTGAGACATTACAGCTGCCATCCAAGGGAGAGGTAATGAAGGCTGGAACCATGTGGAACCATGGAAGAGGGAAGGAAGTCTGAGTGGTAGTTCAGAGAGAAAATAAGGACAAGATGACTGCTTACCTGTGGAGGGGAGAGGAAGTAAGAAAGCCCAAGATGACTCAGAGCTTCTGAACCTGGATGCCCAGAGGAGTAGGTGGCGGTTGCCCAAGGCAGGAGGCCCGCAAGGAGCATCCACGTGGAGACGTCCACCAGGAACTGCGGATGTGAAAGGCAGGCGAGAAGTAGTCAGACTAGAGAGAAAAAGTGCTATCTAAATTCTTAGATGGGTGAGGGCCAGAGCAAGAGAAGGAAACCAAGAGCTGCAGAGAACACTTACATCTCAGCAACAGGCCGGAGGGGTCAGTAGCCAGCAAAGGAGCGGAAGAGAAAGGAAGGTGTGGAGCTGGCCCCCACACGCTGCTGGGCTGGGACCAGCATTATACCCATTAGCTCACTTAACCCTTAGGACAATCCTTCGAGATCTGTATGACATGTCCTGTTTTAGAGATGAGGAAACTGAGACTCTGTGACAGGGAATGACAGGCCCAGAGGCCAAGCCAGTAAAGGGCGATGTTAGAATTGGAACCCAGGTCTCTGAGGGTTCCAAAGCCTAGATTCTTCCACTCTCTCCTGGGGGCCAAGAGAAAAGAGAACGTCATGACAGGAGGATGGGACAGTGGCCAGGAGCATCGAAGAGTATAGAAAGGTCAACTTGAGTGAGAAACAAGAGAAGGTCATCAGGGACGCCTGGGTGGCTCAGTTCGTTAAGTGGCTGCCTTCGGCTCAGGTCATGATCCCAGCATCCTGGGATCGAGTCCCACATCGGGCTCCTTGTTCTGTAGGGAGCCTGCTTCTCCCTCTGCCACTCTGTCTGCCTGTGCTCGCTCTCTCTCTCTCTCTCTCTCTCTGACAAATAAATAAATAAAATCTTTAAAAAAAAAAAAAAAAAAAGAGAAGGTCATCAGATGGTGTAGCCTTCTCCAGAGCGGTGTCAGGGCAGGATCCAGACCCCCTGCTAGGTCCAGGAAGGAAGGAGAGGAAGGTGGAGACATCCAGGTGGGCAAGGGCGGAACTGAGGCAAATGTCAGGAAAATGGGGGCCTGGGAGAGGAGCACCAGGGAAAGAAGCTCGGAGCAAACGGCGGCGAGCACTGAGTGGCAGCTCCATCAAGGAAGGGGAAGAAGTAATGGTGCAGGGAAGATGGGAAAGGGTAGGGCCAGGGAGACCCCTGGAGAACAGCCAGCGTGGAGCCAGAAGGGGGGAAAGCCCGTGCCTAGTCAAATTCATAGAGACAGAAACTAGAAAGGTGATTGCCAGGGGCTGGGTGGATTAGTGATCAATGGGGTTCAGTTTGGGAAGATGAGAACGTTCTGGAGATGGGTGGCAGCGATAGTTGCCCACCACTGCGATGTACTCTTGAAAATGGTTCCATTGGTAGATTTTATGTCAAATGTATTTTCACACAAACACACACACAAATGGCTCACTCCCCTAGTCTGGAAAATCAGCATAGAGCCCTGTGTCCCTCTGAGCAGGGAAGCAGCTGGCTGGGACCCAGCCGCTCACACCATGTCCTTCAGAGCCTCCAGCACCTGCTCCAAGTGCTTGGCATCCAGATGTGCAATCCAGCTGGGCACCTGCCCTGATTAGCTCCTGCCCCTGTCCCTTGGGAGCCAGACACTGCCTGCTAGTTAGTGAGCTGGGGTGAGCACCTTGCCCCTCCCCAGCACCCAAGGCCTTCTGAAGCCCACATCCACACAGGGAGCCCAGCACCTGCTGCATGCATACCTTCTCCCCTCCACCCAGTAGGCCCCTTGCGCCTGCCTCCACCCCACTAGAAGGGGCCACCTCAAGGATAAGCCAAGGGCACCCTGGTAGGCTGGTAGGAGAGGGTCCATGACCTAGGAGCTGCCACCTGCAGAGGTTGGGTGGAGGTGGGGTTCAGGAGGAGAGAGAAGGGAAGGGAAGAGCTGAAGATGCAGGGGAGAATAGGGGAAGGCACAGAAGGAATAGAGAAGGAAAAACAGATGCCTGGGAAAAGGTGGGGAGGAGGAAGAGGAAGGGAGGGGCAGGAGATAGAAAAACCAAAGGGTGCCTTAGCACCAAGGCCATCTCTTCACTAGGGAGGGTAGGAAGGGTGATGGCTGGAACTGAAGGTCAGAAGATTGGGTCTGAATCAGGGAACTGAGATTTTGGGGCACCTGGCTGGCTCAATTGGTAGAGCATGTGACTCTTGACCTCGGGGTTGTAAGTCTGAGCCCCATGTTGGGTGTAGAGATTACTTAAATATAAGAAAAATCTTGGGGCGCCTGGGTGGCTCAGTCGGTTAAGCATCTGCCTTGGGCTCAGGCCCTGATCTCAGGGTCCTGGAATCAAGCCCCCGCTTTGGCTTCAGTGGTGGGCTCTCTGCTCAGCGGGGAGTCTGCTTCTCCAGTTCCCCCTGCTTGTTCTCTCTTTCTCTCTTTCTCTGTCAAATAAATAAAATCTTTAAAAATAAAATAAAAAATAAAATAAAATAAATAGATAAATAAATGAATAAATATCTGGACTCTGCCTCAGTTGACAAGATGGCCAAGAGACAAGTCAGGAGGGAGAGCAGTCCTTCCCACCTTGGCCTTGGCCCAGGGTCCCATTTCAAGCCCTAGGGCTTAACTCTGTTTCCAACCCCACCCCACCCTACCCCCCACTGCTCAGGTTCCCTCCTCAGCACTCTGCCTCTGTCCTTGCCTATTCCTTTCCCTGCTCCTTGGGCCCCAGCCCCTCACTCCTGGCTCCTCATTCTCACGAACTTTGTCTGGCTCCTGCCCCAGCTTCCTCACTATCGCCTGTGGGGTCACTCCAGGTGCGCAGTTGGTGAGTGAGCAGGGCAGCAGCCCCATCCCATGGCGTCTTCAAGCACAGCCTTGCCCAGGAGGCCAGCTGCTGTGTGGTTCTGATCCGAGCTAGCTGAGGTGAGAGTGGTCTCCTCCTGAGAATCGCAGACCCGCACAAGAAAGTTTTCCCCAGGGATGGAGCAGATAGGAACACGGCAGTGATGAGAAGAGGCAATATTGGGATGTGGTGGTTACCTCCAGCTCCTGCTCCTTGGGGCATCCATCCATCCATCCACCCATGCTCCACTGAAAGCCCTAAACATGCTAGGCACTGGGACTCTATGGAGATGAGTGAGACAGAGTTCAGCCTTCGAGGTGATTACAACCTTTGGGCACATACAAAAGTACAGTGTGGGGAAGGCTGTGCCAAAGAGCAGTCCTGGATGCCAGGGGCCACCTGACATAGCTGCGGGGATGCAGCAGAGCACAGGAGGCCTTGGGGAGCACTCACTCAAGCTGTGCACATCATAGACTCCTCCCTCTGCAAATTGCCTTGCAGTTCAGGGAACTAGAAGTGAGGAGACAGGCAGGATCTGAGTGGCCGGGGAGGAGGCGGGGGTGAGGTCCTTAGCACCGCCAGGCAGAGTCCAGAGAAGTCTTTTCTGCTCTTACATTACTAATTTCTAGTTCCCATTCCCAGACCTCAGCCAAATCTTCTGGCCACCCACACACCCTCACCATTGCTCTACACACACACACACACACACACAAACACACACCTCACTTGGCAACAACCTTGATTTTCACTGCCCTGCACTCTCTGCTGGACATTAGCTTCCCTCTGGGCATTCCTGACTTCAGCTCCCCTCCCCTGGTAGCCCACATCAGACTTTGTCACCTCCCATGGTGGTAGAGGCCTCCCAGCGTTTTGAAGTCCCTGGAGAATGAGAAGCAAGCTTTGGGCTCAGACCTGTCCTTTCCCTTGACCAGCAGGTGCCTCCTCCTGGCCAAACTGGGCATGGGGACAGCCTTGACCACCCCCACCCCGAGCCCCCCCACCCCCCCACTCCCCCCACCCCCTGCCCAGCAGGATCCCATGTTGGGCCTTGCCCTGGAGAGGGAGCAATTGGTAAGAAAGACAGAAAGAGGGAAGAGGCCTGGGGAGACTGAGTGTAGGTGGGAAACAAGGTACACCTGTGGAGTTGGAGGGCTGGGCCTGCCCTAAGAGGATAAGGGAAGCTGAGGGCGGCGGGCAGAGCAGTCTTCTGGAAGGCCCAGGGCAAAGGAAGGTGTAACCCCAAATGATTCTGAGTTCCCCCAGTTGTACTCCACTTCCACCAGCTGCCCCCCAGATACAAGCTCCTTGGCGCCCTCTGTCTGGCCTGGGGGTTAAGGAGTTTACCAGGCCTGCTAGGAGATCCAGCAGGATAATTATAGGATTTCCAGCCTGGTGTGCAAGAGGACGGTAATTACACAGTGAGGTCCTCTCTGGGGGCTTCAGGCTTTGTGGGCAGAGACCTGGGAGGGGTCCATTCCACTAACATTCCAGCCGTAGCCCAGAATAGCCTCCCCTACCACATTCCCAAAGGCTCAGGCTGGGAGGGCAGAAGAAGGGTGAAGCAAGCCTGGTAGGGAAACCCCTCAGCAGCTTCTCAATGACCCCAGGCCCTCCCCTCCTTGGAAAGACCTGCAGTGCCAGGGAATGAGCCACTGATCTAGAAATAGGGACTTCAGGAGGGAAAAGTGAGAAAAGATGCAATTAGGGATCCCAAGCTGCAGCCCACTGGCCCAGTTCTGATGGACAATGCTGTTTGGGTGTGCGGGGTGGTCTGCGGGGTGGGGATGCAGGGTAACAGGAGCCCCTCCTCCTTACAGAGATTCCCCAGTTCTGGGGTCTGCTGCTCTGAGAGCAGCCCAGGTGTCTCTGGCCTTGAACCCTGACGACCAGCTCCCAAGACCTATAGTTCCTCTGCCTGAGGATGGAACCGACCCTCTACCCGAGGCTACGCAAGCCTCTCTTCCTTCCAGTAGCTCCTGAAACCTCATTCCCTCTCCCTGGGACACCTCCTGCTTCTCTCCTGGCGACTCGAGGTCTTCCAACCCAAACGCCTTCTCTTAGGCCCAGACCCACATTTGCTATGAACCAGTCAGGACCTTGAAGGAGGCGGGCCTTGAAGGTTGCCTGGGTAACGCCGGAGGGGGGGCACCCCCGGCGGAAGACAGTTGCCAGGGAGACCAGGACAGTGGGCGGAGCCCTAAACCCCAGTTAGCCTGTATTGGGATGAGAAAAGATCTAAAGGTCCAGATCTCTCCCAGCTCCTTTCCATGAAGCCTGCAGGTCACCTCCTTGGGAACTGGGTCTAGGGCAGCTGGAAGTCTGAAGCTCCAGAAAGAGACCTCCCAGGGATTAGTTCCCGCAACTCAGGGAAACCCAAAAGTAACCAAACCTGAGGGAACTAAGGAAAGAAGCAAGATGTAGGAGGGGATGGAGAGAGGAACAAGACTTAATGCATTTTTGATATAGAACTTCTTGGAGTAGAAATCTAAAGAAGTATGCAAAACCAGTTTTAGTTCCACCTCCAAGAAGCTAAAATTCCAGATTCTACCACCAGATGGCAGTCTTGCCCACTCAATGGATTAAGCCCAATCCTGGAACTAGTGGGTACGAAGCTGAGAGGTGGAAATCCTCTGTCTCACAAGTTGTTCCTGACTCCTGCTCTCCGGCATTTGGCAGACACCCATAAACTCTTCATGACCATAAATACCCAGTTTTCTCTCCCCGACCCGGCTCTGACCAGATCCAGTTAACAGGATTCATTCATTCTTCATTCAAAGGAGATAAGTAACACTTTGGTGGGAAAATTTCCTGCTTTCTTGGGTCCCACTCACAGTGTAAGGGTGATAAGCTGGGATAATAGTAATGACTAACTCATTTAGGGTTGCATGTCAGGAAAAAAGGAATTGAATATTGGGCAGTTAATCCTCATAACCTTATGAAAAAGGTACTAGGTACTATATTGTTATCCCATCTAAGGCATACAGAGCCAAGTTCGCACTGCCAGAAATGTGGGAGGGCTGGACCTTGAACCCAGACAGCCTAGTTCTGGTCTGGAAGCTAGAGTAACTTCCATACCACACAGAATGGTGCAGATGTAGCTAGGAAGAAGATCTACTCTGGGCTTGGGAGTTAGCAACAGATTCCTGGAAGACACATGTCCAAAATCTCGTCTATACTGAGACCTGAAGAAAGAACAAATTTGGCCAAGATACTGGGGAATGGGGGCAATAGAGGTAGGAAGGGGTGTTGTTCTAGGAAGAGAAAACTTATGTGAAGATTCAGAGATGATCAAGAGAAAGAAGATGAGGTCTACCTCTAGGTTTCTGGTCTGGATGATTGTCATTCAGTAAAATGAAAATGTGCCTCAGCAAGATGGGGCACATTTTCGGGGGAGAGGGAGTTCTCTGATTATCATATTTAACCCATGATGTTTGAGGTGCCTTGGGACATCCAGATGGATATCAAAGAGGCATCTATCTGGCATGGAGTTTGTTGGCTTTGTTTGTTTGTTTGTTTTGTTTTGTTTTTTAAGATTTTATTTATTTAGTTGACAGAGACACAGCAAGGGAACACAAGCAGGAGTGGGAGAGGGAAACGCAGGCTTCCTGCTTAGCAGAGAGCCCCATTCAGGGGCTGGGTTCATGACCAGAGCCTAAGGTGGACACTTAACAACCGAACCACCCAGGAGCCCCTGGCTTGGAGTTTTGGCTGGTACACTGTTTATGTAGTGTTCCATCCAGTCTAAATGTTTCCTGACAAAATTTGTCTTTGCATCTATCATAGACCTACCATTAGACACACACTTGGTGAGAAAGTGAAGGCTTCCACCGACTCCGCGGAAGGAGAAGGTGACACCATCTCTGCTCTTAAGGAGTTTGCAGTTGTGCTGAGGAAATGACATCAGAGAAATGTTTTGGAGAACAGGCTATGCCAGAATATGTGGTAAAGGCAGTTGCTACTCTAAGAAATCAGAAAGGAAAGAAAAAAATCATAAGAAAGACCCCATGGGGGTACCTGGGTGGCTCAGTGAGTTAAAGCCTCTGCCTTTGGCTCAGGTCAGGATCCTGGGGTTCTGGGATGGAGCCCCGCATCAGGCTCTCTGCTCAGCGGGGAGCCTGTCTCCCCCAGCCTCCCCCCCGCCCCCGCTGTCTGTCTGCCTCTCTGCCTACTTGTGATCTCTGTCTGTCAAATAAATAAATAAAAATCTTAAAAAAGAAAGAAAGAAAGAAAGAGCCCATGAAGGTCGCTAGTAACTGATTATTATGTAATCCTCACAACTAGTTGAGGGGGACAATGTGATGCTCATTTTATAGACGAAGAAAGGTGATGAAATGTTGAAAGACCCATGTCTTGGTCCAAAGCAAGGGAGAGAACCCGCTGTCTAAATTTATTGCATTGTGCTGTCGTCTTAGTTCCTGTACTCCATGGAGATGTTCATCTCTTCAAAGCTCCCCAGCTTGGTCCTCCTGATCCTTATCCAACCTTCCTTCCTCACACCCAAACCTCCAGTTTCTTTCCTCATTTCACTCCAGCTCCCCAACCCAACCCTGTCTTTTTTTTTTTTTTTTTAACATTTTATTTATTTATTTATTTATTTGACAGAGAGAGAGATCACAAGTAGACAGAGAGGCAGGAAGAAACAGAGGGGGAAGCAGGCCCCCCACTGAGCAGAGAGCCCAATGGGGAGCTAGATCCCAGGACCCTGAGACCATGACCTGAGCTGAAGGCAGAGGCTTAACCCACTGAGCCTCCCAGGCACCCCCCAACTTTGTCCTTATGCCTGGTGTTCCATCGATCTCGTTTTAAGACATTCTTTTGAGCTCTAATGGAGACGAAACTGGCGTCTCTTTATTTTGCCTGAGAAGCCCAATAACATTCATCTCTTTACTCAATAAACATTGTGTATACCAGGAAACAAGCAAGACCTAATCCCCTCAAATATTCTTTCTTCTTTCTTTCTTTCTTTCTTTCTTTCTTTCTTTCTTTCTTTCTTTCCTTCCTACCTTCCTTCTTTTAAGATTTTATTTATTTATTCGACAGAGAGAGATTACAGGTAGGCAGAGAGGCAGGCAGAGAGAGAGAGGAGGAAGCAGGCTCCCTGCTGAGCAGAGAGCCCGATGCGGGACTCGATCCCAGGACCCTGCTGAGATCATGACCTGAGCCGAAGGCAGCGGCTTAACCCACTGAGCCACCCAGGCGCCCCAGCCCCCTCAAATATTCTTTATTCCTTCTTTCTTTCTTTCTTTCTTTCTTTCTTTCTTTCTTTCTTTCTTTCTTTCTTTCCTTCCTACCTTCCTTCCTTTCTTCTTTTAAGATTTTATTTATTTATTTGACAGAAAGAGAGAGAAGGAGCACAAGCAGGGGGAGCAGCCAGCAGACTGAGAAGCAGGCTCCCTGCTGAGCAGAGAACCATGACCTCCCCCCAATCCCAGGGTCCAAAGGCAGACACCCAATCGACTGAGCCACCCAGGCACACACCCCCAAACATGTTCAATCTATTGGTTGTCTATTGATCTCCAGGGCTTTGGACTCAAGAAATCAGCCTAGAGAAACTGAGGACTGGGAAGAGGACTCCAGAACCAGAAGTCAAGTACCTCGGGAGTATTTTAACACTCTTCCACTCTGCCCTCTGGCTGTACCCAAGGTCACACCTGGAAACTAGGGCTGGTCCCACAAACTAGGTTTCTTCCTTTGTAACTTGCTGTCTGCATCTCAGTCATCTGAGGGCAGACCTCTCTCTCATGTTCACCCCTGCAATTACAAGAGCCTTCTCAGACTTCTAAGACCCTGCAGATGCAAAAGTATAACAAGGAATTCAGAGGTCTGCAAGCATAGTGGTCTCCAGCCTGCTTCCTCCCACCCCAGCCCCCCCTCAGTGGCCCCAGTGGTCCCTTGTTCCTGCTTTTTCACCTTTTCCAGCCTACTGACTCCCTTATCCCTCAATTTCAGATCACGCTCTTCCCAGCTCTAAGACTTGCTCTTGTCTCAGGTCTTCCCACCACTTCCCCACCTGCTCCGATTATCTCTGGCCTCCTTCTCTCCTCATATTCCCTGCTAACCCCCATGTCCCATCCTTCCATCTGTTCTGAGCTCCCAATGAGCCCAGCCTGATGCTGCCCTCCAGGCCTTCTTTAAACATTTTCTTTGGGCTACCTCCAGTAGCTGGGGCTCCTCTGGGCTCAAATTCCCCACATCCTCCCCTTCAGGCTCTCCATACTCCCACCAAGGCTAACCCTGTCACTGTGCTGTCTCTCCTCTCCTCAAAAGTCTGTCTTTTCATCTCTGCCTTCCCCTGATCCTCTGTGTCTGCCTCCTCAGGGGCTCCCTTGGCATCTCCCAAGCCTTCTCTTCTTGATTTCTCTCCCTCTTTCCCCAGGACTCTGGTCTTTGTCCCATCAGTTTCTCTGTCCCTGTTCCCATCTCTCTGCACTCCTGACCTCTTGTGATCAGGCTCTGTGGACCTCCATCCCGTCCTCCTGTCTAGCCATACCTCTCTTCTCCCTCTAGTCTCTCTCCCCTGTAACTCTCCCACTAGCTTATACCAGTCTCTTTCCTTCTCTGTCTCTGTTTCTCTCCAGCTAAGTCTCTCCTCTGTCTTCTCCCGTCTGACTCTCTCTTATCCCCCCTTTGTCTCTCTCCTCTTCCTCCTGCTTTACCTATTTCTGTGTCTCATCTGTCTCTTGCCCCTTTATCTCTCTGTCTCTCCTTGGGCTCTCTGACTCTTACTTTCTCTCTCTATCTCTCCTTTCCTCTCCCTCGCCCCGATATCTCTCTCTTCATCTCTCTCTGGGCCCTCGCTCCCTCTCTCTCTCCCTCTCTCTCTCTCTCTCTCTTTTCCTCAGCTCTCTCCGGCTCCCTCTCTCGCCTCGGATGACAGCGCTGCCTCTTTTGTTGGCTCCGCAGCCAATCGCGGCCGCTGACGACACGGGGGCCGGGGCTATAAAGGGCCTGGCCCGGGCTCGGGCCCCCCCAGCCGCCCGCCCCGGCCGCCCGCCCGCCCCGCCCGCGCGCCCGCCGCCCCCGGCCCCCCCGGCCCCCCCTCGGCCGGGCAGCCCCCAATCCCGCGCCGCCCGGACCCCCTCCTCCTCCCTCCCTTCTCCCTCCGCCCCCTCCCTGCGGGACTCCGGCGTCCCCGCCCCCCAGTCCTCCCTCCCCTCCCCTCCAGCATGGTGCTCGCGGCCCCGCTGCTGCTGGGCTTCCTGCTCCTCGCCCTGGAGCTGCGGCCCCGGGGGGAGGCGGCCGAGGGCCCCGCGGCGGCGGCGGCGGCGGCGGCGGCGGCGGCGGCGGCGGGGGCCGGGGGGGAGCGCTCGAGCCGGCCGGCCCCGTCCGTGGCGCCCGAGCCCGACGGCTGCCCCGTATGCGTGTGGCGGCAGCACAGCCGCGAGCTGCGCCTGGAGAGCATCAAGTCGCAGATCCTGAGCAAACTGCGGCTCAAGGAGGCGCCCAACATCAGCCGCGAGGTGGTGAAGCAGCTGCTGCCCAAGGCGCCGCCGCTGCAGCAAATCCTGGACCTACACGACTTCCAGGGAGACGCGCTGCAGCCCGAAGACTTCCTGGAGGAGGACGAGTACCACGCCACCACCGAGACTGTCATTAGCATGGCCCAGGAGAGTAAGTGGGCGGCGGGCGCGAGCAGTGGGGTGCTGGCTCTGGGAAAGTGAGCGCCTCCCGCTCCGAAGCGGGGCGCTCCCGGCTGTTCCGGCCCAGAAGCTTTTTCTGCGAAAACTTGACGGATTGGGGAGGGGGGGGCTGCTCCACAGAAGTTTTTCGAGCTTGGAGATGGGCCGCGGAGCTGTGTGCACACTCCGTTCCCCGAGGTGGGACGGCAAACAGTGAGAGGGTTCCGAGATACCGCCTCCCACCCGGGTGTTCAAAAAAGACCCGTGTTGCGGGAAGTCTGGGGAAGCTAGAGCTCAGTAGCAGCGGAGTGGAAGGGACAGCAACTCAGTCCTGAAGGGCCATGGAGGAGAGGCTGGAGCACAAAATCGGGACGCTTCGGGACCCCCACAGTCCCAGGCGGGCTGCAGAGCTGTCTGCTACCGGTGCCCTTGGCATCATCAACTCTCCGCCCCTTCCACCTCTGGCTCCGCAACGCGCCCACCGGGCTGCAGAGAACTGAGTGCCCTTCTCCCTCTAGCAGGAACGAGGTCCCTCCCAGAGCCCAGTGTCTCTCCTGGCAGCCCAGCTGGCACCCACTTCACCAGAGCCCTTCTGACATCCGGTCTCCCAGGGCTGGTAAAGCTGTACTTTCTTGGTACTGACCGGGCTCAGAGAACTCAACTCCATTGCACTGGGGTTGAGGGCACCCGTTTGGCTACTTTAAGCGTATCATTCCTTTCCCTATTCACCCGCCCCTACTCAAAACTGGACTTGAGGAGAGAGAGGGAGACCTAGGAAGAAAAAGAAATAGATAAGGAGGGAGGGGGAACCCAGGCATTCAAGCTCCTGGCCAAACGGAAGATGAACATGTTAATAGACTTGAGCTGCTTTGAAATTTTATGGCCTGGAAAATCCAGGCCAACACCCCCCCACCCCACCCCCAGCTCTCCCTAGGGTCAGATGACTCCCTTTTCCCCTCCCCCACTGAGGTCCCTTCACCCCTTCCCTGCTCCAACTCCAGGGAACCAGGCCCTCTCTTATTCCCTAGTGGTTTGGCAAAGTCGCTCCCCCCACCCATAGTTCGGTTTTATGGCTCTGAACAGAAGAGGGGGGGACTGGTTTATTGGCACATGGGTCATAAAAAGCTGGGGGCTGAGGTGGACTCCTAGTGGCCCACTCCCATGGGAGAGGCACAGGAACCCAGGTGTGCATCTGTGAAGCTGAGTGCCTCATACTGCCACCCGTTTCTCTGCAGACCCTAACTCCACAATACTTGGCTAGGCTGATAAAGAAAAGAAAACCCCAAGGACTAGAAAACTTGCTGAGGGTTGTGGTGGTGGTAAAAGCCTGGGATCTGTCTAGTTTCCTCAGTCTCCCTTGTGTTCTTAAGGTTTCTGCTTTATAGAAGCTAGGGTCAGGCTAAGATTGACTGAGTGCGGGGGTGGGGGTGGGGATTCTATGAAACAGTTGTGGAGGAATTCTGAAGAAGAGTATGCTGGAGGAAGATGAAGGGTACAGAGGAAAAACACACTCTGGTCTGTGTGGTTTGGTGTGTATGTGGAGTTTCAGAATGGGTGATGGACTTAGGGACTTCCCCTTGTCTCTTTCTATCCTTCGCATCCCTTAACCAAGTGGCTTGAGCCCAGAGTTAGCCCTCAGAATGGGGATGCAGGGAGTGAGCACACTCTGCGTGCATGGATTGGACATTGCAGGTTAGGTGTGGGGGGGGGGACCAGGAAGGACACCAGTAGGTGGGGTTCTACCCCAACTTCCGCCCTCATTCTACTTCAGGACTTGGATAACTAGGGAACTGGGTCTCCAGCCAGGTATTGTACGTCCCCTTTAAGAGCCAAGCTGAGCTCTTTTGAGAGGGAGGGGGAGCGGAGGGGAAGGGAGGGAGAGAGGGGAAAAGGAAAAAGAGACTTTTATAGTCTAATCCCCAGGGACCCGCTTTAATAAGAGACTTGTGCTCTGCTAATCGGGGGAGGTGTTTGTCAGCAGAGATGGCCTCCGCTCCCCTCCCCCTTCCTCCCCTCCCCCAGCACTCAGCCCTGGACCCCAGCCCCCACCTCTCCTAGGCTGCAGTGCCTGCCCTAGTTCCCTCCACCCTCTCAGGCTCTCCCACCCCAGCCTTCATCCTGGGAACCCAGCCCCCTTGCCCTTCTGGGAGCCAAGCCCAGCCCCTCAGTTTCTCTCTCCTTTCCTACGCCAAGAGGCCCCTGCCCTCAGCCCAACCTCCTGCCCCTAGGCCTTCCAGCCTGGGTAAGGAGAGTTTGTGGGGGGGGGGGGGGACGCCATAGAGGAGGAGGTGGTGAGCTGCGAGGGGGTTGGGCTTTTGCTGAAAATAGTGCAATGACCTCTCTCCAGACCAGCACCGCCTACTAAACCTGACCTGCTGCCTGCCACCAACCCGATCAATCCAACACAGATGTGGCTCCGTCCCCTCCCCTTGGGAGCTGGGCCTATATGTGTGTGTTGGGGACTCTCTCAAGCTTCTCGTTTCCCTCTGTGGCACTACCTGCTTCTTCTTTGTTCCTCTCTCTGTATCTTTCTATCCTTTCTCTTTACCCCACAAGGTTTAGCTACCTTCCTCCTTTCACTTTTTATCCCTGGTCTACTCCTTTCACATTGCCCCTTCTCTCCCAATATTCAACTCCCAAGCTTATTTCTTTCGCCCCACCATGACCTTTCTCTCTCCCTTCCTTCTCTCTTCCAGTTCTCTTGACTCTCTCTTCCAACCTGCCTTCATCACTAACAGTCTCTTCTCTATTCTTACCTCTCTCACCACCTCCAGTCTCTCTCCTGTCTCTTCCCCTTTCCCTTTCATTCTCCATCCATCTTGGCCTCTTGTAGTACCAACTGTCCGCACATTCCCTGGGAGAGAAGTGCATGCTGAGTCCCTGGGGTAGGGGTGGGGGACTCTGAAGAAACCAAAGACTTCGAGGGATGGGGCCCTAGTGCCCAGTCCTCTAGGTCAGCTTAGGTAGGGGAGTATGCTCAGAGCTTACAAAACTAACAATAATCCAGCATTTATTGAGAAGCTACTACTATTTTCATTCTTTATTTAATGCTCAGCACTCCTATAAAACAAGAATTATCATCTGTATCACTGAGACTGTTGGGTGGAAAAGGTCGATACATGTTAAAGAGAAGTCGAGCAGTGACTGAACCCACTTTGTAGTCTAAGAACAGTATTTAGATGCCAGGAAGAACTTTTAGGCATTTGCCTGTATAATTTAAGATTTGGAGGTAAGGGAGTTCATTCAGCATGCATTTTCTAAACACTGCTTAGTAACATGGGAGGCACTAAAGCTATAATGGTGAGCAAAACAGAGAGTATTGACAAGTGTCCACCCTCGTGGAGATTAGTAGCTAATAACGAAGACAGGTGGGAAAATAAGACAACCCTATGAAATTAGGCACAATAGCCCCATCTCACCAGCAGTTTCCCTGCCCCAGCTACTCTCCTAATTCTCCTAATCTCTGAATCTCTACTCCCCGAATCCTCCCTCATTGTGCCAGCATTGCAGCTCCAGCAGGTGGATAACTGGGAGGACTACCAGTGCCCTGGAACCTCAGAGAAGAACCAAGGGAAAGGAAGCTACCAGAGGAAATGTGTGTCTCATTCCTGAATATATGAAGATCATTGAGCACTTGCCTCCTCATCTCACTTGGAGGATCCTCCTTCTCCTGGGGTGGGGGAGTGCTGATGGGAGACAACAGATGCTAAGTCCTCCATGATTACACAGAACTCAAGACCTGGAGTGATACATAAGGGCTGGACTTCCTGATCATACTTACATAGCTCTGGAAGCTCATTCCTGACTCTTGTTCTCTCAGTCTATTTAGAGTGAGAATGGATATTCCTGTCCAGTGGAAACATGATTTAGGGCATTTCCAACTGACTTAAGAGATTAGAAAGGGAAACCCAGAGGACCTGAAATGGAAGCAGTGGCAGATGCTGAGAATCAGCCTTTTGACCCAAGAAGGGTCAATTTCTGGTCTAGAGCAAGATGTAATGGGCCAAAATGTAAAGTTGGGATGTTAAACCTTTGTAAAGACTTACTGGCATTGGACTGAGAAACCAAAGGAAGCTCAGGGGAGAAAAGAAGACATTGCAGTTGATCTGATGTGTTGAATATTATTTCTGAAGCTTTGGGAATGGGCGTAAACAACATGGAGGTAGTTTTTCCCTTCCTTAAAAACTGAGGCAGTAATGGTGATAAGGAGGAGGAAACAGCTGAGGAAACTTGTTCTCAGGATTAAAGGGACTGGGGAGTCAGATATACAAGAGTCAGCACTTGAGTTGATCCATTCTTCTGAGTGTATTGTTTCTGGCAGGAATGGTTTAAGAAGCCTAGATCTGGATTCTGGCTTACCTCATGAAATACATTTAGCCCCTGCTCCCTATCTGGACCCCGTTTACCCACTCTTGAGACATCTGGTTGGGGTTGGGGGTTGTACCAAGGCTTCACCTGGCCACCACACAAAACAGGGCAGAAATGGGGCAAGGCGACCTGAGAAGAGCAGGTGTGATGAGGTTTGGCTTCTATGAAGAGCATCAAAGTTCTGAAAAATTTGAAGCCCTACATGCTGGGGGAATGGAAG
The DNA here is from genome assembly GCF_009829155.1 of Mustela erminea. Lineage (NCBI taxonomy): Eukaryota > Metazoa > Chordata > Mammalia > Carnivora > Mustelidae > Mustela > Mustela erminea. Next base: position 92,294,533 of record NC_045619.1, read on the forward strand.
GCTGCAGGTGGGAGGGGATATCCCTAATAACTGTCTGTGCAGGTTATCTATAGACCGGGGCCTATGTATTAGGACAAATGGACTAAGGAATGGATGCAGATCAGAAAGCCCTGATAGAAACATCATCCTGTAGGGAAAGAGAGGAGGCGCTGTTCTGAGTACCAGTGACACAGTAGTCAACAAGACAACACGAGAAAAGGGTAAAGAACTGGAAAACTCAGGCTGAGTCGTTCAAGTTGCCAGTGCCACCCAGGGCTGCTGACGCCCTTCACAAACACCCTTTGCTGATGCTGTGCCCCCTTCTCTCTTATCAGCGGACCCTGCGGTGCAGACAGATGGCAGCCCCCTCTGCTGCCATTTCCACTTCAGCCCCAAGGTGATGTTCACAAAGGTACTGAAGGCCCAGCTGTGGGTGTATCTACGGCCGGTGCCCCGTCCAGCCACAGTCTACCTGCAGATCTTGCGACTGAAACCCCTAACTGGGGAAGGGACTGCAGGGGGAGGGGGCGGAGGACGGCGTCACATCCGAATCCGCTCACTCAAGATTGAGCTGCACTCACGCTCAGGCCACTGGCAGAGCATCGACTTCAAGCAAGTGCTACACAGCTGGTTCCGACAGCCACAGAGCAACTGGGGCATCGAGATCAACGCCTTTGATCCCAGTGGCACAGACCTGGCTGTTACCTCCCTGGGGCCAGGAGCTGAGGGGCTGGTGAGCAGGGAGCCTGAGATGGTGCCAGATATGTATAACCTGGCCCTGAGGAGGTGGGATGTTGGAAAAGGTAGACCAGGAATGAGAAGGGGCTGGGCACCAGCGCTATTTCTCAGGGGCCAGGAGCTGATTCTAGAGGAGCAGTTTTGGGGGTGTGGATAGGGTGGGGAGTGGCAGCTATCACTTTTCAGATACAAGCCAGGCAACAGGTGGAAACTGGATTTGGGGTCGTGTTAATGGGAGATCCAAGAAAACACAAAAATGGTCTGTTGATGAAGCCTGGGGCCAAGGGGGCAATCAGGGTGAGGTTGCCAGGAGAAAATTAGGGGTGAGTTGAAGGAGACATAGCTAGCTTGTGAGAAAAGTGAGTAGAAGATAGGGCTGGAAATAGGAGCAGGGGAAAAGCTGAGAAGGCGACTGTCTCTGTTCTGATGCCCCTGTTTAGGGGCAGATGAGAAAGGAAAGGGAGTAGGTGCTCTTCGAGTCTCTTATCACATCTCTTTCTCCTCTCCCTCACCCCCAGCATCCTTTCATGGAGCTTCGGGTCCTAGAGAACACAAAACGGTCCCGGCGGAACCTGGGCCTGGACTGCGATGAGCACTCGAGTGAGTCCCGCTGCTGCCGATATCCCCTCACAGTGGACTTTGAGGCTTTTGGCTGGGACTGGATCATCGCGCCTAAACGATACAAGGCCAACTACTGCTCCGGCCAGTGCGAGTACATGTTCATGCAAAAGTATCCGCACACCCACTTGGTGCAACAGGCTAATCCAAGAGGCTCTGCTGGGCCCTGCTGTACTCCCACCAAGATGTCCCCAATCAACATGCTCTACTTCAATGACAAGCAGCAGATTATCTACGGCAAGATCCCTGGCATGGTGGTGGATCGCTGTGGCTGCTCCTAAGGTGGGGGACAGAGGATGCCTCCCCCATAGACCCTACCCCTAGACCCCCGGCCCTGACCCCCCAACCCCCAGACCCTAGAGCTCCCTCCACCTCTTTCCATGAACATCACACCTTGTTCCCTGCCCAAGCAGTGTGCAATACAACAGAGGGAGGCAGGTGGGGACTGACGGGTGAGGGGTTTGGGGAACAGGGGGAAGAGGGGGCATGGTCAGGTGGGGAGTGTTTGAGGTTTGCAGGTGAGAAGGTTTGGCAAGAAGACAGAGAGACGTAGAGACAGAGGTAGAGCAGAGGGATAGAGACAGAGGAACAAAAAGCAGCAATGAGAAGGCAAAGGGAGAGAGAGGCAGAAGAGACAGAGATCAGGCAGAGGTAAACGATGAGAAAGAGGCTGAAATGGAGTAATAAGAGAAAGCCCCACACCCAGCCTCCTTTCTTCCACTGGCAAAGTGAGGGGCTTGGTATAGTTTGGGGAGATCCCCTGACTACCATTCTTATTAGGAGGAAATAAAAAATCCATTCTTAGCTTCTTCCCTTTCTCCCTCCAACAGTGGCCAGGGAAGGGAGGTGAGGGCAGGGGCAAAAGTAAGGATTTGGGAATTTTATTTATTTATTTATTGTGACTTTTCATTTTTTGGTATTTGGCTTTACTGAAATAGAAGGGCCCCTGCCCACTGTGCCCCATTTCTCCCTTATTCCCCAAAGCCCCGTTCTCCCTCAATACCCACCTACTTAAGCACTTGTATAAAGCCTCCAGGGTTGGGAATGGGAGCAGAGGGCAAGAGGGCTAATACATGAAATTTTCCAACCCATAATTACCCAACTTGACCTTCCTGAGCCAAATGGGTTGAACTGAATTCCAGCAGTCACAGAAACAGTATGAGGTTAGGGTTTAGGAGCTGGGGGTGGGAGGAAGGGGAGGGGAGAGCCCTCAACATCCAGGATCTATGAGAGCCACTAAACTGACCCTCAGATCCACCCTCATAGTCCTGAGTTATTTAGCCAGAGGGTGTGGCCCACATATGCCCAAATTCCCCCCAGCCAGGAGAGACCAAAGAGCCTGTGGAATATCCCTACTCCCAGCCTCTATCTTCAGGTCAATAATGAGTATAGAGATCCCCGAATCCCAGGTCTGAGAAGGGTTAGGAGGGGTCAAGAAAGGAGTAGTAAGGAGATTAAAGGACAGGGCATTTGAATCCAAATCACTGCTCTGGGCTAGGGAACAGAGCCAGCAGACCAAGATGGAAGGGATTCCAGAGGGGGGACATTTTAGTTCCCCCAACCCCAAAGCTCAGGGTGGAAGGGGGGAGAACAAGGGAGCAGAGTGTCTATAATTATTTTTATCTTTTATTTTTGGAATCTAGCAGTACCTGGCAGCAGGGAGGGAACAATACAGTGGGGAAGGGAAAAGCATCTCACAAGGCCAGTTAGAGCAGAGGACTGGAAGGATGGAGACTCCCTGGTTTGGAAGGCTAGGAAGCAGGCAGGGACTGGTCGCCACTCCCAGTCACTAGCTAGGCCTATTCATCCCTCCCACAATCCTGACCCACCATCCTCTGGACTCACTGTGCCTCAGTTTCTTCCCCTCGATGGAATGAGAAATAGCAGCACCCGCCACAGCCAAGAGATGAATTCTGAGCACTTACCACGGGCACTTTATGGACATAAAATACCTCTCGCTGTGGGACAGATAACCAGGGCACCAGAGCAGTGGTGAAGAGATGTGAGGCTTAGAAGAGTCACAGGCTTCAGAGTACAAGTTCCCCTCTGCCTCCCAGATGGACAGTGCCTGAAGCCAAGGAGTTGAGATATCTCCTGATCCACACCCTACCCATACCTCACCACCAGACCTCTTGGCTCTGGGCAAGAGCCTAGAGGATGTCAAGAGAGGAGGTCCGGAACCTTCAGCAAAACTGCCACTCTTAAGTAGAGCCCGCAGTTATGGGTCTGATGCAAATAGGACTAAAGCCTGACCTGGAGAGCTGACCTGGAAGGCTTGTTCTTCCCAAGAGTATGACTCTCCTGTCTGGCCCAGATGGTGGAAGGGGCAAAGGTATGTGACCACCCTTGGGAAGGTGATGTTGGTGAGCTTTAGTATCTTATTCCCATTCCCATTGTGAAAAACTAAGATGAGGTATTTGGGTACAGGAATGGGCAGGGGCTGTTAAGCATTTCAACTTGCCTCCCATGTAACAGCTAATGCTAGCCCCCAGCCCCTCCTCTCTGGCCCTGTTCTTCCATCCCTTCTTCTACCCCAACCTTGGAGAACAAGATACACCTGACCATCAACACCATTCACATTCCCTTGGTTGAAGGAGAGGAACAGAGGAGAACAGAAGATGCCTCCTCCAAGATCAAATGCTCATGTCTCTTGATCTTGGCACAGGGTGGGGGTTGGACAATAGACATCAGGTGACTTCTCTCTACAAATTCTAGAGAGCTGGAGCATTAGACTTGGGGGACACCTACAATATCCCCCTTTAACACCACCAAATAAAGACCTTTGTCGGGGTGGGGGAGGGTCTTTTTCTTCTGAACATAAATTATGAGTCAAAGTCTCATTCCATTGTCCTCCTCACCCCCAAGAGGCATGGGGTAATGAGGCTTGGGTGCACAGTCCAGCAACCTAGTGGGAACTAGCAACCCCTCTCCCACTTTATGACGTGTGTGGACCTGGCCAGTGCCCCTCTGATCATTAGTAGTGTAATTTTTATTTACTTTGTGTATTTGTTACACCATGTGTGTGATTGCCTTTGTTTGTTAAGGGTGACTGAGGAGTATGGGGGTGACAGGGGCATTGGAAAGCCGGGAAAGGACTTCTTCACTGAGATCAAGGCTTCCTGGAGGGAACCATTGCAAAAAGGCCATCAGGCAGTTTTCAAGTTATGTGACAGAGGGCAAAGATGGCCATAGGGTGCTCTGAGTTTTGGGATGGTCACATGACACAATCCAGCACTTGAACCTGAAAAAAATAAATAAATAAAAGCAGTCAAAGAGTTTAGAATTCAGTGATGAACTCTTCTCCCTAACCAAGCGCCACATTTATACCTTGGAGACCAGGAATAAATGAGGATCCAAGAGGGGATGAAACCCTGTTCAAAGAATAAGAACACGGGGGTCTGGAGCAAGAAAAAAGGGATGAGGGTGGGAACATACAGTCCAAGGGAGCAAGGGCAGACAATGGGAAAGGGAGGGGACCTAGAATAACTCTTCTCAGGAAAACTTGATCCAAAACAATCTCAAAGATTACCAAAACCCTCTTCCAGCCTCCACATAACACAATCTAAAAGTTCTCTTAAGATGATCCAGCTAATATCAGTCCCATTCTCCCGGAGTTCCCTTAAGTTAAGTTTCACCAAAATCCACAAACCAAACCAACATAGCCATTCAAATTGTAAATGTACCAACATGGTTAAGCATCGCAAATGGTCTTTGATTTCTCCATAAAAATGTCTTCTGTGTAAAGCAAAAGAATCTTGCCTAACTCACATTGGGGGCGGGGGCAAGGAAAGCTTCTGTCACATTCACCTGATCCACAATGGGGGGCCAGGGCCACTGTGGGATCAGTGTGCCACCATATTTTCCCTGCCCTGTCAGTTCTGTCAGTAGACTGACCCCACCACAGGCCAACTACAAGAGTGAGGTTGAGAGATGATCAAAGTGCTACATACGGTATCTTCCCAAGGATTGTTTTATCCACACGTACTCCTAGCTTTTGGCTTGAGCTAAAAATAGGTTTTCTCCCTCACTGCTCATTGTTTCCTATGTTGAAAGGACACCCAGAAGAGATTGCCAGATGACTTTTATCCCTAAACAACCTCCAACTCAATGCACAAGTAGCTAGCTATCCTATACTGTTCCTTGGCCTCTTTTCTGAGTATCAGAGCCCCAAGCTAAGAACCAGCAGGCAGTAACATTTACAACTTCTCATCTGTAGTAAGGCAGAAGCCAAGAAGTCGATGCCCCAGGCCACAAGGTCAGCTTTCCTGTGAGGTGGGGATAAAGGAGCAACTGAGGCTCTCACCTCTTTATCCTCTCAGAAGCCCTAAATTCACCTATACATGCAATCCCCCCCCCACCATGTTCAAATGAGTCCACTCAGCTCCCTCTCTACCCTTTAGCTGGAACCTACTCAGGGAAAAGAATTATTTCCCCTGTAAATCACCTAAAAAAATTAAGAGCTTACTGAATGATTACTATGAAAACTATAGTAAGCAAACTGTGCTGAGTATATAACCTATTATCAGTCCTAATAGCTGCCTTCACAATAGGGTCACTTGCTATTGGTATAATATGGAGAGCGTCATGGAATGAGGTGCCCAGTCTCAGAGCCAGCAGAGCTAGTACTGGAGAACAAATTACACCTAAATACTATATAATATTCCACTCTAATCTACTCTATTAATAGTAATCTGAGAAGTCAAAAAACTAAAGGCAGGGAGAGCAAGGGACAAGAAAAATAAAGAGAAAGCTGGGATCTACCTTGGGCACAAAGGGTCTGCAAAGGTATAAAATCTGCCATTATTTTTCAATTCCTTTGAAAGGAAAAACAAGAATGTGGACATGGAACACGAAGGAGAGGTTAGTTTAGTGGATTTCAATAATCAGAGGGAACAACATTGTCAGAGGCCCACATGAAGAAAATAGAGAAAAAGCTATTCTCCCTTATTTACAGAAGTTCCCTCCTTCCCCCTCATCTGTTTCTCATGTCAGACATGGCAATGGAACTCAACCCCAAGAAGTCCTGCTCTTATTCACATCTTCCTTCCTATAGCTCTCACCCCTGTAGAAGCTTCTAGAGTTGTAATTCATAAGTTCCCAGGAGTTGGGGTGGAGGGAAGGGGCAGTTTAGAGTGATGGTTCAGAAAAAGAGAAAGATCCCATGGTTCTTTTTTGTTTTGTTTTTAAGATTTTATTTATTTTACAGAGAGAAATCACAAGTAGATGGAGAGGCAGGCAGAGAGAGAGAGAGGGAAGCAGGCTCCCTGCTGAGCAGAGAGCCTGATGCGGAGCTCGATCCCAGGACCCTGAGATCATGACCTGAGCCGAAGGCAGCGGCTTAACACACAGCCACCCAGGCGCCCCAGATCCAGATCTCCAGATCTTCTTAAGAGAACCATAAAAAGGTGCAGATTTACCACTGAGGAAACTAGTTCCCTCCACATCTTTTATAGACTCCCTCATTAAGAGCTCCCAGGTATGCAGAGAATGTCACAGCTTCAGAATAAGGAAAAGACTAGAGTCAGCTAACTGCATATGAATCCTCGATCAGCCATACCAGGCTACTGGGGGATAGGAAGGAAGGGTACTTGGAACCTGGATAAAGAACTACAAGCCTGGACTTCCTATTTTAAGATTGAATTAGTAAAAAGACATAGGCATCCTGAACTTTCATACTCAGAAAGTATGCATGGAATGACTACCATGAGACAGGAAGAGGAGGATATGGTGATTAGGCTTGGAGGGGAGAGACTTCTGACTGACAGAAAAACAGCTGCTAGAATAGGATGAAAAAAGTTATTTAAAAATCCACAGAAACTGAGAAAAAACACAGTATCAAAGATCTGGGCAAGTGAGCTGAGTGGGGAAAAGAATGATTAAGCCTCAGAAAGAGAATCCTGGGGGAAGGCTGAATACCTTTCTGGAAGGTTTCAGAAGATAGAGACAAAGTACAGAAAATTTCTGAAGAACCCAATGCTCTATTCCTTTACCTATTTCTTATTTTCCCATTCTTGGGTAGAAAACCCTTACTGAATCTATAATCTCTCTTAAGCTATAAAACAACTAATTTTCTGTGGCTCTGTTTTCAGACAAACGGAATAGACATAAAAGTCAGCCTAAAGACCAGGGCCTGGAGAAAAAAAAAAAGGCAGGCAAATAGGAGAGGCCAGAGGGAAGGGAGGGAAGGAACTGTTTAATCAGTGCTCCCTTTTGTTCACCTCTCCAAAGTCAAATTGGGGCAAAATTCACAATAAATGGGCAAGCTTTGCATCTGCTCTCCAAGGCAGTTTTCCTAAAGCATCTAAACTTGGGTTCCTGCCCTACTCAGCAACTGAAGAGACTATTGAAAAGAGATTCTTGTTAGGAAGGGATCAAACTATTACTTTTCTATTAATCAAAAACCAGCCAGGTTGTAGTAGAAATGGAAATAAGGAATTAAATCGCAACACAGGATCTGATCCCTATAAAGTTCTCAGGTAAGGTGCCAGGCTCTTAAGTTTTATTCTCAAAGCAAACAAAAACTAACTTTATAGAGATGTGCAGAAACAAAGATTAGGAGTAGAAACCGTACACCAAAATACCCAAAAAAGAAATGCAGCACGTCTCAGATCTTGGTGAAACATCAAATGCAAATGAGCAGCAGCCTGCCTGGAGAAAATCAAACCTTTCTAAGTAGAAGGCTCAGCAAGGAAAATGGATTTTAGTAATATTTAAGAAACGCTGCCACTACAACAGTATACTTCTATAATGGAGGAAGACAAACTAGCACAGGACTTGATTAGAAAGTAGAAACCTCCAGGGGCACCTGGTTGGTTCAGTCAGAAAAGCACGCAGCTTTTAATCTCTTGATCTTGGGGTTGTGAGCTTGTGCCCCACACTGGGTGTAGAGATTATAAACACACACACACACACACACACACACACACACACACAGGCCTCCAGTCCACTGCTCATGTTCCCAACGGGATCTAGACAACAATGCTTAACACCTCTAACATCCTGTCATGCTCTGAATCCTTCCACTTTCTTCTAGCTCTGAGGAGTGCCCAACCCATTTCCTTTCCCGAACTGCATAACCAACAGGGTCCTACATATTGGCCTTGGATGAAACTAGACAGTATCTCATTAGGTCACTCTTGAAAACAGAGTCCTTCTAGACGCCAGTCCATAACAGACTACCAATCATCAGTCCTTATATTTATATTCTCTATACCTAAAACTCAGTGTTCCCCCTATTGTACCCCAATGGGTCATGCCAACCGGCTGAAGCAAAGGTACAGGGTGAAACTTGGCCTCTTCATGAAGGATAAAGAGTAAAAGGATGCCTGTGAGTATGAGAAAAGGGAATAAATAGGCTTAAAGGAATAGACTCAAATCCTTTTCCTTCTTCTCTTTTCTAAAGGATAAAGGCATTATGGCTAATTCCCTGTAGTATTTGTCCCTGAAGTTCCCCTTATCTGGTCTGATCTGGCTCTAAAAACTCAGAAGAAGCACCTAATAAAACACATTGTATTCTTTTCTATTTGTTTTTTATTAACAAGCAAAATAATAATTAAAAAACAACAACACAAGAACAACAACCTTAAAGTTGGAACAGCATTGAGTCAAACTGCTGCTGAAGTTCCTGGATGTACCTGGGGTACATGCTATCTCATTGCAAGGCAGGACCTAGGCACATGACTGTGCATTTAGGTATATATATGACCAAGAAAAGTCAGAGAGATGGAAACCACTGGAGAACAGAAAGCATTAAGAGCTTTTCATCAGGCAATCCCAAAGCGCTCTGCCCTTTTCCTCTTCTTTGCCTGTGAAAAAAAAGCAAGAGGAAAAAAATTAGATTGCAAGACAATAGTGGCATGGATTCCTGGCGGCTTTAATCCAAACTCACATGAACTATCACAAGGTCCAAGAAGGAGGGAAGACCCAGGCTTAAGCTTGGCAGTCAGACATTTCATTCCTGAATCTCTCTAGTTATCCAGGTAGACCGGAGGAGGTCTGGTGGGAACGAAGGGGAGAAGACTGTGGGGAGTAGGGGTGGGGGGAAGAGGAGGAAGAGAAAAGTAGTAGATTCCTGAAGGAGAGAAGGCAACTCAGCCTTATAGCAAGTTAGTCTGGAAACAATGGACTCTTAACAGACTGGGGAATCTTCCAGTCAGCGGGGAGATGGGAGATCTCAGAGGACAAAGGGTTGGCGAATGTTATCTTTTCATAGAGGTGAAGGGGATGCCCTTCTAGGCAGTAAGGCCCAAGCAGAAGCTATTCCTTGGGCCTCCAAATCCACGGAGAGGTATATAAATCTTCAGTGCCAAAAAAATAAATGGTAAGGAGGGGAGTCCCCAACATGGATCTCTTCAAGGGAGTCAGCACTGGAGAAAAGCACAAACTGAGAATTGGACGAGGAGAGAAAGAAACTTTTTGTTCTGGGAGTGACTGAGAACAGCAGTGAGTCCCTCATGCTGATTCAAACCACTGCCCCTAGCAAAGAGGGAACTTTTTTTTCCCTCTAAGAAAGGGAGGTGGGGGGAGGGGCAGAGAGAAAAAGAATCTTAATCAGGTTCCACATACAGCACAGAGCCTGAAGCAGGGCTTGATCTCACAATCCTGAGATCATGACCTGAGCCAAAATCGTAAGTTGGATGCTTAGCTGACTGAGCCACCCAGGTGCCCAGGGACTCCCCCCCCCCAATCCATTCACACAGGTTTAATTTAGAGTAAAAAGAAAAGAAAAGTGTATATAAGCCCAGCTCACTCTACCTGGATTACTGACACAATTCTTTGAAATCAAATAAATTAGTCATCTGTTTCATGTAAACTCCATCAACATCTAAAGTTAGTACTCCCTTACATGCACTGACTCTCCCCCAAAAAGCTACTATTTGTTGCCAACCAACAAAATCATCTGCATTATCCTGGAGAAGCCAAATGTACTACCTTAGTAAATATGGCTGGTTCAACAGTTTCTTTGGCAAAGGGGGAGTAATTTTACTAGAATTGAAACAAGCCTTTAAGTTTACTTCTAGCTCATCCTGGCAAGTCAATAAGTAAGCTGATACAACAGGTAATGCTTTATTCTGAATTAGTAGCTCAAAGAATACGGAGTCTTTCAAGTTCTTCCTAATGGAGATCTAAACTGATCAAGGTTTTATTTACAAGGGTTTATTTATAAGACTTACTCTGGTTATCTATTCATAAAAATGCTTCATAAGATTCTGAGTGTGTAAGGTAATACATTTTCAAAGTTCATCTCCAGGGCTGCCTGGCTGGCTCAGTTGGTACAGCATGCAACTCCTGAAATCAGGATCTTGAGTTTAAGCCCCATGCTGGGCATGGAGACTACTTTAAAACAAAACAAACAAAAGCCACTTCCAGAGGTAGATTTAAAGGAAGAAAGAATACAGCAAATTCTTCACCACCCAAGAAACTTTCAGAATTCTAAACATATTCACTATTTCAACTCTTCTTTATGTACACCTAAGGTGACATCATAAATACTCACTGCCCCCCACTCCAAGTAATCTCTTTGCCCAACATGGGGCTAGAACTCTCAACCCCAAGTCAAGAGTCACCTTCTCTACCGAATGAGCCAGCAGCCCCTATTATAGATATACTCTTAAATCACCAAATCAATATTGGAATCAATACTCTCTGTCAAACCTCTGAGTAGTCTTGCCAATGCTCAGGGTCTCAGTTAATGTGAGTTATTCCAGAGGAAGCTGGGATATAGACAAACACAAATCTTTAAAAACAACAACAACAAAACAAAAAACACAAAACAAACAATAAAAACAAAATAAAAAAAGCCACTCTTCCATTTAAGAAACGAGTTATAGATAAAGTGATAAGAACAAGAAATCTCATTTGAGTCCATTGAAGTATTCCAGAGGGGAGTTAGGCACAACTATATGTGTGTCTGAGTTGGCCAAGTCTTCATTAAATGATCAAAGAATTATGGCTAGCAGATAATCAGAGACATTGCTACTTACCAAATGTAATAGACAGGCTTTGTGTCTAGCATTTTACATAGTATCATTCCTTTTTACATATAATAATTTCATGTTTAAAATACCACTTTGAGGTAGGTATTATCTCTACATCTCAGATGATGAAACAGGCTCAGAGAACTGCCATTACTTGTAAGTAATTCGAAGTGGCAGAGTCACTTTTCAAACCCAAGCTTTTGTGATTCCAAATTTTGTGCTCATTTCCAGGCTAAATGGCTCTAACACCAAATTAAGTATACTGATGGAATTCAGTGTGGCTACTTTACCCAGAGAACAGATATAAAGCAAAGAACAAAAAGATCTTATTATCTGGGCACTTAAGAAGCAGCCAGGAAAATAATGTTTCTTCACCCTCACTTCCTTTCAAGAAAGGGCTCTATGAAGCACTCTAGGTATATTTTACCTCTGTATCCTCTGTGGTTCCTGTTCCGGCTGAACTTGTAACAATCCCAAATCGCTCCTTCCTCTTTTTCAGCTTCTCATCATCTTCAGACTATTCAAGGACAAAGAAAAGTATTGAAACAAGCTAGCCTCCACTCATGAGATGAAATTATAACTTAATGGTTATAATATACCAGCCAACCTTGTGCCAAAAACTAAGGATCACCACACAAAAAAATAGACAGGAAACTGATTAAGGAAGCATACAGTATGCTGGCCCTAAGACTGACTAAAAACTTAATTTTAAGTAGGGCTTCAATATTCGTAAGAGACACGGAGTCAAGAAAACATAAGAACTACCCACAAAAAATACAACAAATTTCAGGAGAAATTCTTATAGTTCAGAGATATGAACACTGAGGCTTAAATGGGTAACACGTGAAGAAAAAGTGTTGGTAGAAGGCACCCAAACTACTTTTGAACACTGCTTACAAATTCCATTTACTTGCCCAGAGATGGAAGACAAAGAGGCCAGAGTGGTATTTCTGAAGAATGTACAAAGAAAGCCAAACATTATGAATGCCCAGCAAAGTCACAGAAGACTCTCAACAGTTTGAAACTGGGGGGAAAGAGAGAGAAAGAGAGAGAATTCTAAAGCAGATTCCCCACTGAGTACATAACCCAATGCAGGACTCGATTCCAGGACCCTGAGATCGTGACCTGAGTCAAAAATCAAGAGTGGGGGGCTCAGTCAGTTAAGTGTCTGCCTTCACCTCAGGTCATGATCAGGGAGTACCAGGACAGAGCCCAAGTCAGGCTCCCTGCTCAGAGGAGAGTCTGCTTCTCCCCCCGTTCCTCTCTCCCTCTCTCTCGCTCACTCTCTCAAATAAATAAAATCTTTAAGGAAAAAATCGGGGTGCCTGGCGGCTCAGTGGTTGGGCGTCTGCCTTTGGATCAGGTCATGACTCCAGGGTCCTGGAATTGAGCCCTGCATCGGGCTCCCTGCTCCACAGGAAGTCTACTTCTCCCTTTCCCAATTCCCCTGCTTGAGTTCTCTCTCTTGCTGTCTCATTCTGTCAAATAAATAAATAAAATCTTTAAAAAAAAAAAAAAAAAAAAAAGAGTTGGACACTTCATCGACTGCGCCACGAAGGCACCCCCCCGAAGTATTCTTGTTTTTCATAATTAGAAATTAAAATAATGATGATAATATTATAGTCACTAACATCTGAGTGTTTGCTTTGTGCCATGTACTGTATGAAGTTCTTTACATGAAATATCTCATTTACTTATTTAAGTTTATTCATTTGTTTATCTTTTTATTAATCTCTACACCCAATGTGGGGCTTGAACTCAGGACCCCAAGATCAAGAGTCACATGCTTTTCCAACTGAGCCAACCAGATACTCCTCATTTACTTCTTCTAATAATCTCAAACATAGTAGATACTACGACATACATAGTTAGGTACTATGACTAAACTAATTTCACAGATAAGAAAACAGAAACTTGGAGAAATTAAGTAACCTGCTCAAAGTCTCACAAATAGTAAGTGGCAGAGAGCCAGGAATGGGACCCAGGACATTTTACTCAAGAATCCACTTTCTTAGCTCTACCATCTCCTCAGGTATCTCACACAACCCTTTCCTTGGAAGAATAAAAGCAGAATGGAAGAAGTGCTTAATTCCCAAAGGAAGAGGATCGCAAGGATCCTTAGCTAAAAGTAGCTGTAAAACTAGTTCAACAACTTCCGTATCACTCAAATAACCTGGGTCAATGCTAGGATCCCACTCCCTTTCTGTATACTTCCACTTTGTAACTATCTGGGATCTAGGGAAAAGACTCCAGTTTGTAATCTTACACTAAAGATTTCCTCTAATGAATTTGTTTCTAATTTTGCCTAACTGGCTACTCCATCTGTTGAACTGTAATAAAAGAATTAGGAAGGTTTCCAATGAACACAGCCCTAATATAGTTACTAGGAAAAGTTTTCTTTAATTTGTCTACCACCATTAAGATAAACTGAGTAAGAGATAAAAATGGAACACTCAAAATGAGAATCTCTACAGCATATTCTAGGTGAAATAGCTCCATTTCACTAAAATCTCCAGGCCAAGCACAGTGTTAGAGTAATAAAAGGAGCATCCCCTATCCTTCTTGAGGAAAGGCTGAACTAGACCTTTATATTGCTGAACTACTACGACATACTTATTTTCATTCAATTCAGAGGTAGGGTTATTTCAGCCAGTTCAAATCAGAGAGATGGAGGTGGTACTTTCAAAACCCAGCTGGGTGTGTGTGTGTGTGTGTGTGTGTGTGCACGCACGCGTGTGTGTTTCAGCACAAACCCTGGGGCCACTCCCTACACAAATCTCATCACAAAGCCTATGTCTATTTAGAATGTGTGGGACAGCCTTTTCTCTGGTTCTTTATTTTGCTACAACCTGAAACAGGAATTTTGACCTCCAAATTAAATTTTCTGTGCTTCTTTTTCAGCTCAAAGGTAAGGAAAGATAGAGGGAGGGAAGGAGAGAGGGTACACGGCTCTAGCCACTAAGGCTAAGATCAGAGAGTTCTCCAGGAGCTTCCCTTTTTAATCAGACCTTTGGTGTCTCTCCTGGACATCCAGGCAGAGCATCTGCTGCAAATCTACCAGGGTCTCTAGGGAAAAGAAAAAAAACACAACAAAACAATACAGATCCTCCCACCCCTCTACAAATAGCCTGCCCACCCCTCACCCACAGAGACCAGTGAGGGTTTTATTTATTTTGTGCATGCCTGCCCTTCCCTCCCCACCCAGAGCCCTTCAGCTTCCCTCCTAAAGCCTCCTTCCCCCTTGCCCTGCAGGGAAAGTGCACAACAGGCCCAGTAAATCAACACAGTTCTAATGATCTCTCTCACTTGACCCTTCTAGCGTGACGGTGTCGCATGGAAACAAACGTACAATAAACTTCACTCCATCTTTAGCTCCTTGCTGACAGGTTTTGATTCATGAGATGGTGAGACCCATCTGAGGGAAATTACCTCGATCAAAACGCATCTCTCTCTCTGCATTTATCAGGCCAATGCTCCCTCAGGCCATGCTCAAGTGCACAAAAGGGGTTGTGCATCTGCAGGCAGCACTGACCCCTCTAGCTCAGTGTCATGCATTTGTAAACCTTTCCCTTCTTCATTCCTCCTCCACTTCCCTCCCGCGATCCCTTAACCACCAGCAAATCTTTTTTTTCTTCCCATGTATGCTCCCGTGTGGGAAGAACAGTGCTGGAATCTGAAGTGCCCTTATTTCCTATCAAGTGGAAACTCTTCAAAACATACAACCTGCATTCAAAACCAGAGGAGGAACATGTCCTCACTGACTAAACACAGGCCTTGGATGTTCAGATCGATCCATATACTTCACTTGCCCGTCCTCTCACTCAAGATTTAAATAGCAACCCAACTGACATCAATAATTTCAGCATACATAATCCTCCTATCTCCCAATAGCTGCCTTGTTTTTCTTTTTAGAAGATCATTGGTAAAAATGAGAAAGAGAGTTGTGCAGAAGAGGAGAGTGCCCATATTCAAAGCACAGGATGGAAAGCAGAACGTATATTTAATAAAGCCAAGTACCCCCATGAATCCTATCACTGTATTTCCCATCCTGGAATAAGATCATTCTAAACTGAGCTCTTCAGACGTCTTCAACTTCTTCAACTTTCAAATTCACTTTTCTCCTTGCTTCCCTTTCATATTTGGAAAATCCTCAAGCAACATAAAGAAAACAGTGCCCAATGCAGGAAAAGACTGAGATGTTCAAGGCTGCCCCAAGACACAAATCACATGTATGAAACTGCAGCTCAGAATAAAGAGGTTCTCACAAAGCTCCTCAATAAATGGCAGCGAGGATTTCTACTACAACCTTCCTCCTGGTCTTTGGAACAAAGTGTGAAACCACCAACAAAATTCTGAAGCTAAGCTTCTACATTAGAAGCAAAGACATTAAGGGGCATCTAGGTGTGCAGTCAGTTAAGTGTCCACCTTCCGCTCAGGTCATGATCTCTGGATCCTGGGATTGAGCTCTGTATGGGACTCCCTGCTCAGCGGGGAGTCAGCTCGGTCCCCTTCCCTCTCCATCTTTCCCCTTGTTTGTGCTGTCTCCCTCTGTCTCAACTGAATAAAATCTTTAAAAAAGAAGGAAAGAAAGAGGGACGCCTGGGTGGCTCAGTTGGTTGGACGACTGCCTTCGGCTCAGGTCATGATCCCGGAGTCCCGGGATCGAGTCCCGCATAGGGCTCCCAGCTCCACAGGGAGTCTGCTTCTCTCTCTGACCTTCTCCTCGCTCATGTTCTCTCTCACTGTCTCTCTCTCAAATAAATAAATAAAATCTTTAAAAAAAAAAAAAAAAAAAGAAGGAAAGAAAGAAAGAAAGAAAAGAATGTATAAAGATGTGGTGTGCTTATCTATGAAGGAATATTACTCAACTATCAAAAGGAATGAAACCTTGCCATTTGCAACAACACAGATGGAATTAGAGGATATAACACTACACGTAGTAAGTCAGAGAAAGACAAATACCATATAGTTTTACTCAGGTGGAATTTAAGAAACAAAAGAGATGAACATAGGGGAAGGGAAGGAAAAATAAAACAAGAAGAAAATTGAGAGGGACAAGGCACACAAATCGGAAGAAATGCTGAATTCTAGCAAACAAACTGAGGGTTGCTGGAAGGAAGGTGGGTGTGGAAAGGGGTAACTGGGTGATGGGCATGAAAGAGTGCACTTGTAATAAAAGCACTGGTGTTATATGCAACTGATGAATCACTAAATTCTACCTCTGAAACTAAAAAAAAAAAAAAAAAAAAGTCATGAAAAGTAAGAAAGAATCTTGGGATGCCTGGCTGACTCAGTTGGAAAAGCATGCAACTCTTGATCTCAGGGTTGTGAAATCTGAGCCCCATGTTTCATGTAGCAATTACTTGAATGAATAAATAAATAAAAAGTTAAAAAAAAGTAGGTAAGAATCAGACCCTTTACCAATACAAGGAAATTCCCATTAGCGGCAAGGCAAATAAGTATTTGGACTGATGAGCAGATTTAGGGTTAAAGTGTGGCAGAATAAGAAACCAGCCAAAACCATAATCATCTCCACCAGAGGTACTATTAAACCACCTTCTGCTTATGAAACCGTAAAAAAAAATCTATGCTGCTAGGCTTTACTAATTTCATCAAACTAATAATGACCAAAAAAAAAAAAAAAAAAAATCTAGGTAATATCCAAGGGAACCAGAGCAAGGATCCAAACTCTAACTCTGTAGATCCAATTTAAGGTACTCTAAAGGCCCCTGAAGAATTGCTTTCAATGAGTTATAGACATCTGCTCCCATCAACATTTTAAATAACACCACTAATCCATTCAAAATTAATCCATTCATCCACTAGTCTTTCAAATATCCACTGAGTGTCTTCCTTAGGTTAGGCAACTATTCTGGCATGGGGAATAAGGGATGAGTAAGACAAAGATTCTTAACCTCATGGGACTTACAAATTTAAGACTGAGTAAAAGTAAAGATGCATGCCATTGTTCATTACTTTTTTTTAAGGTTTTTTTTTTTTTTTAAGAGATTTTATTTATTTGAGAGTGAAAGTGAGAGAGATCACAGAGGGAGCAGGAGAAACAGACACGCAGCTGAGTGGAGAGCCTGATGGGGGCTTGATCCCAGAACCCTGGAATCACAACCTGAGTGGAAGGCAGATGCCCAACCAACTGAGCCACCCAAGAGCCCCTGTTCATTACATTACTGCATTATGAGGACCCACAGGGAAATCTTCTTTCTGGTAATTATGGTTTTGCCGAGCAAATTTTAAGTTTTCATCTTCCTAACTCTGTGAATCACTATTAACACTTTTAACTGCTCTCCTCTTTCTTCTGACAGCTATAAAATTATTTGGAGCCAAATGTGTGGCCTGTCTCTGGCAAGCAGTTTTGAAAATATTTTCTATTAGCCCGATGTATTAAGGTGAGAGAGAAGTACTGAGGTGAGATCCAAAGACAAGGATCCAACACCTAGATCCCAAGGCAGAAACTTAGAAGATGAAGTACAGTTAGTTATAGGGTTGCTGCTGGTCCCTTAAGAACTTACTCCTCTCTAAATCTAATGGGATTAGTTAAAAAATACTTCAGTACCCCCAAGAAAGAAAAAGAGAGGAGAAGGAAGTACCAAGTTATGACTAGAAATTTTATTCTTTTTTTAAGAAGATTTTATTTATTTGACAGAGAAAAAGACAGCGAGAGGGGGAACACAATCAGGAGGAGTAGAAGAGGAAGAAGCAGGCTTCCTGCCGAGCAGGGAGCCTGATGGGGGGCTTGATCCTAGGACCCGAGACCATGACCAGAGCCAAAGGCAGACATTTAATGATTAAGCCACCCAGGAGCCCCTAGAAATTTTAAATTAAGGACTCTTGTCAATGGTTTCCAAGGCATATACACTGTAGCCAGGAATTAAGTCCCAAATGGAAGATCAGCTACAACAACTGGCAGCCTGAACATCATAGTTACTTTCTTTTTTTTTTTTTAAAGATTTTATTTATCTGAGAGAGCGAGCGAGCGAGCATGAAAGGGGCGAGGGGCAGAAGGAGAAGCCGGTTCCCTGATGAGCAGAAGGCCTGATGTGGGACTTGATCCCGGGACTCCAGGATCATGACCTGAGCCGAAGGCAGTTGCTTAACCAACTGAGCCACCCAGGTGCCCCATCATAGTTACTTTCTAAACTGACTGTTTTGTTCAATGGCAAAGAGTTCCAAGGATTAGATCTCTACCCAAGATGGAGTAGACTGTGGCTTTGTTATCCTCCAAACCCAACTTGCTTCTTCAAGATAAAAATTCAAGAGAACATTTTTCAAAACTTACTGGTCTTATCCTGTAAAAGAACAATAAAGAATAAAATAAATAAACAATAAAGAACACCACTCCAAACTCAGTGTGCCAGGGTTATTTGCTCTGCCAAGAGGAGCCTACTTTGATTTACTTAGCACTCCATGGGCTATGTACTGAAAACATACACCTTTTTCAATTTTATTACCAGTGCCACCCTGGATCATAAAAAGAAACTAGGAGGGGGTGCGTGGCTGGCTCAGTCAGCTGAGTGTACAACTCTTGTCAGGGTTGTTAGTTCAAGATCCACGAGGGTTGGAGACATTACTTATAAAAATAAAATCTTATAGACACTTGGGTGGCTCAGTCAGTTAAGCGTTCAACTCTTGATTTTGGCTCAGGTCATGATTTCAGGGTCCTGGGAGCCAGCCCTGCCTTAGGCTCTTGGCTTGAGATTCTTTCTCCCCTTCTTCCTCTGCCTACCCCCCAATAAATCAATCAAATCTTAAAAAAAAAAAAAAAAAAAAAAAATCAGGGGTGCCTGGGTGGCAGAGTTGGTTAAGTATCTGACTGACTCTTGGTTCTGGCTCAGGTCATAATCTCAGGGTCGCAAGATCCAGCCCCATGTTTGCTCTGCGCTCACAGTGGAGTCTGCTTGAGATTCTCTCCCTCTCCCCTCCTGTTTGTGCTCTCTCTCTAAAATGCACAAATAAATCTTTAAAAAAATAAAATCTTAAAAAAAAAGGAGGGGGGCACCTGGATGGCTCAGTGGATTGGGCCCCTGCCTTCACCTCAGGTCATGATCCCAGAGTCCTGGGATCAGGAGAGCCTGCAAGGCGCTCTCTGCTCAGTGGGTAATCTGCTTCCCCTCCACCCTTCTGTGCCTGCCTCTCTGCCTACTTGTGATCTGTCAAGTAAGTAAATAAAATCTTTTAAAAAAAGGAAACTAGGATGGGGTGCCTGGGTGGCTCAGTGGGTTAAAGCCTCTGCCTTCGGCTCAGGTCATGATCCCAGGGCCCTGGGATCGAGCCCCACATCGGGCTCTCTGCTCAGCAGGGAGCCTGTCCCCCCCCCACCCTCTGCCTACTTGTGATCTGTCAAAAAAAAAATAAAAATAAAAATATTTAAAAAAAAGGAAACTAGGAAAAATAAAGGAGTGGCCCAAATGTAACTTAGGCTTATTTAAGGAACTATAATTCCCAAAACCCAAAGCTAAAATAAAGTACTTACTGAATTTAAATATGAGATATCCTCACTATTCTCAGAGGAGACCAAAAGGATTAACCAAGCCAGACCTTCCTGGTCAGTGTAACAGCTCACTCACTCATCATCCCTCCTTACACATGTGTAAGAAAAAGAAATTACAATCTAAAAAATTCAGTCAGAGATATCCTTATAAGCAGAGAAGAGCACTTCAGGGAAGCTCCACTCAGGTACTACTATGAGTTGGAGCTGGGTGTTTTCCTATAACTGGTGTTTTGGTTTTTAAAATATTTTATTTATTTATTTGAGAGAAAGAAAGAGAGTGAGAAGGCACAAGCTGGGGGAAGACCAGAGGGAGAAGCAGCAGACACCCTGCTGAGCAGGGAGCCTGATGCAGGATTTCAGTGTGGGACTTCCAGGATCATGACCTGACCCAAAGGCAGAAACTTAACCGAATGAGCCACCCAGGTGTCCTTATAACTGGTTTTTTTTTTTTTTTTTTTTTTTTTTTTTTGGTCTGTTTGCTTCAAGTAGCCTCTAGGCCCAATGTGGATCCCAACAGAAGGCTTGAACCAACTAAGCCACCCAGGCACCCCCTCATATGGCTGTTTTAATGACAGCTCCTCTTCACATTCAACACTCTTCAGTGTAAGAATCTGCTGTATATTTCCATCAAGACTTAAACTCTGCCACTTTATTTACCCCACTTTAACAGTTATTTTCTCAGAAGTCTTTCTCCTGGAATGATGGGAGAGAGACTGATAGTGAGCTAAGATGGTCACATTTTGCAAAAATAACAAGTTAACTGTCCCCTTTATTTTTTCTTAAGATTTATTTATTTCACAGAGAGAGAAATTGAGAGAGGGAACACATGCAGGAAGGTGGGAGAGGGAGAAGCAGGCTTCCTGCTGAGCAGGGAGCCTGATGTGGGGCTCAATCCCAGGACCCTGGGATCATGACCTGAGCCGAAGACAGACACTTAACGACTGAGTCACCCAGGCACCCCTTTATTTTTTTTTAAGATTTTATTTATTTATTTGACAGACAGAGAGGGAACACAAACAGGGTGACTGGGAGAGGGAGAAGCAGGCTTCCCGTTAAGCAAGAAGCCCAATATGGGGCTCAATTCCAGGACCCTGGGATTACGACTTGAATCAAAGTGTAGATGTCTAATGAATGAGTCACCCAAGTGCCTCTAACTGTCTCCTTTTATAAATGAATTAACGATATGAAGATGTTAATAGTACTCAGGCCAGTCTGATTTTCCAAGGAAATGTAAAAGAGTGAGGCAAAATGAGGAGGATGGCGCTTTACGGTCACTTTTCTGACTCACTGCTACATGACTGATGGCAGGATGAAAAGCAGAGGCTGGGGGCCTTCAGGCAATGGTAAATTAATAATGATATGGCCTTGACTCCCTGAGGTAAAGGTTATGAAACATTCTAGGGTAAGTGGGCTTCCAATTTTATACTCTCAGAGTGAATGACAGCAACTGATGGTTTTTCTCTCAGAAACACTACGATGCTTAAACACACAGCTGTCACCTCCCTGCCCCAGTTTCTGAAATTCATCTGAACAAGTTTATTCCTGAGCCTTTATGTCAGCCAGACCAAGGAACATGAAGTGGTCCTAAAAACTAATGCACAGAGCCTTAACTAAGCAAGACAAAAGCGAAAGGTTGGACTAGTAAAAGGTATGCCATTTTAGCACATAGATAGTAAAGAGACACTCTAACACACCCACACACATAACAAAAAATATATCTCCCAATAAAACCATCTTACCTCCTCTCAAAAATTTTAACTGTAGGATCAGAATCAACTTTCTAGGGCCATCAGGGTGCCAGGAACTTTAAAGCTACATGAGATTTAGAGACGGCCAGGAACTGTATCTCCTTTATCTTTACAGGATTTAAAGCCCCAAAACACAATCAGCTCAGAACCAAACACTGTTCTCAGTCGCTAGCTCCCATCACTTTTTCTCTTTCTCCAAAACAAGCTCCTTCCCCCACCCCCATTCCTCTCCAACCCCAGAGGAGGTCGTCTCGGTCTTGCTCTAGCTGATTGTAGGACAAAGCAAAGCAGGTGGAGGAAATGAAGGCTTTACACTTGAGACCCCCGGAAACCAAGTTTCTATTAAAAGTCCCCACCTCCCTCCCTTAAAAGCCAGGAAGCTGCTGCTTTTAAGGATAAGCGATGCAGAGCTACCAAAAATGTCAAGAAGGCAGTAGAGGGAAGCTAAAAACTTTGAAGGGAGGTATATGCTATCTTAACCAAATTACAGAGAATGAAGGAGGACAGTTACCTAAGCATTCAGAAATTACAGTGAGCACTAGGAAAGCAGGTGAAAGTTCTTTTCACCTGTAAAATATATCTATATCTACGTGTTTTTTAATGTAAGCTCTATGCCCAACATGGGGCTCGAACTCAAGACCCAAGTCTCATGGTCTATCAACTGAGCCAGCCAGCAGACCCACCTGTAATATTTTAAAATGAAGATTTCTGGTTTCACCCAAACTAATAAATCTGACTCTCAAAAGGAAAAGCTTAGGTAGATGTTTTTTTTTTTTTTAAGATTTTATTTATTTATTTGACAGGCAGAGATCACAAATAGGCAGAGAGGCAGAGAGAGAGAGAGAGAGAGGTGGAAGTAGGCTCCCTGCTGAGCAGAGAGCCAGGCGTGGGGCTCGATCCCAGGACCCTGGGACCATGACTCGAGCTGAAAGCACAGGCCTCAACCCACTGAGACACCCAGGTGCCCCTTAGGGAGATGTATTTTAAAAGGGTCCCCTGGTGACCCTTATGTGCTGCTATAGTTGGGAACAATTGCAAATGGCTTTGAAAAAGCACAGCCCCCCAAAAATCAATCAATCAATCAATCTCACCAAGTACAAGCAAAGTTGCTACTCCACTCCAGTTTTCCCCCCAAAGCACTAGGGACCTTCCAAAAAGTTTATGCTCCCTACAAATAGGGTATCTCAGCCACAGGGATGAGAAGGGGAAAAGAAAACTATGAAGAAATCACAACTGGCTCTATGAAGCACACCTGTATTGCTTGCCTTCATAGAATTCAAGTAGAGGAACAGAGACTCTTTGACAAGGGAGTTCAACACAGGAAAAACATGCCAAAACAAGATCAGGGAAAACTTCAGGTATGTTGGGGGTGGGGTGGGGAGGGGGAGACACAGACAACTAGGTTCAAGCACACAAAGGTGGTTTGTTTGTTTGTTTGTTTGTTTTTCCCACTGCAGAACTGATACGAGTACAAGGGGGAATATCAACAAGGTAGAGAGCAGAAAAAAGAACAGATAGGATTTGTCTTAGAGTTTGTGTTTTGCTCATTCACTTTAACACAGCACTAAAGAGGTCCATCACGTACTAAAGAGGTCCATCACATAAGGCCTCTCTGATCTTACAGCTCTCTTCACTTCTAGCTGTACTTCCTCAACCACCTCATACCTAAGCATGAATATGGTAGTGAAAATTCTGTAACTGCCTCCTCTACTCTATACCTCAATGAAATCCTCACCCATGTTTTTTAAAATCCAGACAGCAAGCATTTCAAACACAGTATCTTTCTCAGTAACACATCTTCACTGCTAGGGATTTAAGGATTCAGTGTCTGATATGAATTTCAAGTGTAGAATATCTTGAAAATACATTTCCATTTCTGTCCTAAGAGTCTGCTCTCGGTATGAGAAGGTAAAATTTGGTTAAAATACTATTTAAAAAATGCGAGAAAAGAGTAACAAAGGAAAGGGGAGGGATGAAAGGAGTTAACATTTTCTAGATCTTAACAAGACACCTCAGATTTTATTAAAAACATGGGCTTTCGCAGTGCCTGGTTGGCTCAGTCAGCAGAGCATATGACGACCTCAGGGTTGTAAGTCCAAGCCCCAGGTTGGGGGCAGAGATTACTTAAAAAAAATAAAAAAAACTTAACAAAACAAAACAAAACAAAACAGGGCCTTTGCTAGTTTGCAAACATTACAAGCAAATGTCCCCCTATAAAATATCTCCCAATCTGATGCCCTGCCTCATCCCCACTCCTATCTCTAAAATACTACTGGATTTTATCTGATCTCCTTCGGCTATCAGACATGAAAAGCAACTTTGCTATTAATAATGAATATGTAATGGGGCGCCTGGGTGGCTCAGTGGGTTAAAGTCTCTGCCTTCAGCTCAGGTCATGATTCCAGAGTCCTGGGATCCAACCCCCCCACCCCAACCATTGGTCTGTCTGCTCAGCGGGGAGCCTGCTTCCCTTTCTCTCTGTCTGCCTCTCTGCCTACTTGTGATCTCTGTCAAATAAATAAAATCTTAAAGGAAAATGAGAATGTGTTTTTAAAAAAATGACTATATAAGAAAACGAACTGCCATGTAATTATTAAATTTTACTGGAAAAAACTTTACTTGAATTGAACCTGTATATTTATATATATATATATTTTTAAGATTTTTATTTATTTATCTGAGGAAGAGAGAGAGAGAGAGAGAGAGCGAGCGCGAGTGCGAACCCAATGCGGAGCTCAATCCTGTCCTGGGATCACGACCTGAGCCAAAGGTAGAACACTCAACCGGCTGAGCCACCCACAAGCCACATGAACCTATATGTATTTTCAAAAATAAAATGTCACTTCTTCTTATCAATGTCAGCCCCAAGAACACTATTAGCTAAATGTTAGCCTCTCAAGTATTAAAATACATCCTAAACATCCTTATACTGCTACAGCTCTCACATCACAAAGAACCTTTGAATACCAAAACTTCTTACCTGTCCCGCCCAAAAACTAGCAATACACACACCAAAAACACACACACAAACAAACAAAAACAAACAAACAAAAAAACCACTCCATTCTCTTTTCTCTCATACAGATTCTTAAGAATGGACAGACTTGGATTCAGAAAGTGGGCTCACATTTCACCATAGGCAGGGAGAGTATCTGAGAGCAATCAGAAAGAGATACTAGATATTGCTATAATTAGAAAAGCCAGGCCAGTTATTGGGTCATCCCCAAATTAGACACAGGTACTGGTAACCCCCAGATTAGACATACAACTAGATATACAGACATATTTACAAATAAATTTAATAAATTATTTATCTTATGTACCATGAGTGGAACTTTTTTTTTTTTAATTTTAAAAACTGACATTCAGAATGATCCCATCTCAAGAACTTGGCTGGCAAAAGCAACTAAATGTATTTAAAAGTGAAACAGACTCATTCCCCTCCTTTTCCAGGCTGTATTTACTCTTGGGGAGAAGATTACAGGAGCACCACAAAAAGGCCTAAAACTTGTTTTTTATCAAAGACATCAGTTCTGACATGTTAGAAGAAGGAATGCAAAGACCTAAGTGGGGGTGGGATTTTGAACAGAAGAGAGAGAAAAGAGTGCATTTTTCTCTTACTACAAGCTTTCCTACCTCTTCTAGTTCTTTGGATTCAAACTCGGTGTATAAAATCATGTAAAAAAAATAAAATGAAAAGGTCCAAGATCTTTAGTGTTTTCAACCATACACCCTAGGGAAGTATAATCCTCTACCAGAAACCTCTCAAAGGCCCAACATATAATAAACAGGGCAAAACCGCATAAATCCTGACAAAGCATCAAAATTTTCATCTTGCTTGCACAAATCTTTAAAGCTTTTCCTCTTAAGGTGTTCAATTTATATTTCTAACATTTTTTATCCTTTTTTTCCCACATACAGAGCTAGTAAAAACTCTGTTTAAGGGTTAGAACATAGAGTGGGAGGGTAGAAGAAGAAATTAAGCAAAGAAAAACCTGACTCCTATTTCTCAAGTTAAAATTAGAATACATTTTCAAGAGCCCTAGGCAGGACAGAGAAAAATTCCATTCTGCCTCTTTGCTCTTCCAAATTCCTATAGCCAAGTGGCTCAACAGCAGTTGAATGGCACACATAATGACATCATTGATTGGAACTATAATAGAAGGGAGTGAGAAGAGCGGGTGGTGGGGGGGGAGTGGGAAGGGAGGGAGGTGAAGATGTATTTGTGTTACAGACAAAAGACAAGTTCTGTTCCTCAGCAGGGACAAATGAAGAACCAGATGAGGGGATAAACTGAGGTCAGAGAGTTTTCCCTATTGTTTCCTCTTTAAACAGCTCCTTCACCACTCCCTCAAGGTTTGTTCCAAAAGGTGGGTAGAGAAACTGCAGTTTTTATCTTGGAGGAGAGAAGGCAGAAAAAAAGACCTAATATTAATTTTCAAATCATTATTAACTAGAAGAAGATATAAAGGACTGGTTAAATTTTAGTTGAGCCCCAAAATGCTGCAAGAAATGCTGAAACCTACATGGGTTTGGATCTTAGCTCTTCCTGAAAGTCATCTTGACAGTCTCAACTGCTATCTACTATACACACACAAACACACACACACACACACACACACACACACACACCTCTCTCTCTCTCTCTCTCTCTCCCATTCTTACTGTCTTTTCTTATTGGTTAATATAAGAGAATGTATTTTTCAAATGGAAGAAGCATTTTTAGAAAAAACAACAATCTAGGATGAGGGGCAGGGATATTCCCCCAAAACTCTTGCTCAATGAAATGTCTAAGATCTACATGAAAGTTTTTCCCATCTACAATCCTACTACGTGCATTTCTCTTGGTCTCATGGGGCATAAGAAAGGGGAATAGAGACTTAAGTGGTGTGCTTGGCCTAGGTACTGCTACTTGAGTGTATTTTGGATGGAAAAGAACCCAAAACCACTTAGCAGACTACTTCTCCAACTTACCTTGTGATCTAAATCTTCTACCACTACCCCTGTAAAAAAAATTCTGCCAAACTCCTCACCATGGTTTTTGGTTCTTCAGGGTCTTACTGTACTATGTTGGCCATGTCCTATGCATGACTGCCCCACAGTTCTTCCTTTGGAAAAGGTTTATATACACATACCTAAACTCTTAATAATTATAAACCCTCTGAGAAAGCTGGTGACCAACTTCTAAATCCATAGAGTGAACATCCTTCTTTCCACATCCCTCTATACCAAAACCCACTGCTGAAAAGGAAGAACAAACATTTCATTTATTTCAGATGGTGGAAGGGAATTTAAATAAAATCAAATATGCATCCCAGAAGAGTGACTGGAGACCAGCTCAAAATCAGTTAGCCACAGCGAAATCTGTATGCTAGGAGACACTGGTGCTCTCCTATGCTTGGAAGTGACTCTGTCACAGCTTCTTTGATATCTCAACAGACTGCAGTGACAAGATCCTCAAATTCAAGGAAAAGTCCAATATCTCTCTCATTCTTAAGTGGTTCATCCCCAAGCACTGGTGAGCAAAAATCTATAATTATACGAAAGGTTCCTGAAACTAATCATTGCAGTCACCCAACAATCTTCTAGCTACCAGCCTCAACAACAAAATAATGATCAATGAAGAGATATTTAATTTTTTAACCTTTTTATAGGTTTATAGGTCTGTATAACACAGACCACAATCATTAGGGAAGAAAACTGGTAACATCACAACACAGAAAAAGCAGCTTTTATTGTTTATAGGCCTTATGATAACTCACTAGGATAGTTACCTTAACATGAGCTACAAATAGGGAAACACAATAATACTGCAGCAGAGAAGTGGGGAAGATGTACTAACATCAATAGGGATAAAAGATGCCTATATTTTCTACTACTAATCAAGAACCAAGAAGCAGTAACACATGCCCCTCACATTCTCGGGGTGGGGGTAAAAGAGTATAAGCCACCTTTCCGTTTTCTACTTAGTGCCTGGGCTTGGGTTTTGTTTTGTTTGTAATACTTACTTAGCTGGATGTCCTATAACTTCCTGAAGTATCAAGTTTCACTTTCCCAAATATGCCAATTTGGAGAGCAGGGGGTGGGGGTGGGGGTGGGGTGGATGATGAAAACAAAACAATCCAAATTAGCTATTATCAGTTTACACCCTAACTCTAAACCCAGATTTAGTTTTTATAAAACTAATGTCCTATGACCATCATCTACTAACTGAGCTGGCTTCCCATCTATTCCCTCCATCCATCCCTCACTCCTTTCAAAGATGAGTTTATGTTCCAAGCCAAGCCCTGTCCTTCACCAACAGGACTAACCCAAACACTATTTCTCTTGGGAGGCATGGAAAAACTGACAGAGAGAAGGAAAAACAAAAACAAAACAAAACAATAAAAACAACCAGTCAAGCCCAAGACTGAAAACCTAACTGGTGATCAATCAGAACCAACCAGGCAGAGATTATTTATCTGGGTTTTGTTTTGTTTGAGGGGGTGGGAGGTTTCTCAGCCCATAGTCACCATGAGGCTTATATGAGAAAAGGCATGCCATTCTATCCTCAAATAGTCCAAACAGTTGGAGGGGACAATTTACAGCCTCTTGTGTAAAAAATGTCTATAAATGCCAGTGCCATTCTTTGCCCTGTCACTTCCCATTATCCTAAACCAACAGGATTCTATTCACTGAGACTTGAGTTGGAAACATGAACGGACAGGCCTTTATTGGGCAGGGGAAAAGGAGGAAGATGACTGAGATGGGGGGGTGCGCAGATAATTCTTTAAGTTTCTGTGTACTGCCTAACATGTATAGTATACTGAACATTGAAGCTGAACATTGAAATATATGAGCAGTCATGCAAAAGTCAGCCTAGGAAGAAGAGCAGTGATTTGGTAACCTCAAATTTGCAAAATGCTCAAAACACAAATCCAAAATATAAAGAAAAAATGACCAGACTATGACACATATACACACACACACCCCCCACACACAAATCAATCAGTCATGAACACTACTGATCCATGGCTCGCTTCCTCTCACACACTTTCTCTTTATCATGCACACTGGTCTGCAGAGGAAATCAAGCAAAATCACGCAACAGACACGACAGAAGGTGCGATTTCTTGTTGCCCTTTTCGGGATACTAGGATGAAGAGAAATCTCTATCCTACCTGCTAATCTCCACCATTTGCATCTTATCTAACTGAAAGAGATCTGTGCCTAGAGAACTGTAAAACTTAAAGACGGTGACCCAATTATATTGGAAGAGTCTATACTGGAACCCAGGATGAGGTGGGCACATTATACTAACCTAGTTGTTCCATAAATAAAAACTTAATCATACCACTAACCTTGACCAACCAAATACTAGGTAGCAAATCATCTCTGGTGATAGAGAAGAGTTAAACACTAGATTCTGAACTAAAGAACTTTCACTGAGAATGTAGCCAGCTGCAATTTCAGGATTTGGACCTAGAATAACTAACTTTTGGGAAAAAGTTACTTTAAAAAAAGAACACTGGGGCACCTGGGTGGTTCAGTGGGTTAAAGCCTCTGCCTTTGGCTCAGGTCATGATCCCAGGGTCTTGGGATCAAGCCCCACATTGGGCTCTCTGCTCATCAAGGAGCCTGCTTCCTCCTCTCTCTGCCTGCTTCTCTGCCTACTTGTGATCTCTGTCAAATAAATAAAAATCATTTAAAAAAATAAATAAACAAAATGAAAAAAAAAAAAAAAAAAGAACACTTCCTTTTCTTATCTTTTACTACTCCCTTTCCTCCAATTTCTCTCCTTCCATATTCACTCTGAAATTGTTTATGTTCTACAGGCACTAAAAAAATTCTGGTCTACAGAACACTTGTCCAAATATGTGGTCTGATCAAGGATTTCTATGCTACTTCAAGCGTGAAAACTGTATGAGAGATCAAGCTAGGCTTGAATTGCCCAATATACATGCAGCTATTTAAATTTAATTTAAAAATTCAGTTCAGGGCGCCTGGGTGGCTCAGTTGGTTGAGCAACTGCCTCCAGCTCAGGTCACGGTCCTGGAGTCCCGGGATCGAGTCCCGCATCGGGTTCCCAGCTCCATGGGGAGTCTGCTTCTCCCTCTGACCTTCTCGCCTCTCATGTTCTCTCTCTCAAATAAATAAATAAATAAATAAAATCTTTAAAAATTCAGTTCACACTAGCTACATTTCAAGTAATCAATAACAACATGTGGCTAACGACTACTGTATTAGATAACACAGACTTATTCAATGGGACAATATTCTGTAGGATATTTCCAACATCACATAAAATTCTACTGGACAGTGGCAGACAGCAAAACATCAGCATTTCTGAGACATTTTAATGGTTTATGGGGCAAAGTAGAACAAACTGTTGAAATCAGGATGATTCTGAAAATCAGGATTTATGATGAGTACACATGGAGTCTATACTCAGAGAATCTCAAAGTTTCAAGTCTCTAAGCAAAGTGGTCCCTGGAAGAAATCATACTACACCATACAGTGTTACTCAAAATGTGATCTGCCTCCTCAGGCTGATTCTCAAAGTGTTTTACAGTTTGCAGTAACTCCATAAATTTCAAGTGCTTGGAAACTTCCAGAGTAATTTAATACCACTGTGGCACTTTTATTGTATTTTACAAAAGTACCACTCTGCATTGAATTAGGGAAGAAAAAAAAAAAAAAGCTCTCTGCCCAATGTGTGGCTTGCACTCACTCATGACCCTGAGATCAAGAGTCTCATGCTCTTCCAACTGAGCCAGCCAGGAACCCTAATAAGTTAAAAATTCAAAAAACTAATCTTGGGACGACTGGGTTAAATGTCAGTCGGTTAAGCATCTGCCTTAAGTTCAGGTCATGATCCCAGTGTCCTGGAATTGGGTCCTGCCACTGGGCATTATGCTCAGCAGGAAGCCTACTTCTCCCTCTGCCTGCTGCTCCCCCTGCTTGTGCTTACTCTCTCTCTGACAAATAAATAAAATCTTAAAATTAAAAGAACAAACTTGTCTTCTGCTACAGAATTTGAGAAGCACTACTCCAGAACATATGTATGGCAATGAATGCCATCTGAAGATACAACTCATATAGCCAGAATTTTACCAATTACATTATCTGATTAGAACCCTTCAGGGATTTATTTTCCTTAAGTTTATGAATTTTGTTTAGTAATCTTCACACCTAGCATGTGGCTGGAATTTACAACCCCAAGATCAGGAGTCACACACTCCACCACCTAAGCCAGCCAGGCACCCTAACGCTTCAAGACTTAAAATGGGAAATGAAATCTTATCAATGATCAGCTAAAACAATGAAGTTAATTGACTCAATTAAACACAGAAGCTAACTGACCTCATAAAGTTAGGTGGCCAACATAACTGAACTAAGAAGAAAGTGAACATTTATTAAAGGTAAAAGTGTTAAAATGTTAGATAATTTCATATACACAATTACTTACTCTTCACAAACAGTGTTAGGTATTACTCCCAGTTTTACAAATGAGGACCAAAGAAGTTCAGTAATGTGCTCAAAGTCACAAAGCTAATAAATATCTCTTCATGCTTCACTTAGCTTCCTATGGACTAAAAATGAAAGGAAGTCAAATATGGAGAAAGATTCTAAGGAACTGCAGTGAAAAGGCACTAAATATCCCTGTAATGAAATACTATAAAAGTAAGTCAGATGGGCAGTATAATGTGAGAGGCAAATCTGTCTTGGTGAAGTGTCCATATGAGCTACATAGTTGGAGATATGATGCTCAATTGTGTTAATTTTGATGGAGCACATACAGTTCTCTACAGAAAGTTACTGCTGAGATTCTCAAATACATAGTCTTCATATACCAAAGGAGACAGACGAGAACTGGGGCCACAGATCTAAGCACCCTTTCCCTTGGCAATCCAATCAAACAAAACACAAATGACGTGGTTTATAGTATAGTCTTCCCAATGAAGCTGCATGTGGCTTAAGAAATACATCCTCTGTCTACTCCGAACTACTGAATTTTTTAAAATTCCACATAAACTAGGAAATATTCCGACTGAACACCTATGGTCTCAGCATTGAGCCAGGCACAAAGACCTAATGTTATGCTTCTGGTAAACATAAAAAATGTAACCTAAACGGAAGGAAAATGTAGCAGCTCTGTATAAGGTTAGAAAGTCCCATTGGGGCATACATGTTTGTACTTTTTAGTGCTCAGTTTTTCTCCTGAGCAAAAATTTTAACAGTCACTGTCAGAGGATAGTGTTTCCCAATGGACTTCCAGAGAGCTAAATGTTTCCATACTCAGTGGGAAATAATGACCCTTCAAAAGTTTGTTTGTTTATTTACTTACATAACCTTTACAACCAACACGGGGCTCAAACTCACAACCCCAAGATCAGGAGTAATATTTGCTTCCAACTGAGCCAGCCAAGTGCCCCAATGACTTTTTTTTCTTTTGATAGTTCCTCTGGTTTCAAAGAGTCTTCCCTCAACCCTGCCCCCACTTCCACAACCAAGAAACGTGCTTTCATTCTCACAGAACACAGATTAAGAGACTACCTGCTCAAAGCAAAGGAGAATCCTCAGCATCTTCTCCAAAAGAACGTGCCTGGCAAAACTCCAAACACAACAATGCCCTATAAAATTGATCACTCCATGCAGCACTGTGTCAACAAAGTCACTGGCTTAATAAACTCAATAATGTCAGTTAGCAGAGGGGCAGAAAGAATGAAATAACTTTATTTTTGTTCTAGGGAACCTTGTTTCTAGGTACCTTTGACCCAATGACAGGATTTTCATCTCCTGTTTCCATTAAGACTATATTAGAGGGGCGCCTGGGTGGCTCAGTCAGCTGAGCAACTGCCTTCAGCCTGGGTCATGATCCCAGGGTCCTGGGACAGAGCCCTGCATTGGGCTTCCTAATTGGCAGGGAGTCTGCTTCTCCCTCTTCCTCTGCTCCTCCCCCTGCTCATGCTCACTCCCTCACCCACTCTCTCTCAAGTAAATAAATAAAATCTTTGGGGGGGTAAAAAAAAGACTATATCAGAAGTTAAAGTAGATGTAGTAAGTTTTTACCATCAATGACTACAACATCTTAACCAAGAGAAATATAGACCATGTTCTAACAGCTTGGGAGGAAGCTATGGAAAAAAACCTGCAAACCTATTTGCTTTGTGAAATAATTCCTATAACATAATCAACAGTGAGTGAGTGGAGGTGAGAGTCTAAAGATTTCATGAAATGAAGTGCTGAATATGAATAGCTAGCTATATTCTCAGGATAGTCATTTCCAGGCTATGTAGTCTCCCAGCTGCTCTAAGGTGGCAAAAACAGTACTTTACCTTTCTGGAGATGGAAGAGACATTCAAACCAAATCTTTGAGCTCTTTCCTTTAGTTTATCCAGGTTAACCTATAAAAACACAGGGGGAAAAACCCATATTCTAAAAAATCAAAACAGAAGATACAAAAGGCAGAAATTATAGTCCAAAGCTAAGAGTTCAAATAAGCCTACAATATCAAAGATACCCTATATGGCAAATCAGGACACTAAGCAGCACCCATCCATGCCACTAATTATTAAAAAACCTCTTCTGGAATGCAATAAAACATTCAACTCAGCCTCCTTTGTTCATCAAAGGTGGCAAGAGCCTAAAGAGGTTTAAGATAAAAGCAGGTCAAACACTGCTTAAAAAAGCAAATATCTGAATAATCACCTCCAAACAAGTCCATTATTCACAGTTCAAAATCATTAAATCCTATACATAGCCTCTTCAGTAGCTCTTAACTCTATACACAGCTCTCCTTTCTTCAGAAGACAAATCTACCACTAGAACCCAACTCAATTTTCTGCTACTCCTACATTTCAGCTTCATTTCCCATACTGCACTATAAACTCAAGAGCAGGATTTCATAAAGTCAGAACTCATAAGCAGCTTCCAGAGATCTGTGTGTGGTAACTAAGAATTAGACATTTTTCAAAGCCATTAGACAAGGCCTAAAACTACAGTACCATAAAACAAAAAATTATATGAACTGTCCTCTAGCTAACAAAATCTACTCATTTTCTCAAGAGGAATGACAGGAAGGAAGATGTCTACGGTGACTTGAAAGATATAGCAATTTTCCTAACCTCTTAGTACTCAAACAATCCATTTTATTCAGGACATAAAACACTGTATTGAAAACAGTCACCAAACTCTTATGATCTCAGAAATTCCTCTGATCTGGGGAGCTATCTCCAACTTTAAAACCAGAGTTAAGATTTGTCCCTCAAGGTATAAAAAAAGATTTCTTACCATAGGCTTGGCATCAGATGAGAGACCTAAAGAAGCAAATACAAGTTTTACTTAACATTTTTAAAAATCATAAAGGGAGCTAACAGTCTTCAAATCAAATTAGTACAGAAAAAGCATAAAGGACAATTACCCTTTATCTTAAAAGGGAGAAAAAAAAGCAAACATTACATCTAGAGATCATGTCTGCATTCACTGCTGATGGGAACACAAAATGTACAGCCACTCTGGAAAGCAATTTGGCAGTTTCTCAAAAAGTTAAACAAAGTTTACCATATGACCCAGTAATCCCACTCATAGGTATACACACAAGAGAAATGAAAACATTCATCCATACCAAAACTTGTATATGAATGTTCATAGCAACATTATCTATAGCAGCCAAAAAGTGAAAACAACCTAAATGTCCATCAGCTAATGAATGGATAGGTAAAATGTGGTATACCCAAACAATGAAATATTATCCAACATTAAAAAGAAATTAAGGGGGCGCCTGGGTGGCTCAGTGGGTTAAAGCCTCTGCCTTCGGCTCAGATCATGGTCCCAGGGTCCTGGGATAGAGCCCCACATCGGGCTCTCTGCTCGACGGGGAGCCTGCTTCCTCCTCTCTCTCTGCCTATCTCCTCTGCCTACTTGTAATCTCTGTCTGTCAAATAAATAAATAAAATCTTTTAAAAAATAAATAAATAAATAAATAAAAATAAAAAATAAAATAAAAAATAAAAATAAAGTACTAATGTATCACACAACACGAACAAACCCTGAATATGTTAGTGCTAAGAAGCCAGTACAAAAAACTATGAATTGTATAATTCCATTTATATGAAAGCAAATTAATATGCATAGAAAAAATGAGTGTTTGCTTGGGTGGGGGTGGAGAGAGAAACAACTGCTTATCAGTACAGGGTTTCTTTTTGGGGTGATGAATATGTTTTAAAATTAGACTGAGATGATAGTTGCAGAACCCTGTAAATGTATTTTTTAAAAACCACTGAATTATAAGTATATAATTTTTTTAAAAGATTTGTCAGAGAGAGAGAGTGTGTGCATACAAGCAGGGGGAGTGGCAGGCAGAGCAGGCAGAGGGAGAAGCAGGCTCCCCACTGAGCAAGGAGCCCGATGAGGAACTCAATCCCAGGACCGCAGGATCGTAACCTGAGCCAAAGGAAGACACCCAACAACTGAGCCATGCAGGCATCCCTCAAATAAATAAAATCTTTAAGGAAAAAAAAAATTTTTTTTTCAGAATTTTAAGTCATCACAGTCTTGTATAATTGGTTCCCTAACTCTCCATAATAAACATTCAGGTACAGATTCAACTTTAGCCACAACCCACGTACTAGGAACTGTTAGATGTTTTTACATTCTTACTCAAAAAGCATTTCCTTTCAAACGTTGCCAAACTCTATTCTTTTAAGATACTCTATAGGTTAAAGATGTTAGAATTACATGAATGATACTGTAAATGTTATCAATACGTTATTTTATTGATCAGGTTTCCTTTTTTTTTTTTCAAGATCATATTTACTTATTTGACAGGTAGAGATCACAAGTAGGCAGACAGGCAGGCAGAGAGCGGGGGAAACAGGCTCCCCGCTGAGAGAGCCCAATGCGGAGCTCGATCCCAGGACCCTGGGATCATGACCTAAGCTGAAGGCATAGGCTTTAACCCACTGAGCCACCCAGGTGCCCCTAGGTTTCCTTTCTAGACTATTAATTTTAACTTTTGTCTTTCCTCAAACAGCACCATCTAAGGTCTTTAATAAATTTTGCTGTACTACCACCAATCCTACTGCATCTTTCTTGATATCTGATATAACTAAAAGCCGGAAAATATCTTGTTTCTAAAACATGTAGTGAGGGCACTTGGATGTCTCAGTCAGTTAAGCACCTGCCTTCAGTTCAGGTCATGATTTCAGCATCTTGGGATCGAGACGCACACTGGGCTCTGCACTTGGCGAGGAATCTGCTTCTTTCTCTACCTCTGCCCTTCTCTCCAGCTTGCGCTTCTCTCTCAAATAAATAAAATCTTTGGGAAAAAAAAAATAAAGTAAAACATGTAGTGATAGTGGCCAGAATTTTGCTAGTCTTTTATTTATTTTTTAAATATTTTATTTATTTAAAAGACTGAGATCACAAGTAGGCAGAAAGATAGGCAGAGAGGAGGAAGCAGGCTCCCTGCTGAGCAGAGCCCCCCCCCCCCCAATGTGGGGCTGGATCCCAGGACCCTGGGATCATGACCTGAGCTGAACGCAGAGGCTTTAGCCCACTGAGACACCCAGGCACCCCTTGCTAGTCTTTTATTATTTTTATTTATTTTATTATTTAAAAAAAAATTTTTTTTTAAGATTTTATTTATTTATTTGACAGACAGAGATCACAAGTAGGCAGAGAGGCAGGCAGAGAGAGAGGAGGAAGCAGGCTCCCCGTCGAGCAGAGAGCCCGATGTGGGGCTCTATCCCAGGACCCTGGGATCATGACCTGAGCCGAAGGCAGAGGCTTTAACCCACTGAGCCACCCAGGCGCCCCTTGCTAGTCTTTTAAAAAGCAGAGCCAAATGCTACATTTTTAGAGGACATCTTAATACACTTCAAATGGACAGATCACTAAGAAAACTAAATTCGATTAAGAAATTACATTTAAAATTTAAGTCTCTAAAACTGGACTATGTTCTTTTTAATAGTAACTTTCAAATAAATAAATAAATAGATAAATGTAACTTTCTTCTTAATTTATTACAAGATACTCAATGCAGAAATTAAAAAAACAGACAAGTAGAAAGCAGCACTCAAAATTCCAACTAGAGACAATGAGTATTAAGGATTTAGCACATATTCCCTCCAACCATTTTTTTTTAAGATTTTATTTATTTATTTGACAGAGTGAAAGTAGGTGCACATAAGCAGGGGATACGGCAGAGGGAGAGGGAGAGGCAGGCTCCCCACTGAGCAGGGAGCCCAATGCAGGACTTGATCCCAGGACCCTGGGATCATGACCTGAGCTGAAGGCAGTTACTTAACCAACTGAACCACCAGGTACCCCCATTTAAAAAAAAATGTTTATTTTTAAGTAAACTTCACACCACACATGGGGCTCAAACTCACAACCCTGAGATCAAGAACTGCTATGCTCCACCAACTGAGCCAGTCAGGCACCCCCCAAACCTGTTTTTGTTGTTGGTTTTTGTTTTAAGAAAATTCCCTTTTTTTTTTTAAGTTTTTGTTTATCTGCAAGAGAGAGACAGAGAGAGAGAGAGAGAGAGGGAGGGAGGGAGACAGCATGAGTGGGGGACTAAGGAAGATGGGTTGGGCAGAAGGAGGAAAAAGACTCCCCGCTGAGCAGGGACCCCCCCCCCCCAATATGGGGCTCAATCCCAGGACACTGAGATCATGACCAGAGCTGAAGGCAGACACTCAACCAAGTGAGCCACCCAAGCGTTTGGGTGGTTAGTCATCCAAACCTATTTATCTATAAATACATGCACTTCTATTACCAAAAGGGAAATATACTGCTAATTTTAAAATTTATGTTTATTTAGTATTTTTCTGACAAATACTCTTCAATATCATTTTAAAAACTGCATAGTCTACTATACCATGGTAGACATTTATTTAACAAATTCCCTACTGTGTATTACATTATTTCTACTTACTGATCACGAAAAATAATGCTGTGATAATCCTTACGGCTAACTAGGTCTTTAAGCCATCCAACATGATTTCCTTGGAAATTCCTAGAAGTTAAGATTGTTGAGGTAAAAGATACTCTCTTTTCTCTTTCACCACTTACACAAGGCAGTATAACATGGGACAGGTACGTAGTAATTACACACTGACTTGAGACACCAGAATAAACAGGCAAAGTACCAGAAACTTCTCTAAAGATGTCCAAGAAAAGGAAAACAAATGTCGACACTTCCTCCCACTCTCTCATAACTTCAGCACCTTCTCTAAAGTGCCAAGGAAGCCTTAAGTATGGTTTTATGTAAAGCAAAAAGGTGACTGTTTTGGAGAAATGAAATCTGTTGTGACAGAAAAGTTAAAAGTTTTTAGAAGAGTCTCTGTATTCTTACCTTTTGATGGAACTGAAGAAATCCCAAATCTGTAGAAAGAAAAACAAGCTAAATTTTAGGAAGCTGTTCACACTCCTGCTTGTCTGTCTCCGTGTCAAGTGTACATATGGCACTTCTTGCTTGTGATCTCAAGACTTGCAATCATTAGCTAATTCTAACAACCCCATGAAAGAGGTTCAGTTTACTCTTTTTCTCACCAAGAGACCAGAGAATAAGCTAAAAGGAAACCTTATCAAAACCGGGAGTAACAGTTCCTGACTTTCACCTATTACAAAAATCCTGCTTGGTGAGACCCAATCTATAGCTTCTACATGCAAGAATTCTGAACAGAGCCAAAAAAAGCGTTTCTTTTCAGCAAGGTCTCTACTCTACTTAAAATCAACAACTGTATTTATTTATTTTATTATTATTTTTTTAAAGATTTTATTTATTTATTTGACAGACAGAGATCACAAGTAGGCAGAGAGGCAGGCAGAGAGAGGAGGAAGCAGGCTCCCTGCCAAGCAGAGAGCCCGATGCGGGGCTCGATCCCAGGACTCTGGGATCATGACCCGAGCTGAAGGCAGAGGCTTCAACCCACTGAGCCACCCAGGCGCCCCAACAATTGTATTTAAAACCTAGGGCCTTCATATTTTCACTGTCTCAGATCCAAAAGTCTAGGATACTCACCTTGCTGCCCGGGCAGCTTTCTTACTCTCCAAGCTCACAGGTACATTGAATCGTTCAGCTCTCTTCTGCATTCTCTAGGTGATAAAGAGACAAAAAAAGGGGAAGAGAAAAATTAATGTGTGGTTTCCTTCTTTAAGGAGAAAAGTTGTTTAGAAGTGTGTAGCTTTCGAAAATGAGGAGTATATTTCATAAGGTCTAAACTGAGAACACTGACAATTCTAGAGGATTATCAGGTTGTATCTATCCAGGGCTTAACTCAACAGCCCTTTCCAGAATGCAAACACAAAAGACTATTATTACATTCATGTCCTCAAAAACAAAAGGAAAGGAATAAAATAAAACCCACATTCTGCACGAGGCCAAGAAGACAAAAGCTGTGTTTGGTTGACCTTTGAAAAGGGATCAAAGGAACAGCTTGATTCCAACATTAGTGGTACTCTTTCAGTTAGAAATGAGGCAGCATTGTCCTATGTCATCTCTACTTAAAAGGTACAAAAAAACCCCACATAGATCTCAATTGGAAACCTTTAGAGATATGGACACAGAATCCAGAGAAATTTCAGTCTTACCAGCTATGAAGTAGTGACATCTTCCGTTATTACTTTTCATCTCTTCTAAGGAATAATCCTCCCAAACTCTAATCTAGTTTGTAAACATCTTAAAGAGAGTTACCTCTAAGGCCTTAGGACTATATACAAAAAAACTAGGACTTCAAAGGTGACTATGCCAGCCCAGATATTTTCCCAAGTAAGGTGGTAGAAAAATATATCAATACCAAAATCTGTCAATACTGATTTTCTGCCTATGAGTCAATTTTTTAGTGATCATACAGGTAAAACAAAAGGTAAGAAACAGAAAGATAAAGAGAGAGACTGCTGGTCTTCTAGGGAGCAAAATACTTACTTCAGTCTGTGGTATCTCAGATGTAATTTTTACCACCTTCTTCTCTGCTGCCCTGGAAAAGAAGAAATTT
The DNA here is from genome assembly GCF_009829155.1 of Mustela erminea. Lineage (NCBI taxonomy): Eukaryota > Metazoa > Chordata > Mammalia > Carnivora > Mustelidae > Mustela > Mustela erminea. The sequence continues at coordinate 92,334,083 of NC_045619.1, forward strand.
TTTAAAACCAGAAAACTTGATGTTCTAACCCACAACTTTAGAATATGTAAGAATTCACCTGAATCATGTCCTCTGTCCCTTATCTCTCTATTACCCCTTAGTCCAAAAAAAAAAAAAAAAAAAAAAAAACGAAGCCCATTAGAACTTCAGTTTCTTGAGCTGCCATCTATTGGTAAGAGTTCAGACAGTAGACTAACCTACTTTGCTAAACTATAAAAAAGTAATCAGGAAAAAGTCTGGTTAAATATACTGGTTTGAAAAGGAAACACTCAAAGGACACCGGAAACCACTTCTTTTACTTTTAGGAACCTTAAATTTATTCTGGATTAATGACTATTTCTCCAACCCTCATTTAAATGGCAGCTCTCAATTTTCATCACAACAATTAACGAGTGCTCTACAAGCTCTGGTTTCCTTCTTTTACAAATCCCTTATTTCTCCCACGGGGAGTGTAGCTCCAGCTGGAACAGTCAAATTGAGACAAATAAAAATGCCAGAGGGAGTGGGAAGAAAAAAGGCTAAGGGGAGTTTGAATTAGGAAAACATGGTTAAGTTACTAGTCAAAAGGTTTAAGAGAAAACAAAAGAGGGGGGACCATCGGGGCGGGAGACAAAGTTCAGAAGTACCCAGGATAAATGGAAGGGCATTAACCATCCACCAAACAACTCCCATAAAACTGTGGGTCATAACCAGTCTCTCATTAAGGTCCCTCATTTAGAGACATGGGCAGCCTTTGTTCCAATATCCCGGACACTTTTCCCATTTGATGCCCTGAAAGGTAGTAATGGTTTAATGGCATTTTCAGAGGAAGCAATTCTGGAACAGGAACTCTCTCTCCATCCTTTTGTTGGAGATCCCTGGACTGACAGATAAGCAATGGGTGCCCCCTGCTGACCATAACTATATCCTACAATATTTAACTACCCTGGTTAGGGGTAGCGGAGTGAGAGGAATCAAACTAGAAACAGTAGCATATTTTTGGAGAACCTCAAGCCAAAGATGAAGGGCATCTCCTTTTGAATGTTCAAAGTACCTAAATTAGCCCTGAATATTATTAAAGAAATTCCTGAATTCTCATTTGCGGGTCATCCATACTTCCCCAAGCCTCTGTCTGTCTTGTTCAGATAGAAAGGGACACTGAAGTTTGATGTTTTTACTTTAAGTCCAGTGCCATTAAGACAACAGTCTTCTCCAATAACCCCCAAGCTAATGACTTTCTTCACATTCCCATCTTGAAGCACAATCACTGCAGTACACCTCATGGAAGAAAGGGAACCCCAGAAAGGATGCTTCTTTCTGCTGTGTTCCAGCTCCCTCAGGTACAATTAAGCTCAAGCAATAAATACAAATCACATTCTGGAACTCATGGGAAATTTATTCTCTTCGCTGAGAAATTTCTCTCCTACCCATAGTCACATATGAGACATTCTCCAAACTATCGGGACCCAGAACTTTCCTTAACATACATAGTAGTCTAACCACTACTATCACTCTAAAGAGAAAATCACCCTCGCAGCATACACATTTTCAATTTCCTTGTTTAGAAATTCTTTAATAAAATTTAAGCACTCTAAATAAGAGAATCACACATTTTACATAGTCTAAGGATAATGAACTTCTACAAAATTTTCAAACTTCAGGGCGTCTGGGTGGCTCAGCAGGTTAAGCCTCTGCCTTCAGCTGAGGTCATGATCTCAGGGTCCTGGGATCGAGCCCCGCATCGGGCTCTCTGCTCGGCAGGGAGCCTGCTTCCCCCCCTCTCTCCACCGGTCTCTCTGCCTACTTGTGATCTCTCTCTGTCAAATAAATAAATAAAATTAAAAAAAATTTTTTCCAACTTCACTGTTAATCCACACAAGCCAATTATTATTGTATTCACCTCATCTTCCTTTTTGCTCCAGAGGTCCCCAAAACATTGCTACTTTAAAGGTATTCCTAAGCATTTCCTTAAGGCATTATATCTAACCATGAATCTCCTATGATGGAAGATAATTACCTGGCTTTAAAAAGCAGTATTATTAGATGTGCCTAGGTGGCTCAGTCAGTTAAGTGTCCAACTCTTAATTTGATTTCAGTTCAGGTCATGATGTGGGTTATGAGATCGAGCCCCACATCAGGCTCTGTGCTGGGCATGGAGCCCACTTAAGATTCTCTCTCTCCCTTAGCCCCTCACTCCCCTTCCTTAACAGGGGTGAGGGAGAGGCAGTATTATTAGATAAAATCTAATGAAACATTAAATGTACATCTCCTATGATGCAGCAAATCCACTGCAAGGAATTTATCATATGGACATACTTGCAGAAGTATAAAAATAGTTGCATGAGGACATGCAGCACTACATTTTCTGCTATTATGCATTATCTAAATGTTCATCAACAAGAGACTGGTGAAATTACTATTCATCCATAGAATTGAGGGCTATTAGCTGCTAGAAAGCGTAAGGTTCTGAGCTGATAACTACTAAATCTGGGTGATAAGTATATGTGGGTCTACTATACTTTTCTCGTAACTTGTGGAAATACTTGCAATTTCCCACAATAACAAGCTAAAAAAAGAGACCTACCACTTACAAAGATAATTACACCACTTCATGTGGCTGATGTGAGGACTAAATGAGAATACATGTAAAACACTTAGAATCCTGCCGTGTAATAACTAACATTTAAATAAAAACATTACTGTATAACGATACAAAAAGATCTGAGAAAAATCAAGAAACCCACAATATACCTAGTGTGTCGATGTATCTGTATATATACATATACACAAACTTCCCATGTAACATTCTAAAAGAGTATACTGAAAACCTCTTGGAAGTCAGACAGGGGGTGGAGACAAGGGGTACATAATTTTTAATTTATATACTCCTCTATGTAGTGTTTGACTTTTCATTAGCACATATACTGTCTTTTATAGTGCATAAATACAGCTAGGAGAACAAAAATTTTAACAAGGATTCAATTGTTACTAACGTGCTGGATTTGAGAGCCCCCCCCCAAGAAAGGTTTATGATCAACCTTTAGTTTGTGATCAACCTTGTGGGACAGTTTAAATAAATCAAGGTCCACTTTCTACTCTAGTACTCTGTCCTCCCTTCCTCCACTGTAAATCAAAAAGGAAGAAAGAATACAGAGTTACCTAAGAGACATCATCTCTGCTCAGAACCCTCCTCCCTTACAAAATTTCTCATACACAGAGAATCTAGACGATTCTCTATGAAGAAAAGGAATCATCTATTATGGTACTACAACAAAGACTAGAACTAAACTCAGTCTGGGACTGAAGTCTCCCCATCCTAATTATCTATTATATTACCCAGAGACAAACTACATTGCTTCCCTGGGACCATGTATTTGAAATGAAGTAGACTCTTCTGAAAATTTATGATCTAATGAAAACGAAAAAAGCCAATGGAATGTGTAAGAGGTAAACATGAAAGACTGAACCCCTCCAAAACCCGTAACTATCTGCCCTGTAGTCAGATCATAAAAAAGGGATAGTTACACATCAACAGTTTTCTCGGGAGGTTCTTCCTCTTTGACAGGCAGTTCTATGGGCTTTGGTTCTTCTTCCTAAAACCAAATGAAACAATGGTTAATATAAATCAACAGTAAATACCCATCAATAAAAGAATATGAGAACTCAAAAATGAACCAGTTTTCCAAAACCTTCATTCCCCCTCTATGCTCCCCTAACAAGTTAGCATTTAAGGCCTCTACTGATTGATGTTAAGCAATATGGCCAAGGTAGCAGCAAGTTGCCAGGCCAGCGACTAACCTTACTCTCTCCAACTCACCTCTGTTTCATCTCCCAGTACATCTTCTTCATTTGCCTCCTCTTCAGCTAAAGAATATTAAAATATTCAGGTCAAGCCCTGCTAAAAAACCATCTTGATCACTGTACTTAAGCTAAAATTATAATCATTTTGCTTTCCCAAAATAAAATTCAATAATGGAAGCCAGAACTGATGCTTATAAAATCTGCTCCACATGGAGATGATAAGACTATATTCTCTACCTAACATTAATACAAAATTGAACTCCAGCTAGACTAAAAAACTGTAATGAGGTCAAACTATAACATTAATAAAAAGTAATGTAGGAGAATATCTTTAAGATTTAGTGGTAGGGAAGGATTTCTTTAAGAAACAAACAAAACCCTGAAGCAAAAGTGACATATGAAAAACTGCAGATTTTCCAAAACTAAGGACACCATGGAAAAAGAAATGATGAAGAAGGTATTTATTTCTAAAACCAAAAGGGACCAGTTACTAGGAATACAAAATGTCTACATTCAGGGGAACCCCACTGAAACCACGGTGAAGAAAAATCCCTAAGAACCATAAGCACAAGAAATGTTCAAACTTTATAATAATGAGAGAAATGTAAATTGAACCAAAAGATTAGCAAAAATTAACTCACTTGATAGGATAGTGTCAAGTTCAGGTATGTGGAGGAAATAAAAGAACCCCTATGCACTGATGATGAGAGTACTGTAGATTTACAGAGGAATTTTGGAACACAATTTGGCAGTGCTTTATCATACCAAGAGTACATGTATGAACAGATATTAATTAGCAATCCCACATGTGGGAATATACCCCAGAAAGACACTCACACAGAAATATAAAGGAAGATGAAAGAAGTAGTCTAGGAGGCAATATAGGTGTTTGTTGCCAGGTGAATTAAGTAAAATGTGGTGGATTCCATATATGACAGAACACTATGCAGGAATTTGAATCAATAAACTAGATGACTACACAGCCACAGGCCACACGAATATAAATATATCCTAAAAACACACAATACTTAGAGAAAACAAGTGAGAAGCAAATATGGCCTCGCTGCCAATTATAAAAAAATAGTGTATACCAAACAATACCACAAGGTTTATACAAGGACAAAGACAAAAAATACATATCAAACACATTAGAATAGCTGCCTAAAGGAGGTGGGATAAAAGGAATGGGTACAAAAGGAAACAAAAATTAGAACGGGGCCTTGTACAATCTGAGATGATAATATGCCTTAAATAAAGCTGGTTCTGTTGGTTTTTAAAAAGGTGGAATTGTAGAATGTCAGAGTTAGGACCAGAGATTCCTTACGTTTATGAATTTTAAGGGTGGCAACATTTGTCTCATTTCATAGATCAGAACAGACACCTAGTGAAGTAAACAGTGACTATGCAAAGTTACCAAGTAAATCTCTGGCATAAGAGGAATCAGAATCCAAATTCTCCAATCCTCAGTCTATTGATACTTGTTTTAGCATACTTCCTTTCAAACAATTTGCTGAAATAAAATTTAATGTCTTAAAAAAAGGGAGGGATGTATTTCTTTGCTTTATAATCACTGTTTCAGATGATCAAGAGTTTTCTGATAGAGTTAAGAGCTTATATTACCAACAACCTAAAGGAGGAGAAATCTTCTATATGGCAGAGCCAAAAAAAATTAAACCCTTCACTCATATCACTCTGCCTCTACAAAACACTCACCATGCTCTTCAAGATATGCCTGGAGCCTGTTGATGAGATCTTGTTTTATTCCCTTGGTCTCCAAACCACGAGCAAGACATTCCTGCTTAAGTTCAGCAAGCTGAGAAAAAAGAATAAAGCTTTTCCTTAGTTAACAGAATGAACCTGGGTTTTTAAAAAAGTTCAATCCCAAACTACCACTCTTAAACCCACCAACCCTCCAGATCCACAAAGTTGGATCTCTCTAATTAATATTCAATATGCAAGAAGACTTTTCTAAAAGATGATGAAGAATAAATGTCCTACTTTAATAGAATTCTTACCTATTCATGCAACTATTTATCATCACAAATCCCTAGGTATTTCTAGGGATGGGATGGTGTCTGCACCCCCCCATTTTTTCTATATAGAAAAAAATGAATCTTTAAGTAGAACTAATTATCTAAAAGCAGATTCTTCTTACTATCTATTATCCCAAATCCCTTACTGCAATTTACTATTTACATGCATATGAGCCTTACCACTAAAGAATTAGGTAGACATATATATTAGCTAGTTTAATGTCAACAATGGATCAACTAAAGGATCTATTTCAAAATGAGAAAAATTTCTAATGGCATGCTATCAAGTTCTGTGGAAGTTTTAAATCAGTAACTTGACTAAACATATAACAGCTATGCTTATCAACTTTGCAGACAACAGAGGGAGGAAGGAAGACTTGATAGATTACTGATAGAACTAAAGGGCAGGGAGGGCAAGAAGGGGAGCTCCTCAGAGAACAATGAGCCAAAAAGAAGATTCAATTTGGAAGGACTAGGTATCCCTATGAAGTATTACATTTATATTCAAAATTTAAACTGTTCAAAAATCAGATGAGCAAGATCTGACTCAACAGTAACTCAAAGGATAAAGACCTCAGGATTTTAGATGATTACAAGTACAAAGAGGGTTAACAGTATGATTTGCTACCAAAGTAATTCTAGGTTACTGTAACCGAAAAACAGAATCTACATTAAATGATTATTTATTTGATTCTTATTTTAAGAAGCATAAGGACACGCTGACCCAAGGAAAACAAGCAGAAAAGGGAAGGCTCCAGAAATCCTATATGCAGATCAGTGCACAAATAGATGGGCACTGAAAGATGACTTCACTGGCTTTGAAGTACAGATCTAAGATCAACCAGAAGTCAGAAAGCAGATCCCTATAAAAGAAAGAACTTTACAATTAACGGAATATGCCAGGCATCTCTGGAAGGCTTTCAACCAAGGGAGCATCTGAAAATGGAGAGGGGTGCTTTTTCCCCCAATACAATGACTGGGCAGGTGGAGAATTCAGTGAGTTGGTCAGGCAAGCAGGGATACTGTGTGGAGAACTAGCCTACTCAACAAACAGCACCCTCTACTGAGAAACATGGTAGTAAATCACCCATTAAAAGCATAGCACAGCCTCTTCTAAAGTCACCTGGGTTCAAATTTCAGCTTTACCACCTATAGCTATGTAACCCTGGATGACTAATTTAACCTCTCTGTGCCTCAGCTGCCTATGAAACAGGGATAAGGCAAGAGTACCTAGTCCCTAGGGCTGTTAGGATGATTAAATCAGTAATATTTGTAAAGCTTTTACAATAGTGCTTGGCAGCTAGTAAGCACTTCATAAATGTTAGACACTGGCTTAAAGATTAGACAAGATTAAACAGAATCGCTGCTTCACAGGTTTCCAAATTTCACAGATCAATATATTTTTAATTAGGCAGACTGATGGGGCTGCCAACTTTTTAAAATATTCCAGCCAGGTGGACTGATACGTTTGTAAAAAACAATAAAAACCAGTTATTGGAAAAGAATCACACACTTGGATGTAGCAGTGATGCCAAACTGCTATAAAAGTTTCTAAAAGCTTACTCATTTTTTTTAACTTATTGCTAACCACTAACAGCTCATGACCCTGCACTGGCCTTCAGACCAATATCCTGAATATTATTAATCTAGAATGGAGACTCTAAATGATCTCTAAGGTCCATTTCTTAAGAACCTGGATCTTTTCCACATTGGTACCATGTTTCTTCATTTTCTTTCTGCTTCCTGGAGAACCAGGCTTCTGATCTTAGTTACACTTTAAAAAGTTTCATTCGTTTGGGGTACCTGAGTGGCTCAGTCAATTGAGCACTCCACTCTTGGTTTGGGCTCAGGTCATGGTCTCGGATCGTGGAATCAGGCCCCATGTAAGGGTCATCACTACGCGTGGTGTCTGTGTTAAGATTTTCTCCCTCCCCCTCTCTTTCCGCTCCTCCCTCTGCATGCACGAGCATGCGCATGTGCACTCCGGAACGGTCGCTCTCACTAACTCAAATACAATCTCTTTTTTTTTTTTAAGCTTTTTTGTTTATTTGTCAGATACAGTGAAAGAGGGAACACAAGCAGGGGTAGTGGGAGAGGGAGAAGCAGACACCCTGCTGAGCAGGGAGCACAATGCGGGTCTTGATCCCAGGACCCTGGGATCATGACTCCAGCCGAAGGCAGTCGCTTAAACGACTGAGCCACCCAGGTGCCCCAAACATAATCTTTTTTAAAAAGTTTTCTTTTTTATAAAAGTATTATGTTTACTATAGAATAGTTTGAAAATTCTGAAAAGTACAGAAGAAAAGAGAAGTCTTACATAACCCCAGCAAATGGACATCATCTAACAGTTTAAGTATATCATTTGTGTGATGTGCTTAGAGGGTGCTGTTGTTTACAAAGAATACAACTTCTTTATCTCGTTACCCCTAATCTTTCTCAGAAGCCTCCATTCCTCCCCATCACCACTCTGGGTTTAAGTTAACTCTTGCTCGTAAATATTCAGGCAATTCAAAGCTCAACCTTCTAACGGAGTTGTTCTTCCCTTCTCTTTCCTTCCCCAATTGTGCCTACATAAAGCCAAGATTTACAAAAACTCCCTGACAAAGAAACTGACAGTGATGGTTTCTGCATAGGTTACTGATTTAGACTTGGGAGCTGACAGATTGGTACAACTGGTAGTGTAGCGTGGATAGCATCCATCACTGCAGGCCACTGGCCCTGCCATTGCCTTTGGTCACTGAAATCTCAGCCCCCACCAGTTTTGAGTTGCTAACCCCCCACCTTTGGCTCATTCATAAGATCAATAATAGCCTAACATTATGTCATGATACCTGTATCATTCACCTCACTTCATCTCATCACGTAGGCATTCACATCATCATAAAAATGGTGAGTACAGTATAACGGGTATTTTGAAAGAGACAATGTTATTGTTATTAATCTGTTACTCTCTCTAATTTATAAACTAAATTTTATTATAGGTGTGCATTTATAGGAAAAAATATAGTATACATAAGGATTCAGTACCCTAGGTTTGAGGCAACCACTGGGAGGTCTTGGAACATATCCCCCATGAATGGGGTGGAGGAAACTACCGTATAACTAGAATCTAATTCCTTCTGGTCTTTCATACAGATTACTGTAACTCTTAACCCTTGCACTTCATTATAGTTTATTCTCCACAAAGTATCCAGAGTGAACTTTTATTTATTTTTTTTTAAAGATTTTATTTATTTATTTGACAGAGAGAGATCACAAGTAGGCAGAGACGCAGGCAGAGAGAGAGGAGGAAGCAGGCTCCCCGCTGAGCAGAGAGCCCGATGCGGGACTCGATCCCAGGACCCTGAGATCATGACCTGAGCCGAAGGCAGCGGCTTAACCCACTGAGCCACCCAGGCGCCCTCCAGAGTGAACTTTTAAAAATTTAAGTCAGGAAAAAAAAAAAAAATTAAAGTCAGAACATGTCATTCCTCTATTCAAAATCCCTCCAACCTATCTCAAGGGTAAAAGCCAGAATCCTAATGATCACCTTAAGGTCCTCTTGTAACACTTTGCACAAGACCCACTCCTTGGAGCGCCTGGATGGCTCAGCTGTTAAGCCTTTCCCTTCAGCTCAGGTCATGATCCCAGGGTCCTGGGATCAGGCCCCACATCGGGCTTCCTGCCCAGCAGGGAGACTGCTTCTCCCTCTCCCATTCTCCCTGCTTGTGCTCTAATATATAAACAAAATCTTTAAAACAAACAAACAAACAAACAAACACCTCACTCTTTTACCCCCGAGTCTCTGCTTTAACATCACCTTCTCTATTAAGGCCTTCCCCAGTCACCCTATTTAAAATTTCAATACCCATAATCGCAGAGTACTACTACCTAACATATCTCCTATTTTTTTCTACAGACCTTACCACTATTTTAACATACTGTAAATTTGACTTATTTATTGAGACTTTCCCTAGTAAAATATAAACTCCATGACAACAAGAATTTTGTCTGCTTTGTTCACTGCTCTATGCCCAGAACCTACGGCAGTGGCACATGGTAGGCACTCGATAAATACTTCCTGAATAAGTCCCAAACCTTTACTATTAGCTCTCAGCTCTTGAAAAGGAGACCTATATTTCCAACTGACTATCAGACATCTCCAAGTGCAAACCTCAAAGACATTAAGTACAAAACTGAAGTTACCTTCTCTGTTGCCCAAAACTGGCTTCTCTCAACCTAGACTACTCAAACCTTGGTCACTGAAATCTCAGCCCCCACCAGTTTTGAGTTGCTAACCCCCCACCTTTGGCTCATTCATAAGATCAATAATAGCCTAACATTATGTCATGATACCTGTATCATTCACCTCACTTCATCTCATCACGTAGGCATTCACATCATCATAAAAATGGTGAGTACAGTATAACGGGTATTTTGAAAGAGACAATGTTATTGTTATTAATCTGTTACTCTCTCTAATTTATAAACTAAATTTTATTATAGGTGTGCATTTATAGGAAAAAATATAGTATACATAAGGATTCATTCTCCCATCTAATCCATTTACAACTACTTACAATTTTATATCCCAAATTCTTTCAAATTCATTCCCATTCTAATATCCACTACCTTAATTTAGGTCTTACTAAGTCTATTCACTTGACAGTGATTAAGCACTCACTCCATCAAGCATTATCCTAGATACAAGAAAAATAATCATAAAGAAAAGAGAGAGAGTTCTTGCTCGTGTGAGGTTTACAATCTAGTAAGAAAACAAGGCTACCAATGATCACATACTTAATGTTTAATATAAAAAGGTACAGGGTCCTACAGAAGTTTTTAAAAAGTAGTCTGATCATGTGTGTGGATATGGAGAACTTATCTAACCTAAGGGTTCCTTGGGTAAATGATGTTTGCCTGATATCTGAAGGGAGTTAGTACTTAATTAGACAAAGGTATGGGGTATGGAGGTGGCAAGGAACACTAAAGCTGAAAGCATGTGTAACAGTTCTGGGTTCTGAGCTAAAGAAAGACGGTAGTGCAGTGATTAAGAACATGACCTTGGAGACAGACTACCTGGATTTGAGTCACCACTTCTTATTAGCTCTGCAACCTAGGGCAAGTTACTCAATCTCTCTGAGTTTCCATTTTTCTTATTTTAAAGCGGGAATAACAAAGCATTTACCTTACAAGGTTATTATGAGAATTAAATCAGGCAATGTATGTAAATAGATTCGACCAGACCTTGCCACATAGTAAATTCTAAGTAACTGTTAGTAATTAATGAACACAGCTATTCCGAGGAATAAAATGTAGTAAAGCCACAGTGGTTGGCAGTGTGAGAAACTAAGCTGGAGAGATTGCCAGGGGTATAATTAAAAGGTTTTAAGCAGCACAGTGACTACTATAATAAAAATCTAACTGGTAAAAAAATCTCTTGCTCTCCAGACCCCATCCTCCATAATGCCAAAAGAACACAAACTGATCACATCAGCTCTTCCTTTCAAATATTCAAAGGCTCCTCACCTTCTGCCTATGTGACAAAAACCAAACACCTTACACAAGTTAAAAGGCCCTTTTCAATATCATTCCATTCCACCTTTATGGTCACACAGTTCACCTACCTTCCCTTCCAAATTATCATTAATCATCAATGTACTTTATGCTTCAATATTACAAATGTCTCACTGTTCTCAACATTCTGACACTAAATATCCTTGTGGTTCTCTCCTCTGCAATAGTCCCGCTTTTCACCATTGAATGGAAATCTGGTATCACTACAGTTCAAGACATTTTCACCCACATTCAGTCTCTCTCTCCCACTGTTAGAGTGACTACATTTCTACAAAATCTTCAGAAATTTGCTGTTGATATGGAGTTACATATCAATTCAGATAATATTCTTCCCTCCTATTTCACAGCTTGTTCCTTCCATCTGAGAATCTATACTAAAGCCACAAATTCTCTTTATAAAACTGGGGTTTTAAAAAAAGAGATAAAAGTCTGGTCAATGCAAAAGTCAGGATCACTCCATCAAGATTAACAGTGGAACCAAGCATTAACTATCCTGGAAGTCAGAATTAAAGGCATAGGTTCTTAACCAGAGGTCCACGGACTCCTCAGGGCTACAACGTAGTTTTATGAAGCCCCTCAAATTGCATGCAAAGTATATGTACATGCCTTTTTCTGGGAAGAGGGTTCATACCTTTCATCAGAGTTTCAAAGATATCTGTGACCTCCAAAAGGTTAAGAAGTGCTCTAGAGAAAAAGCAAAGACAAGCAAACGTGATTAAAAGAGTGAATCCTTTTCAGGGGCACCTGGGTGGCTCAGCTGGATAAGTGTCCGATTCTTGATTTCAGCTCAGGTCATGATCTCAGGGTTAGGAGACTGAGCCAGGTATCCAGCTCCCCAAGAGTCTGCTTACTCTCTCCATCTCCCTCTCCCTCTCCCTCTGCCCTTCCCCCTGCTCATGCTCTCCCTCCCCCTCTCTAAAAATAAATAAAACCTTAAAAAAAAAGCCTTTTCAGGCTGACAGGAGGGTCTCATATTCTTTCAGACTATAATACCTGAAAACACATCAGAGGACATTATCCTATCAAAATCAAATTAATACAGACCTGACAAACAGATTTTATGGAAAGAATCACTCCACAAACCAACACAAAATCCACAAAGGCAAGTCACAAGACTAGTGACTTACTCCAGGGACTTCAAAAGTGGAATCAATAAAAAGAAAATACTATTCTTCTATTCGTATTTCCCTTTCATCTCACTCAAAACTTTTCAGGGTGCCTGCGTGGCTCAGTCAGCTAAGTGTCTGACTCCTGATTTCCGCTCAGGTCATGATCCCAGAGTCTTGGGATGGAGCGCCGCATCAGGCTCCCTGCTCAGGGGGAAGCCTGCTTCTCCCTCTCCCACTCCCTCAGCTTGTGTTCCCTCTCACTGTCTCTGTAGAATAAAAAAATAAAATCTTACAAAATTTTTTGTTGTTGTTGTTGTTTTGGTATGTTTTAGGACAGACATAACAGTATGGCAGAACATTATTTAAGTAACAAGACATATAACAGAGGTAGTTACTCAATTTTTACTTGTTGCATTAAGAGACCACTGATATAATCTTCAGATTTCAGTGCTACCAATTTAACAGTAACTCCAGGATACACAAAAACCCACTAGAACAGTTTAGAATCCATGGGTGAGAAATCAGATTTCACAGAAAGACTAACTGGTATCAACCAGCATGTGTACTCCCTACCCGCATTCTCTTTACTCCTTTTTTTAAAAGCTCATCAAACTTTAAACGATCAGTTTTTGGCTTTGGCTAAATCAGCGTGGTTTGTCCAGGTTCCCAGGATGATACGACCGAAACATCTGATGGGAAAAACTACTGTGAAACCACACATGGACAACTAATCAAGATATTCTCTTAATTCACCTAAAATAAACTACTCATTTCTTCTAGGAGATTAATAATCTCAATGTGAGGAAGCTACCAAGATTCTCAAAAGATACAACTTAAAACCGCCCTGTGACTGAGAGTGTCACCCAGTGGTGACACCAAAAGATGCAGGGTCCACCTGCTATATGAAATGGGAAAAGATAAACCTAACTTCGGAACTGCTCTTCCAAAATATTACAGTTACGAGTGAGTTGTCTTTCTAATGATAAGGTATAAGGGTAGGGGATAAGGCTGGCGGGCTGAGAACCGCGTGAGAATTCGAAAAACTTTTAAATCTGAGGTATCTATGCCTTTACTAACCCTTAAGGTCTCCGAAATCCCTGGCTTCTCAGGAGAGGCCTAGCTTCTGAGGCCTCTCCTCACGTTTCAAAGTTAGCTCCGAGGGCGTAACCCCACCTAAAAAAAAAAAGGAGTGGAAGCATTCTCTGGATCCTGTTTGAAACGTGGGTAGAAATACAAAACGCTGCCATCGTATGCTAACGGGAACCCCAGCTTTGGACAACAGACTGAAAAGCATCGACCCAGGAAAGAAAAAGGGGGTCGTGGCTCCAGCATGGGGCAAAGAGGAGGGGACCACTGACGTAATGCAGCTCTGACGAGAAACGTGAAAGGAGTATAACAGGTTGAAAGCACTTGCACATCCGGTGGGGAAGTGACGGATGATACTACGATGAAGAAAGGGCCGAAATAACAAAGAATACTGTAAAACCGCACGGAGAAATGGGAAATTAGGGAAGGCGTAGTGGGGAAGAAAGGAGGCACAAAAGAAAAGAACTACGGCGGGATCCAGAAAACGAAATGGAAAAGCCTGCAAGATGAACATACAGTAAAAATAGCAAGCCACCCGGCAGAATTCAGTCCCCAGAAAGGTCTAACTTAGCCTTTCCCCGCCTCACGGTACCTTCAGTTTATGGAGCTCCACCGTCTCCGCCGCCATCTTGCTACCCCTCCAGTCCACTAGGCCCCCACCCACTGCCTCCGCTTCCAGGAGCTCCCGCCTAGGCGCAGATAACCAAGGCCAACCAATCGCTGTCACTCTTACTCCCACCTCACACTATCAATTCTTCCCATTAGTCAATAGCGGACGCCGTTCTCACTCCTCCTAGCAGCTTTCCCCACCTCTCTCAAAAGGTGGGACAGGGAGAGGGGCGGGTTCTGAACGTCCTAAACGGCGGAAATGGCGACCAATTGCGCATCACCATTGCAAACTGCCAACCAATGGGTGGCGGCAGCGCCGATTCTGTTCCACGAATAGGGAGAGCGCAGATGGGCGAGGGCGTGTGCTTCCTGGACACCACAGGTGTGGAAGCGAACGCCACTCTTCGAGTCGGACGGGCTTCTGAAGCCAGCAGGTAGGGGCTGTCGGGAGACTAGAAATGGGGCAGAGGAAAAGTGGTGCGGGGCGAAAGATGGAGGGCGGGGGCGGAGGGAGGTTGGAGCGTCGGCGACCTAACGAGAGGAGCTCTGAAAAGACCCCTGAGGATAACCGAACGACAAACTGGAGAGGGAAGCTGGGAGGGGCGTGGGGCGGGTCCAACGCTAGGGTTTAAGGAATTTCAGGTAAAGACGGGCGAGCAAGATTTGCTTCCCAAGTTCACATCAACAAGCACGATTTTAAAAGGCCAAGTTCAGACAATCAGAGCCGCCCCTTGAATCGGGAATAAGGCTCCGTGACTCGAGATGCTGAGCTCAGGTTCCTTCCTAGCTCAATCCAAAAGCCATTGGGTAAATACTTGGCAGCGCCCTTCGCTTGAGAAAGGGATTGGGATGCGGCCTGCTTACATGTCAAGGGAATGAGAGACTGGACGGGCAAGCCACATAGGAAGAGGTGGGGATTAGAAGTAGTTTTGTCCCCTTACCCCTTATTGGTGGTTGTTAACCCCTGCTGTCAGAAGTCCCTGCCCCAGGCCTAGACCCCTTAGGTTACAGTTGAAGTGTAAAGATCAGAGTAAAGATTACCATTAATGTCTCTAAAAGTAGAGAGCACCCCTCTTGCCTTTTAAGTTTTCTTTCCTAAGTCTTCAGTTTTTCCTTTGTGCACAATGGGGAAGTTCTTTTATTCCCAATATAGTTAAGGGGATTTGGGCTATCCAGGAGACAACTTGGTGGAACTCATTCAAAGAGGGGTTAAGAGGAAATTGAATTGGACTTCTGCCTGATCCCCCCACGGCGGTAGGATGAATGTGGGGGTGGCACATAGCGAAGTAAACCCCAACACTCGAGTGATGAATAGCCGGGGCATCTGGCTGGCCTACATCATCTTGGTAGGATTGCTGCATGTGGTTCTTCTCAGCATCCCCTTCTTCAGCATTCCTGTTGTCTGGACCCTGACCAACGTCATCCATAACTTGGTGAGCACTAAACCATACCCTTACACCCAACCCAGGCCTTTCCGAACCAAAACCCAGTATCAGTGATTATTTGGGAATTTATGTCTTTGTTTCGGAATCTCAGCATAATTCTTGGGCTGAGGGACTACTTTCCGCCTCCTCACACTGCACCCCACCGCCCCGCCTTTCCCTCCTCCCAGGCTATGTATGTCTTCTTACATATGGTGAAAGGGACACCTTTTGAGACCCCTGACCAAGGAAAGGCTCGGCTACTGACCCACTGGGAACAGATGGACTACGGGCTCCAATTTACCTCTTCCCGCAAATTCCTCAGCATCTCTCCTATCATACTGTGAGTCTAGGGGGAGATACAGGGAATGCTCTAAGCATCAAGGATAAACCTCCATAGGGAAGCTTTAAAAAAGCAGACTACTAACTTACACCCTTTGAAGATATTATGGTATGGTCTGAATCTAGGGAGAGCAATAAAAAGTAGAAGATAGTAATCAAGCATTCCTTGCTGCCCGTTGGTGGTAGGGGAATGGAGAAAGGACTGAGAAAACACCCAAGCAAAACCAAATGGTTTTACACTTCAAAGGAAATGAATAAATAAAGCAGAACAGATATAAATCTGTGAAAACTGTGGGGAATTGAAGCAAAAGCACTCTAACAGCCACATAAAACTTCAGCTGTCATCTGCCACATCATTAACAATGAAAAAACTCTTCTAACTTATAAATCTCCAGCTACAAGTGCTGATTATCTCCCCAATCCCAAAGTAAATACTATTAATTTAACTGGAATATTTTCAGATATTCTAGGACTACATGCAATAAAACTGGTCATTTAAAAATAGAAGAGAAAAGTCACTGCAAAGCCATAAACAACAGCTAGGGAAGGCCAACATCATTTAACCCATTTCTTCTCTCCCCAGCTACCTCCTGGCCAGCTTCTACACCAAGTATGATGCTGCTCACTTCCTCATCAACACAGCCTCGTTGCTCAGCGTACTGCTGCCTAAGTTACCCCAATTCCATGGGGTTCGACTCTTTGGCATCAACAAATACTGAGGGATGGGGCTGGGGATAACACTGGACCAAAGGGCTGCAACATCCTTTCCTCCTCTGTATTGTCTTCTGTATCTTGAAACCCTGAGAACTACATAACCTTTCCCAAACTCCCAGGAAGAAAACAGACTGGAAAATGGGGCTCCCTGGCCTCAGCCCTGCTAAAAACAAATTTTCTTTTAATCAGGAAAGGTGGCAAAGATAAGGGCCAAATCAGTCTCCCTCACAGCAGGAAGCCATGTTTGAGCAGTTTGTTTGGTGATTAAGTTTTTCCAGATCTTCTACCTGTACCATCTACCAGCTCTGTTTTGCTGTGTATTTTCCCTATAATAAAGTTTTTGTTGTTTTTTTTTCAGATATGGCTATAGTTTGGTCAGCAGAAAGGGTAGGGAGATGTCCTCATAAGGCTGGGGAAGAAACAAGGAATAGCAACTTATTGTATAAAACTTCTCTAAGGTATTGTTTTAATCCCCTCTCCCTGATCCAGTAGGAGGTGCCCTTCATTCAGCTAACACTTAGGGAAAGGATTCTCAAATGAGAAAAAGGGCAAAGAAGAGAGGAAAGATACAGGTTGCCAGTTTATATATTTATAGAAAGATAATCCCCTGGCTTTAAATAGATATGTACATACAAATATGAACAAACTTAAAAAAATACAAACCCTTGGATCATAAGGGGGCTTCTGGGAGCCCCTTTATCCTTCTCCCTCACCCAAGGGCAGAGGGCATGAGTCTGCTTTTTAAAAATTATTAGTTTGGCCATCCCTGCAGCAACAAGCATGAAGTTGGGTGATTACCCACAAGGTGAATGTCAGAGGAAAAATTCAAAGTTCCCACTCTCTGAACTCTATGTATAATCTCCTATAATTAGGGCTACATGCTTTCTTGTTCTCTTTTAACTAGAATGTTGGGGTAAAGGAGGGGGCTCCCTCCTGAAACGGGTCAAGAAATTATAAGATAGACTCATAGTTTAAAAAAAGGGGGGAAGTGTCATCTGCTCTAGAAGCAAGAGACAAAGGCATACAGACCCCAGGGAAATACCAGTTCCCACACTACCATGGGAGATATTGTCCAGCCCAGGTCCAGGCTCTAGGATCTTTGCTTTAGCCACCCCCTATTTCTTTGGTATTGTCAGAAGACAAGATTCAGTTCCTAGGTGCTGGTGGAGGAGGGAGAGTGGTTCTGGGGCTTCCTACAAGTACTAAGTGAACAATTTGAGCTTAAAATTTTCCCTTTTTTAAATATTTAAAAATAAACAAGTCAAAACTCCATCCTGTGCTATACACAGCCCTTTTAACTCCCTGACATTGATCTGAGGAAAGAAGAGAAGGGGTGTCAACGTTGGAAGGGCCTCCTCACTTTCTTCCGCCGCTTCGGTTTGGCTTCTCCCTTGGGTACTGTGCTGTTGGGCTTAGAGGCTGCAGTGGCCCCAGGGCCAGGCTGAGGAGCTGCAAAGAAGTTCCCATTGGACATCTGGCTTGGGGGTACTTGAAATATCCGGCTCAAGAAATCCTGAAGGTCAGCAGGAGGGGCATCTGGGGTTGCTCTGAGAGGAAAACAGAAGACATTATGAGGCAAGAGCTATTAAGAGTTACATGGTTACCTCTGTTACCTGTTTACACCTAAGTTAAAGATACACTGCGGGGGGAAGGAAAAAGATATACTGAATCAGCTGCCAAACTTTAAGGGTAAGACCTCTAGGTGTCCTAAGCAGCATGTCATCTGAAATCATATTCAGAACTACAACAGTAGGTAGATTGTTGAAAGAAGTAACACCTACCTCTGCCGCCCACTGGTGCCTGGAATCCGAGAACCAAAGGAGATGTGATAGGGGACTCTGTGAGTATCTGGGGAGATTCCCACACGCTGGCATCCAGCCCACTCTACAAGCATGAGAAATAATTAGCCAAAACATCACAGTTTTGAGCATACATGAGCCCATATTTCTAGAGAACAGATGTGTACCTGTGATGTCATACACTTTTCCATCCATCAGTGCAAAATAGGTGATCTTGAGGCCCAACATGCTTGACTCTGCCCAAAAGTCTCCTTCCTCAGCAGGATGCAGTCTATTACACTCAGCACAGTATCTGGCACTCTTAGGTTCCCGGTCCATTTCAAACCTCCTACAACCCAACAAAAGGAAAGTTCCTTTTCATCTGTCAAGCCTACAACACTGTTCTGCTATCATTATAATCACTTCTCGGCCTTTTGGCTAAGATCAAATGTTTAGTGTCATCATTATTGACAAATAGCTGATATATCTAAAATTATCTCCACTCAGTTGTTACATATGTCTACGAACACCCGTACCCTCAACCTTCTCTCTTAAAACTAAAAATACTAACTTTTTTTCTTAGTGCAATTCAAATTCCCAGTCTCTTGACACTATGGCAAAAGTAGAAACCTCAGGGTCTTTTTACTCATCAGCTGTATCCCCCAACTACAAGTAATACTCAAACGGAAGTCTTTGGCTACCCAATGGCTAATCTGTGACTGTCCCATCCCTGCCCTATTTCATACCTATGCTTTCCCTGGCATCGACTGCACATCATAGTATTCATTGCCTCTTTGAGGTCATCCTGCAGCTTGGACAGAAACTCATTCACTGACCGGCTCAGCTCAGTCTCTGCCATTCGTTTCCTAAGAGAAAAAAGCCTTTGTAAATCAGAAGGTATTGATCAAGGGACAAAGGGAGATGAAACTTTAAGCCTCTTGAGGCCCCTGGCCAGCCAGAAAGATAAGCAACCCCGTTCCCTCCACCTCAGAGAGCTTCACCCACAAGTTCAGGGACCTCTACTTTGAAGATTACTCATTTATCCCACCTGACAATTTCCCATTTCCAACTTACATTTCATATTCCTTCCGCCTTTCAGGGTTGCTGACAATGTCCCAAGCTGCCCGCAAAACCTTGAAGGCCTCCTCTGCCCGGGGATGATGATTTTTGTCAGGATGAACCTACCAAGACAAAGATTTCATCCCAAATCCATTTCAACCCTCTCCCCATCTTAGGTCAAAATAACCTCATTATCAGAATGCCTGGATAGTGCAGTGGGTTAAGCATCTGATTCTTGATCTCAGGGTTCTGAGTTCAAGCCTGGTTGGGCTCCACCTTGGGCTACATACTGGGCATGGAACATACTTAAAAAAAAATAATAATAACCCTTGTATCAAATGGTTCTCTTTCATCACCCTTTTAGAGAATCAATACAACTTAATGACTAACTGCTCTGGCTCTGCAGACACATATATAGGATCAAGTTCTAGCTCTGTCACTGTTAGCTATCTATCATGGATTACTGGAAGAATATTCACAACATATATACACAGAATTTGGCACTAGGATGATCCATCCTATCAGTGTGCCTGGAACTATCCCAGTTTTAGCACTAAAAGTTCATGTCTCAGGAAACCCTCAATCCCGGGAAGCAGGGATGGTTGGTCACCCTACCTGGTAAATGCATACTAAGCCCTCACATTTTAACTCTATCGTCAACCATAAAGTAAGAGTTCCAAAGATACTACATCTTCAAACTCATTCTAACTAGTAAATTCTAGCATGTACTTCCCATAATGGTTTGCCTTTCTGTCTCAGAAATGAATTAGCATATTGTGATCCTCATAGGCTTTTTATCCACTTTTCAGCCTCTCCTCTAAGACAAATAGTATCCTCACCTCCTACAGCTTCCTGATTGTTCCCATCCTCCTTTTCCAAAAGAACAGAAAAAAGCTAATCTCCTGATGATGCCAAATAAAGAGAATGCCGTTAGTACTCCACATGCCCAAGCTTACAGAACAGCTTTCGGTCATGGTCACTCTGAGGCTTCAGAAGGACAGTGAGAGGTTTTGTAAAAGAAGCCCATAGACACTGGCCCAGAACAAGGGAGTACTTTGAGGTGCAGGGCAGATATATCGAGGATCACGGAACTTAACTATATCTCTACTCCAAGAAAGTAAGTTGAAAATGAAATTTTCTTCTAAGAATGTTATTCCCCAAGAGAGGATGTCTGCTAAAAGACAAGAAAGTGAGAAAAGAGCTCTACTGCTACTAACAATCTGAGTGTAAACTGCCATTTCCCACTCTTAAGAATATCCCAGTCTATCCACTAAGGGGCATGCATTTCCCACCGAACTTAGTCCTCTGCTAAGTTACAGGCCTGGTACCTTACTGTGTCTTGATGGTTAATGGACACCTTGGTTAACCCATTCCTTTTTGTTGCCATGCAGTCACTGGCGTAATTTGCACACCATGATAATTTTACCAGTCCAGTTCCATATACTCAAATCAGCCTCCAATGGAATTTACACACATTACTTATAATACAGTTTTACTTACAGAAAAAGCAATAAAAATCTTATCTAAAAATAGCAAATTAATATCTACTAATAGCAATTTGCATGCTTGTATTAAACATTTCCCTCAGGCATATGGGGCATCACAACTCCACCTGTACCACCCCCTCCCGCCCCCCATCAATAAAAGCAACCATATCATGAGGTGCCTGGCTGGCTCAGTCAGTAGGACAATGGGACTCTTGATCTCAGGGTTGTGGGTCTGAGCCCCATATCAGGTGTAAAGATTACTTAAAAATGAAATCTTTAAAAACAGCCATATGTTTTTATGCATACAGATGCACATGCCTCTCTATGGTTTGTGTTCCATTCTCTTTCCCTTTTCCACTCTAGACTCCTGTTCTTGAAATACTTTGTTTTCTTTCACCTAGTCCGGGAATAATCACATGCACTCCCTGAACCTTCCCACACTAAGTCCACACTTGCCTATCTGGGACAGATAGTTGGATATCCCCCTGTTCAAAAAACCCTCATTAGTTCAGGGTACAGAATGACAGGCTTTCCAATGAGGCCTCTTTTCCACCCTAGAGGGTGGTTAGAGGGACTTCACCTGAATATTCCAGGGTGAGTGGTCTAACATCCTGGGGTTCTGGGACCAAGCCCCTGCACCTGGCTCCCTGCTCAGCAGGGAGTCTGCTTCTCCCTCTCCCCCACGCCACCTGTGCCCCTCCCCCTGCCCTGCAGACTCTCTAGTGCTCTCTCTCAAATAAATCAATCTTTTTTTTTTTTTAAAGAATCTCAAGACAAAAAGCTTAAAATGAAGGAAAAGTCAGATGCCACAGCAGAGGGGAAAAAGTCTTTATGACTGTTTCCTAAGAATTAATGTTGCTCCAGCTTCAAGTTGACCTTTTACTCTGCCTTCTCTTTATCCTACTCTTCCTAAAACTGGAATAGAAAATAAGACAACAAAGAGGAACAGGAAACAGAGGAAAGATACTCACCATCACTGCCAGCTGCCTATATGCCTTCTTCAGTTCAACATCTGATGCTGTGGCTTCAACCCCCAACACATGGAAAGGGTTTAGCTCATCCTCAGGAACCCCAGCCATGGTCAAGAGTCGAGCCACTTCTTCTTCAGGCTGGCAGTAGCGACCACTAGCTACAGGTGCATTCCCCTGCCTATTAGTCCTTGGCTTGACCCAAGGCAATTCCAGCCAACCCCACTGAAACATTTTTACCAACTGCTGCCATGGCCTGCTATCTCTCAGCAGAATCAGGCAACGCTGCAAGGTGGGAAAATCCAGCCAAGAAAAGAGCCAAGTGGCTTTACCCCTCCAGCCCAACCGGTCACCCAGTCCCGCCAGAAACCGCCAGCCCAACTGTAGACAGCCCAACAAGAGGGCCAGAGCCAGAAGCAGCAAAGCACCTAGTAGCCTAAGAAAACGGGTCAACAGCCCTGCCCCATAGCAACATCCTTGGCTCAGAAACTGGAACGTTACCTGGGCCCAGCCTCCCAGCCGCCCTGCCCAGATTCCCAACCAGACTCGAAAAAGGTCCAGATCGCTGCCTTTCAGCTGCCTGCATGCATAGATGAGATGGCCACAAGTCTCCACGTACTCTCCCACCAATACCAGCAGTTCAATCAGCCACCAGAAGCCTGCCTGCCCAAGCTGACACAGTTCCTCTGCTCCCCATAATCCCAGGCCTTTGCGCTTATCTGCCTGACTTCTTTTCCGGCCCAGCCTATGTCGGCCAGGGGACCTGGGATCTCTGCGTCCACCCTCCCGAGTATCCTCCTTGGCCGGGATGCGGTGCCGCTGTCTCCGGGATGGTTTCTTCCCACTGGGCGCACGTGAAAAATCACTGGGGAACTTAAGCGGTTCCTCACCATCATATTCCTCTTCCAACTCTTCATCTTCCCCCAAAACTGGAGAGGTACAATGGTGACAAAAGTTGCTAGAAGAGCTATCTCCTCCCTCAGAGTAAGGCCCTTCAGGGATTCCAGGGATTCCCTGGCAGTTGCAAGCAGATGGAACGGAAAGAAAAGAAGGGTTGCCATCCTCCTGGTACCCAGCCTCATTCTCTCTTGAGAGTTCCTGGTCCACTCCTGATTCTTCTTCTGAAGATGCCTCACTCTGATCAGGGTCCTCTCCATCCCTTGGGGGTCCTGGACCCCTTGGGGGGCCATGGCGTGGATCCGACCAGTGGGCTGGGTTTGGGGGCTGTGTGTACTTAGGACTAGAGTGCTCTGTGAGGCAGCGGGTACCATTAGGAGCAGGCCCCGCTGAGTCCCTGAGTCCTGAGAATGAAAGTATTTCAGGGTCCACAGAGGATCCTAAAGTCCTGAAGGAGGCACCACCACTGTGGTGGGCTCCACACAACCCTCTTTCTCCCGGGTGCTTCTGGGCCATGACCCCAGGGCTTCCTGAGGATTTTAGGTCACAGCCATCATGATAAGTTCTGATGCCTGCAACAAAGGTATCAAGGTGGGGATGATCAGAATTGAACTGAGAGAGGGGTTAAATAACCTTAAATTGAGGATATAATTAATGCACCCACCTCCCTTGTTTTCTCAAATTCTTCTGGGGCGTTCGTTATCCCTACCAATAAGCCAATACTCCATTACCACAACCGTGCTCCCTTCCCCCCTCCAAAACCCCTTAGTTTTTCTTCTTTCCCCAGAAAGTCATAATCCAGAATAAGGAAAGAGGGCGGTAACTCAAAGGGTGTGGTCCGGGGGTCACTCTTGGGTAAAAAGGGAAAGAAGACTGGAAAGGGGGGGTGCCGCAGGCTGCCAGAAAAGGGTGGGGATCGTGCGGCTCTCAAAGAAAACCTGGGGGCGGAGCTTGGGGTTTCCCCTGAGAAAGACATCCAGGAAACCCTTGGGCTGGGTAGAGGGGGCGAAGGTAACGTACCCGAAGAGCGGCGGTAACTCCTCCCCCTCGAGCAGCTGGGCCTAGGGCCAGGGGGAGCTACGAGAGCAGCTCCCCCGGCTCCGCCTCCCGCTCACGCTCTGCTTCCGCCTTCCGTCCCCGCCGTGGCCGCCGACCTACGCCCACTTCCACTTCCGGGGTCACCAGGGAAGAGACGGGAAGGAAGCGAAAAAGCGGTTGGCGGAGGCGCGAACTAGTCGTGCGAGCGCTGAGTCAAATCAGAGGAGGAGGTCCTGAGGAAGAACTGGCCCCGCCCCTTAAAGGGCTCTCTGCTGCCACCCTCCGCGTGCTGGAGTGATAGCTCCGCAGGCTGCACCACTGGTGGGCGCTGTAGCAGTGCCTGCGGACGCGGGACAGATTTTTTTTTTTTTTTTTTTTTCTTCAGGGTTCCTCTGGCTGTATTCTCGGGCTTGGCCGAGACTGGGAGATTGAGGACAGCCACCGAGCCACGGTGTTTCCCTTGCAGACAAAACCAGGGAGCGTAGAAGAGCCACCACCCCGATCCTTTCCCTGCTGCCTGTAGCGAGGACAGAGACCCTTTTGTATCATGCGGAGGTGGAGCAGAGGGGAGGACGCCCCGGGCCAGCCCCCACCCTGGCCTCCCTGCACTACCCCTTCTTTCCCAGCAATCCTCGGCCTCCCCAGCGCCTGACCCAGCTGGCGAACTGCCCGGTATAACTGCAGCTCCCACGGCCCGGATCCGCCCCTCGGGACGCTGCTCCAAGGCACTATCAAGGTAGCGGTTCTGGGCGACTAGGAGCGTACCTCCGCTAGGCTCAGGACCCGAGCGGAGTGCCAAAAAACACTGCATTCATCTACATGCTGTTTTGCGTTTCATTTGCATACCGAGCAGCTCTCGGCCAACGTCTACACGCGCCCCCGCCCCCACGCAGACCCAGCTTGGGTCCCCAACTCTGCTCGCGCTTCTCTCGTTAGTCCCCCTTCCAGACCCCGTCTTGCTCCGCAAGTTTTTCCGCCCATGAGCCCCTCGCCGGCGCCCCCAGTCCTGTAAAAGCCCCTTCCCCGGGTCCCCAATCTTGACCACCAGGTTCTCCAGAAGACAATACTCCAATTCTCTGGGAAGTGGAAGAAACCAAGCCCGGGCTAGGGGGGTGCTGGGACCCCAGTTCGGAGTTTGAGAGCGTCTAGTTGTCGAGTCATCGCCTGAGCATTCAGAGATCTTTCCCCAAACGTCTTGTGGTGTCCTCAAAACCTGTTCCTGCTATGGGGGGGGGATCTCTGGTCCCAGCTTGGAGCAGTGGGCAAACTGTTTCCCCCCCCACCCAAAGGGAAAAGAGTTGGAGGGGCCCGCCCCGTGATGTCACCCCCCACACACTCTGTCCCCTTCCTCCACCCCTAGGCTGGTTGCAGTTAGCTCACGGGGCTTGGGCTTCGGCTTGCAAGAGTTTAGGGGGCAACGAACAGAGTGACCCTGGGGGTGCCCACGCCCGACAGCCGCCCCGACGCCTAGGACCTCCGGGCAAGGATGCAGCAGGGGGTTTAGGGAAGCACTTCTATCCCCTCCTCTTCTGAGCCCTGGCAGGGTGGTGAGTAGTTAACACTCCTTTCCCAATCTGTCCTTGTTTAGAGTCCCTAGACTAACAATTGAAGAGAGGAGCCCCAGGGAATCCCCACGCAAACCCTCTAGTCTGTTAGGACCTTGGTGTCCAAAAGAAGATGAAAGTGCCTGCATCCCTCCTACCCTACTCCCACAGTGCCCCCAGTACCAGCCCCGCCTTGATGTTCTTTCAGGAGCCAAATTCAAATTCTACTGGCAGCCCCGACACTCCCGGGGGGGTGGGGTGGGGAAGGGAGGGGTAGGAAAAGTCCCATCAATGTCCTGAGAGGAGGAGCAAGAGGCGGTGTACCAGGATGTGAGATGTCTGTGGGCAAGGTGCCTGCTTAGTCCAAGAGGGACCATGGGAACTGGACTGTGGCCAGATGCCCCTTCCCTCCAACAACTCCATCTCCACATGAGCTGGGGCTTCAGAACTTTGGCAAAGTGTGGGGACTCTCTCTACTCGATTCCTTGTCCCAAACTCTTTTAGTGTCTGTTTCTTTTCTCCCCTCTTCCTTCCCTGGGGTTGGAACAGCTGTTCAGAGACCCCACCATGACTCATTCTCTTCTCTTTCTCCTCCTACCCCCTCAATTAACCCCACCTTTCCCAGTCCAGTGAGGTAGTATTGAGTCCCAGCTGCAGATGGGGCAAGCTTTCTTTTTAGCTGGAACAAGCTGCTGCCTTTAGCGCCCAGTCTCACTAGTGTCCCTGGGCCCCTCCTTCCACCGACCTAGGACTTTCTACTCTCTCCAACCCACCCTGGGAAGCTAGGGAGCAGATAAAGTTTCATAACCTTATAAGATTTTAGTTTAAGTTTTACTTCGTGTCCTTGTTTCAGAAGGTAGTAAAAAGACAGCTGGTTCCCCTTGACCCAATCCTGTGGATTTTTTCAGTTACTCCAGCAAGGCCATGCTCCCTCCTGAAATTGGCCTTTCTTCATAAGAAGCAGAGGTACAGAATTCTCAAGATTCATGGGCACCTGAGTTCCTCCCCACTACCCCCTTGCAGGTTTCCCATCCCCCTCAAGATATTCATGGATGGATGAGAGGAGCTGACACTGATCTTCCCCTCTGGGATCACCTTTTCTTCGGCCATGGAGGAAGCCCTGTTGCCCCTGGCCATGACTTCTGACCCCAGGCCCTTTAATCAACAACTCCCAGAGCCTCCAGACCCAAGATGTGCCTTGGAACCCCAGGACAATCCTGAACTGGCACCCGCCCTGGTGTGTGCTCTTTGCTGCTGCTTTGGAATCATCTACTGCTGCTTCGGTGAGGGCAGGGCCAGGATTCTGGGGGGCAGCTGCCCAAAACTGTCACCCTCAAGGATGATGCCAACTTTCTCCTTTGTTCCTGGGCCATCTCTATTTTTCTGTCAGGGGATCCCTACCTTCAGTGAGGCCCATGCTGCTCTTGCCAGCTTTTCTTGTCCACACCCTATATCCATGCCCTCTAGCTCTGACCCCTGACAATTCTCACTTGCCTCTCCCTTCCCCCTACCTCAAAACTCCATTCCCACATTATCCTCCATGTTTAAGTCTTCTTCAACCCTTCCCCAATAACCTGCATTGGCCTGTGCTGATTTCTTCCTGTCTACCATCCCTGGAAGTACTAAACCTTCCTTCTGTATTTACTCCCTGCAATGTATCCATCTTACCTCCTGATTTTTTTCCTCCCACCCCCTCACAGTGTTTGGAAGATCCCTGCCTTTCTTGAGATGATCCCTTTCTGCCCCTTGCCTTGAGGTCCCTGGGCTGCTGCTCCTGTCTTCTGCCCCTCTGATTAGCCACTCCTCTCCTTTCTAATTCATCAGAGCTGTCCCTGTAGATGTCTACTTTCTGTCTCTCAGTGCCTCCTGCCTCCCTTCCCAGGCTACCGCTGCTTCAAGGCAGTAATGTTTCTCTCGGGCCTGTTGTCGGGAGCTCTGGTGATCTTCCTGCTGTGCCACAAGGAGCGAGTGCTAGAGACACAGCTGAGCCTGGAGGTGAGCGCGGGCATTGCGCTGGGCATCGGACTCCTCTGTGGCCTGGTCACCATGTTGGTTCGCAGCGTTGGGCTCTTCCTGACTGGTCTCCTGCTAGGCCTGACCCTGGGTGCCGGGGCCCTGCTGGGCACAGAGCCCATCTACCAACCACCTTCAGCCTGGGTGCCAGCTGGGGGGTTGGTGGGGCTGGCACTCCTGGGAGCCCTGCTCACGCTTCGGTGGCCACGTCCATTCACAGTTCTGGGCACAGCCCTGCTGGGTGCTGCAGTGCTGGTGGCCTGTGCTGACTACTTCCTAGAGGGGCTGGCACTGGGCAGTCGGCTGGGCCAACGCTTGCAGGCACTTCCAGCCTTGCCTCCTCTCTGCTGGTATAGCTGGGTCTTGCTGGGCACCTGGCCAGCCCTGGGGGCCCTTGGGGCCCTGGCCCAGTGGAAGCTCATGGATGAGGAACATGGAGGCCACGCCAATGGTGAGTTAGTGCCATGGTACAGAAGCAGCCAACCTGTGCCTTCTCATGTCCCCAGTTTCCAGACTTGACAGGGCGGTGGCGGGAAGGGGGGTGGGAATGGGGAAAATATACTTAAGGGTGGCAGTGTCCGAGATGAATGAGGTAGGGCATTGAAAGGACGTTAGAGTTGGAGGAGCCAGCAGTTTGGGTAAGAATGAGGAAAAATTGTCAGAGGAAGCAGAGAGGAGTTAGTTCCTGGGGACTGTTATGGAAGGAAAGAAAGGTCTCAGGGAAGTCCAAGAGGAAAGTGCAGGAGGGTTTCAAAGAAGAGTTTCTTTCAGAATAGCCAGGGAGGAAATGAGGTTTGAGAGAGTTACAATAGGAAGATCAAAGGGGTTTCTGTAGAGGGTAAAGGTGTTAGGGGGTAGAATGCAGGGTCTCAAGGGGCCTCCCTGAGTCTGTATGGCCCCCTCCCAAGCAGTGGTCTTGAGCCACCAGCGAAGGCATCTTCAACTCCTTCGGATCCGCCAGCAAGAGGCCAAGTTGCACCGGACATCCGCTGGGGTGGGGCTCTGTGAAGGCAGCTACCGGCGCCAGCTTCCCCCCAATACCCGGAGCCCCGCTGATAGTCTGGCTCCCGTGAGTGAGGGGAGGGGCACACCTGGGGATGGGGCAGAGGGCACATGGGGATGGTTGGGGTCAGGGTCAGGGGTGGGGGGTTCTGACCCAGGCCCTACCTTCTACCCTCTCTGCCCTGTGCCTCTCCAGAGTTATCTCCAGAGCCTTCGAGAGCGCCAACTGGGACCAGGCCCCCAGGCCACAGCCCCCCACACCATCCTGGACCTGGATTCTGACTGTGGTTCCACTGTACCCCTCACCACACCTTCTGGTTCCACCCGGACCTGAGCCTAAACCTGATGCTTCGACCCCTAGCAAGGGCCTTGGAACACCAAGTGTGCAGGGCCTGAACCCACAGGACCCGCACACAAACTTCCCCACCTCTGTCACTGGGGATAGAATCTGTACTCCAACCCAGACCAGTCCTGTAGGGATATGTTTCAGGGACAGATAAAGGGGAATCTTGTAGGGAGGGGAGAGGAATGGAAGGCTGAATACCTACCTCTGTCCAATTATAGAGGTGCCCTGCCCCTAGAGTAACTGGCTTCCTAATTCCCTCGAAACCAAGGAGGGCCCTTACCCAAAGAGCCTTTTACATACTTGCCTCAGTGTGCCTCACGATGGTAGATTAGGGGGTTTTGTTGTTGTAGGACCTACAGAAAACCAGGTAGCTCCCTAAAGCACTTGATAGCTATTTGATGGGGAGAAGGGTACAGAGGAGCTCCTGGCTTCCATAGGCTCAAGTCCCGTTCTCCTACCTCATTTGGGAATACAGTCCTCCATGGTGCTTCCCTTTCTCTCCTTAATGTGGGGAAGACCACGGGACAATGCATGGCACAGAACCTGCCTCCCCCCACAGCTGTCTACTTCTCCAAGGGGAGACCATTGGCACACATGCCAGAGTCTTGCCCTTTTGCCCAAAGCAGCCTGGTCTTCACCGCTGCATGGGAGACAAGTGCCTTCTCTGCTTCTCATTGTAGGTGATGCTCATCTCTTTCACTAGAACTTTATCCCAGCCACTAACCCATTATAACTCCCTCCTCTGATTTTCCTGCTCAGAGTCTGTTCCCTGGTTCCCTGGACAGCATGAAGGAAGATGTGTTCCTCCCCTGGGCAACAGAGCTATGATGGGAGGGAGGAAGAATATGGAGCATGTGAATAAAAAGGCATTGAACACTGAACCAGGGGGTCCAGCCTCTGCTGTTGCTGCTCTTTTCTTTCTCTGCACCCCCAAACATTAGCCAGACTGATAAGTCCTCTGTCCCCTAAAGATCTGATATGGCTATCCTCACCAGACTGGACTACCGGACTCACAGCTACACACACACATAGCCAGAGGAAGAGCTGTTCAGTCCTCTTTAATGAACATGGAGTTAGCCTTTATTAAGCACAGATGTGCCAGACATTGTGCTCTGCACTTCACAAAAAGTATTTCATTTAATGCAAACACCCTGCAGGACTAGTATTAACCTTATTGAGCAGATGGGGAATCTGAGGTTCAATGAGGTTCATTAACTTGCCCAAAGTCATAAGCAAGTAAATGTGATTCTTAAAGGGTTCCAAAGCCCTTACTCATTTTACTGGCCATGCCATTTTCAGGCCGTGTCCTGAGGGATGCCTGCCTTCTACTGCTGTCTTCCAGAAAGTCGATAACACAGTTGGAAGGTGCTATGTAGGATGAGCGAAGGAATGTATAGAGTTGGGAGCTGACCCAGAGTTAAGGAGTCACTGCCTAGGAGGGCAAGAGCACAGAGGAGTGGTGGCCGGAGCTGGGACCTTTCAAGCCCTGAAGTCTATTGTTCATTCCCCCTGACGCAGCCCTGCAGGCTAGGGAGCAGACATTTGACTCCTCTCAGGCCTCCTGGCCGGTGACATTACCAGGGAATGAAAGGGTGGGGGAGCCTGTGGCTGAGGGGCTAATGTCCAAGATAGGGTCTCTGGGTGGGTGGTCAGTGTTCAAGGTGGTACCTATGGCTGAGGAAGTGGAACCCAAGGTGGTTCCTATGGCAGAGTGGTCAGTGCTTGAGGATAAAGAAGTGGCATCTCCACCTGACAGAGTGGGGTCTGAGGTCTGGGGATGACAGTGCATCCAGTGGTGGGCAGTATCTCTGGGATAGCCTTTATCTCCTCGAAGCTGCCTGTTGAGGCGCCAGTATTGTTTACCCTTGAAGAAATAGACCTGGCCATCCCGCCAGCTCATAGCAGCAGAGGGCTGGTTTGGCGCTCCGGTAAACAAGCCTTTGATTGGTTTAGGGTAGTGGCTGAAGTCCGTTCGGGCCAGCTCATCCCACTGCCAGTACCCGGAGCCCTAGGAGTAGGGTGGGTAGGGAGAAGAAGAGGATAAGGAGAGAGCTTAAGTATCCCCAGATCTACCCCCGCTGCAAATGACCTCCCTTCAAGAGCAAGTCTGCTTCTCAGTGTGAGGTAGCCCACCTCTCCTAAGAAGGGATTTGCCCTTGCTTTGAACTTTGTACCTTAAAGAGGAACACCTTTTGGTTGAAAGGCCAATAGAGAGCTGCATCCAGGTTGGGTTCTACCCTGTTCAGCTTCTTGGGGAAGCCAGGAGACATCTTGAAATTAATATAGCGCCACACCTTGTCTCCTGAGAGCAGGTAAGGAAAGAACATGTTATGTCTGTCTCCAGGTGATAGCTTTTGGTTCTCCCATTCCACCCTTCCAGAAACTTCTCATCTCTTCCTCCCTTTTATGGCTTCTTTAATTTTAGGCCCTCCTCAGGTAACACACCATAAAACAGTCTCTTTTACCCTTAAAGAAGTGAATCCATTGTGTTCGAGGAGAGTAGACAGCAGCATCTAGGTTTCCTGGGAGCCCCTCCCAAAGGGCAGACACTTGGAACAAGGGACCCAGCCCTGAATCGGTCACTGTCCACACGTAGTTCCCCTTGAAGGCATAAGTCTTCCCGCGGGGCCCTGAGGGTAAAGTGTGGACAAGTCAAAAAGACTTGGGTCAAATAAAGACTTACGGGCTCCGCAGGCAGGCTGATAATTTGCTCTCCTCCCACAGTCTGGGCCTCAAAACTTCATTCAACTTTAATTTAAAGAGAGGATTAAGGTAGAGAAGGAAGACTCCGTGTTCAGCCTCTTTGTTATTCAGACCAATTCAGCTCTGATTCACTCAATAAAACAAAAACCCTGCAGATAGCTCACCTTTGGGGACCTCACCTCCCATTCCAAGTAGTTTCCAAGTTGTCCTTCCATGCAGGTATGATACCTTCTCTAATAAACATTCTAGGAAATAGAGTTTTCTTCACCTTGCTATATTACCAGATATGTTTTGCTGGCCCTTATAGCGAAGCCACTGAGGTAAATGCCCACCTAGCCCACCTTTAATTTGGCTCTGAAGCCTTCCTCTCCATGCCACGTGCCTTCTTCCATGGCCACTAACCTCTGTCTGGTATCTAACTTCTTCTGCTCATTCCCATCTGTCCAGGTCATTCCCATCTGTCCAGGTCTCAAGATCAGTGGGCTGCTGCCACTGCCTGCCTATAGCCTGGAGGGGAAGGGCCTCACCCAACATCATGGCATCCAGTTCACCACTGCAGGGGTCTGGCATGGGACTGGGTTCTGTGGGTACATGTGGTACAGTGGGGAGCTCCATCTCTTCTTCCTCATCTTCTGTCTCTGGGTTCTTCTTCCCTGCAAGGCCACATAATGCTGCTCAAGGAGAGAACTCACAGCACCTGGCCTCCCCACTCTTCTACAAGTTTGCCTCAGAATCCCCATAGAAAGTGGAAAAGGGAATCCTAGAGAATTTCTCTTGGTGGGAGGCAAGATTGTATTGATATCGACAGGAGACACATTTTAGTTTTGAGAGGCACCAGAAAGGAGGAAGTTTGCTGGAACACTGATTCTTCTTCATCCCCAAGAACGGGTAAGAGGAGAGAGAGGCCTGAAAGGAAGGTCAGACATGGAAGTGTCAGAAAAACAACTCCTGAAAATGAAGAAGCCTAAATAACTGGGCAAGAGGAAGAGAAAGAAGCCAAGTCATTTCCCACCGTGGAGGTTAGACCAGTCTCTTCAGCCTGAAGAGATGCTGGTCACACTGACCTCAGGATCACTAGGGGTCATGATTAGCCATAACCTGAGGGAAAAAACTAACCGTAGAGAGCCTGAATCCCTGCCACATCATCTGGGTGCAGCTTGAAGTGGGGCCGGTAGCCAGCATAGACAGGGGCCATGAGGGCCTGGGTATATCGAGAGTGCCCAAGCCCCAGGGCATGGCCCAGTTCGTGGGCTGCAATGATGCGCAGATTCACCCCTTGGTAAGTCCTCTCAGTCCAGAGTTCATCTTCATCAAAGTGCACACTGCCCAGCTCTGGGATGTCAGCATGGGCCAGGACCCTCCCTGGACAAAGACAAAGGTGGATAGGAAGGAGGTCAGAGTCTCCTAGGCTAAAGTGTCCCCTGCATGTTATAAACCCCAATTTCTCCATTCCCTTAAATTTCCAACTGTATTCAGTCAATTTTCACCTCCCCTTGTCATCACCCAGTTCTCTCTGCGTTGCCCATCCCTCTGTCTCTATACTTCTCAACCACTCTCTTCTCTCTGGCCCAGTTCTCTCTGAGGGGTGTCTTGAGCAGGGGAACTTAAACCAAGGACTAAAGCATAAGCTTCAAAGAGGAAGCTTGATAAGACCCCAGAGAGGTGACCAGCTGCTCTCTGAGAGAATATTAGAAGGTGGTTAGAGAGTGTGGGGTACAGTTAGGCATAGGGAGCAACCTGAACATTAATGTTGCAGAGTCACTGGCTCAAGGGGACAGAGATCATCTCAAATGTCTGTGAGGTGGGAACGGAGAGCTGGTGCCTACCAGGCCCATCAAAGGAATTGGAGCAGTATGGTGTCTGACGGCCATGGAAGGAGAGGCGGATGTCAGCGAAGCCAGCCTGCACCTCCCGGAAGGTCAGGGGGGCCACATTGCTCCAGTACTGGAAGGCTTGAAGCAGGGCAGCCCGGGCTGTGTGGGGTGGAAGGGTGGAAGGCAGGTTCAAGATGCGGAAGGTCAGGTGCTTCTTTCTCCAGCGGCCTGATTATTGGACGGAAAATAGGTTAGAAACAGATCCTCTGCCAACCCCAAAGAGCTCCCCTGAGTCTAGGCATTCGCTCAAAAGAGTTATGTGTCCAGGCAGGCAATGATCAGTTAATCACCAGGTGATCATCCATTCAACGCTGAGCTGGACCAGCCTGTCCCAATGCCACCTGTACTCCAGAGCCCTTCCACAGCCTCCTTTCCCTCCCTTTCCCAATCTCAGTCCTCACCCAGCAGGAGGTATTTAAGGGTCTTCTGGTTGAAGGGGTCCTCCAGGCCACAACGGGGCTGCCCCATGCGGGCCCTTGTGGCATCATCCAGCTGACCTGAGACTGGCAGCTCAGATGCTTCCTGAAAAGCTCTGAAAAGAGGGAGAGGGATGGGCCCAGCAGGGCAGGGGAGTCTGGAATGACTGAAAACTGGAGATAGCTCTTTGGCCCCTTCTGCCCAGAGTGGTAGGTGAGAATGGCACAGGATCTCTGAAACTGATGGGGTCACTCCCGTAACCAGTCTTCATAATTAGGACTTTCTCTTCTGTTCTGCAGAAATAGCAATACTCCAGCTTCACCTCCCCATCTTCAGTCTCTTATCTGTGTAAGGTTTCCCTCAGGTGTAGCTTTCTTCCCCTACTGCAATTTCTAAACTTCTTGTGCTTTGGGGAAGTGCCCTGCCCCCTGCTCTGGAAACTCTCCCACCACCGGTCCAACCTGAGAGCCTGTCCTCCCTCAGCCTTCTCCTCCTGGCTGGACTCCCCTCCCAGCCTAGCCTGCTCTGGGGCAATTTCCAAGCTCAGGCCCTGCAGGCGCTGCGGCTTTTCAAAGAACTATGAACGCAGCTGAGAGCAGAAAGAAAAACTACCCATTAGATCCAAAATAGGAAAAGAAAACTTCAAAATAGAAATAAATGCTGAATTAAATGTCCACAAAAAGCAACATCATCCCAACAACTCAACTCCAAATCAACTCGACTCATAGTTTTATCTGTAAATTATGCTTCATGTGGGATGTCGCTAATAGTGTATTGGATACAATGTGGAATGGAGCCTCCAAAGGGATGCTCAGGGTCTAGGAAGATCCAGTGACTGCTCCTCATCTTTGGATCCCCATCTCATTCCATGCCCCACCCCCCTGAGAGTGATAGCAACCCATTCCCTAGCTCCCCAACATGGATTGGGGTCAGGCAGAAGTGGGCCTGGTGAGAAGAAGGGATGGAAAAAGAAGGTGGAAAGATGACCTTGCAACCTTGACCCTTAATAAGGCATGTGCCTTATAACCTCTCACCTCAGAGCCTCCATAATATCTTCTGGCCTGAAGTCATCAGGTCCTTCTAGAGGCTTCTGCAGGTACCCATATTGCAAGAGGTAATCCTATGATGGGGGTCACAGTAAGCAGAATAAAAGGGGAATGAGTTTCAGGGTAAAACTTCTCAGTGGCCTAACAGACCAATGAGGATAGGAAGGGGCAGACATAGAAGGACTAAAGGAAGGGCATCTCAAGGAAGGGGCTCAGGTGGAACAAAGGCAAGAAGTATGAGATGTGTAGGAGTAGATCATGGAGCAGAAGAAGGAAGAGAAAGGCAGGTTGAAGGTCAGGAGGGAGGCTTGGGTGGGACTGTGGCGTAGTACCCCAATCCCTTCCTGGGCCTGGGTCCCTCCTTCCCTGGAGGACTCACCACTGCTGTCTCTTTCCCTGCAGGCCCCAGGGCCCGGCCTGAGACTGTCATAGGGAGTAAGAAACCCAGCCACAGCCACAGCCACTGCCAGTCCATGGTCGAAC
Organism: Mustela erminea; assembly: GCF_009829155.1. NCBI lineage: Eukaryota > Metazoa > Chordata > Mammalia > Carnivora > Mustelidae > Mustela > Mustela erminea. The sequence goes on from NC_045619.1 coordinate 92,369,388, forward strand.
CAGGCAACAACTCCAGAGGCCGTCTGGGCCTTCTGCCCTGAGATCTCTGGGAACTTGGGGGAGCAAGATTGGGCTGGGGGGGGCCTCCTGCCTCCAGTTCTTTCCACTCTCCAGTCTCTGGCCCTCTTTATAAAACTTCAGAGGAGGGAAATTGGGGGGAGTGGCAGTGGGAGGTGACTCAGTCCAGAGATATGTTGCAATTCACCATTAACCCCTGTCCTGCCACAGAGTTTCTGTCAAGAAGAGCCCCCAACAGAGTCCATTCCCACAGAGTCCTCCCCTGAAGATGGGAAGACTTTTCACACTGTCCTGGGGGTGAGCATTGTGGCAGGAGGAGAAGCAGAATCCCAGCAGAGACCAGGATAGGGACCATGACTATCCCCTGGAGTTGGACATTCTTGTGCCCCAGGAACCTTGGGGCAGCAAACGCCTCATCTTCAACCTTCATGGGTCCCTGTCTGTACAACGATAGGAAAAAAAAAAAAAAAGCTAAACTAAACTAAAGAGGAAAGAGGAAGGGAGGAGCTTAGGTGCTCAGGTTTCAGGACCCTGGAATTATGACCTGAACCAAAGGGAGCAGATTTACCGACCAAACCACTCAGGCATCCATTTGTTTGGTTTTTGTTTTGCCTCTTGTTTTTTGTTTTTGTTTTTGTTTTTTGGCCATTTTTTTTTATAAAAGGAAATGGAGACCCAGAGAGGGAACTTGACTGAGCACATGAAGCTCCCAACTGATTTGGCTAGATTCAAATCACTCTACTGACTCCATAACCTATCATAACCCATACTCTTTCCATCCACCACACTGATGATTCTCAGTTTTGGTTCTTCAAATGTTTAGGAGCCACTAAGGGTTCCACTCTCATTTATGCGTCACACATTTGCATATCCTTCAAATGCACGAAGAAGTAAGGATAGGACTGGGAGAAAGGGTTACTGAACTCACGTTCTCAGTAGGACCCCAATGCCAAGCCCTTTTGTATATGCTATGCTGTAAGACTGGCAGGCTTTAAAGGGGAACGCTGCACACTCGTGGGTCATAGTGGGGGATACTCCTGACTCATATTGTTGCCCTTGATGATGCTGAGCCCTTGACCCACCCAGCCCTCAACTGGGTAATAATAAGGTGACTAAGTCCCAAATGGCCAGTGACAGGCAAGGAAGGACAGAGACCTTCTGACCGATAAGTGACAAAGGCCATGACTGAGGCCATCATCAAGGCAGATGTCCCCAGGAAATGACGGGGTTTAGGAACCAGCTCTCCTTTCACTCAGCCCACTGCAGGGTTCTTTCGCAACCTTGTTCTCCCCCCCTCTTTCCACCCTCACTCCCTCCTTTTTTGAGAACAGGACATGGCCCAGTTGAAAATTATAACTTTTTTCTGATTAAAGTTTTCTCTTGGGTGCCTGGCTGGCTCTGTCAGTTAAACGTCTGTCTTGGTCTCAGGTCCTGATTCCAGGGCCCTGGGATGGAGTTCCACATCATCAGGCTCCCCCTTAGGGGAGCCTGTGCTCCCCCTGCTTGGGCTCTTTTGCTCTCTGTCAAATACATAAATAAACAATATCTTTAAAAATAAATAAATAAGTAAAATTTTCTCTTTTCTTCAATAAAAGTTGTTCTTTGCTCATTGTAGTAAATTTGGAAAATACCAAAATAAACAAGGAAGAACATGAAAACCACCAGTAAATGTTACCCAGAAGAGAATCACTAGTAACAATTTGACCCATTTTCTTGCAACTCTGTGGCTTTGAGTTCAGCTCTAGCTCTAGCCTGTCCAGACTCAGCCCCTAGGGACTGGGGCTGGAATGGAAGAGAAAACAATAAGAAATAGGGGCACCTGAGTGGCTCAGTGGGTTAAGCCTCTGCCTTCGGCTCAGGTCATGATTTCAGGGTCCTGGGATCGAGTCCCGCATCAGGCTCTCTGCTCAGCAGGGAGCCTGCTTCCTCCTCTCTCTCTCTCTGCCTGCCTCTCTGCCTACTTGTGATCTCTCTCTCTCTCTCTCTCTGTCAAATAAATAAATAAATAAATAAATAATCTTTTAAAAAAAAGGCAGGATAAAAAAAAACAATAAGAAATAATAAAACAACAACAACAATAATAATAGTGATGATGATGGAGGAGGGACAGGAGTTGAGACTAAGGGGGAAAGAGTAGGATACAGACAGGGAGGATGTGAGAGAAAGAAGTAAGATGAATGTGATAGCTGATCTCCTTCCCTTTAGGCACCTCATGTGAGGGGTTAAAAAAAAAAAGGAGCAGGGAAGACACTTCAAAACCTGTGACAATATGTTAGTGAGAGATGATTACAAAAGGTGGGCACTCACTCTGGCATGGAACCACATCTAGATACTAAGGAGCCAGGAGAGAATAGAGTAAAATAGTAAAAGCTGCGAAATAGTTTACTTCATTTACCTTCAACAACAGGGCTGGTATTAATACCTTCTTATGGAAAAAGAAACTGAGTTTCTGATAGGTTGCTTCAGGTCACACAGCTAGGAAGCAGTTGAGCCTCAGGCTCAACCTGTGATGATCTTTGCAGCCTCCCAAGAGTTTCCGCAGGCACCCAGACAAAACCCCCTAGAGCCAGGAGCTGCAGGGGGGCACATGGGGAAGGACAGATGACTAACCAGTCCCCTAATGACATCGTGGCCACCCCTATCCACCAACCCCCCACCCCTTGAGCCAGGCTGACCCAGCTCTTTTGCCCTCTGAATTTGTCACCTCTCCCTGCAGGAGATATGGGGATGTGGGCAAAGGGTTAGGACATGTTCTCTGCCTGCCCCCAAAAGAGAACTTGATTTTGAGGGAAAGAACTCCTGCATCCTTTGGCTTGCTTGCTCCCTTCCTGCAAACTAGTTTCCCTCTCTATCCACAGAATGTGGTCGTACAGTTGTGTATGGAAATATTTTTAGTTAAAATATTTTAAACCATAACAGGAGGAAGTAGGTTAGATTCTTAGAGTATTTTCCAGTGATGGGGGTGGGAGGAGGGTAATAGGGCTATGGGTTGTATGGCAAAGGTTTGTCAGGAGTCTCTTAGTCCAAGAAAAGTGGGTCTCTAAAACCACCACCCACCCTCTCTGACAGCCACCCTTACCCGAATGGGGTGGCCCCTAGAGGTGGACATCCTGGTGTAAAGCGCAAGTCTGGGACCTGAAACCGGAAACTGGAGGTGAGAAAAACTTAAGTTATAACTCACCAGCCCAGACACTGCTCTTGATTTAGAGAAATGCGGTCTTAGCTTCTGGCCTGTTTCCCCTGAGCCCTGAGGGAATCAGGAGAGAGGGAACTTTCCCTGGCTGAATGTGATTGAGTTTTCCAAGCTGTTACCCTGGAAACCTCTGTTTTTAAGAGGACCCTCCCCCCAACACACACTCCTTTAGTTAATCATGAGTTCCTAGAAGCCAGATGGGAAACGATGGCCTGGGTTGGGCACAGCTGGAACCGGTTAGTGACAAGAGAAGTGGGAGGGGTTTGGGGATGGCTCAGGGGCTGCACTAGTACATTCTGTTCCCAGGATGCTCCAGACTTCCGCAGGCGCCTACAAACACTTCCCCATCACAAACATTTCCACCCACCTACAGCTCCTCAAACACACACGTACTCAGGCACTGGCCCGAACTGGCTCAGTTGAGAGGATATCAGACCAAATCCTTACGTTCTCCCGTTCTCCAGTTCCTGTCGAAGTGTGAGGAAGACCAAGATCTGCTCCTTGTTTCCAGTGTACAGGAGAAAGTATCATCCCCCAGGACTCTTCTAGAGATTGCTGGAGGCTTCTGCTGGTTATCCCATTGCCCAGTACAGTGCCAAAGGGATGCTTGAAGGGATCAATTCTAGCCTCTGGAGTAAGGAGGGAGTAGAGGAATAAGAAGCTCAAGTGGGGCACCTGGGTGGCTCAGTAGGTTGGGTGCCTAAGTCTTGATTTAGACTCGGGTTATGATATTGGGGTCTTGGGCTCAAGACCCTGCCTCAGGTTCCACGCTCAGTGTGGAGTCTCCTTGTCCCTCTACCTCTGCTCCTGCCCCCATGCTTGCACTCTCTCTCTTTCAAATAAATGAAATCTTTTTTAAAAAGTTATTAAAGGAGAAGGAGTGCCCGGTGGCTCAGTTGGCTGAGTGGCTGTCTTTGGCTCAGGTCATGATCCCGGGTCCTGAGATCAAGCCCCTAGTCAGGTTCCCTGTTCAAAGGGGGAGTCTCCTTCTCCCTCTGCCTCTCCCTCCTGCTTGTGATCTCTTTCCCTCTCTCAAATAAATAAAATCTTTTAAAAAATAATTAATTAAAGGGGAAAAAACTTAAATGTTCTTTCAGCATCTAGGATGATAGGGAAATGATGGTTAACACAAAGGATTTTTGCTCCTTCTGGAAATGACTGCTTTTTTCTTAATGAAAACCAAACTATCTTTATTGTTTTTCCCAGTGGCAGTGAGATGTGGGGAAGTACGTTGGCTGCCTGCGCTCACTTTGTGACCCCGAGAAACAGATCTGTCCTCATGTTTGGGAACTTTCATGAGCCCGGAAAACTCATGTTTGGATCCCTTTTTTATTGGCAAAAGCCTTTGATAGGGTGTTGGCAAAGGAAAGAGTTCAGCACTGACTTCCCCTTTTGAAAAGGGTAGTAACTGGATGGGGGATGGAGACCTAGGAATAACCCAATTCTGCTTCTGCCAGGCCAGCAACTGCAGAGAGGACTAGTGGGGTAAGAAAGCAGCCCTTAAGGGTGGAGGCACATAGGGAGAAGGTTCTCCTTTGTGCCCCTTGTTTTGTTCCTAACTTACTTAAGAAGGATAGTGGAGGGTTGACCAGTGTGGTTATATTTTTGTTTTTTAGTGAATTCATTAATTTGACAATGGGGGAAGGATCAACATAGTAAACAAGTGTATCCTGCATATAGTGAGCAAGAAAGAGATAAGGATTTTATTTTTTAAAGATTTTGTTTATTTATTTGACAGACAGATCACAAGTAGGCAGAAAGAGAGAGGGAAGCAGGCTCCCCGCCAAACAGAGAGCCCAATGCGGTGCTTGATCCCAGGATTCTGAGATCATGACCTGAGCTGAAGGCAGAGGCTTAACCCACTGAGCCACCCAGGTGCCAAGAAAGAGCTAAAGGATTTTAAAGCATCAAAGGGGCAAGGGGTACCTGGGTGGCTCAGTCAGTTAAGTGTCTGACTCTTGACTCTGGCTTGGGTCCTAATCTCAGGGTCATGAGATTGAGTACCACAACAAGCCCCATGTTGAGTTCCCTGCTCAGTACGGAACAGGCTTGAGAGTCTCTCTCTCTCTCTGCCTCTGCCCCTCCCTGATCCTGTGCTTGCTCTCTCTAAGGTAAATAAATAAATCTTAAAAAAAAAAAATAAAGCATCAAAGGGGCAAAGTTCCAGTTTGAGTTCAAGCTGCAAGCAGGTTTGGCATAATAAGCATTATCTGTAAGTTGTGAAAGAAGTTTTTGAAATGGGAAACAGAAAAAGATAATTGAGAAAGAAGACTGTTGATCCTAAAGAACATTATATTCTATATAATTTTGTGGGGTTTTTTTAGATTTATCTATGCACTTTTTTTTAGAGAGAGAGCATACAGAAGAGCACAGCGGGGGTGGCACAGGAGAGCACAGAGGGAAGCCAGATATTGATGGACAGAAGCACACCAGGAAGAAAGATTTGAGAGATGTTTGGAAACCAAGAGCTAGAACAGATGGAGAAATATCTAGTTGATCACTGGCCACAAATTAAGGCTGGTCCCTGACCAGAATAGCCATGATGGTCAATAAGATAAGAGAAAGAAATGATAAGCAAGCATGTTAGCCCTCTACTATGAGGTCAATGGGAAAGGCCAGTGACAAAAGAGTGTGAAAAAGAAGTGGGTAAAAAATTGGAGAGTTGAAGGAGCATAAGAAGCTAAACCTAGCTTGGTTTAATCTGTCATTCATTGCTTCACTTTTTATCAGTGAATTTATCAGTGCTTCTAAAACTTTTCCACCAATATTCCCCAGGTAGATAATGAAAATATATGGTCAGAGGGTAAAGGTATATGTACATAAATGCAGTGGTTACTTCTTTGGGAAATTTGCCCATCTCACAGTGATCACCCTTCTCTGTCCCCCTTCCACATGGTTAAATGGGTGACTGCCAGCAGCCATATTTATGCTCTGTAAAAACTCTACCGTCCAGACCAGCTAACTGAACCAGAGATATATAACTGAGTCAAGCAGTTTTACTCGCTCCACCCCCTAGGAACTGAGTCTGACAAAGAAGTAAGTTAGTCTCTTCATGTGACTGGATCTGAAACATGTAAAGCTCAGACAATGAGTTATGACTATATTTCCCCCCTCTGAGGACACAGAACCAGAAGAAGCCTATTGTTAGGAAAGCCCAAAACAGAAGGTCAGAGGCAAGATAAGAGGAGAGAGAGGAAGAACATGCCTGGATTCATGGTATTATCTCTTTGATGGTCCCACAAAACCAGATGCATCCTTGCTCTTGACTCTTTGTAACCTAATGTGTATGCTCAATAATGGCCCCAAAATATGTTCATGTCCTAATCCCCAGAACCTCTAAATATGTTCCCTTACATGGCAAAAAGGACTTTACAGGTGATAAAATTAAGGGTCTCGACATGGGGAAATTCACATGAAAAAGAAATGAATCAAGACACAGATCTTAATCAACTCAAAATGGATCATAGAACTAAATCTAAGCATAAAACTATAAAACTCCTGGAGAAAACACAGATGGCCTTGAGCATGACAAAGACTTTTCAGGGACAATGCCAAAGGCATGATGGATGAAAGAAAAAATTAATAAGCTGAACTTCAGTAAAATTTAAAATTTCTCCTGGGAGAAAGACAATGTCAAGAGAAAAAGAAGACATACCACAGGGTGATAGAAAATATTTGCAAAAGACACATCTGACAAAGGACTAGTACCTAAAATACACACACAAAAAAGAAAACTTTTAAAATTCAGTAATAAAATGGGGCATCTGGATGGTTCAGTCAGTTAAGCTTCCAACTCTTGTTTGCAGCTCAGGTCCTGATCTCAGGGTCATGGGATCAAGCCCTTGAGTCAAGCTCTGCATTCAGCAGCAAGTCTGCTCAAGACCCTCTCTCTTCTCCCTCTGCCCCTACCTCCCCTCAAATAAATAAATAAAATCTTATCTTAAAAAAAACCTCTTGGGGCACCTGGGTGGCTCAGTGGATTAAAGCCTCTGCCTTCAGCTCAGGTCATAATCCCAGGGTCCTGGGATCGAGCCCCACATCGGGCTCTCTGCTCAGCGGCGAGCCTGATTCTCTCCTCTCTCTGCCTGCCTCTCTGTCTACTTGTGATCTCTCTCTCTGTCAAATAAATAAATAAAATCTTAAAAAAAAAAAAAAAACTCAGTAAGGGGCACCTGGGTGGCTCAGTGGGTTAAAGCCTCTGCCTTTGGCTCAGGTCATGATTCCAGGGTCCTGGGATCGAGCCCCACATCAGGCTCTCTGCTCGGCAGGAAGCCTGCTTTCTCCTCTCTTTCTCAGCCTGCCTCTCTGCCTAGTTGTAAACTCTGTCTGTCAAATAAATAAATAAATAAATAAATCTTAAAAAACAAAACAACAACAACAAACCCGGAATGATTATGGTTTCTTTAAAAAAAAAAACCTCAATAATAAGAAAATAAACTACCTGATTTTTAAAAAAATGGGTGAAAGACCTAGACATCTCATCAGATAAGATATACAGATAGCAAGAAAACATATGAAAAGATGTTCAACATCCTATATCATTAGGGAATTACAAATTAAATCTATAAGTTATCACTACATACCAATTAGAATGGCCAAAATCCAAAATACTGGCAACACCAAATGCTGACAAATATATGGAGCAACAGGAACTCACATTCATCCACTGGTGGGAATACAAAATGGTCCAGTCACTTTGGAAGACAGATTGGCAGTTTCTTACAAAACTAAACATACTAGACAACCCACGGAATGGGAGAAGATATTTGCAAATGACAGTACAGACAAAAGGTTGATATCCAGGATCGATAAAGAACTCCTCAAACTCAACACACACAAAGCAGACAATCATATCAAAAAATGGGCAGAAGATATGAACAGACACTTCTCCAATGAAGACATAGAGATGGCTATCAGACACATGAAAAAATGTTCACCATCACTAGCCATCAGGGAGATTAAAATTAAAACCACATAGAGATACCACCTTACACCACTTAGAATGGCCAAAATTAGCAAGACAGGAAACAACATGTGTTGGAGGGGATGTGGAGAAAGGGGAACCCTCTTACACTGTTGGTGGGAATGCAAGTTGGTGCAGCCACTTTGGAGAACAGTGTGGAGATTCCTCAAGAAATTAAAAATAGAGCTTCCCTATGACCCTGTAATTGCACTACTGGGTACTTACCCCAAAGGTACAGATGTAGTGAAAAGAAGGGCCATCTGTACCCCAATGTTTATAGCAACAATGGCCATGGTCGCCAAACTGTGGAAAGAACCAAGATGCCCTTCAACAGACTAATGGATAAGGAAGATGTGGTCCATACACACTATGGAGTATTATGCCTCCATCAGAAAGGATGAATACCCAATTTTTGTAGCAACATGGACAGGACTGGAAGAGATTATGCTGAGTGAAATAAGTCAAGCAGAGAAAGTCAATTATCATATGGTTTCACTTATTCGTGGAGCATAACAAATAGTATGGAGGACAAGGGGAGTTAGAGAGGAGAAGGGAGTTGAGGGAAATTGGAGGGGGAGGTGAACCATGAGAGACTATGGACTCTGAAAAGCAATCTGAGGGTTTTGAAGGGGCGGGGGGGCGGTGGGAGGTTGGGGGAACCCAGGTGGTGGGTATTGGAGAGGGCATGGATTGCATGGAGCACTGGGTGTGGTGCAAAAACAATGAATACTGTTACGTTGAAAATAAATTAAAAAAAAAAACAAAACTAAACATACTCTTACCATACAATCCTGTAATCACATGCCTTGGTGTTTATCCACATGAAGCCAAACTTATGTCCACACAAAAACCTGCACATGAATGTTTATGTGCAGTTTTACTCATAATTGCCAAAACTTAGAAGCTAATCAAAACATCCTTCAGTAAGTGAATGGATAAATAAATTTATCTGGATAAATCTGGATAAATACATCCAGACTATGGAATATTTTTCAGTGGCGAAAAAAATGAACTATCAAACCAAGAAAACACATGGAGGAACCATGTTATTACATGTTAGCATATTACTAACTGAAAGAAACCAATCTGAAAAGGTTACATATTACATTCTGGAAAAGGCAAAACTACAGATACAGGTTGCCATGGGTTGGGGGAGGGAAGGGACAAACAGGCAAAATACAGATGACTTTTAGGGCTGTGAAACTATTTTGTGTGGTACTACAATGGTAGATACATGTCATCATACATTTGTCAAAACCCGTAGCACATTCAACAGCAAGAGTGAACCCTAGGGGCACCTGGATGGCTCAGTGGGTTGAGTCTCTGCCTTCGGCTCAGGTTGTGATCTCAGAGTCCTAGGATTGAGCCCCTCATCGGGCTCTCTGCTCAGCGGGAAGTCTGCTTCCCCCTCCCTCTCTGCCTGCCTCTCTGCCTACCTGTGATCTCTCTCTGTCAAATAAACAAATAAAATCTTAAAAAAAAAAAAAAGAGTGAACCCTAATGTAAACTATGGACTGCAAGTGATAATGATGTGTCAATATAGGTTCAATCAACATTGTTATCACTGTGATTGGGATGTCAATAGTGAGGGAAGTTTTGCATGTGTGGGGATAAGGGGTATATAGGAACTCTCTGTACCAAATCAGCCTTGCTGTGAACCTAAAATTGCTCTAAAAAAATAAAGTTTATTAATTTAAAAAATATTACTAGTGTATATATGGGAACAAATATAAGATGGCCCTTCCAAAGTTAGAAATAATATTACCCATTAATCAACGAAACAACCTTTTTTTTTTTTTTTTTTTAATTAGCACATATGGGGCAAATGGGTGGCTCAGTGGGTTAAGGCCTCTGCCTTCAGCTCAGGTCATGATCCCAGGGTCTGGGATCGAGCCCCGCATTGGGCTCTCTGTTCAACAGGGAGCTCGCTTCCCCCTCTCTCTGCCTGTCTCTCTGCCTATTTGTGATCTCTCTCTCTCTCTGTCAAATAAATGGATAAATAAAATCTTTTTTAAAAATTAGCACATATAATAGGATATTTCAAGTCAGTGAGGAAAGAATAGATTTTCAGTGAGTAGAATTAGGGTCACTATTTGCCATTGAAATAGAAAAGTTAGATCTTATGTCATTAAATGAACTCAAATAAATTGCACATCAAGCAGTGATTGAAAGGCAAGTTATTGGGCGCCTGGGTGGCTCAGTGGGTTAAGCCGCTGCCTTCGGCTCAGGTCATGATCTCAGGGTCCTGGGATCGAGTCCCACATCCGGCTCTCTGCTCGGCAGGGAGCCTGTTTCCCTCTCTCTCTCTCTCTGCCTGCCTCTCCATCTACTTATGATTTCTCTCTGTCAAATAAATAAATAAAATCTTTAAAAAAAAAAAAAAAAGAAAGGCAAGTTATTGAACCATAAAAATATTCTTTAAAGGTGTTCTTAAGCATGAAGCAAAACCCAGAAGCCATTATTATCAAATAAACATTTAAAATTCAGAAATAGGGACGCCTGGGTGGCTCAGTTGGTTAAGCAGCTGCCTTCAGCGTCCTGGGATCGAGTCCCACATTAGGCTCCTTGCTCAGCAGGGAGCCTGCTTCTCCCTCTGCCGGCCCGTTCTGTCTGCCTGTGCTCGCTCTCTCCCTCTCTCTCTCTGATAAATAAATAAAATCTTTAAAATAAATAAATAAATAAAAATAAAATAAAATTCAGAAATAGAGGGGGCCTGAGTGGTGCAGTTGGTTAACCGTCCAACTCTTAGTTTTGGCTCTATTCATGATCTTGGGGTCCTAGGACTGGACTCAGGGTACTCAACATGGGGTCTGCTTTTGAATCTCTTTCCTTCTCCTTCTGCCCCTCCTGCTCATGCTCTCTCTCTCTCTCTAAGGTAAATAAATGAATCTCCAAAAAAAAAATTGTAAATTCGGAAATAGAAAAAAAAATCAGTTTGAAAAGTTAAAAAAAAAGACAACCCAGTCAAACATGCACATAGAATACTCTCTCCTCGGGTGCCTGGGAGGCTCAGTGGGTTAAAGCCTCTGTCTTCGGCTCGGGTCATGATCCCAGGGTCCTGGGATGGAGTCCCGCCTGGGACTCTCTGCTCAGCGGGGAGCCTGCTTCTCAGTCTCTCTCTGCCTGCCTCTCTGCCTACTTGTGATCTCCGTCTGTCAAATAAATAAATAAAATCTTAAAAATAAAGAATATTTTCTCCTCAAAAATGCTAGTAAAGGAATAAAAAAGAAACAAACCCACAAGGACAAGGAGAATAGGAAAAAAGTCTGAACAGTCTATGGGAGATGAAACATTTTGGAAGAAGGAAATCCAATAGAGGAGGGACAACTTCATAATTTGGAACAAGTTGAAGCCTAAATACCCACAGTGGATGAAACCAATAAAAAGCCAACCAATTTACAACCCCAACCTACCCCCATTCCAGAAGCCTCAGAGCTTGGAGGCACCAGTCCCTCGCATGGCAGTGGAAAAGGACAGTTTATATAGTTTATATAAGATCCCCTTTCCCATGTTTCTGCAGCCAGATAACTTCCTCAGGGAACTTCCCAGGAGGAAATATGAAGTTCTTCCTCCAGAGAAATTGAGCCAGAGGACCCAGAGGAGAGCAGGACATGAAATCAGACTGAAAACAGGGGTTTAAGTGAAGGTCACGGTATTCATTTCCCAGGACTGCACTCTCAAATTACCATAAATTTAGTGGCATTAAAACAACAGAGATTTATTCTCTCATAGCTTGGAGAACAAAAGTTCAAAACCAAGTGTCAGCTGTCACACACCTTCCAAAGGCTCTAGGGAAGAATGTATTCCTTGCCTCTTCAGCTTCTAGATGCAGCTTATGGCTCCATCACTCCAATTTCGGTCTCGAGCTTCCTTCACATGGCCTCTCTCCTATAAGGATATGTGTAATTACATTAGGTCCACCCAGATAATCCAGTATAAACTCTTCATTAGATCATTAATTTTCTTACATCTTTCCATACAAGGAAATAGTCACTCTTGCTATATAATATTGACAGGTTCTGGGGACTAGAAAGTGAATGTGTCTTGTGGGGGATGTATTTTTTTGTGCCTACTGCAGTTGCTACACTGAAGCGTTGAGACCCCTTTTCCTTCCCAGCTGCTGGCAACCTAGAAGCCACAATTTGACCTACCACACAGAAAACTGGACTGTTCTCTGGAGATACTGAGTAGCTCCAGAGAAACTTACAGCTACTGATACTTGGGATTCCCTCAACAAAAAGTCAACCCATTGCCTGCTCACCCCACAATGAAACTTATCTATCAACAGACCTTTGAAACACACAGAGCTTCTAACTGTTTTTGGTTGTTTCTCTGTTTTTTTTTTTTTTCTTCAGTTACAAACTCTCAGATAAATGGACAGTCACAATTCATACTTCGCAAGGTAATCTGAGAAAAGCTTCCAATATGGAAAACTGAGACCAAAACAAACAACAGTAAAGGAAGGGCAGGACTTGGAAAAAAACAAAGGGACTAAACAACAGGAAATTTTTTTTTTAAAGATTATTTATTTATTTGACAGAGAGATAGCACAATTAGGCAGAGCAGCAGGCAGAAGGAGAGGGGGAAGCAGGCTCTCTGCTGAGCAGGGAGCCCGCTGTGGGGCTCAATCCCAGGACCCTGAGATCATGACCTGAGCCGAAGGCAGCTGCTTACCGACTGAGCCACCCAGGTGCCCCAGGAAAATCTTTATTTATATATATATATATATATAATTCATATCTTCAGAAAGATTAAAAAAACAATACCATGAAACAAGTACAGGATACAATTTTTAAAAAAAGATTTACTTATTTGAGAGCAAGCATGCATGTGCAGGCCAGGGGCAGAGGGAGACTGAGGGGGAGGGACACAGACTTCCTGCTGAGTAGGGAGCCCAAAGCAAGTTCAGTCTCACAACCTGAAGATCATGACCTGAGCCAAAACCAAGAGTCAAACACCTACTGACTGAGCCATCTAAGCACACCCAGGATTCTTTAAAAATCTTTAAAAATAAAATGAAAGTATTCATGAAAATTAAAAATTGGTAGCCAAAAAAAAAAAAAAATTCCCTTAGAAAAGTTCAAAGTTAAAGTAAATGAAATCTCCAAGAAAATAGAACAAAATGACTGACAATAGGATGAAAAGGCTGGGGCGCCTTAGTGGCTCAGTCCGTTGGATATCTGCCTTCAGCTCAGGTTGTAATCCCAGGGTCCTGGGATCCAGCCCTCCATCAGGCTTCCTGCTTGCTGGGGAGCCTGCTCTCCCTCTGCAACTCCCCCTGCTTGTTCTCTCTCTCTCTCTCTGTCAAAAATCTTTTAAAAAGATATGATGAAAAGGCACAGAGGTGTGTGGCTGGCTCAGTTGGTGGAGTGTGTGGCTCTTGATCTTGGGGTTGTGGGTTCGAACTCCATGTTTTGTGTAGAGATTACTTAAAAAAATAAAATCTTATAAAAAAAATAAAGAAGTGGGGCATCTGGGTGGCTCGGGTGGGTTAAGCCTCTGCTTTCGGCTCAGGTCATGATCTCAGGGTACTGGGATCGAGGCCTGCATCTGGCTCTTTGCTCAGCAGGGAGCCTGCTTCCCCCTCTCTCTCTGCCTACCTCTCTGCCTACTCGTGATTTCTGTATGTCAAATAAATAAAATCTTTAAAAAAAATAAATAAGGAAGTGTAAAGGCATAAAAGCCCAAGTATCAGTCCAAAAGAGATTCAATATTAGAAAGGGGAACAGAGAAATAAGGAGGAGGAAATTATTGACTAAATAATTTAAAAATATACCAATCACATCATCACCTTAAAGAGAGGATCCCGAAAGATTTTGATGAGAAAACACAGATCATGTATAAAGGATTGGGAATCAAATGACATCTGTTTTCTCAATGCAGCATTGAAGGCAGAAAATTTTGTTAGAAACATCTTAAATCTTAAAAATGAACATCACCTGCTACCAAACAGGTCTGATAGTTTTAAGACAACTGAGATAAACCAGGCAGCTTCTGAGCATGGAACAGAAAGCATATGTTTAGGAAATTCAGTGGAACCCTTGAGAAAAATTCCATAGTAAGAAAGTAGCCTTAATCTAGATAAGGGTCACCAACTCAGTCATAGTCTTTCATAAAAGTTAGTTTTACATGGCTTTCTGGTTTGTTGACATGAACATTACTTAATAAAAATCGGATTGCTAAAACTCTGATTCTTTTCCATCAAATTCATGTTACCCATATATATTCCATTAGTCATTTTCAATACTTCGACTTTCATTAAAAGTATCTATCTGAGTTTTAAGGGCACCTGGGTGGTTCAGTCAGTTGGGCATCCAACTCTTGGTTTCCACTCAGGTCATGATCTCAGAGTCATGAGATCGAGCCTCAGTTGGGGCTTGGCTCATCAGAGAGTCCGCTTGAGATTCTCTTTCCCTCTGCCCCTCCTCCACTTGCACACAAGCACATGCTCTCTCTCTCTCTAAAAGACATAAATAAATCTTTTTTAAAAACCTGATTTTTAAAAGAAGGATTGTAGGATATATAAGTCAATACAATAACCTCATTTGTCTAAATAAGCTATTAACACATTTGCTGCGGCATTATTTTTATTAATAAAATGTTGGAAATATTTTGAAGAGCCATCATGAGGGAACTGGTTAAATAGATATTGATACATAAAGGAATAAAGTACAAGCATTAGAAAGAGTGAAGTAGGGGCACCTGGGTGGTTCAACGGGTTGTGTCTGCCTTTAGCTCAGGTTGTGGGATCTAGACCTGTGTTGGACTCCCTGCTCAGTGAGGAATCTGCTTCTCCCTCTGCCTGTTCCTCCTCCCAACCTGCTCCTGTGTGCACTCTTTCAAATAAATGAATAAAATGCTTTTTTAAAAATGACGTAGCTCTAAATTACAGTATCATGAAAGATTTCCATTATGGTATTCAGTGAAAAAAGTAAGTTACAGAACAACATGTGTAATGTGAAACCATTTATGCAAAAAAGCAAAAATATAACCAGGTGGTTGAAAGTGTGAAAAGATATTTACCAGTATCTGAGGAGCGGCTGGAGAGAAGTCAATTTCTACTTTTTGCTTTATACCCGTCTATGATATTTGAAATGTTTTTACTCTAAGTATGAATCAGGTTGTAAAATAAAGAAAAATGCAAGCCTAGGAAAAGACAATAAACATACAAAAGGTACACATAGGAAAAGAAAATGGATATTTATATTTTTCATTATGATCCTTTAAAAATTTACTATGTTTAGAATTTTATATCATGGGATGTATTATATACACTTTTCAAATAAAGTAAATTTTCTAAAATACACACACAAAACAAAACAATGACAACAACAACAACAAAATGAAGCCAGAAAACAAAGATGCAATGCCTTAAAAATTTACATGGAAATTATTTTAAATTTAGAATTTGATACCCAAACCATAAACTAAGTGTGAGAGTAGAATAAAGGAAGGCATCTTCATGAATGTAAGCTCTCAAACAATGTATCTCCTATGTGCCTTTTCTCAGTAAAGGTGTTCTCTACCAGAAAGAGGAAGTAAGCCCAGAAAGAGGAAAACCTGAGATCAAGGACATGGGAATTTACACATGAGACAGGTGAAAATCATTCCTAGGATGATGTCAAAGAGAAGTCCCAGGACATCAGCTATGTAAGTGGTCCAGAGAGCAACCAGTCCAGACTAACAGGCACAAGGTAGGTTCCAGAGGATGTCACTAAGCAAAAAACAAACAAACAAAAAATGGAATCAATAGATTATCTAAGACATTCGATCTTGTGAAAAATTTCACCAAGAGATCACTGGAAGTTGTAGGAAGAATTGGGTCTAGCAGAACTGGGCAGAGGTAGACTTACCATGAAGCTAATGAATTTTAAGCTTCAGAGCCCCTCACCTACACAAATCCTTTACAAGGTTCTATGACTAATTTGTTCCAAAAGTATGTATTCTACTTAAAGGGATCTGTCAAAATGCATAAACTTCATATAAAACCTGTATGTCCCCTACTGGCGATTTTTCAAATTCCCTAATTCCTTCTGCAGTTGTTAGCTGTGATTTTTCTTAAAAAAAAAAAAAAAAAAAATTTTCCCAAGTTATCTGACTCTCCCCACCCCCCCACTTTCCTGAACTTTATTAAAGAAAAAGCAATGATGGTAAATCTCGAGAACATAGTCAAATTTCTAGGATTCTTCCCTTGAAAATGTGACATTTGATTTCCAAACACATGCCAGAGCATACATGGTTCCCAATTGTACTAAGTAGGTGAGAAACTGAAATCCTAAAACGTTCATCTTCCAACTTTCCCCCTTTGTCTTTGGATCAGCAATAATTGCCTGAACAGCTACTATGGCTTCATTAATTTTTGTCTGTAGCTCTCTGAGCTCTTCTATATGCAGCAATCGCAGAATTTGAGCAGCTTCAGTAGGAACTGCATCTCCTGTGTCAAAACCAAGAATATGTTTGTCTAAAGCAACAGGCAAGCCCTCTTTCGTTTGATTCGCTTTAGCAACTGCATCCTGTGTCAGGCACTCCTGGACCAAAATGCGAATTGCTTTAAGCATTACCAGGGAATCATCATGACGCTGAATCTGAAGAAGGTTAGCCAAAGCCATTACACCAGCCTTAAAATCAGGATTATTTACATCCAAATTGATCAATGGCTCTACATTTTTAGCTGCATTGTCAGCATTTTTTGTGTTATCAGGTACCAAGTCCTTGTATTTTTCAGCATTATCTCCATATTCAAGTCTAACAGCTAAACTAAGAAGCCAGTCAATTGCTTCTTGTTGATCTTGAATCTTGAAAGGACAGTTAACATCTTTGAGATACTTTTCAAAGAACTTGGGCCAGTCACTGCTGTGGATGTTTCTTAAATTACCTCTGTCTTCAATCTTGTAGTGTCTGATTTTTCTGGTCTTCAAGCCAAACAATAAAGTTTCTAAATTCTGTTTCATCTTTGCAGTTGAAGCCAGCCGGGTTGTGGTGGTCAAGGGCCGTCAGCTTGCGTCGAAGATGGTCCCCGCGTCTCGGGAGAGGACTGGCGAGGAGGAGCAGGCGGTGCAGGCACCGGCCCCAAGTTATCTGACTCTTGATCTCAAGGTCATGAATTCCACTCCTAGGCTGAAGCCTACTTAAAAAATTTTTTTTCTCGGGGTGCCTGGGTGGCTCAGTGGGTTAAGGCCTCTGCCTTCGGCTCAGGTCATGATCCCAGAGTCCTGGCATCGAGCCCTGCATTGGGCTGTCTGCTTAGCAAGGAGCCTGCTTCCTCCTCTCTCTCTGCCTGCCTCTCTGCCTACTTGTGATCTCTGTCTGTCAAACAAATAAATAAAATCTTTTAAAAAAAATGGTTAAAAATTTTTTTTTCTCTTATTAATTATTAGGTCCTTTAGAGGTTAGAGTATATGTTTGATATTTTCCTCTATTTATAAAGTTTTAGGAATATTTAGTTGATAACCTAGAAACCTCTAAAAGTGACCAAGGTTTTGTTTGTTTGGGAGTTTTTATGATATAATTACAAAATAATTATATATATATATATATATATATATATATCTATATCTATCAGGGGCACCTCTGTGGCTCAGTGAGTTAAGTGTCTGCCTTCAGCTCAGGTCACGATCCCAGGAACTGGAAAAAAAAGAAGTTCTCTGCTCAGCAGGGACTCTGAGTCTCCCTCTCTATCTACCCCTCCTCCCCCACTCCTGTGTGCTCTCTCTTCCTTTCAAATAAATAAATTAGGGGCGCTTGGGTGGCTCAGTTGGTTAAAGCCTCTGCCTTCGGCTCAGGTCCTGATCCCAGGGTCCTGGGATCGAGCCCCGTGTCGGGCTCTCTGCTCCACGGGAGCCTGCTTCCTCCCCTCTCTCTGCCTGCCTTTCTTCCTGCTTGTGATTTCTTTCTCTCTCTGTCAAATAAATAAAATATTAAAAAAAAAAAAAAGATTATTTATTTATTTATTTATTTGACAGACAGAGATTACAAGTAGGCAGAGAGGCAGGCAGAGGGCAGAAAGCAGGCTCCCTGCTGAACAGAGATCCGGATGTGGGGCTCGGTCCCAGGACCCTGGGATCATGACCTGAGCCGAAGGCAGAGGCTTTAACCCACTGAGCCACCCAGGCGCTCCCAATGCCTTTTATTCTTGCACACAAGGTACAAAAATTTTTTGCAGTTTTGAGTACATCTGCAAACAACTCTAAGACAGTTCGACCAACTTGCTCCCCTCTAATATCCACATCAAAGAAGACTTAGGGGTTACTGGAGTTGAAGGGCATAGTTTGGGGGTATGGGTGTGACATTTTGAATTATAGATGCATTTGGGAGCAGACTCCTATTTCTTTTTAATTAAAAAGCTCTTTTATATATATTTATTCTCCTATGTGCCTAGAAAAATATTTTGGGTGATTAGTATCTTAGGTCAAATTGTTCCCACAAGAACACTTTGACAATTTATACCGTGAGAAGTATGAATGTATCCATTTTCCCTGTTACCACACTGAGCTCTTTTTTTTTTTTTTCCTTAATAACATAAGAATAAAGTGTATCTGGTTTTTTACTTTTCATTTCTTTTTTTTTTTTCTTTCAAATATTTTATTTATTTATTTGACAGACAGAGATCACAAGTAGGCAGAGAGGCAGGCAGGGGGTGGGGGAGAAGCAGGCTCCCCAAAGAGCAGAGAGCCCAATGTGAGGCTCGATCCCAGGACCCTGGGATCATGACCTGAGCTGAAGGCAGAGGCTTTAACCCATGAGCCACCCAGGTGCCCCTTACTTTTCATTTCTTTCTTTTTTTTTTTTTTTTAAAGATTTTATTTATTTATTTATTTATTTATTTATTTATTTATTTGAAAGACAGAGATCACAAGTAGGCAGAGAGGCAGGCAGAGAGAGAGAGGAAGGGAAGCAGGCTCCCTGCTGAGCAGAGAGCCTGATGTGGGGCTTGATCCCAGGATCCTGGAATCATGACCTGAGCTGAAGGCAGAGGGCTTTAACCCACTGAGCCACCCAGACACCCCTTACTTTTCATTTCTGATAAAGAAACATTTCACATAGGAAAACAAAGATAACAATACAAGTCAGAAGACAATGGAATGACATCTTTCAAGTACTAAAAGAAAACATGTCAACCTAGAATTCTACATCAAGTGAAAATTGAATCGTCTTCTTATTTTTGACTATGACAAAGTAACTGGCTCAGACTAGCCCTCCCACCACACACACACACACACACACACACACACACACACACACTTAGAAAACTGCACAAAATATATGAAACTACTGTTTTAAGATATTGGGCAAAGGCAGCATAAGATTGTGATCCCTAAGAAAAAAGGAAAAACCAAATTATGTGTACCTTCCAATTATCCCAACTATCTGGCCATAATTTCTCATCAGATTATATCTATCACATATCTATCTATCTATCTATATCTATATGCATATCTCACAAGGATGGGAAATCCAAGCAAAGTACCCTGATTTTGTTAAAGTGAGAAGACAGAGTTTTTATTTGAAGGAGGCTGAGGAGGCTGGATTGTGTGGTAGAGTACTGGAGAGAAGGGAACTATGCAAAGAAAGAGCTCCACAAATTTACATAGAGGTCCTGTGAGTCTTTGGCTGAACAGTAGGCTGCACATGCATGGCATGAGAGGGGAGAGTTCTTGAAACTGGCCAAACTCAAGAGTAAAGCTACTCTAGACCTGCCCTAATAAAGTTTAGAAACTTGCCTCAAAAGTATCAAGTTGATATGCAAGTAAATTAACTGCCTGTCAGAACAAAGCCCAGTAGCTTCACAAAAGACAATAAAATCCAGAAATTCCACATGTAACATTTAGAATGTCCAGTGTCTAATAAACAAGTTCCGTCCAACCATCAAATAAATAAATAGATAAATAAGCAATTTTTTTAAAAAAATGTGATCTATAGCCAGGAGAAAAATTAGACAGTAAAAATAGACCCAGAAATGATAGAAATTATGCAATTAATAGGTAAAGTTTTCAAAAAATCTGTAATAAGTTTACATATTTAAAGAAAACCATGAATCCAATGAGGAAAGATATAGAGACTATACAAAAGAAATGAAAAATACCATTGTATGGCCTTAACAGAAAATTAGATGATGAAGTTGAAAAGATCAGTCAACTTGAAGACATAGAAATTAGAACTATGTTAACTGAAGCACAGAGAGAAAAGAAAGCTGGAGGGGAAATAAGGAGAGCCTCAGTGATCTGTTGGATGATATCAAGCCATATATTCTACCATATATGTAATTTGGAGCACTGGGAACAAGGAGAGCAGAAAAGAATATTTGCAGAAATTATGGCAAAAAGTTCACAAGATTTAGTGAAGAAATATCAACATCCAGATCCAAATAATCTGATGAACCTCATGCACAATAAACACAAAATTATACATAGACACACAGCATAATCAGATTGATGAACACCAATGATAAAAAGGAAATCTGAAAAGAAGACAGTGAAAGAGATACAAATACTGAAGCAAAATGGGGTGCCTGGGTATCTCAGTGGGTTAAGCCTCTGCCTTCGGCTCAGGTCATCATCTCAGGGTCCTGGTATCAAGCCCCGCTTCAGGTTCTCTGCTCATTGGGGAGCCTTCTTTCCGCCCCCCTCTCTGCCTACTTGTGATCTCTGTCAAATAAATAAATAAAATCTTTTTTAAAAAAATAAAAAAATACTGAAGCAAAGGCAAGTATAAGCATTAACTTCTCATCAGAAACATTCAAGACACGGGGCGCTTGAGTGGCTCAGTCATTAAGCGTCTGCCTTCGGCTCAGGTCATGATGCCAGGATCCTGGGATTGAGCCCTGCATCTGGCACCCTGCTCAGCGGGAAACATGCTTTCCCCTCTCCCACTCCCCCTGCTTGTGTTCCCTCTCTTGCTGTGTCTCTCTCTGTCAAATAATAAATAAAATCTTTAAAAATAAAACAAAACAAAGACATTCAAGACAGAAGATGATGGATTGACACCTTTAAAGTGCTAAATGAAAAAGTATTGACTTATGATAGTATTTTCAGTGGATGTAAAAATAAAGACAAAAAACAAATTTTAAGACAAACAAAAGCTGAAAAAATTTATCACTTAAATTACCAGAAATGTCAAAGGAGTTTCTTCAGATGGAAGAAAGATAATACCAAATGGAAACTGAGATCAACACAAACAAATTAAGGGAATGTAAATAGTAAATATGTAGGTAAATATAAAAGACACTTTTAAAAAGTTGTTTAAAAGATAATTGTGGCGTGCCTGGGTGGCTCAGTCATTAAGACTGCCTTCCACTCAGGTCATAATCCCAGGGTCCTGGGATCAAGCCCTGCGTCAGGCTCCCTGCTCTGTGGGAAGCCTGCTTCTCCCTCTCCCACTCCCCCTCCTTGTTCCCTCTTTCATTGTGTCTCTCTCTGTCAAACAAATAAAATCTTTAAAAATAATAATAATAAAATAAATAACAATAATAATAATAAATAATAAATAAATAAAAGATAATTGACTCTTTGGGGCACTGGGCTGGCTCAGTTAGTAAAGCATCCAACTCTTGGGACACCTGAGTGGCTCAGTGGGTTAAGCCGCTGCCTTCAGCTCAGGTCATGATCCTAGGGTCCTGGAATCGAGTCCCACATCGGGCTCCTTGCTCAGTGGGGAGCCTGCTTCTCTCTCTGCCTCTGCCTGCCACTCGGCCTGCTGGTGCATGCTCTCTTTCTCTGACAAATAAAAAAATAAAATCTTTTGGGAAAAAAAAAAAGCATCCAACTCTTGATCTTGGGGTTGTGAGTTTGAGCCCTGCATTGGGTGTAGAGATTACTTAAAATAAGTAAATAAATAAAAACAATAGATTCCTTAAGTAAATAAAAAAAAAACAATAGATTCCTTAAGACAAAAATAGTAACAATATACGGTAGGATATATGTAGAAATTAAATGTATGACAACAATAGCAAGAAGAATGTGCAAAGGGAAAATGGAAGTATTACTATACATTTCTTACATTACACATGAAATCATATAATATTATTTGAAGGCAGTCTGTGGTAAGGTAAGGATGTGTATAATAAGCCTTAGTGCAGCTACTAAATAAATATATATATAGTTAGTAAGGGAAGATAAAAATACTCAGTCCAAGATTAGCAAGAAACAAAATTAGATGACAGGGGCACCTGGGTGTCTCAGTGGGTTAAAGCCTCTGCCTTCGGCTCAGGTCATGATCTCAGGTCATGATCCCACGGTCCTGGGATCAAGCCCAGCATCGGGCTTTCTGCTCAGCAAGGAGCCTGCTTCCCCCTCTCTCTCTGCCTGCCTCTCTGCCTATTTGTGATCTCTCTCTGTGCATACCAAATAAATAAATAAAATCTTTTTTTAAAAATAGGGCAAATAAAAAACAAACAGCATAGTGGTAGATTTAAATCCAACCATATCAACTGGAATTGCTGTTTATGTACTTTGCCATTTTTTTCTGTTGGAGTGGCTGTCTTTCCTTGTTGATTTGTAAGAGCTCTTTATATATTAAAATATAAATTGTCATGTATGTTTTCTGCCTTTAATGTTATCTGTACATAGAAAGCATCATAATAGCGAACTTAGACACTGAGGTAGAAAAGCATAAGCTAGGACGCCTGGGTGGCTCAGTCATTAAGTGTTTGCCTTCAGCTCTGGTTGTGATCCCAGGGTCCTGGAACTCAGCCCAACATAGGGCTCTCTGCTCAGAGAGAAGCCTGCTTCTCCCTCTCCCACTCCACCTGCTTGTGTTCCTGCTCTCACTGTCTCTCTGTCAAATAAATAAATAAAATCTTTTTTTTTTTTAAGCATAAGCTATATTCAGGAAATAAACATTGAGTGGATGAGTTTGGCTGTAAAAGGCATTTAAGGGAATCACAGAATATAGAGTCATTCAGGACCAGAACAGAGAGCACTGTCTTAAACCATTCAGGCTGCTATAACAAAATACTACAGACTGGGTTATTTATAAGCAAAAGAAATTTATTGTTCACGGTTCTGGAGACTGAAAGCCCAAGGTCCAGGTGCCAGCATGGTCAGGTGAGGGCCCTCTTGCAGGTCACAGACTTCTTATAACCTCACATGGTGGAGGGATCTACGGAGCTCTGTGGGGTCTCTTTTATAAAAGCGCAAATCCCATTCAGGAGGGCTCCACTCTCAAGTCCTATTCACCACTCAAAGTTCTGACTTATTAAATCTATCACTTTTGGGGGGTTAGAATTTCAACATGAATGAAGAGGTGTGGGGAACACAAATATTCAAACCACAACAACTAGCTTGACTGTTGTATGAAGGAGCTTGGTCTCCATTGGGTAGAGCAAACAGAACCTCTAAATGTTGTTCAATGAAATGATAACATAAACATTGGACTTAAGGAAGATAAATCTTGTTGAAGATCTAAGTATGTAGGACAGACTGGGGCGGTGGAGAGAGATCCAAGCTGGAGACCAGTTAATGTGCTTTTGAAGTAATTCATACAGGAAGTGATATCCACCCATATAATGAATAAGGATAAAAATTATATGATTACTATAAAAATCAAAGGCTTGGGTCTCTTCCAGTGCTTGGTTTTAAACAAGTTAAATTTGAAAAATGACATACAAATAGGAGACACTGGATGGGCAGGTTTTGGAGATGACTGGGCTTGGGAAACATTGAAAGTTATTAGCACAGAGGTAGTTGTTGAAATCACAAGAGTAAATGAAGTCACCAGGGGAGACCTGAGTACAGCAGAACCTGGTAGATTTGGAGGACTCCTATTCAACTTTGTAGGATGGAAGCCTAGTAGTCATCTTCTCTGGGAAACCTTCCTGACCACCATCTCCCTGCCCCCACTACCACAACTGACGTAGGGGGGTCCCTTATCTGCTTCCACAGTGCTCTGTGTATTCTCCTATTTATCACACTGTATTATTGTTGAATGTTGTCTCTTTTTCTAGAGCTTCTAGAGAGTAGGTACCAAAATTTATCCAACTTTGTGTTCTCCTAGCCTATAGAAAGCTCTTGAAAAATGTTTGCTGAATATAATCAAATTCTATAACTTGTTGTTATCCCAAGGAAGAGATCCTTTTTCAAAAAAAAATTTTTTTTTAAGATTTTATTTATTTATTTGACACAGAGAGAGAACACAAACAGGGGGAGTGGCAGGCAGAGGGAGAGGGAGAAGCAGGCTCCCTGCTGAGCAGAGAGCCTGACGTGGAGCATGACTTTAGCTGAAGGCAGACTTAACCCACTGAGCCACCCAGGCACCCTGAGATCCTTTTCTTAAAATATATTTATTTCAAGAGGGCACGGATTGCATGGAGCACGGGGTGTGGTGCAAAAATAATGAATACTGTTATGCTGGAAATAAAAAAAAAAAAAATAAATTAAATATTAAAAAAAAAAAAAAAATATATTTATTTCAGGGAGACTCCTGGGTGGCTCAGTTGGTTGCTTAACCAGAGTCCAGGGATCAAGTCCCACATCGGGCTCCTTGCTCAGTGGGGAGTCTGCTTCTCCCTCTGCTGCTGCTGCTCCTCCTGCTTGTGCTCACACAGTCTCTGATAAATAAATTTTTAAAATCTTTTTTAAATAAATAAATATTTTTTAAAAGATTTTATTTATTTGAGAGAGAAGTGAGACAGAGATAGTGAGAGAGAGCACAATCAGGGAGGAGAGGGACAAGCAGGCTCTCTGTTGAGCAGAGAACCCCACATGGGACTCCATCCCAGGACTCCAGGATTATGACCTGAGCCAAAGGCAGAAATATGCTCTGTTTAACCAATTGAGCTACCCAGGTACCTCCAAAGAAGAGATCTTTTAACATCTTCTCCCTCCCCTCTTCTCAGCCGATTCCAATACCCCCACTAAGCCAGTTATTGTCTTGGGGGTATAACCTCCAGTCCTTCCACTGCAGTTGAGCATCTTCACTGATTTCCACAGGGGAATGTAAAGCATTTCTGATCTCTTCGGAGAGATGGCAATACTGAAAAAACAAAAACCTTCTTGATCCCAGATTCTCTACCCTCCTCAATTTGTAGGACAAAGTTATAGTTGGGGAAGGGAGGGAGATCTAGACACCCTGTGCTGGAATGCCTGGGAACCTGAGGAGAAAAGATTTTCTGCCCAAGGAAACCTATCTGCTAGTTTCAAAACAAGCTGGAGTCTAGAGACAGCATAATTTGCGGACACCGGCCCCTCACAGCACCACCTAGTGGACAATAAGAAACTAACATATGGGCTCTGAGCCCATGAGGGTAAATGGCAGGTTTTAAAATAACTCACTTCCAGATTCCTAGAATCTTTGCTATTTACACCTTAGGAGGAATCATCTGCAGGGGGGAAAATTTTTCCAAATAAATAGTAAGATAGCCTCAATAGTAAAAAGAAATAGAGGAGCTATTTTATTTTGCCATGAGCTACAAGAGCCCGTTGAGGGAAATAATTAAACTAGTATCTTTCTACCCCAACCATACCAAATAGAGTGGCTAGAGAGAGTGTGTGATGCCCTAGCCCCTTACTACTAATTTTCAT
Organism: Mustela erminea; assembly: GCF_009829155.1. Taxonomy (NCBI): domain Eukaryota; kingdom Metazoa; phylum Chordata; class Mammalia; order Carnivora; family Mustelidae; genus Mustela; species Mustela erminea. Next base: position 92,395,078 of record NC_045619.1, read on the forward strand.
TAGTGACTTTCAAATTCATTTTCCTGCAAATCAAGATAAGAAATATATTTTATATTTTCACTCAACACTTATATAGTGATACACATACATACATAAAGATTACTTAAAAACAAGATCTTGGGGCACCTCAGTGATGCAGTCAGTTGTGTCCAACTCTTGGTTTTGGCTCAGGCTGTGATCACAGGGTCGTAAAATTGAGCCCTGCCTCTCTTTCTGCACTTAGCTCAGAGTCCACTTCAGACTCTCTCTCTAAAATAAATAAACTTATTTTTTAAAAGACTTTATTTATTTTGAGAAAGAGAAAGAGCACGTGAGCAGGGGGAGGGTCAGAGGGAGAGAATCTCAAGCTGACTCCGTGCTGAACGTGGAGCCCAACACAGGATTCCATCTCACAACGCTGAGATCATGACCTGAACTGAAACTAAGAGTTGGACACTTAACTGACTGAGCCACCTAGGCACCCCTAAAATAAGTAAATAAATGTTAAAACAACAATAACAAAACTTGAGAAACAAAACACACTACTAGCCACCACTTTCCAGTTTCATGACCCACATTTTGAAAAACACTAGTTTATTTGCCAATTTTTATCCTATATTAACACTAATTTTTTGGTAAGGAAAGGTGTCCCTATAGAATTGAAAGCAAATTCACCATATCCCTTTCGTGCTGCCATACTTGCTCTCCCCATCTGCCTGTCTTGAGATGTGAGTCATAATCTTCAAAATCCAACACCACAATTAAGTCTTTCCATTCCCCCAACCAGAAGAAATGGTTTCTTAGTTCTCCCTCAAAACCAGTGCTGCCTAGCACTTAATTAAATCTGCCTAGTACTTAACTAGTGAATTATACAACTTAATAGTTTCCTTAAATGACGGCTCTACAATGTATTCATAATTGCATCCCTCTGGACTGGCATAATGACTAACAGGGCCCAACAAATACCAAAATGAACTTGAATCAAACTACTTAGGATTCAGGAAATTTAAAGCTTTACTGTGGCAAATCCTTTTGCAAAACAATCTCTCCTTAATAACAGTTTTTAAGGTACAGACTCCCCTAAAGCAGCTGAACTTATAAAACATCAAACATCTATATATAAGCCAATTAAGTTGTATTTATAAAATCTTTACAGTTGTGCAGGGGTCCAGCATAAGGGAACTCAGGCTTTTAATCTCACACTGAGGTGCCCAGGCAAGTCCTCATTAACTGAGCTCAGCTGTTCGAGGCACAAATTATCTCTTGTCTTCTATTTCTACACATGGCCTGTGGCCTTATTCATTCAAGCAATTATTTGAGAATTTACTGTTTGGGGGACTGGGATGCAATGACAAACAGTCCCAGAGCTCAAGGAGTGAAATGAGCTGATGAAGAGGAAGAGGGCTAACAAGTGAGCAGGATAACGTAATGTAATAAATACCATTACAAACCTATTAAGGAAGCAAGTTTAGAGAGGCACCTAAATTAATATTTGAGTGTAATGGAAGTCTTCCTAGAGAGGATGACATTGAGATCCAAAGGCTAAGAAAGATTTGACTAGGCAGAAGGGGTCAGGAAGAGTATTATAGGCAGATGGACCCATAAGGGCAAATGACTGAGGGTCAGAGAGAATAGGGCTCATTCAATGAATAGGAAGTAGTCAGGATAGTTGGAGCAGTTTGGCCAGAGTTGAGGAATGGCAAAAAATGAGGCCAGATTGTGTGGGACCGTATGAGTCAGACTAAGAACTTGGAACAATGGGGACGGTTCATTACAGTGGACTTCCCCTCTGTTGGTCTCTATACACTAGCAGCTGGATAGAAAGAAAGACTGTGGTAAATTGGGGGGAGGGGTGAATCACATATGCAAAAACTAAGTGATAGCTCTTTTTGGCTGTAAATGCTTCTTGTGTTAGTTTGTCCCACAATACCATCTTGAGGTGGCATCTGAGAAGGCAAAATCTCAAAAGAGCTTCAGAAAGAAACAATAAGGGAGGTACAAATGTCCCATTGCTCTGCAGCAGGAGAATAATGACACATGGAAATTAACATGTGGTATTAAATTTGTTCTAAGTTTCATTTTATTATGACCTAATTACTATTCACTCAAGTCTGAGCAAACAATACAGAAATCAGTGTTGCTAATTTAGTCACACACTCATAATTTTTAAAAATTTAAAGAAATAGAGGTGCCTGGATGGCTCAGTTGGTTGAGCGTCTGCCTTTGAATCAGATCATGATCCTGGAGTCCCAGGATCAAGCCCCATGTCAGGCTCCCTAATCAGTGGGGAGTCTGTTTCTGCTTCTCCCTCTCCCTCTGCTCCTCTCCCTGCTCATGCTTGTGCTCTCTATGTGTCTCTCTCGCAAATAAATAAGCTTTCAAAAAAAAATTAAAAATTAAAAGGAATAGTACTCCCAACACTTGTTTTCCAGTACCAAACTGAGGGAGATAAAACACCTACTAGAAGCCTAGATGCTGAAAAGAGAGGGACAAAGTCAGATACGTTGTCTACTTGAGTTTATTCTGTTCTTAAAAAAAAAAAAAAAAAAAAAAAAAAAAACGGAGGTGAGGAATGGAGGGAGAAATAACCCATAAACACTGTGAACAGGAACCAAGACTCCAAGACTTGGGTGTACTCCCCCTACCCTCGACCTCAGTTCTCCAAGAGTCCCACCCACCCAATTCTCTTTTCAACAAGACACCCAAATCAGCAGCAAAGGTACCTGGGGTAGTCACTGAGATTTTCAACACTGGGAATGGGAGGGAGAAAAGTCCAAAAAATAGGAGTTGGGAAGAAGAGGGAAGGAATGACGGCGAGGCTAGGCTCTGGAGGACGGAGTTGGACCATGAGAGGTGGAACTGAGTCAGTATGGGGGGTCCCCCTCCTGACTGCTGCTGCCCACATTCCTCAGGACCCCAGAGAGCCCCATGGTTTGTTCTGCAGTCCATTCCCTACTCCCCAAAGGCCTCACAGGCCCAGCTCCAAGTCCTCGAGCTCCTCCTCTAGCGCCCTCCTCCTCGCTAGCTTCTCCAGCTGCTCTTTGCTGGGCTGGCTGATCTCCCCAGCCTGGATCCGCTGCTGCAGCTCTTCCACCTGCCGAAGCTTCTTCTTTAGGTTCTTTATCTTCTTGGCCTTCTCAGTGGTGACAGCTGAGTCAGGCTGGTCAGAGGCAGCTGTAGGGGCTGCCCGGGAGCCCTGGGGAGCAGTGGGGACTTGGGCAGTCTCTCCCAAAGACACCTTATCGAGAGTCCGGCTCAAGGCCTCTGCCTCCCCCTTCTCCTGCTGCTGCCGCCGCTTCTCCTTCCGCTTCAGGTTGCGTTTGGCTGTCTTGGAGAGGCCTGGTTCCCCTCCTTCAGGCCTGGATGGGGTGACAGGAGCAGTGGCCTCGGGGCTCAGACCTGGAGGCAGTTCTGGTTTACTCTTGAAAAACTTCACATACTTGTTCTCATACCTGCAGGGAAGAGAGGTCAACAGTTTCAAAGAAACACTTACTTCTGGAGCCCTTTTCTTAAACCTTCTAATCACTTCATCCATTTCACTTTCTGGCTTCCTTCCTCTCCTGTGGTCCCTTTCCAATTTCCCCCTGTTCTGCAGGCTGTGGGAAGGTCTCCAGGTCTCAAAGTTCTCTCTGCCTGAATGTTGTTTGGAGGTTCCAAAGAACAGAAGCCATAGGAACAGGACTAGGCACTTTAAACCCCCTCGCTCATTCCTGAATCCCAGCCCCCTCTCTTCTTCTTTCTCAGATAGTTGCTCCCTCCTTCCATTTCCTAGGGTCCTGGGATCAGGAGATTCTTCTTTTCTGTAGGGACCCCATTAAGTACCCCCTCCTCACGCCTAACCACGCACACTGGGACCTCCTCCTGGGGCACATAGCCTTCTTTCACCCTCCGTTGCTTGCGCCAGGTCCCGTCAGGTCGTTGTGTTGAAGCGATGTATTTGCCTGCAATGAGAGAATTAAATTAGACAGTTATTCTTCCTAATTTTCAAATATTTCCGAATCTGAAAGAATCCATGAATGCACACAGCCTTCCTCAGCCCCCATCCAGCCACTAAATGCAACCATGAAGGCGTCCTTTTCTCTCATCAACCTTCAATTGCCCATCTCATCATTATTCACTGAGTAACCAAACACAGTATCATACACCAGCCCTGTACCCAGGAGTTTGTTTGGTTTTTTTTTTAAGATTTTATTTATTTATTTGACAGAGAGAGATCACAAGTAGGCAGAGGCAGGCAGAGAGTGAGAGAGGGAAGCAGGCTCCCCGCTGAGCAGAGAGCCCGATGCGGGACTCGATCCCAGGACCCTGAGATCATGACCTGAGCCGAAGGCAGCGGCTTAACCCACTGAGCCACCCAGGTGCCCCAGAGTTTTTTTTTTTTTTTAAAGGATTTTATTCATTCACTTCAGAGAGTGAAGAGAGCATGCTTGTGAGGGGAAGGACAGAGAGAATCTTTAAGCAGACTCTGTGCTGGGTGCAGAGCCCTATGTGGGGTTCGGTCTCACTACCCTGAGATCATGACCTGAGCCAAAACCAACAGTTGAACACTTAACCGACTGAGCCACTCAGGTGCCACAGGAGTTTCCATTTTTACCTGGGCCACCCAGGTGCCCCAGGAGTTCCTATATTCTATTTTTAATTTGGCTGGCAAAATAGGACAGGCAGAGAAGAAGAGTTTAAAAAAGAAAAAAAAACAAACACAAGACAATAGCATGGGGGCATCCAATAACTGAGTAAAAAGCCAAAAGGGGGCAAAAACAAGGACTACAGGAAGCAGAAATGACTGGAGATATAGAGAGGGTAAGTTTAATTAAAATGGGTCATGAAGGAGCACCTGAGTGGCTCAGTGGGTCAAAGCCTCAGCCTTCAGCTCAGGTCATGATCTCAGGGTCCTGGAATTGAGCCCCGCATCGGGCTCTCCGCTCGGCAAGGAGCCTGCTTCTCCCTCTCCCTCTCCCTGCCTCTCTGCCTACTTGTGATCTCTGTCTGTCAAATAAATAGATAAAATCTTAAAAAAAAAAAAAATGGGTCATGAAAAACAGGTCAACTTTTAAGGATCCGTACTTCACATGTAAAAGCACCAGTACATAGGACATATGTAAAGGATCTTTGTTGCTGCGTAACTTAAAATAGGAAAAACCAAAAGCAGCTTGTCTGGCCATCAACAGATGACTGCCTGAATACATGCAGACCATCCACACGATGGAACACCATGCTGTTATGAGAAAGAGTGTCAGATATAAATGCGCTCACTCTGGCTTGAATGGTGCTTATGATATACTAAGTGAAAAAGCAAATTGCAAGGCAATGTGTAGAGAGTAATTATTCTCAAAGTTTTTTCTTTCAGAATCCCTTTCACTCTTATTTTGTAATATTATCCATTTTACTATGCAATATTAAAAAACAAAAAACAGCAGTGCCTGGGTGGCTCAGTTGGTCAAGTGTCCAACTCTTGGGTTTGGTTCAAGTCATGCTCTCAGGGCCATGGGATGGAGCCATGTGTCAGGCTCCATGCTCTGCAGGGAGTCTGCTTGAGATTCTCTCCCTCTGCTCCCCTCCAAATAAATAAATATATCTTAAAACAAAACAAATAGGGTGCCTGAGTGGCATAGTCAGTTAAGCATCCAACCCTTGGTTTTGGCTCAGGTGGCAGTCTGGGGGTCAAGAGATTGAGACCCTACATCAGGCTCAAAGCTCAGCTTGGGTCTACTTGAGGTTGTCTCTTCCTCTGCCCCTCCTGGTCATGGTCTCTCTCTCTCTCTTTAAAATAAATAAATAAATCTTTAAAAAAATATATTCATTAATCTGATCAGAAAAATCTTCACTGGGAAGCTCTCAAGTTCACAGCAGCAAATACAAGTTTTCCAGAATTCTTATTTTTACTTGAAGGCTTGAATTTTACCACTGGCAACAAACAGTGTCAGTTGTTTTCCTTGAAATGATAAGCTCACTTCCTTCCCTTCAGGAAAATACCTAGCAGATACCCAGTTCTCAATTATGAGTTTTCAGTGTTTTTTTTTATGTAAAAATAGTGTTCCGCAAGCCTGTTTAGCTTGCAACTTATGGACAACTGTGCCAGTGCTTTTCCTTAACACTCCACCTTACTTCAGTATGCAGCCAAGTGTTTCATCCTTCCTTCCCATTTAGTCCACAGAGAACATTAAAAAGATGAGGAACTTCCAGTTATAAAACGAGTAAGTTCTGGGGAATCCAAGCATGGTAACCATCCTTAACAGAGAACCATACGGTATACTTCATAGTTGCTATGAGAGTAGACCTTAACAACAACAAAATGGTAATTTTGTGAAGGATGTGTTAACTAATCTTATTATGGTAAACATTTCACTATACATATATCATATCATCACACTGCATACCTTAAACCTACACAATGTTCTATGTCAAATATATTTCAATAAAGCTGGAAAAAAGTAAAAAGATGTGTAATCAAGGGTCAGGGTTTAACAAAATTTGTAAATCTTAGTGTATAATCAAGGCTATTCTTAAGTGAAACTGGCATTATTTACTGCAAGCATGCAGCAGTGAAGAAGAGCACAGTGAGTGGGAGTTGGTGTACCCACCTTGATTAGTGCCAAGGGACCAGCAGTTTTATCCACCTTTGCTTTTGCACCCTCAGAGCAAATGTCAACCCAGCAAAAAAAAAAAAAAAAAAGGACAACTAACATCTTAGTATATGATAAAAATAGTTATGCTTGCAGACCTCTTGAAACTGTCTTAGGGAACCCCCAAGGGTCCTGGACAACACTGTTGAGAACTGCTGATGTAAGGTACACTCCCAATCTTGTTGGGGCACGGAGCAGCACTTAACAGTCCATTCACTTTACACACAGGGGCAAGGAGAAAGGTGTGGAAGGACACATACCAAAGATACCAAGCCTTTAATGCTGGTTATCTTAAGAGGGGCAACCTGGAAGAAGAGGTAATAGAAACCATTAACCATTAATATATATACTTTCTGTCCTCATAGATATCTTTATTTATACCATTAGTATGTTTTTAGAAATCTTATATATACATATATATTATGTGTTGTGTTGTGTTTTTTTGTTTTGTTTTTTAAGTAGGCTCCACATCCTACATGGGGCTTGAACTCACAACCCTGAGAAGAAATCACATGCTCCATCAATTAAACCAGCCTGGCGCCCCATGCATTACTTTTTTTTTTTTTCTTTTTAAGTATTACTTTTGTAAAAAGAAAGATTTGTAAAAGAAAAGTAAAAAGTCAAGCCTAGAGGTGCTTGGGCGGTTCAGTAGGTTAAGCATCTGCCTCTGGCTAGGTTATAATCCTAGTGTCCTAGGATTGAGCCCGAGCCCCATATCAGGCTTTCTGCTCAGTGGGAAGCCTGTTTCTCTCCCTCCCTTTGCTTGCTGCTCCCCTGCTTGTGCTCCCCCTCTATCAAATAATAAAATCTTTTTTTAAAAAGTCAAGTCTAGGTCTTTACATATGGATTATATATTGTTCCATGAATTGGCTTTTTGTTCAAAATGCAAGTATCAATTAATTAAAACTAAAAAAAAAATTGTTAAAGAAAATGGGTAAGATCTGACAGGTAGAAGAGACAGGACAAAGAACAAGCAAGCAAAGAAAGTCATGGATGTGGAAAGGGACGTGGAGTATTTAGAAAACACAAAGAGGAGTCCGGGTGAATCAGGTAGTTCATGTTAGGGAATAAGAAAAAAATGGGGCCAGATCTTGGAAAGCCTTCAACACAACATCAAGGAATTTAAAGGTTATCTGGTGAGTAAAAGAAAGGCACTGAGGATATTTCCTGCTTAAATGCAACAGTTTGAAGATAAGAGTATAAACTGAAGAATGAAAAAGCTGAGGCTTCATGGAGGGAGGATGACTGGAGCTGGGCTTTAAAGAAAGAGACAAACTCACATAAGTAAACGAGGCAGAATGGATTCAAAATAGAAGCTCATCCTAAAACAAATGCACACGTGGGAACGGAGATGGCGTGTTCAGGATATGGTGGCTGAGTCAGAGGGCTGGTGTAAAGCTAATGAGCAGGGGATGCTCAGACATTGAAACACCAGCTAAGGAGTTTAATATCTGGTACATGGCATGCATTCAATAAACATTTGTCCAATGAGTGACTCTTTTATCCAAAGCAGTGTTTTAGGGCAAGTAATCCGGCAGGATGAAAAGGTGAATTGGCAAGGGAAAACCCTGGAGACTCGGGAAACCAGTTAGGGGGGAAAAGGGTGCGATAACCCTGGCATGAGAGACAGAATTGGCTGAAACAGTGAGAAGGGAAAGGAAGAGACCGCCAGACAAATCTTATTAGCAAAGAATCCACAACACCTGGGAAGTCACTGATGGGGGAGGGGTAATTGGCTAAAGTAAAAAATAATTCAACACATTTAATAATTCCAACCTTGAGAATACAGCATAAGGAAATACTTCCAACAGTAAAAAACAAAAACAGAAAAAGAAGAAAGGGAGAGGTAATCATGGGTAAATTATGGCATTATCTATAAAGAACTAAAAATTAAAAACAAACTTCAAGTCCAGGCATACAGGAACAGTGTAGAATATATCCAATAAAAATGATAATAGGGGCACCTGGTTGGCTCAGTCAGAAGTGTGTGACTCTTTTTTTTTTTTTTTTTGAAGATTTTATTTATTTATTTGACAGAGATCACAAGTAAGCAGAGAGGCAGGCAGAGAGAGAGGAGGAAGCAGGCTCCCCGCTGAGCAGAGCCAGATGCGGGGCTGGATCCCAGGACCTGGGATCATGACCTGAGCCGAAGGCAGCGGCTTTAACCCACTGAGCCACTCAGGCGTCCCAGAAGTGTGTGACTCTTAATCTCGGGGTGGCAAGTTCAAGTCCCATATTGGGTGTACAGATTACTTAAAAATAAATAAATAAACTTTAAAGAGACATGACATAATTTTAACAAACGATAATAAAATTTTAAATCACATAAGGTGACATAATATGAAACACAATGAAACTATATAAATATACCATGATTTCAATTATTAAATATGTTTTGTATATTTTTAAGTTTAGAAAAGAATGTGCAATATGAAAAGTTGTCGGGTGATTAGATTATAAATAATCTTTTATTTTTAAAGATGTTATTTATTTGTCAGAGAGAGAGAGAGAGAGAGACAGGCAGAGGAGGAAGCAGGCTCCTGGGAGCAAGGAGCCCAATGTAGTACTCCTCCCAGGATTCTGGGATCATGACCTTATCTGAAGGTGGACAGTTAACCTACTGAGTCACCCAGGCATCCCATAATCTTTCTTTCTAAGAATGCCCATTAATATTGTTATATTGTAGGTTTTATTTTTTTTTTAAGATTTATTTATTTACTTGAGAAAGAGAGAGAGAGGCATGAGTGGGGAAAGGGTCTGAGGGAGAAGCAGATTCATGGCTGAGCAGGGAGCCCAATGTGAGACTGGATCCCAGGACTCTGGGATCATGACCTGAGCTGAAGGCAGTCGCTTAACCAACTGAGCCACTCAGGTGCCCATACTGTAGGTTTTAAAAGTCTCTCATTTTGGGGTACCTGAGTGGCTCAGTCGTTAAGCCTCTGCCTTTGGCTCAGGTCATGATCAGATCAAAAGCGTACAACTTTTGATCTTGGGATTGTGAGTTCAAGCCCCATGTTGGGTGTGGAAATAATTAAAAATTTTTTTTTCTAAACTTTATATTCACTTTTTTTTTTTTTTTTTTTTTTTTTTTTTAGATTTGAGAGAGACAAAGACCACGCAAGAGCAGGGGATGAGGGAGGGGAGAGGGAGAAATAGACGCCCTGCTGAGCAGGTGCCTGACCAGGGTTGGGGGGAGGGGGGCATCTTCATCCCAGGACCCTGAGAAGATGGCCTGAGCCTAAGGCAGATGCTTAAACAACTGACTCACCCAGGAGACCCCCCAAATAAAATCTTTTTTTAAAAATCTAATTTTAGGGGCACCTGGGTGGCTCAGTGGGTTAAGTCGCTGCCTTTGGCTCAGGTCATGATCTCAGGGTCCTGGGATCGAGCCCCGCATCGGGCTCTCTGCTCAGCGGGCTCTCTGCTCAGCGGGGAGCCTGCTTCCTCCTCTCTCTCTGCCTGCCTCTCTGCCTACTTGTGATCTCTGTCTGTCAAATAAATAAATAAAATCTTAAAAAAAAAATCTAATTTTGGGTTTCAAACAAATGGTTTGGAGAACAGGTACACAACAGAGAGTGAAATTACTTTTGACCCCTGGTGATTTAAAAAGATTCTGTGGAGGACACAGACCTGTTGTAATCTTTGGAAGATGAGAGGACTGAGACAGGGAATGGGGAATGTGGTTACGAGAAAGAGAAGTATTTTAGGCATGCGGGACTAGGCAAAGGGACAAATCAAACTAGTCAGGACTCTGCTTAAAATTCTGGATTCCTATTGCCTTCAGGGTATTTACATGGAGGATGGGACTACAAAAAAGGCCTTGCTAGTCTCCTCTCTCACCACTTAGTCACTTACACTCTGTTCCAGCCACTGAATATTTATCCACAAATCTTACCAGACCTGTGTCTCTGATGTCTATGCATTTTTGCTTTTGCTTCCTTTGGCGTGGAATAGATTTTCCTTGATTCTTATCTTAGTTAATTCCTACTGGTCTTTAAAGGTCAAGTTCAAGTATAAACTCCTCAGTGAAGTCTTCCCTGACATTCCCACCCCAAGCCAGGTTAAAAGTAGCCCTTTATGTAACACCTTGGTGCACAGCACCTGTTTTGGCCTTTATCATGCTCTAATGTTTAACATAATTGCATTCTTTCCTGAGAGCAGAGACTTTGTCTTTGATCTCTGAGGCAAAGGGACTAGTCTATAGAAGGCTGTAATTATTTCGGATTAATAAATAAAGATGGGCGCCTGCCTGGCTCAGTTGGTAGACCATGTGATTCTTGATCTTGGGGTTGCAAGTTCAAGCCCAACATTGGGTACAAAGATTACTTAAAAATAAAATCTTTTTTTTTTTTTTTAAAGATTTTATTTATTTATTTGACAGAGAGAAATCACAAGTAGTCAGAGAGGCAGGCAGAGAGAGAGGGAAGCAGGCTCCCCGCTGAGCAGAGAGCCCAATGCGGGACTCGATCCCAGGACCCCGAGATCATGACCTGAGCCGAAGGCAGCGGCTTAACCCAATGAGCCACCCAGGCGCCCCTAAAAATAAAATCTTTAAAAAAAAAAAAAAAACTCTTTTAAAGATTTTTATTTATTCATTTGACACAGAGAGATCACAAGTAGGCAGAGAGGCAGGCAGAGAGAGAGAGAGGAGGAAGCAGGCTCCCCGCGGAGCAGAGAGCCCAATGCGGGACTCGATCCCAGGACCCCGAGATCATGACCTGAGCCGAAGGCAGCGGCTTAACCCACTGAGCCACCCAGGCGCCCCTAAAAATAAAATCTTTAAAAAAAAAAAAAAAACTCTTTTAAAGATTTTTATTTATTCATTTGACACAGAGAGATCACAAGTAGGCAGAGAGGCAGGCAGAGAGAGAGAGAGGAGGAAGCAGGCTCCCCGCGGAGCAGAGAACCCGATGCGGGACTCGATCCCAGGACCCCGAGATCATGACCTGAGCCGAAGGCAGCGGCTTAACCCACTGAGCCACCCAGGCGCCCCTAAAAATAAAATCTTTAAAAAAAAAAAAAAAACTCTTTTAAAAAAATAATTTAAGCATCATACTAGAGAACATGAACCTAGTATAATTTGGGCAAAAAGCATATGTAATGAGAAAAGAGACTAGAAGTAAATTAGTCAGAATATGGAAGGTATCCAATCTCTCTTGAGTTTGGAGTTAAGCTTCAGACTGTGGGAGAACACTGAAGGCCAAAAGCAGAGTACACAGGATCTGCTCAAAGCAGTGCTTAAGGATTAACATCAAAATGTATAATAGAAACTAAAAGTAGAACAAATGAAAATAATAGTCACCACAGAGAAAAACTGATTTAGATCATCTCTATGGGTATTGAAAGGAAAATGAAAGAGAAATTCATTATGAAGAAGTCAATAGGGCCAAAAGACTGCCAAGATTTGAATTAGAGAGACGAGGTAATTGAAACTGCTATAATGGGTTTAATCTGGTGCTTTTCACATGTATTCTCTTATTTTTTACAACATACCTGTGGGTAAATTGGGCAAATGGTAATAATATTTATTCACACATGGATTTTAAATGTTTATTGAGCACTGGGTGTTGTGCCAGGCACTGTAACAGCAGTTAGGGATACAACAATGAACAAAGCACGCAAGGGTCCTGTCTTTTTGTACCATGCATTCTAGCAAGGAAGAAAGGTAATAAAAAAGACCACAAATAAACTAATTACAGTATCACTTGTGAATGTGCAAAATTTAGAGGATAAAAATCACCGATCCAATACCTGAAACTAATACAACACTGTAAATTATACTGGAATTAAAACAAACAACATGCGACAACATGGATGGAACTAGAGCTTATCATGCTTAGCGAAATAAGTCAAGCAGAGAAAGACAACTATCATATGATCTCCCTGATATGAGGAAGTGGTGATGCAACATGGGGGCTTAAGTGGGTAGAAGAAGATTCAATGAAACAAGATGGAATTGGGAGGGAGACAAACCATAAGTGACTCTTAATCTCACGAAACAAACTGAGGGTTGCTGGGGGGAAGGAGGTTGGGAGAAGGGGGTGGGATTATGGACATTGGGGAGGGTATGTGCTTTGGTGAGTGCTGTGAAGTGTGTAAACCTGGTGATTCACAGACCTGTACCCCTGGGGATAAAAATATATGTTTATTAAAAACAACAACAACAACAACAACAACAACAAAACACAAAGAAAGTCTAGAGAAGATGATAACTTTGTGAAAATAACTAATTCAATTCTAGACAGGCAGTGTTTTACGTGAAATTAAGGAGGAAAGGACAATACTCGAAACATGTATTTAAGATAACTGCACAAAGATTATAGTTCAAGGCTTAAGACAAGTAACAGTGGAATGTGAGAAGAGACATGGCAGAAGCTTCTTGAATGGCCATCCTAACTGGAAGCCCTGAGATGCTGATAGCCCATTATCCTCTTGGTTCCATTCTCTGTCCTTCATGTCCTTTCATTCAGAGGTAAAGTGAAAATGAAGGGAGTGGTTTGGAGATACCTACCCTAGAACTCAAAACCAAGGGCAGGATACCAGGATTGTCAGGTAGCGCCCTTGAGAATGTCAGAAACACAGATTAGAGATTGCTACCACAAGAACATGGTAAATTCAGCTATTCTCTCACATCTGCTGTTTTGTAATCCTTAATCTGTTGCCTTAAACTGTAAAAGAGCCTTATTTTGGGGGGTGGCAGGAACACAGTGAAGAGACAAGACAGAAAACAAGGCCTGAGAGAACTCTAAGGGGTTAGGCTGAAGCGACTGTTCAATCCCTGTGACCTGTTTCAATAAAGGAGATCTGTATGACAAATCTGAGCCTGGGGATGATCTTAGGGCCAAGAATTATAATTATACAGTTTCTAAAACCTGGGGAAAATACAGAAAGAGAAGATCCAATATGGAGAAATGACCTTGGAAAAACGGTCATGATTATCTTCCTCAAGAAAGAAAAGGTGTCAGCAGTCACAGAAAACAACTGTAGGAGAGCAGAACCAGGACGGTGTTATGCCATGGAGACCAAAAGAGTTTTAAGGGCAGCTGATTAAGGGTATTAAATAATGCACAGAGATTAAGGAAAAGGAAAACGGAGAAGAAAAAAAAATTGGCAATTTGGAAATTTCTAGTTATCTTTAAGAATACAGCTTCAGAAAAGCAGAGTAGTCAGAAACCAGACTACAAATTAATTAAAAGGATAAACACTTATTGAAAGCTTCCTATGAGAAAAGTATCCTAGTAAGTGCTACAGGGATTATCAAGAGGGAGTAAAATGGTCCCTACTTTAAAGCAATTTGGGCAACTGCGTGGTTCAGTCGGTTAAGCGGTTGCCTTTGGGTCAGGTCATGATCCCAGGGTTTGGGATTGAGCCCCACGTCAGGCTCTTTGCTCAGCAGGGAGCCTGCTTCTCCTTCTCCCTCTGCCTGCTGCACAGCCCCCGCCCCGCTTGTGCTCTCCCTCTGTCAAATGAATAAATAAAATCTTTTTTAAAAAATCAAGCAATTTACAGTCTAAGGAAGAGGGTGGACAAGTTAGGCAAGGACTAAAACAAAAATATAAACGTCTTAGGTATCTTAAGAGACACTGATACATACTGGTACCAGATTTCAAGAGACTAAATAATCACACTCTGTTTGATGGGGGAAGGTGACAAAAAATCAGGAGAATCTCAGGGACCCAACCTTAAATACTAGGTAGTAACAGTAGTACAATAACAAACTGTGGCTGATATTTCTGTGGGCAGAGAAAGGAAGGGAAAGGGCCTAAGAGGAGTAACAACAAGCAAAATCATAGCAGTGGAAAACTCACAGTATGCTAAGAACAGTTAGGAAAGAGCATTGATTAATAAGTGGCTCCATTGCATCAGAAACTTTACATATATTACTCTATTGAATCCAGACATTGGGTAGATATTATCATCTACAGCTAAGATTAAGAGTCCTTAAGAGGTTAAAGATGGGTCCAAGATCACAAAGGCACAATGCTATTCCACCTGTCTTACACCACATAGCCCAGTTTCACTGGGAATTATAGGCAGAGACCTAGTATGTGGTGATACTATACTGAAAAGTGGCTGGCACTCATATTAAAGAGCATATCTAAGAGCAAATGGTATATATGTAAATTTCACGATCAACTCCAAAAAGAAAATAGCAGCTACCAAACAATGAGAAATTTAATAGCTTGCCCAAAGTTATGGTCAGTAAGCTACAGAATTCAAACCCAGGCTATGCTCCAAAAGCTGTACATTTTATACTACTTCTGCATATTGTGTTATAAATGAAAAAGATACAAAAATGTTCAACCTCACTAATAATAAAAAAAAATTATAAAACAATAAAATAAAATTTCCATTTGTCAGAGTAGTAGAATTTTTGAAGATAAGAACACCAGTGTGGTCAAAGATGTCATTAAATCAGCATAGTCATATACTGGGTGGTAAAACCCTTTAGAAAGCAATCTGGCTAACACAGCAAGACAATAAAGGTAATCCTATAGTTTCCGAGCATTTCCCAAAGCTTTTGTTATATAAAATACTATTTCCATATGATAATAATAAAAGTTACCCCCCAAAATCATTAAATAAGTTTGGCCAATTATGGGTTAAACACAGGAAAGCAATTTTATTTTATCGGCAAGACTTAATGTGTTCTTATTCACGTGACTACTCACAATGGGAGTGTGATTTACAGTTTTCCCAGATTTATCTGACCACAGGAACCTTATTTATTTATTTGCTATTTATTTTGTTTTTACTTATTTTGTAGCATATCTTATAGGACTACTAAGCATTCCGAGGATCATATTTTGGGAAATATAGCTATTTGCTTTGATCCCAATTATATAAAATATAGATAAGCTACATATGTACACAGAAAAACTAAAAGGAATTGTAATTATAGTTATCTTTGGGTTCTAGAATTACCAAATATGCGTGTGACTTGTATTTTTATACTGCTTACAAAAACATTTTCCAAGGTTCCTATAATCAATATGAATTAAATCAATAAATGCTTATTCCCTATAACCCAGTAATTCTATTTCTGGGAACTCAATCCTAAGAAAATAACCCCAAATGCAGGCAAAAAATTATGCACAAAAGTATTCACAGAATTCTTCTAACAAAAATACTGGAAACAATCTAAAAGTTCAGTAACAGGGATGACTGGGTGGCTCAGTCAGTTAAATGTCTGCCTTTGGCTCAGGTCAGAGCCCTGGGATCCAGTCCCACATCAGGCTCTTTGCTCAGCACAGAGCCTGCTTCTCCCTCTGCTCTTCCCCCACTCATGTTTTCTCTCTTTCTCTGACAAATAAATAAAATCTTTAAAAATAAATAAATAAATAAAATACAAGTTCAATAACAGAAGAAACATAAGAGAAAGCGCATGCCTAAGCAATAAAACACTCTGCCAATATTTTAAAAAACTATAGTTTTCAAAGAATTTCTAATAGCAAGGAAAAATATTTATAGCATAAGGTTAAATAAAAAGGCAAAATATAATTATATATACCATCTAATTAAAAAATGTTTAAAGGAGCGCCGGGTTGGCTCAGTGGGTTAAGCCTCTGCCTTCAGCTCAGGTCATGGTCTCAGGGTCCTGGGATTGAGCCCCGCATTGGGCTCTCTGCTCAGCAGGGAGCCTGCTTCCTCCTCTCTCTGCCTGCCTCTCTGCCTACTTGTGATCTCTCTCTCTCTCTGTGTCAAATAAAATAAATAAAATCTTTTAAAAAATAGAAAAAAAAAATTTTAAAATGTTTTAAAAATGCACAGAAAAGGGGCGCCTGGGTGGCTCAGTGGGTTGTCTCTGCCTTTGTCTCAGGTCATAATCTCAGGGTCCTGGGATCAAGACCGCATTACCACATTGGGCTCTCTGCTCAGCAGGGAGCCCGCTTCCTCCTTTCTCTCTCTGCCTCTCTGCCTACTTGTGATCCTGTCAAGTGAATAAATAAAATCTTTTTAAAAGAATGCACAGATGGGCACCTGGGCGGCTCAGTGGGTTAAGCCTCTGCCTTCGGCTCAGGTCATGATCCCAGCATACTGGGATTGAGCCCCCTATCAGGCTCCCTACTTGGCAGGAAGCCTGCTTCTCCTTCTCCCACTACCCCCGGCTTGTCAAAATCCTTCTCTTGCTGTGTCTCTCTCTGTCAAATAAATAAATAAAATCTTTTTTTTTTAAATGCACAGAAAAAATAAAGATCAGAAGGATATGTCCCAAATTAAACAGAAGACTCTGGGTGAATGATTTATATTGAACAAAAATTACATAAATAAATCTGTACTTAAGGAACAGTATTCTGGCAACAGTGTGTCATATGAACTGGAACAGAGAGAGAGAGACTGGAGATAGCACAACTATTTAGGAGGTCACAGCAATATTTTCAGGATAAAGGAAAATAGAATTTTATCAAGGATGAAGAAGGACTCAAGTACTATGCTTGATACTTTGCATATATAATCTCTTCTGATCCATACAATAATCCTTACGAACAGTAATACTTACAGAACCATTTGCTGGGCACTTTGTATGTGCCAGAAATGTACATCCTTTCATTTAAATTTTAATTCTCACAATAATACTATGTGGTAGGAGTTATTATTCCAATTTCATTGATGAGTGCTTGCTTTGGCAGCACATATACCAATTTCATTGATGAGAAGACTAAAACTTAGATTCCTAAGGTTTAAAATTCCCAAGGCCATGTACCTGACAAGTATTGAAGATGGGATAAGGATATCAGCAGTAGGAACAGAAGAATGACATTTTGACAACTAGTGTATGGCAGGGGATGGGGAAAGAGAGGAATAAAAGATGATGCAACAAATAAAATACCTAGTGCTCTGATCTTGGTTTCTTGATACTATTCTCTAGTGAAAGGAATAGGGGCTCCTTGGAGAAAGGCTGATTCTAGGACTGGGACAGGAAATAAAAAGACGAGCCTGGAGCATCTTCTAGCGCCAGAAAGTAAGGAAGAGCTAAAAAAACAAAAACAAAAACCTACACTGTTGGGGGTAAGTCAAAGGGACATAGGGCCAACTAAAATTTTCCAATGTCCAAAGCTGGAACATTTGAGCAATAAAATAAATAGTAGATTATAGCCTAAAGTCCATACTGCTATAAATAAATGATTGAATAAATAAATGGAGAAGAGATAAATCTGCAGAAAAATTCCAAATAACATGTATAAATACTCCATCCTTAAGGAAGGAAGTGTAACTTCCCTCTTTATGGGCCATGAATAGAGACTTCTATCTCAAGTGCAGTATGAAAAAGATAAGGGAAATAAGGGTAACTTTACTGTGGAGAAACCTTACAACACTACTTCAGCCAAGTGATCATGGTCAGTATCAACAGTAAAAAAATCGTTATGGAGCGCCTGGGTGGCTCAGTGGGTTAAAGCCTCTGCCTTCGGCTCGGGTCGTGATCCCAGGGTCCTGGGATAGAGCCCCACATCGGGCTCTCTGCTCAGCGGGGAGCCTGCTTCCCTTCCTCTCTTTGTCTGCCTCTCTATTTGTAATCTCTGTCTGTCAAATAAAGAAATAAAATCTTTAAAAAAAAATCGTTATGATAGGTACCCCTGATATGATGAAAATGTCACTTTTCCTCTGAGGTTATACACCAAAAACACGTAACCCCAGTCTAATCATGAGAAAAACATCAGACAAATTCCAAAAGAGAGGCATCCTATAAAATACTTGACTAGTATTCCTCAAAACTATCAAGGTCATCAAAAACAAGGAATAGTCTGAGAAACTGTTCACAGCCAAAAGGAGCTTAAGGAGACGTGAAAACTAAAAGCAATGTGGTATCTGGGATGGGAACCTGGAACAGAAAAGAAAGTTAGGTGAAAACTAAGGAACTCTGAATAATGTACAGACTATAATTAATAATAATGGATCAGGGGCACCTGGGTAGCTCAGTCGGTTAAGCAGCTGTCTTTGGCTCGGGTCATGACCCTAGGGTTCTGGGATAGAACCCATCAGGCTCCTTGCTCAGCAGGGAACCTGCTTCTCTCTCTGCCTGCCACTCCCTCTGCTTGTGCTCTCTTCCTTTCTCTGACAAATAAATAAAATCTTAAAAAAAAAAGTATCAGTATCAGTTCGTTAATTGTAATAATGGCACCGTACTAATGTAAGATGTTAATAATAGGAGAAACTGAGTGTAACATATATTGGAATTGTACCATCTTCCCAAGTTTTCTATAAATCTAATACTGTTCTAAAAAGTAAAGTCTATTTAAAATTAAAAAGGGTCGGGGCACCTGGGTGGCTCAGTGGTTTAAGCCTTTGCCTTCGGCTCAGGTCATGATCTCAGGGTCCTGGGATTGAGCCCCGCGTCGGGCTCTCTGCTCAGTGGAGAGCCTGCTTCCCCCTCTCTTTCTCTGCCTGCCTCTCTGCCTACTTGTGATCTCTGTCTGTCAAATAAATAAATAAAATCTTTAAAAAATAATTAAATTAAATTAAATTGAAAAGGGTGATGGTGCAAAAAGCTGATCTTGGTTTGGCTAAGTGTCATTAACAGAAATAAGGAAGGAAAAAAATACAATGATTTTGGGCAGACTGACTTTAAGGTATGACAGTGTATTTAAGAATGAAAGTTATTCGCCCATCAATTAGAAAAGAGAATAGGCGACCAGGAAAAGAGGGTGGCACTAGAAACAAAACTAAAGAATTAAGGGACAAATAAGCAGTAAGGAAATGAAAACAGTATGTGGAGACCTGTTACTCAAGAAATCAGGCTGTGAACAGGAAAGAAATGATAAGCCTTGACTTTTCAATGAAACAGAAAGTTGGCGGGGGGGGGCGGGCAGTGAAGCCATGGTGGGGGAAAAAAGCCATGACGGAATGTAAGCAAAGGAAAAAGAACTGCAGAGAAGCCAGGATCTTGGCAGAAATTAACACTAAGTTTTATTATACTGAATGTGCTAGTTTTGTGCTTTTTCTCTAGCCATGTGCTATGGCCTAGACATTAGAAGCCAAGAAAATAGATGATGGGTATGATGCAAGATAACAAAAGTGCTTGCTAAGTATAGATCAAAATAAATGAAGAAAAGCAATGAAGATAGTATCAAAGTGGCTAGTCACCAAGGTCTAGCAGAGCAGCATCAAAGGTAGTCATGAAGGTACTGGTAGATGTAATGAAATGGGAAAGGTCAAGAACCGAAGAAGGGCAAAAAGCAGATTCTCTGGATACCAGAAACAGGTATGTGAAATAGGATGTGAAAAAGTAACTGGTACGAAGGCTAAAGTAAGTGATGGAGAGCACCTAAAGGGTAAGCAGTGTCACAGAGGAGGTCCCGATTACAGTGATTCTGCTGTGCAGCTACTTTTTTGTTTTAAGAATTTATTCATTTATTTGAGAGAGAGAGAGAGCAAGCAAGCACTGGGAGGAGCAGCGGGAGAGCAACAAGCAGACTGTGCTGAGCCCAAAGCCTGATGCCAGGCTGGATCTCACAGACATTGAGACCACCACCTGAGTTGAAACCAAGAGTGGGACCCCTAACAGACTGAGCCAGCCGGTCGCCCCTGATGTGCAGCTACTTTAAAAATACAAAGAAGGGGGGCGCCTGAGTGGCTCAGTGGGTTAAAGCCTCTGCCTTCGGCTCAGGTCATGATCTCAGAGTCCTGGGATCGAGTCCCGCATCGGGCTCTCTGCTCAACAGGGAGCCTGCTTCCCTTCCTCTCTCTCTACCTGCCTCTCTGCCTATTTGTGATCTCTCTGTCGAATGAATAAATAAAATCTTTTAAAAAAATAAATAAATAAAAATACAAATAAGGGGTGCCTGGGTGGTTTAGTTGGTTAAGAGACCGACTTTTGATGTCAGCTCAGGTCTTGATCTCAGGATTGTGAATCCAAGCTTCAAGTTAAGCTCCACACTGAGCAAGGCCTACTTAAGGAAAAAAAAAAAAAATACAAATGACAATCAACCATCTTGTGCTGAGGAACTATAAGATTAGAGTATTCCAAAGATGCTGGAGACACAGAATAAGAGCAAGAAACACTGGAGGAAAAAGTGTGATGCAATAGTCCTGGGCCCTTGTGGGCAATAAATGATGGCCCTGAGGTTTTAGAGAAAATGCTATAATTGCATGGTGATACCTTCCATAAAGATTAGAGAGACCATGGTAGGTTAATGATCTAGAAATAGTAAGAGAAAGCAAAAAAGCAGTGTGATTCCTTCTTCTACATAGCCACAGAGAATAGAAGATACCTCTTAGTAGGAGGGTAGGGTGAAACGTGGTACCTGGATTTTCATGAAATCAGTTTAAAAAGAAAATAGTTGGACGTCTGGGTGGCTCAGTCGGTTAAGTCGCTGCCTTCGGCTCAGGTCATGATCCCAGGGTCCTAGGATGGAGTCCCACATGGGAACAGAGAGCCTGCTTCTCTCTCTGCCTCTGCCTGCCACTCTGCCTGCTTGTGCTCTCTCTCTCTCTCTCTCTATCTCTTTCTCTGACAAATAAATAAATTTTTTAAAAATCTTAAAAAGAAAATAGTTAAAAATAAAGAAAAGTGTACTGGACAATGAGTAATATTTTCAAAGCACACATTAAAAGGAGTCAGTAGATGAAGGACCCACTGAGTAGAGAACTGGAGAAGAGAGGTTCTGTGTACCACTTTGAAATGTGAGGCTGGGGAGAAACAGCAGAGACCTGGCTTGTCCTAAAATACCATAGGAGAGGTGGGCTGAGATGTAAGGAACATGCAAGGTAGCAAATCAAGAAGCATAAAGGGCACATTTTAAAACACAGCATACACAGAGTCAGTTCTACAGAAGATGCACATACACAAGTGAAGGCTACAAAAAACAGTTAACACCTTGCCTTGTAGATTTTATAAATTGCTTTTACATATGCTATCTTATTTGATCGTCACTACGTAGATATTCCTATGCACATTTTTCTAAAGATGAGGAAATTAGGATGGGACAAAACCAGAATGAAAACATTGATTTCAGTTTTCAACACATAAACCTCCATACACAACGGACACTTCAGCACCTCAATCAGCCAGGCCAGAAATTCTTCTCTAACCAGAAGTAACAATGGATTCTATGAATTTGTCAGAGGGCTTGAGAGGCCACACTAGACACCTCCTGTTTGCCTTCTTCCTACTCAGATCCCTCAACTTTTATCACTATCACCACCAGAGAAAATACAGAAGAGTGATGCCATCAGGAAGAAAACTCAAGCTGAAAGTTATATTAGGTTCTTCTTCCCTTCACACCTCTGAACCTCAGTGACCCAAAATTGAAGACGAGGAAGAGAATGTTAAAAATATTATATAGCAGTAAAGAGATCTTTAACAGACACAACTTCGAGAAAGAGAATCAAAACGAAGCTGGGGTAGGGCAGGAGGCAGGTACAGCAGATAGATGGGGGAGGGGAACAGAGGAGGAAAAGCTAGAATTGGAGGGAACTGAGCGTGTAGGAGCTCCCAAGACTGGAGAAACCAAGAGATATGGGATCGCCAGCTACTGGAGAAAAACTAAGGGCCCGTGAGGGTTCTGGAGCAGGGACTTCCACTGAAGGACCCCAGGGTTTGGGTGACCGGAAGCAGAGACCCCCAAACACGAGACCAGAAGGGGGCGCAGGTGACACCCCATAGGAGAGAATGAATGGGGAAGGCGGTCCGGAGGGCGGGGCAAAAGGAGGGGCCCCGGGATGGGCGGGGCACAGACCCCTTTCCAAGTCCGAACCCCTGCCCCGAGAGCCCGGGGAGAAGCGGCTCCGCGCCTCCCGCACTCACCGCCGGTCTCGTCAGTTACATAGGGAGTCGCCATCTTGAAAACGCAAACCACTTCCGGCGTGAGCGGGCTGGGGTCCCGCCCCCCTCCCCACCGGAAGTGGAGTCCCGATCATAGCCAGCCACCATTTTAGTCTTAAAGGGAGAGTACACCATTTCGTGGAAGGAGGTGGAAGAGGCAGAAGGTAGAAGAAGCTAAAGACTTCAATAAATAAAAGCCGTAGGCTCTGTTACTGCCACGGATACCAATACTGGGTGCCTGCTCCGTGTAAAGCAGTCCTCTGGTTGCCGAGAGAAGTTCCGAGGCACGGCCCCTCTCCGTCATCCAGGACCTTCCAGGGAAAAGGGGGCAAGACCCACCTGTACCCGGAAAGTGGGGCCGAAAACTCAGAATATTCAAGCCTTAGCCTGCACCGAGGTCCCAGAGCGGCTTGGGGAATGGGGCGCGCAAACTCTGGGAACATACTGGGGCGCACCAATATTGTCAGGGGTGAATGGAAGACCCCCCAACTGACCCTCTCTTAGGAAGTGGGGCGGTCGAAATCGCGTGTCAATTGCCCTCGGCTACCCAGCTCAACCCTCGGGACAGAGATCCGCGAGAGGGGCGTGCAAGGCAGAGTGTGCTGCCGGTCGGTCACCTGTCCCCAAAGCCTCAGGGCTGCTGGCGATTTCCACGACCGAGGAGGCGGTGGGCCGGGTTGGGCGGGCAGCCCTGGCTGGCCCTGCCCCTGGGGCGGCCGCGAGGATTCGGGCGGCGTAGTGAGGACTGATCCGAGTTTGCTCTGGCCTTCGACCCCGGGAACCTCCTCAGGCAGGGCCCCGGGGTCAGAGGGCAGAGTGAAGGCTTCGGGGCGGAGCCAGTTAATATTCTAATGAACCTCGTCCAGGTCTGGGCGCTGGGGATCCAATGTTAGTGTATGTGCTGCCGAAGCGAGCACGGGCGCTGGGGATCCAAAGCCGGGCAACTCGCCAATAGTCGGGGCTTGTATGGTCACTCCCTTTGCAGTCCGGCCCGCCCCGCGCCTCCCTATTCTTTAGAGGAACCCTAGTGTTTTCCCTCCCCCGCTCTTCTCAGCCACTGTCGTTCCTTAAGGGCTAAATCCTGCTAAACTAGTTTACCCTACAGCCTGGGAGTGGCCGGCTGCAGGTTCCTCTCCTCAGGTGTTGACTCTCCCAACTACGTTGTTTTTTGTTTTTTTGTGTTTTCTTTCCCCCCTTTTCATTGTTTTACCTTCCTCCAAATTTCCCACTTTGGCTTAGGCTAATGTCCAACTCTACCGCTGGAACCCGTAGAGAGGGGCAAATATTTGTGACTACCTCTAGCTGTGTGCCCACTTAAAAAATAAAAAGGTGAGAGTAATGACCGACCAGGAACTGTCTAAAGCTTTGACATGAAGCTTTTGAAGTTTTCTCAGGTCACAGCTTGTCTTCCATCCCATGCTTTACCTTCTGACTTCCACCAGAGGCCCAACTCAAAAGGTCTCAAAAAGACTCGTTTTAAAACTGATTTGCATTCCATACACACTTATTGCAAGTGTTCTAACACTGCCATTCTTAACCCCTACTCTCTTTCAACAATGTGCTCTGGGCTCACTGAGTCAGCATCCTGTCCTTAGCCTTGTTACTAATGATTATCACAGGTGAGAGTGTGGGCTTAAACCTTTAGAGGGATATGTTGCACCTTTCTGCAAGAGTGAATCCTAAAGTGGCCCCTGTCCACCACCAACCTTAACCCTCCCTCCCCTTGTGCCGCTAGACATTTTGCCTCTGTTCTGGGTTGGACAGGAAGTGAAACTCAATTGTCTTCCCAGCAGACCTGACTGGGACCCAGCCCTGAGCCCCGGATGTGCCCCCCCTACCCCACACAAACACACACCCTGTGAAGGAAGAGGAGAAAGAAGAGGCTGGGGAGAACAAGGCTGTTGTTTTTTCCTTTCCCTTTGTTCATTGCGGTTTCTTTCTTTCTGATTTTTGTGATGTGGTTGATTAAAGAAATGAGCACCTGGAACAGTAGGCATTATACGCCTCCTCCTTAGATGTTTCTGGGCCTTTCTTCCCCTCCTACCCTCACCAATAACTGACGATGTATGATGGACCACAGATCTTAAAGAAGACACAAAGAAGCTTTGGGTATGACAGATTTCATCCTATTCCTTAGAGAGATCACCCCGGGCCCCACTTTGAAGTCTCAAAAAAAAAACCTTAACAGGAGCAATTTAAGTGCAAGTAGAGACATATCCAAGGATGGAGTGAAAAACACAGGTCATATGTAATGTGTTATCACCACTAGCATTGTTTGCAAGCAAAGCTGAGTGCCTTAAGGTTTAGTATCATTCTAGATGAGAGAAAACTGCAAGAGGTGCTAGGAGACTTGTTCTTTCTTGTATTTTGTATGTTTAGGATAGCTTAGAGTGGGGAGGCTTTACACATACACATACACACACACCAAGCCACTCTTTACTGCAGTCCTTAAGTTGTGCTATGTCTTTGGCTGTCTACAGAACTAAGCACAGGACCTAGTGCATAATGGGCCTTCAAGAGATTATGATTCCTTATGACTGAAGAGGTTATATAGGTAGGGGACAGGCTCAGTGGGTGGAGCATGAGTTCAAGCCCCATGTTGGGTGTGGAGATTACTTTAAAATAATAATTTAAAAAAAAAAAAAAAAAAAAAGGAAGGGGAGAAAAAGCATGGGAATAGCATGGCCCTTGTCTTTTTAAGACTGGGAGACAGGAGCAGAGAGACAGACCTTCTCCAACCCCTGCCTCCTTCAGATCTCCAGTTCAGGTACAACAATACTCCCAAGCCCTATTTCTCAGCAGTTACATTTCTGATAAAAATGGAGGTTTTTTTTCCAACAAGCCTGTATGGAAACATTCAAGAACTGCTTAGATCCCTTCATTGCCACTAGAGGGCCTCATGTAGTTATGTCTTCTCTCCAACCCCCACCAAAAGTATGTCTATATTATGTGTGTGGATATGTGTGTATACACACACATACACACATCACACAATACAACCTTCCAGTCAGAGCTCTCCCCTCCCCCTCTCTTCTATCACCAGGTGTAAGAGGGAAGATTCCAGGAACTCAAGCCCTGTTACTGTGCCCTAGTTCAAGGACGGGTAGGAGGGGGTTAGCCTGGGTTGGGGCGGGGCCAGGGAGGAGGATGCCTGGGTCCCCAGTTCCTACCAGTAAGTCCTAGGCCTCTGTCTATCTCCGTTGTACTCACCGTCAGTCCCGCCATCATCCATGCTGCCCCAAGAGCCTTAACAACTTCAAAAACAGATTCCAGACAGGAGGAGCTGAAAGGATCTTCTCTCACCCCTACTTCTGGCAGGGGCCTTTTACAGCACCTGCCAAGGTCAGCAGGTAAAGTGGGAGGGTTAGAGCATGGAGAAAGAGTGGACACCGACCTGAGTGCTCCTCGCACCTGAACAACCCAAGAATTAAGGGAAGGCCCTGAGTCTTGAGAGAAGGAGGTGTACTTATATTGGGGAAAACAAGTCTGAGCCCTCTGGGGTTTGGGTTTTAGAGGGGTGAAAAACCTAGAGGCAAAGGTGGGCCTCAAATAGTGTTAAACACTGGGGAGCCCATGGGAGGAGGGAGGCATTTGTATCTCACGATGCAGTGTCTGGGACTCTGGGCTTGCTGCTGTGGAATCTTCTGAGTATGAATTCTGTCAGTGGTGGATGGAAAGGAGTTGGGGAGGGAAATCCCTGGATGGGGGCAATTAGGAGAGGGTCAGACGTTGCCTGGGTGGGCCCCTGCCGAGCTGTGCCATCAGCGGCCCTGCCCTCTATCATGACCTTCCAGGGCTGGGATGAGGGGAGAGGCTAATGGGTTGATTAGAAAGACTGGAAGATGGATAGAAACCGAGCTGTCCCAAGGCGGGAAGAAGATGAGAAGCGCAGGATGTGGAGAAAGAGGCACAGGCCAGAACTCTGGAGATACTGGGGGGGGGGGGGGGGGGGGCGGCTCAAGCTTGGTGAACTGGAAACAGGGGCCTCTCCAGACCGGAGTTCCCGTAGTCGGGGGCGCGGACACTAGGCGCGGGCGGCCAGGCCGGGGCGAGGGGCGGGCAGCTGTGTCGTCAGGAACGGGGCGGCCTCGCGGCGGCCGCGCCTGCCTGGTCGGTCCCCTCCAGCCCCGCTCGGGCTCCAGCTCCCGCGCCGGCGCTTCAGCTCCCACCGCGCGCCATCCGCAGGCAAGGTAGAGACCCCGCGCGACCCCCGAGCCTCCCACTCTCCCCACCCCCCCCCGGAGCCGGAGGGGGCGGGGGCCGCGGGAGGGGCCGCCGCCGGGCTGGGGTAGGGCTGCAGGGCCGAGGAGGAAGCCCCACAGCTGGAGCGGGTAGCTAGAAGGGTTTGCGCCAGGACGTGGGGGGCAGCTGGAGGGCTGGGCCAGAGCTCCGTAGGGAGCGTCTCCCCCAGACCTTCCCCTCCATCCCCGCTGTCACTCGGAGGGATGGTGAAGCTTGGCTCCTAGGGGCCCGAGTCAAGCGAAGTCCGTTTTGGAACCTCCACAGCGCTGCGGGGGGTGCACAGGGGTTCTTCTTTGGCCTCCTGGTGCCCAACTTCCCACCCCTACCCTTTCCACACCTGTCACCGGGAAGTTTCTGAAACTACCTGGGTCTGAATCCCCACTTTTCACCTCTAAATGGGGGAAGTGAGCTTTACTCAGGAAGAAATGTGACTACTACTGGGCATCTCTTCAGCCTCATTACTATGAGCCCACATCCCCCAACCATGCCAACATCGTAACTTCCTCCTGTACTACATACTCTCTCTCTCTCTCTCTCTCTCTCTCTCACACACACACACACACACATACCCTTAATCAGGCAACATTACCATCTGCAGTGTTCGTGGAGGCTTAATGAATTTTGAGACTTCAAGGCTAATTATTCCCTTGCCAGGGCCACTGACAAGTAACAGGGATGGGCAAGAAAGAATAGACCCTCCCTCGGTCCTGGGAAAGAGGAGGAGGATGCAGGCCCTGTTGTGGTTAAGAGATTCAGAAGTCCAGGTAATCAGGCCTGGACCTGCCTCTTGGGATTCTTGCTGGGTCAGCCTGAATGTTCTGGGGGCATAGCTGATTCTTGAGTAATGATGAATTTATATGATTTGGAATGGGAGTGATAAATATTGAAGTGAAAAAGGAAACTTTAAATATTGGCACTGGCCTTGGAAATCATATTTATCTCTTGGTTATGAGCAATTTTGGTATTTACTGTCTAAAGTCTAAAGTAAGATCTAGAAAGTAGAGGCGCTACAATTTAATGGAATGGACAAAGGACAGGATGTCTGGAATTTGGGTATGATCCTGAGATTGTGGCTCTCTGTCTGGGCCTCAGTTTCCTCCTCTGAAAAGTGTGAGAGTTGGTACCTCCCAGCTCTGAGGATGTTCCAGGAGTCTCTGCCTCCAAGTCAGCTTCTTACTTTCTCACCTCAGGTTGGTAGGGGTGGGCAGGGAACCAGAGGAGGGAAAGGAAGGGTGAGTCACAGATAGCTGGCAGGCGGGCAGCAGACCTCACCCGCCCAACCCTGGCATTCGCCTGGACTAGCCCAGGTTATAGCCTCAGGGCTGGGATGGAGCAGGGAGGACAAAATTGGACTTGTTACGGTTTGTTAGGGTCCAGGATTCTAACAGTTTATATGCCTTTCAGCAACATGGGCAGCAAAACTTTTGGTGAGACAACTCAGGAGGACAACTGAAAAGATACCAGGAGCCCTTTGTCTGAGGTCCCAGCCCAGAGGTGTCCTTGGACCTTGACAGTCTAGCTTCTAGCCACCTCCTCACCCTCCCAAAGGCAGAGTGCAGGATCTCAATACTCCATGTCTATGCCTGAGATGACACAATGGGGCAAAGGGTATGACTGGGCTTCCCTGCTCTTGAGAGCCCCTTGAACTGATGACTTCCTGGCACCATTTTTCCTAATGTCCAGATGTGTTTCTCCATGTACCACCTTTGTATAACAACAAGAACAACAACAAAAGTAAGAGCTAACATTTACTGAATTCTTTCTTTGTGCCGTACAACTGCTTCCTCTGTGCCTTACAATACCTAAGTTTATTGCATGTATTATCTTACCTAATCTCCATGCTGTGACTGATTTCTCCAGGTATACATTTTACCAATGAGGAAACAGATTCAGGAAGATGAAATAACTCACCCAAGAGCCAGGATTCTAATCCATGCCTGTCTAGTTCAAAAGTCCATTCCTTAAATTCTACTATAAATTACATGCAAGATCTGGGGGAACTAGGAGGGGTCGATGTGAAAAGAGAGATGTGTCTTCTCTCCTGTTCATCGTCCCTCTTTTGCTCTCTCCTAGTCACTTTCTCTCTCAGATTTCATTTCCTAGAACCTTGGAGCCATCTAAGAATCCCCAGGGGTAATCAGAGAGACTAATTAAGTCATAGAGGCCCAATTAGCCCTAAGACTATTATGTATTCATTAGATCTGTTGGCAGTAGAAGTTGGATTATAGTCATTGAAAAGAGCCAGATAGATGGAGTCCTTTCTCCAGAATATCAGTGTCCTAGGATCCCCTTTTTAGTGTTCCCAGAGAGCCCGCAGAGGAGGAATGGTATACTACATAGATGTGGACAGCAGAGATGTCCCAAGTGCAGAGGCTGCAAAGAAGATTCTTGCACCATCAGAAAGGAAATTCTTGTAGGCCCTAACTGCCTCCTGGAGCCTTACCCAACAAACCCTAAATAAATGGGCAAAAGAGAGGAGGAAGCCCCAGATGGAATGCCACAGTAAGTGCTTTTTAGCAAAATTCATTCATTCAACAAATATCTATTTAGCACCTCCTATATGTGTTACAAATTATTTCCTCTTCCTGTCAAGATGGATACTCTGGCATCCCATTTAAGCATATTTGACTAATATTTTCGAACCTATGGCTCCCTAACTTTGCACAATGATTTGTATAAACAATATGGAGGACCTATACCATGTTGGGCACAGGCTTAGGAATTAGGGATATAGTGGGAACAATACTGACAATTCCTGCCCTCATCGAACTTAGCTTTTGATAGGAGAAGACAAACAGTAAACAAAGAAACAAATAGGGGCGCCTGGGTGGCTCAGTGGGTTGAGCCGCTGACTTCGGCTCGGGTCACGATCTCAGGGTCCTGGGATTGAGTCCCGCGTCGGCCTCTCTGCTCAGCAGGGAGCCTGCTTCCTCCTCTCCTCTCTCTGCCTGCCTCTCTGCCTACTTGTTCTCTCTCTCTCTCTGTCAAATAAATAAATAAATAAATAATCTTTAAAAAAAAAAAAAAACAAAGAAACAAATAAATTAGCAAGGTAATTTCCACTCTTGGTAAGTTCTATGAAGGAAACAAAGGAGGCTGCTGTGCAAAAGATTGGGGGGTGCTTTGGGAGGGAACGATCGGGGAAGGTCTCTTGAAGGAGCTGACGCTTCAGCTGAGGCAAGAAAGCAGCTCTGCTAAGAGTGGGGAAGGCTGTTCTAGGCAGAGAGAACAGTAAGTCTCATGGCCCTAAGCAGGGGAGAACTTGGCTTGAGGAACAGAAAGGAGGGCAGTGAGATCAGAAGGCAGTGTGTGGAGGGGAGAGTGGAACAAGAGGAGGACAGAGACAGGCAGGGGCCCCATGACATGGTTCTTGGGGTAGAGCTTTGACTCCCACTTATCACCTGCCATGGGAAGTCCCAACCTCTTCAAACTCCAGTTTCTTCCTGTGAAGAATGGCTCTACCAGGAATTTCTTTTTTTTTTTTTTTTTAAGATTTTATTTATTTATTTGACAGACAGAGATCACAAGTAGGCTAAGAGGCAGGCAGAGAGAGAGGAGGAAGCAGGCTCCCTGCGGAGCAGAGAGCCCGATCTGGGGCTCGATCCCAGGACCCTGGGATCATGACCTGAGCCAAAGGCAGAGGCTTTAACCCACTGAGCCACCCAGGCGCCCCTACCAGGAATTTCTTATCTCATAAGATCTAATTGTAATTGTTAGTACAATAATAAGTACCATTTCTTGTAGGCCTTCTGTATGCAGGTGTCATACTGGGTACTTTTTGTACGTTATTTGCCTTAATCTTCACAGTAGTGGCAGATAGGAATCATTCTTCCCATTTTACAGATGTCATGTGTCCCAGTCACACAGCGGTATCAGAGCTAAGAACAGAACCCAGATATGACTGACTAGTTCTGCTGGACTCCTAAACACTGCTGTACTACACCAGTGTGAGATATTACTGCTATTGCTGTTACTGAATCATCCAGTCGAGTTGACCTCTGAGACTTGGCCCCAGGGCCATTGGGCACTGTGATCCACGTGATGGCTCCTCCTTGCTCCCTGGGTCTTCTAGCTGCAAGTTAGGACTCCTTGAACACTGCTAACCTAGCAGGGTGCAAGGAAAACCCCGCGTCTGAGATTCCCGCGCTCAGCTCACCCTCCTACTAGTGGGAAGCGAGGCAGATACTCAGAGCCTTCTTCCCCTACCTCCTCCCAATCTCCGCGCGCCTGGGTCCCCGCCCTTCCCCGGTGGAGCTCTGAAGGGCGCTGGCGAGGCGGGACCGGGGCCAGGGACCTGGCCAGAGCTGGTTCTGTGTCGCGCGTCAGAAGCGCGCTAGAGGTCGTTGAGGGGCGTGGGTGGTTCGGGAAGTGGGTGGCTGAACCCGGCTGGGGACCGAGGCTGGAGGCGGAGCAAGATGGGATCGTGGCCGGGGAGGCGTGCCACAGAAGCAGTGAGAACCACCCGAAGGGCCGAAGGACCAGGACTGCGGGATCTGAGAGGGGAGAGATCGCAGAGACTGAGGGTGGCAGGAGAAAAGGTAGAAACGGGGGAGGGACATACCCACAGAAACACATATAGATTGGTAAAACCAGGTGGGGGGGAGGGTGAAGAGAAGGGGATGGGGGGAGAGTCAGAAACGAATCACGACAGATTCGGGGAGAAATCAGAGAGATGGAGAAGGATCCAGAAATGGAGGGGAGAGAGTCAGAGATGAGTCAGAGAAACAGACACAGAGGACAGACTCAGTTAGGGAGAGACAGACATAGGGGAGAGGTAAAACGGGAAAGGAAGTGACTTGGGAGGGACTCAGAGACAAGGAAAGAACAGAAATAATAGTGGGAGTGAAGAATTAATGGAGCAGACAGAAGCAAAGTCAGGCAGACAGATGGCTCCTCCCACCACATACTCTTCCCATCTCCCTCCAGACCTACACTCGGAAGCGCAGGTTGAGACGCGAGAAGTACTACCAAGCTGCCTTTTTGGTATTCCTTAAGAAAAAAAGAAAAATGGCCAAGGAGAAGGGCCTAATCAGCCCCAATGATTTTGCCCAGCTGCAGAAGTACATGGAATGTGAGTCTTCCTCTCTGTCCTGAAGTTCGGGAAAAATTATCCCAGACAATCCCTACTCCTCATCCCCCCTTCCCCTCGTTTCCCCAGTGGTCTTAAGCCAGTTGGCTCCTGACATAATGCCAGGGAATATGGCTGGGAAACAGAGGAGAGGGAGATGGGGCGATGTCTGTGGTCTCGGCTTTCCACCCACCTTCTCTGAATCTCCAATGCCTGCTCCAAGTTTCAGAGAAGAGATGTAAACAGAGGTACCACTCTGGAGCATTTGAAATGTTAGTCTTTCGATATTTCTGTCTGCATTTCTGTGTTTCTTCCTGGAATTTCTTCTTTCTTCATTTGACTAGAATCTTTTTTCCTGCTGGATGTCTGGGTGGGACTCCGTCAGAGGGCAGGGAGAGCCCAACCAGACTAATGCTCTTCCCTCATCCTCTTCGTACCCCAGACTCCACCAACAAGGTCAGCGATGTCCTAAAGCTCTTTGAAGATGGTGACATGGCTGAATATCTCCAAGGAGATGTGAGTGGCAACTGGGAAATCCTCTCCTTGCCCAGCTCCTCCCATCTTTGATTTTGCTACTCCACTGGGATCCCCAACTTCCAGGAATTATTCTGGGCCCTCCCCTTTCTGTTCTCCCTCTAGATACCCCAGTGTCCATTGTTACCACAGCTATTGCTATAGGAGAAAGCAAGAGATTCTTTTTTTTTTTTTTAAGATTTTATTTATTTATTTGACAGACAGAGATCACAAGTAGGCAGAGAGGCAGGCAGAGAGAGGGAGGAAAGCAGGCTCCCCGCTGAGCAGAGAGCCCAATATGGGGCTCGATCCCAGGATCCTGAGATCATGACCTGAGCCGAAGGCAGAGGCTTAACCCACTGAGCCACCCAGATGCCCCAAAGCAAGAGATTCTAATTGAAGACTCAGCCTTGAGAAGAAACCATAGTCTGCCCTGGATACTTCTTAGCCCTTCACTTGTCTCTGTCCTTGCTACTCCTAGTTCTTCAGTCCCTGCCTCCCATCCTGCACACTCCCCAGGGTAATGCTTACCCTTCTCATCATAGGCCATTGGGTACGAGGGATTCCAGCAATTTTTGAAAATCTATCTGGAAGCAGATAATGTTCCCAATCACCTAAGCCTGGCACTGTTTCAGTCCTTCAAGATGGGTCACTTAGAAGACACTGTGAAAAATGGTATGGTCATGAAGGTGGGACTGGGCTGGACTTCCAGAAGAAAAATCAAAGTAGTATGGGTTTTGGGGTGAGAGTTGAATTGAATTACATTTTGGAGACAGGGTTGGGGAAGAGAGGTGAAGGATGGCCATTCTGGTCTAGGAGGTGGAGGGAGGAAAGTTAAAGGGAAGAGTTGGAACAAAGGAAAAGAGAAGAGCCAGAGTGGAGAGACCCCTAACCTCAGATCTACTCTCCTTTCTGTAACCAGATGTGGTGTATCTCAGTGATGTCTCCTGCTACTTTTCCCTTCTGGAGGGTGGCCGGCCAGAAGACAAGCTAGAATGTGAGTTGCCGTCCTAGACTGGGGGAAGGAAAGAAAAGAGAGTAGAGGGGAGGGGGTATTTCCCAGCCTTCCTTCCCTCATTTTTTCAGGACTCCTAAAAGCTGACAGGGCCAGACAAAGGTGGGGCCAGAGTATGGGCTCATTTCCTCTGTTTCCCTAGACTTCTTATCCCTAATGCCACGCCAGTTCCCATGTCCTGTATGTTTTTATGTGGGTGGCCTGGGTTTTTCTGGGGTTGTGGGAGGTGTGTTCTGTCTCCCCTATTAGATTCACCAAGGGTTGAATCCAGGCCTGTTTCCCCTCCCTTTTTGTCTCCTCTCTCAGTCCCAGTGCCAGGCTCTGGGCTCTTCATCTAAAAGATGTCTCCCACTTCTTTATTTCCCCTGTATTCTGTTATGAATTTGGGGGGTATTCCTCACAAACTGACCCTGGCCCCCCTAAAACACCCCACAGTCACCTTCAAGCTGTACGACACGGACAGAAATGGGATCCTGGACAGCTCAGTGAGTTGGGGGACCTGTATGCTGGCCAAGGGAGTATGTGTCCATTTGTCTGTGCCCTCCTGTCCCAACTCTTCCAGGATCTTAAGAAGCAGAGGAAGTTAGAGGGAGAAGCCGAGTCCTCCAGGACTAAATTTGGGAGTGGGTCCCCAGATCTTGGCTCCTTAAAGAGGAGGCTAGAGACATGAATTGGGGGCTGCCTTGCAAACATACCAACACACATACACACTCATTTACTTGGCAGAGATACTTGAGAATGAGAGGTGGCTCTTGGGTGGCCCAGGAACCCTGATTTCTAGAGAAGAGTTTGAATGGTGGTAGTGAGGTGGGATATGGCTGTGGCTCTTACCTCTTGGCCCCCAGGAAGTGGACAGAATCATCATACAGATGATGCGAGTGGCTGAATACCTGGATTGGGATGTGTCTGAGCTGAGGCCGGTAAGGCAGTTTTTCCTTCATGTCCCTCCTTGTGCCTTCTCTCTAGTGAATCCTGCATCTATCTATGCCATTTCTGACAGGCGGCCGGGTTCCCTTGGCGAGGATGGCTGGGCTGGATGTCCTAGGGGGCAGAGGTGTCAGACCACACCAAAAGTCCCCTCCATTCCCGGCTCAGATTCTTCAGGAGATGATGAAAGAGATCGACTATGATGGCAGCGGCTCTGTCTCCCTGGCCGAGTGGCTCCGGGCAGGGGCCACCACCGTGCCATTGCTAGTGCTGCTGGGGCTGGAGATGGTAAGTAGGAGAGACTTGTGGAGAACGGTAAGATAGCTGCCTTGGGTTGTGTGTACCAAGGGCTGGTGCTCTAAGGGCCCAGGCTCTCCCTAGCATCTACTTTGTCCTCCCAGACTCTGAAGGACAATGGACAGCACCTGTGGAGACCTAAGAGGTTCCCCCGACCAGTCTACTGCAACCTGTGCGAGTCCAGCATTGGTCTTGGCAAACAGGGACTGAGCTGTAACCGTGAGTGGTGGAGCTGGGGGGTGTGGGGGCAGAGGGACAGCCCAGCTACCTGCAGGAGCATGCTGCTTTGATCTTCGAGAGATCTGGGTTCAAGTCCTGGGCTCTGCCATTGGCTAGTTAAGTGGGAAAGCCATACAACTTTCTCTTCCTTCCCTTCAATACAGTTGACACGTAATGTTACATTAGTTTCAGGTGTACAGCATAGCCACAGAACATCTTTAAGCCTCAATTTAAAATAAGGTGTCCTTGACTGAAAATGAGTACTGTGAGCATTGAATAAGTGGATGCAAGAAAAGTACTTCACATGGGGCATGTCCATACTGTTAAGTCTGCAATAAAAATTAGCTATTATTATTGTTATTGCTGTTGTTAAATCTAGGCCTCCCTGGGACGCCTGGGTGGCTCAGTTGGTTAAGCAGCTGCCTTCGGCTCAGGTCATGATCCCAGCGTCCTGGGATCGAGTCCCACATCGGGCTCCTTGCTCAGCAGGGAGCCTGCTTCTCCCTCTGCCTCTGCCTGCCATTCTGTCTGCCTGTGCTCGCTCTCTCTCCCTCTCTCTCTGATAAATAAATAAAATCTTAAAAAAAAAAAAATCTAGGCCTCCCTTGCATCTTCCAACTGAGTTCCTGGCATTTAGAAGGAGTGGGAGTAGGCATGGGGTAGCCATTGCTCTTTCATGGGGAAGAGTGAGCAAAAGGCACAGGTCTTGGAGGTGAGCCCCCACACTGTCACAGCAAGGGCTTATATGTCTTGTTTAAGTGAATAATCCCGCCTTACACCCAGGTAAAGAAGAGATGGGGGAGGCGCTGTAACTAAGTCTCTGACCCTTTTCCTTCTCGCCCAGTCTGTAAGTACGTCGTTCATGACCAGTGTGCCATGAAGGCCTTGCCTTGTGAAGTCAGCACCTATGCCAAGTCTCGGAAGGACATTGGTGTGAGTGATCCCAGGCCCACCCCAATACCAGCCGCACCCTGGCCCTGCCCTTAGCCAGTTGCTGCCCTCAGCCCTTCCCCTAGTCTCTGCTCGGACCCTCTCGGACAAGGGATTGTCTTTCTCCCCAAGGTCCAGTCACACGTGTGGGTGAGAGGAGGCTGTGAGTCTGGCCGATGTGACCGCTGTCAGAAGAAGATCCGCATTTACCACAGTCTGGTTGGACTGCATTGTGTGTGGTGCCACCTAGAGGTCAGTTTGGGAGGACTCCAGCCTCTGCCTTGGGGCTCCTCCCTAATCTACCCTCTGTGCTGGTCTCCCTGACAGCAGCTCTCTCAGAGCCACAGTTGCCCTTGCTCCCAAGGACTCTCTTTCCAGTACCAGACCCTCAGAGTTGAGAGGTGACAGGTTCCCTCCATGATGTCTGCATACCCACCTTGTCTTTCAGATTCATGATGACTGCCTGCAAGCCATGGGTCATGAGTGTGACTGTGGTCTGCTCCGGGATCACATCCTGCCTCCATCTTCCATCTATCCCAGTGTCCTGGTGAGACCCTTAGACAGTGGCTAGGAGGGGACAGGAGGAGTGCATCCCTGATTTAAACACACTTACACACATACACACACACACACACACACACACACGCACACGCATGCCATGCCCTTTATAGCAGAGAGTCTATACTTTCAGGATTTGAGTCAGACCCTTATTTGTTTAGGGATTCACATACAATCCAATTTTCTTTCCCTTTGGTTCTCTCCCTTTCTAGGCCTCTGGACAGGAGCGTAAAACTAGCAAAACGAGCCAGAAGACCATGGATGACTTACATTTGAGCACCTTTGAGGCTCTGCGGGTACATGAAGGGGGTGGGTTTTTCTTGGCTGGAGCCCTCATAGGAGGGAATGAAGTGGGAAAGATGGGGAATGGCATTTGTTCTCTACAAGACTCACAAGCATCTCTGGAGACAGGCTAGCCTTCTGCCACTGTCTCTGGGGCCCACCTTAACTCTGAGAAAATCCTGTTTTCCTTATCCTTGCTTTGTTTTCTTTTCTTCCCAAATGCAGATTGACCCTGTTTCTAACACCCACCCGCTTCTGGTCTTTGTCAACCCTAAGAGTGGCGGGAAGCAGGGGGAGAGGTGAGAAGAGACATACTGGGTCTTCTAAGTTGGAGAAGGAGGACCATAGAGGTTGGGAATCTGTGTGTATGGAGGAGGCACCTTGAGAAGGACATGAAGAGGGTGGAGTACAGACTGTCCATCCCCTACCATAAACTCTCCTTTTTCCCTCATACAGGGTGCTTTGGAAATTCCAGTATCTACTCAATCCTCGACAGGTATTCAATCTCCTAAAGGACGGTCCTGAGCCAGGGTGAGTATAGGTTGGGGACTGTATTGTAGTGTTTGTATGTGTCTGCCTGTGTGTGTTGGGAGAACAGGGCTAGGGAACCCCAAGAAAGCAGAATCCAGAATGCTGCTTTTACTAGTGTCATTGAGTTCTCTGGTTCAACTTTGTTCTGCTCTCAAAACATGAAAATACCAGTTTCTCCCTAACCACTGATGAGTGGCTATAACTTTCCCAGTTGTATTTTTTTCTCTGACCTTAACAGAAACAAGTCTTTTGACAAAGGGAAAGGGGGCCCTAAAGAATAAGAGATAAGAAGTAATCTGCCTGTCCAGGAGTTGGTAGATTCAATCCTATTGTCCTTCCTCATCTTCTCTCTTCCCTTTTATCTCAGGCTCAGATTCTTCAGGGATGTCCCTGGTTGCCGGATTTTGGTGTGTGGTGGAGATGGCACAGTAGGCTGGATTCTAGAGACCATAGGTCAGTACAGGGAGGGGCTCTGGGAAGGGCACTGGGGCACTGGCCTTCTAGAGCTAACTCCCTTCATCCATCCCCTGACCTGCTTTCCTAGACAAAGCCAACATGCCTGTTGTGCCTCCTGTTGCTGTGTTGCCCCTGGGCACTGGAAATGATCTGGCTCGTTGCCTAAGATGGGGAGGAGGTAAGTGGTTAGAAATTGTTTTCCTGGGAGAGGGAGGGAGTTGGGTAGGAAAGGAAAGGCACATAGAGAAGGTGTCTAGGCATTGTTATAGAAAAGAGGGTTGGGGAAGAAGAGGGACACAGATGGGTGGTTACCAAAGTGGATTGTCCCCAAGGAAGAAAGCTTGGGATGAAGCAAAGACCAGTCTGAACCTAGAAGGGTCAGGGTGACAGTCCTCTTCCCTATATACCTAAAAATATCTTTCTGTTTCTCCCAACCAATTCTTAGGGCTCAGGGAATTCAGAAATACAGAGGACAATGTGGGAATAAGAAAGGTTGTAAAAGAGCTAACCCAGATGTTCAGTGATGAAGCTAGCAGGGATCTTGGCTGTGATTCATTCAGCCACTCAGCCAGTTAATCAGGGGTCATTCATTCATTTATAATCATTTCTTCCTAAGTCAATTGCAACAGTTTCTTAAATATACTCTGGTCTCCCTTCAAAAAGAAAGAGTTCAAAGGATGGTCTAGTAGATAAATAGGTCAGGGTGGAGCAGGTTGAGCCTGAGTTGTCTTTTTTTGAGGCTGTTGGACTCAGAGTCCAGCTCGGAGATGTTGCAGAAGTTTATAGAATAGGGGTCTGCTAAGGAAATTGAAAAGCACTCTAGATAGAAGTTGTGTAAGGCCAAATGAGCCACCAAACAGCATGGTAGTGCATGCATTCGGGAGTGTGAGCCATTGGTTATGAGTGGGACACGCAGTACAAGGTGGGAATCGGGGGAGGAAGGACTGAGTTGAACCGAGTCCAGATTATGGAGGGTCATGAATGCTGTGCTGAGGAGTTTTGTACTTTATTCTGACAGAGATTGAAAGCAGAGAGCCCACAGAAATGATTTGTATTGTTTTGCATTGTTTGCTTGCAGTGTTTTGAATTTTTTAAACCTTGCCTATTTCTAAGAAGTGGGTTACATGTTTTAGTTCACCACGATCTCTTCAGCTCTCTGCTAGTCACTCATTCACTTCACCTTTCTAGCTGCTGAGGCATTTGAATGTGCAAACCCTGAACCATACGAAACTCTTGAACTTATGAAAAATGTAACTCAAAGAAAAAATAGGCATATATATGCCTATTTGCATATACTTACATATATAAGTTATGTCCTCTATATATACATATGTAAAAAAAGCTGTTGTGTATATAAAGAGTTATTCCAGAATGTAGAAATATCTTTGAGTACATATTATTATAATCTAAATCTCATATTAGGGGCACCTGGGTGGTTCAGTTGGTTAAGCATCTTTCTTTGGCTGAGGTCATAATCCTAGGGTCCTGAGATGAAGCACCAAGTCAGGCTCCCTGTTCAGCAGGGAGTCTGCTTCTCCCTCTCTCTCTGCCCCTACGCCCTGCTCGTGCTCTCTCTCTCACTCATTCTCTTTCTCAAATAAATAAATAAAATCTTAAAAAATAAATGTATATAAGCATAGAACCAATTTTTTACCAGTTTTTTTTTTTTTTAGATTTATTTATTTGAGAGAGAGAGAGAGTGGACAGGAAGAGGGACAGAGGAAGAGGGGGAGAGAAACAGACTCCCTGCTGAGCCCAGAGCCTGGGAGCCTGTCTCAGGGTTCAATCGCATTACCTAAGATCATGACCTGAGCCAAAATCAAGAGTCAGACACTTAACAGACTGAGCCACTCAGATGCCCCTGGCCAGTTTTTAAATCTTCATCATTTAACTTTGTGTTGACTTAAAATACTAGACACTTTGAGATTATGTATTTTGGGTCTTTACTGTGTGTTCTGCAAATGAAACTGTCATAGTAGTTTCTGCCAACTCAGCCTAAATCATGAAATAATGATATAAATACAACACTAAATTTGTTTTTGAAAATTTGTGTTGATACTGAAAAAAATCACAAGATTTGCAGAAGAAGAGATGAAAGGAGTACCACAATGGGAGCTCTGTGGAGGGTGGATTGGAGGAAGGAGACAGGATAAAAAATTACCTGTATTGCAATAGTCTGGTCCAAAGACACTGAACCCCCAAGCAACGACAACAGCAGTGCAGTTCATGACACTTGGTAACCAATGGGTTGTGGAGGATGAGAGGACAAGTCTAGGACATTTTCTGATTTGTGGAATGAGCATATGGGATGCCACTTAAGATAGAGCATACGGGAGGAGAACCAGTTTAAGGAAGATCGATTCCATTTTGCACATGTTAGGTTGGGATGTCAGTGGAGCACCCCGAAGGAAATGTGTGCTGAGTAGTTACAAATAGGTATTAGAAAGATACATGTTTGAGAGTCATCTGCTCCTAGGAGATAACTGACATCCTGAGAGTAAATGGGTTACCTCAGGGAAAGAAGAGAAGAGGGACAAGGATGCAATATCTGATTTGAATGCCCTATTTAACCGTTGAGCAGAGGAAAATCCATTATTAAAGATGTCTGTGTTAATGTACTATTGTTACTATTAGAAATCAATATAAACGGTGGCTTAAAACAATACAAATTTATTATCTTACAGTTCTGGAGGTCAGACATCCCAAATAGGTCCCACTGGGCTAGAATTAAGGTGTTAGCAGGGCTGTGGGTTTTTGTTTTGTTTTGTTTTTTAAAGATTTTTTTATTTATTTACTTGACAGACAGAGATCACAAGCAGGCAGAGAGGCAGGCAGAGAGAGGGAGAGGAGGAAGCAGCCTTCCCACCAAGCAGAGAGCCCGATGTGGGGCTCGATCCCAGGACTCCGGGATCATGACCTGAGCTGAAGGCAGAGGCTTTAACCCACTGAGCCACCCAGGCACCCCAGAGCTGTGTTTTTTCTAGAGGCTATAGGAGAGAATTCTTTGCCTTGCCTTTTCCAGTTTCTAGAACCTGCCTGTATTCCTGGGCTCATGGCTTTGCTTCCAACCCGCAGCGTTATCACTCCAACCTCTGTTGCCATTGTCACATTGCTTTCCATCCACTTATTTCTTACCTTCGTCTTTCACTTATAAATAAGGACCCCTGTGATTATATTGGACCTGCCCAGATAATCCAGGATAATCTCCCCACTTAAAAATCCTTAATGCCAGGGTGCCTGGGTGGCTCAGTGGTTTAAGCCTCTGCCTTTGGCTCAGGTCATGATCTCAGGGTCCTGGGATCAAGCCCTGCATCAGCCCCTGCATAGGACTCTCTGCTTAGCAGGGAGTCTGCTTCTGCCTCTCTCTGCCTGCCTCTGCCTACTTGTGATCTCTGTCTGTCATATAAGTAAATTAAAGCTTTAAAAAAAAAAAAGTCCTTAATGCCTAGAGTAGGGGCAGCTGGCTGGCTCAGTCAGTAGAGAATGGACTCTTGATCTCCAGGTCATAGAGTTCAAGCCCCATGTTGGGTGTAGAGCTTACTTTAAAAAAAATCCTTGGGACGCCTGGGTGGCTCAGTGGGTTAAAGCCTCTGCTTTCGGCTCAGATCATGGTCCAGGGTCCAAGGAGCCCCACATTGGGCTCTCTGCTCAGTGGGGAGCCTGCTTCCCCCTCTTTCTCTGCCAGCCTCTCTGCCTACTTGTGATCTCTGTCTGTCAAATAAATAAATAAAATCTTTTTTTAAAATCCTTAGTTTAGGGGCGCCTGGGTGGCTCAGTGGGTTAAGCCGCTGCCTTCAGCTCAGGTCATGATCTCAGGGTCCTGGGATCGAGTCCCGCATCGGGCTCTCTGCTCAGCAGGGAGCCTGCTTCCCTCTCTCTCTCTCTCTCTCTGCCTGCCTCTCCATCTACTTGTGATTTCTCTCTGTCAAATAAATAAATAAAATCTTTAAAAAATATATTAAAAAAAATCCTTAGTTTAATCACATTATCAAAGTCTCTTTTGCCATGAAAGGCGACATATTCACAGACTCTGGAGATAAGAATGTAGACCTCTTTGGGGCACCTGGCTGGCTCAGTCGGTAGAGCATGCAACTCTTGATCTTGGGGTTGTAGTTCTAAGCCCCACACTGAGTGTAGAAATTACTTAAAAATAAAATCTTTTTTTTTTTTTTTTTTTTAAAAAGAACTCAGGGGCGCCTGGGTGGCTCAGGCGGTTGAATGTCTGACTCTTGGTTTTGGCTCAGGTCATGATCTCTAGGTCAGAAGATCTCAGGCTGGGCTCCTGGCTCAGCAGGGAGTCTGCTTCCCCTCTCCCTCTGCCCCTTCCCCGTACTCACGCACAAAGGTGAATGTGTGTGTGCTCCTTCTCTCTGAAATAAAAATTTTTTTTAAAGGCTGGAGACATCTTTAAGGGATCACTATTCTGCCTGCCAAAGATACTAAGAAGGAATAGTCAGAGAGGGTCCTCTGTAGCTTAGAGAAAGGCATTTTAGAGGCCAAATGAGTTTCATGAGTTAAAAAAGAACTAAAGATATACTGTTGGTTTTGGCAGGAATTATTGGCAATCTTTGCCAGAAGAGTTTCAGCAGGGTGGCATGGCAAAAGACAAATTACATTGGGTTGAACCATCAGTGGAATATGAGAAAGTGGAGACTTACTTTTTTTAATCTTTTTTTTTTCCTGATTACAAAAATAATCCATGCTTGTGGTAAAAAATAATTCAAACATTTCAGAATGCCAAAAAAACTCCCTGTGATCTACTCCCTTAAGTTTTGGAATCTATTCCTCCATATTTTTCTTTCTAGATACATACTAATATGTACTTAAACAATGAGATCATTCTATTGATGTTCTTCTTATTTTTTTTTTAAACTAAACATTGTGGTTATCATTATATTTCAGTACAGTCAGATTTACCTCACTCTTTTTACTACTGAGTAGTATTCCGTTGTATGGCTATGTCATAATTTATTTAACCAGTCCCCTATTGATAGACATTTGGGTAGTGGCCAGTTTTTTATTACCAGCCATGCTGCAGTGAACACCTTGCACATCTATCTCTGCACACAGATGTGAGAATTTCTCTAAGTGATATTTCTAGAATTGCTGGCTCAAAGAGTGTGAACATTTTACATTTGGCTAGTTATTTCCTTTTTTTTTTATTTTTTTTTAAAGATTTTATTTATTTATTTGACAGAGAGAAATTACAAGTACACTGAGAGGCAGGCAGAGAGAGAAGGAAGCAGGCTCCCTGCTGAGTAGAGAGCCCGATGCGGGACTCGATCCCAGGACCCTGAGATCATGACCTGAGCCGAAGGCAGCGGCTTAACCCACTGAGCCACCCAGGCGCCCTAGTTATTTCCTTTTTAAAAGTTTTACAAATGGGGCGCCTGGGTGGCTCAGTGGGTTAAGCCTCTGCCTTCGGCTCAGGTCATGATCTCAGGGTCCTGGAATCCAGCCCTGCATCAGTGTCTCTGCTCGGCAGGGAGCCTGCTTCCCTCTCGCCCTCTGCCTGCCTCTCTGCCTACTTGTGATCTCTTTCTCTCTGTCAAATAAATAAATAACATCTTTTTAAAAAGGTTTTACAAATAAGAAATAAGTAAAAGTTACACAAATAATATATCAGTACATTTTCACTGTAAAAGACTTTAACAAAGTAAAGTATGTAAATGTTCACATATAGATCTCCTCCCTCTACTCCCTACCAAATCCCATGTCCTTCCCCAAAAATAACCACTGTGTCCTATTTGTATTCATTTTCCAGTTTTTATATGTACACACACACACACATACACACACACACACACACACACAACTTTTAAGCAAACATAAATGGGAACATACTACAGAGATTGTTCTGGGACTTTTTTTTTTAAGATTTTATTTATTTATTTGACACAGAGAGATCACAAGTAGACAGAGAGGCAGGCAGAGAGAGAGGGGGAAGCAGGCACCCCACTGAGCAGAGAGCCCGATGCGGGGCTCGATCCCAGGACCCTGAGATCATGACCTGAGCTGAAGGCAGCGGCTTAACCCACTGAGCCACCCAGGCGCCCCTGGGACTTCTTTTTTCATTGAATAATATGTCCTGGAGATCTTTCCATGTTAGTACATATAGATTACATTGTAAATTCAACAGTTGTATGTTATTTCTTGGCATGAATTTGCCATAATTTATATAACCTTCCCCTGCTAAAGGGCATTTAGACTGTTTCCAATTTTTTGTTGTTTTAGAGAGTACCTCAGCAAACATCCTTGTACACACACAGCCTGGTACAGGGCTCCATCCCAGGACCCTGGGATCATGACCTGAGCCAAAGGCAGACGCTAAATGACTGACCCACCCAAGTGCCCCAATACTGACCATCTTTAATCTGCGTATTAGTCATTTGTATTTCTTCTTCTGTGATTGGCTTATTTGTGTTATTTGCCCGTTTTCTACTGACTTTCTAGATTTAGTGATTTATAAGCAGCTTTCAGATGTTGGTGAAGTTAGCCTGTTATATGTGCTAGAGATACTTTTTCCAATTTGTATTTTTTTAGGTGTGTGTTTATTTAACCATATAGAAGTTTAAAATTCTAAAGATTTATTTATTTATTTATTGGGGCACCTGGGTGGCTCAGTCATTCAGCGTCTGCCTTCGGCTCAGGTCGTAATCCCAGGATCCTGGGATCAAGCCCCGCATGGGGCTCCCTGCTCAGTGGGGAGTCTGCTTCTCCCTTTCCCACTTCCTCTGCTTGTGTTCCCTCTTTCACTGTCTCTTTTCCTGTGTCAGATAAGTAAATAAAATCTTTATTAGAAGAAGGTTTATTTATTTGAGAGAGACTGCATGAGTGCACGTGCATTGGGGGGGGAGAGGCAGAGGGAGAGGAAAGAATCCCAAGCAGACTCCCCACTAAGCATGAAACCTGATGTGGGGCTTGACCCCACAACCCTGAGATCATGACCCTAGCCAAAACAAAGAGGCCGATGCTCAACGGCCTGGGGCACCCAGAAGCAACAGGAAGTTTTAAATTTTAACATAACTGTATTTACCAGGGACACCTGGGTGGCTCAGTCACTCTGCCTTCAGCTCAGGTCATGATCCCAGAGTCCTGGGATTGAGCCCCGCACAGGGCTTCTTGCTCCGTGGGGAGCCTGCTTCTCCCTTTGTCTGCCACTCCCCCTGCTTGTACTCTCTCTCTCTCTGATGCATAAATAAATAAAATCTTTTTTTAAAATTGTATTTATCAGTCTTTTCCCTTTTTTGGCTCCTAGTTTTGTATTATGCTCTAGAACAGCCTTTTCCACTCACAGATTTCAAAAACATGCACTCACGCTTTCTGCTAGTCCAAATTCTGCTTCATTTTTTGCATTTAAATTCTTTGGCTCGTCTTGAATTTATTTTGGTATAAG
Organism: Mustela erminea; assembly: GCF_009829155.1. Taxonomy (NCBI): domain Eukaryota; kingdom Metazoa; phylum Chordata; class Mammalia; order Carnivora; family Mustelidae; genus Mustela; species Mustela erminea. The sequence continues at coordinate 92,439,877 of NC_045619.1, forward strand.
GAGTGACTTCTACATCCACCACCCTTTATTGAATAATCTGTCTTTGAAATGCCATCATATACTAAATTCCCATGTATATTTGAGGCTATTTGTAGGCACTCTGTTCCTTACTACTGAACTTTTTATTCTGTTCATTGTGCCAGTGTCACAGTGTTTTGATTCCACTGCTGCCTGCTGCATTCTTTCTGGTAGAATAGGGAAAGAAAGTGTGTGTGAGAGAGAGAAAGGGAGAGAGATTCCTTATTAATCACTCATCTTTTTCAGCAGCATTTTGTATTTTCCAGGCTGTTATCTCTAATCTTTTAGATGAACTTTGGTTTTATTGTTAGATGCATACACACATTGGAAACTTGGACTCTCTATGACAGTGTGGAGAAAAGGGTCTGCTGGGGCTGACCTTAAGATTGCTCCATGGGAGGAGCGCCTGGCGGGTTCAGTCAGTAGAGCATGCAACTCTTGGTCTCAGGGTTGTGAGTTTGAACCCCACATTGGACGTAGCGCTTACACTTAAAAAGAGAGAGAGAGAGAGCTATGGGACTTAGGACAAAGCACCCTACCCTTTCTTTCTTTTTTTAAAGACTTTGTTCATTTGTCAGAGAGAGAGAGAGCACAAGCAGGGGAAGCTCCAGGCTCCCCACTGAGCAAGGAGCCTGATGTGGCACTTGATCCCAGGACTCGGGATCATGACCTCAGCCGGAGGCAGATGCTTAACCAACTGAGACACAGAGGTGTCCCATACCCTACTGTTGCACTGGCTGGGGCTAGGAGGGTCTGGTCTGCAGAATCAGGGCAGAGGATCACTAGGAATCTGTCGGGTTGGGAGCTGAGAAAAGGGCCCTCTGAGACCCCTGGTTCAGTTCTAATCTGTCTTCTCCCCCATCCTTAGGATATGAGGGACAGAATTTGGGGAAGATCCTCAAGGATTTAGAGATGAGTAAGGTGGTACATATGGATCGATGGTCCGTGGAGGTGATACCTCAACAAACTGAAGAAAAGTGTGACCCAGTCCCCTTTCAAATCATCAATAACTACTTCTCCATTGGTGTGGTCAGTGAAGTGGGGTATGGGGGCTAGGGAGGAAATATGGGTTAAGCAGCAAGAAGCTAGAGCTGGTTAGAAAGAGGAGGTAGAGGTTAAGGGAGCTGTGACACAGGGAAATGGTGGGTGGGGTACAGTGGTGAGAGTTGCAAGAAAAGACCATGGGACATACTGCTACCGAATAGGGGAGTTAAAGAGAGTGTTCTGTGCTGAGAGAGGAGGCAGGCCTCTGATCCTACATGCCCTGAACTCCCCAGGATGCCTCTATTGCTCACCGATTCCACATCATGCGAGAGAAATATCCTGAGAAGTTCAACAGCAGGTGAGGGAAAGGAGGGTGGGGGTGGACATACACAGTGGCAGGGACCAGGCAGTGGCCAAGTTTAACTCAGAGCACTTACATGGCCCGTGGCACCTCTGAGAAGCCCCTTAGCCAAAGCCATCCTCTTCCCTAAGGACCGGAGTCAGGAGGTTGATGTCCCCTGTCACTTAGCCTTCCTCTGCCAGCACTGTGTAACTTGTCCCCTTCCTCTTGGGCCTTATACTGGCACTGATACAGAATGAAGAACAAGCTATGGTACTTTGAATTTGCCACTTCTGAATCCATCTTCTCAACATGCAAAAAGCTGGAAGAGTCTTTGACAGTCGAGGTGGGTATGATGAGACCCAACCCTACATGCTTCTCACTTATTTATTTTAGTCTCTCCCTCCACAGGTGCCCTCAGGAACTTCCCCTATTCTTAAACCTATTACTTCAACCTCCCAGCTCTCCAGTCCCAATGTCCCAGGTTTTCAATACACTGGTCCCTATTTCCTGCCATCCTTTGCAAACCCCCAATTCCTGGCCTTCCCAGTTTGTCATCTGGTGGGGGGAGGAGTGGTGTCCATGATGATGCCAGGAGAGAAGGACTTATGCTCTCCTCTTTCTCAGATCTGTGGGAAACCACTGGATCTGAGCAGCCTGTCACTAGAAGGAATCGCTGTGCTGAACATCCCTAGCATGCATGGTGGTTCCAACCTCTGGGGTGACACCAAGAGACCTCCTGGAGATACCCATGGGATCAACCAGGCCTTAGGCACTACAGCTAAAGTCATCACTGACCCAGATATCCTGAAAACCTGCGTACCAGGTGAGCAGCCTTGGGAGCTGAGTGGGCAGGACTAAGGGGAAGGTGTGGCTCCCTTTGGAGGCACGCTGCTCCTACAAAACCCATCTCCTTACTTCCTACCCACAGACCTAAGCGACAAGCGGCTGGAAGTAGTAGGGCTGGAGGGTGCAATTGAGATGGGCCAGATTTATACCAAGCTCAAGAATGCTGGACATCGGCTGGCCAAGTGCTCTGAAATCACCTTCCAGTAAGGAAAACTCTGGCCAGGGGCTCTGAGGGAAGGAGGAGGGCCAGGAGAGCAGAAGGGTCATGGGGATAGTAGGGGGGAGCTGTACTAGGAGATCTTCCTCAGTAACAAAAGTCTCTCAACCAAGCTAAGAAACAGTTTTGGTATTCAGTTGGTAAAGAAATCTCCACCAATCTGCCTTGGCTTCCCACAGCACCACAAAAACCCTCCCCATGCAAATTGATGGAGAACCCTGGATGCAGACACCCTGTACGGTGAGTATTGCCTTCGCCTGCCCAAAACTGAACCCTCAAGCTTCATGGATCCTAAACCTGCATTCCACAGCTTCCTTACTCCATCCCATCTCAAGTTCCCCTGTGCATCTTTCTTCCCAAATCACGGTTTCTTAGCCCCTGGCCTTCCTGCCATGGCCTCTCTAGGACCCTGGTAAGTCCCCTACACCCCACAGATTTACCCTCAAATCTCTACTGCTCTAGTCCCAAGGGAACCAGGTCCTGCCTCTGAACTTGACCCCTTCCCTTCCAGATCAAGATCACCCACAAGAACCAGATGCCCATGCTTGTGGGCCCACCCCCTCGCTCCTCCAATTTCTTTGGCTTCTTATGCTGAGGGGGACACCTCAGCCTCCAAGCCAGCCTTGAACCCACCTCTTCGTTCCTGGACTCTACTCCTAGGCTCTGTACATTGCTGCCATGCCCTCCTGCCAGCTCAGGGGAGTCTTCCTCCACCCTCACGGTATTTATTATCCTTGCACCACCTCTACTATTCCCCATGCACACATACACCCATGCGCGTGCGTGTACACACACACACACACACACACACACACACTGAAAGTGCCTCATCTGAATAAAATGACTTTTTTCCCCACACTGGGATATCTGTTAAGTAAATGGTACACCTCCTTCCCATATACCTCCCCTCCTCAAATGACATAGATACTCCCAGAAGCCAGGTCAGGTTCTGAGTATTTATTCCAGGTAATGGTAGTCTCCAAGGGAAGACTGGAGAAAAGATAGGTATGGCTGTCCACCCTCAGCAAATCACAGCATCACGTGAGACTACTCAGACCTGCTGCTGCCCACTGAGGAGGGGCCTGTTCTCACCAATGGGGCAAGAGCGGAAGACCCGGGGCAGCCGCAGCCAATGGCTGCTACCATGTGGCAGCTGGGGAACGGGGAGAGCTGAGCCCTGCTTCAGAAGTCTTCGCCTGAAATTGGGAGAAGAAGGCAGAAACTGATTAGCAATGGACAAGGGAAGCCTATCTGTGCTTCTCCAAAACAGAGGCCCCCGGTTTACTTGACCTTGATCCTAGCTCCCTCCCATTCTCACCAACAAGTTTCATCTTGTCTTGTTTTTATGGTAACCTCTGTCCATTCCCCTGTTACCCTACAAGCTTCCTGGCTTTGAGGACCTTGGCATTCTAGGCCTGAGGATCTGCCCTTCACACATATGGGCAGAGGACTCCGGTCACCCAATTTCCTCCACTCTTTTTTTTTTTTTAAAAGATTCTATTTATTTATTTGACAGACAGAGATCACAAGTAGGCAGAGAGGCAGGCAGAGAGAGAGGGGAGGAAGCAGGCTCCCTGCAGAGCAGAGAGCCTGATGCAGGGCTCGATCCCAGGACCCTGGGATCATGACCTGAGCCAAAGGCAGAGGCTTTAACCAACCCACTGAGCCACCCATGCGCCCCTCTTTTTTTTTTTTTTTTAAGATTTTTATTTATTTGACAGAGAGATCACAAGTAGGCGGAGAGGCAGGCAGAGAGAGGGGGAAGCAGGCTCCCTGCTGAGCAGAGAGCCTGATGCAGGGCTCTATCCTGAGATCATGGCTCTATCCCTGAGATCATGACCTGAGCTGAAGGCAGAGGCCTAACCCACTGAGCCACCCAGGCACCTCAGTTTACTCCACTCTTGATATTATTTTTTTTTTAAGATTTTATTTATTTATTTGACAGAGAGAGATCACAAGTAGGCAGAGAGGCAGGCAGGGAGAGGGAGAAGCAGGCTCCCTGCTGAGCAGAGAGCCCAATGCAGGGCTTGATCCCAGAACCCTGGAATCATGACCTGAGCCGAAGGCAGAGGCTTAACCCACTAAGCCACCCAGGTGCCCCACTCTTGATATTATTAATAACAATAGTCATCAGTGGGGCGCCTGGGTGGCTCAGTGGGTTAAAGCCTCTGCCTTCGGCTCAGGTCATGATCCCAGGGTCCTGGGATCGAGCCCCGCATCGGGCTCTTTGCTCATCAGGAGCTTCCTCCTCTCTTTCTCTGCCTGCCTCTCTGCCTACTTGTAATCTCTGTCTGTCAAATAAAATAAATAAAATCTTTAAAAAAAAATAGTCATCAGTATCATCACTTATTATACTCCTACTTCAGAGCTGGAGTATAATATGGTGCTTTACCCATATTATCTCTAATCCTTACAACGGCCTCCTATGGCAGATACTAGTTTTCCTACTTAGTAGAGGCTCAGAGATGTTAAGCTGCTTTCCCAAGGTCCCTCCAGCCAGACTACAGCCCAGGTCCATTTAACTTCCAAGTTTGGACTCTTTCCTTGGATACCATGCTTCTTCAAAAGAAGTGGTGGTTTCTTCTCCTCTTGAGGAAAAATGAGTAGTGGTAATAAGGGATAAGGGGGTGTGAACTAGACAGTGGGACTCTCACCTATATATCAGAGATACAAGCACCGTAGCCATCAACACCAGCAAGATGCCCACAAACAGGGGAGCCTGTCCAAGGCCTGCTTCTTGACCTGTGAGCAGAATCCCAGGCTTCGGTTAGTGTCTGCTCCCTGCCACATAGCCTCTGCCCATTCCCCCTCTTCATCCTAACTCTTGTCCAGGTACCTACCAGGCATTACAAGCTGGGTGCTGACCATTGCCAGACTGTTGGCATCGGCCAAAGACACATTGAGGCAGTAGGTCCCTGAGCCACCCTTTAGGACTTGGTGTAAAACCAGCTGGCAGGCAGGGCTGGGTGGCACAGGCTGACAGAGCCGCTGGGCAGGGGGCTGGCAGCCTGGTGAGGAGATGTCCATGCAAGCTTCCTTGGGCAGTCTGCAAGAGGTGTCCAGCTTAAGTCAGGGCAACTGGGAGGGAGCACTAGACACCAGAGAGCAATGCAACAGTCAACCTAAGAGTTCTCAGGACAACTAGTGGGACACTCACCCTCCTTGGCAAGAAACTGTCAGCTCAAATGCATCCCCTTCGCTGGATGGCACAGCCTGTAGGATCTCAGCTCTCTCAATACCTCCTGCAAAGTTACAAGAGTTTAGGTCTGGGATGCCTCTACCAGGCCTCTCCAAAGGCCCACGGAGAGGAAAACCCTAGGCCTGCTTCCCCAATCCCATCCCTGCCTTCAAAAGAAAAACGCTGGGATTTGAGTGTTCTTGTCCCGCTTAGTAACTCCCTCCAAGGTATGCTTCCACTGGCCGGCCTTAGGCAGTACACACCTCCCTCCACCAGCCCCCAAAGCAGTCAAGACTCACGGACAATGTCCAGGGTGAGAGAAAAGGAGCCGTATCGATATAGAACACAATCCAGGGGGGTCTGTCGCTTTGCCAGGATTAAGGTAGCTGCATCATCCAGCAGGGGACTCTGGGAACCTGGCAGGAGAGGATTGAAGAAGAGACAAATGACTCACCTGGAAGTAGAGGCCACACAGGCATTTTTCTAGGTAGACCCAGAGCTGGTGGATCATGACTTGGAATCAGAAAAAACCTGGAAAACCTCATTTTACAGATAAGGAAACTAGAGCCCAGAAGGAGGAATAGGCACCCTAGAGTCACACAGTTAGGAGTAGAGTTGGAGTTTTAAGAAATCCCAAATGTGGGCGCCTGGGTGGCTCAGTGGGTTAAGCCGCTGCCTTCGGCTCAGGTCATGATCACAGGGTCCTGGGATCGAGTCCCGAATCGGGCTCTCTGCTCAGCAGGGAGCCTGCTTCCCTCTCTCTCTCTCTCTCTCTCTGCCTGCCTCTCCATCTACTTGTGATTTCTCTCTATCAAATAAATTAATAAAATCTTTAAAAAAAAAATCCCAAATGTTTCTCTCCCCCCACATTGTGCTGGGTCCTTGTCTAGACACGACACAAGTGCCACCCTGTCACGCCTACCTTTTCAGCGTTCCTACCACAATTTCAGGTTGACCTGCTTTAAGATAGAATCCAGGGGTGGGAAATGGTGCCAGAATCTGAGACAGAATATTATGCATTTATACTTGCACAGAAAAGTGAGATCCGATTATTATGTAAATGACCGCAGTGTGTTCCCTGGCCTTCTCCTCAGGGAATAGCTCTCCTCAGGGACAGAGAAGCAGCAAACACTCGCTCCATGGCCCAGGGGAGACCCTGGTTTCCTGGTTTCCATATCTATTCCATGTTACTAAGAGGGACTTGAGGGCCTAAAACTAGTGGGAGCTCTGATGGGATTCCATTGATGAGCAAAGGATTGGGTATCATCTGTGGCCTAGGTAAGTCTTTGAGCTCTTCAGAGTAGTGACAAATGCCCCACCCCAATGAACCTCGTTCACACTGGCCCTCTTACCTGTAATACCTTCCATAGACACAAAAGGGTTGGCATCTGGACCCTCAGGCTCAGGTGTGGGCACCTCTCCAGCTGTGGACTCCACCGACTCTTTCGTTGTTACCTGTGCAGCTGTGGTTCCAGAGGGCTCTGCGGTTGACCCTTCACGGGTTGTACCTGCAGTCTCTGCAAGTGTGGTACCTGTGACCTCTGAGCTTGGAACCTGCTCAGCTGTAGTACCTGTGCCCTCTGTGCTTAACACCTGTACGAGTGTAGTGACCTCCGTGGTCGGCATCTGCACAGCTGTGGTTCTGGAAGGCTCCGCAGTTGGCACCTGACTACGTGTAGTACTTCTGACTTCTGCAGTAGGCACGTGCTCAGCTGTGGTGCCAGGGGCCTCTGCAGTTGGCACGTGCCCATCTGTGGTGACTGGAACTGGGGAGGAGCCACAGGATGTGAGAGGAATGGCAGCCTGCAGCACCACCTGGGCAGTGATTGGGCCGGACTCTAGGTAAGTGTGAGTGACCACGAGGGCCCGAGAGATGAGGGTCCCAGTATGGTCTCCAAAGTCCCAGGTGTAGGAGAGGTCAGCCCCAGACAAATAACCACTGGGGTCATGGAGCTGGAGGGCAAAGGTCAAAGGATGATTTCTCAGGAAGTGCTTGTTCCCTCCATCCAAGGCCTGCAGCTGGGACACACTCACGGAGAAAGGCACCTGGTCTGGGATTGGAGCCAGAAAAGGTGAGAACTAGACGTGGGCCCCAGCTTCTTTCACAGCCACACTCTCCAACTCAAGCTGACTGGACCTTCACTGGCTCCAAGCCCCACATTCTTCCGCCCACGTCTTCCTGGCTCTGCCCTTTTAAGGTTACACACCATTTCCCTTTTCCCCATTCCATTTTCCCCTTTCCCTTCTCTCCTTTCCAGTCAGGCCAGGCCTCCCCATCTTTTACCTCCTTGCAACGGGCTCTGCCCCTTCCTGAATCCTTACCCGTAATGGTGAAGGCTGAGCAGGAGTGAGCAAGGGGCACGTAGCTCTGGGACTCTCTGCGGTGGTAGACAGTCACTTCCATGGTATGTGTGCCCAGCATTGCCTTGCCTGTCACAATGCTCAGTCCTGACACTGGGCCCCCCAGAACTTGCCAGTATTGGCCTGAGGTTTTTGAAAAGAAAAGCAGGGGTTGGGGAGGTACTGATCAAAGGCAACGGAGGGGAAGGATTAGAGACAGGACATCAGAGAAGGAAGGTCAAGTAATCTATTAAGTATGGTTATTTCTGATAGTATTTGGAAGGTTGTCCTATGAGGGTCAGGAAAGGAATCCTGGTAAGGGGCTCCATGGGATAGGACAATAATTGGGGAAGGGACCGCAGAAACAATTATAATGTAGAGAGTTGGAGGGGGCTAGGTGCTATAGAAGAGGAAAGAGCCATGGGGGCAATGAAGATTACGGAAACTCACAGAGCAAAATGAAACAGGATCAGGTAGGAAGAGGTGAATCCAAGTATGGATGACTCACCCCAGGTCTTCCAGACATAAACAAAGCTTCTTGTCTGAGACCAACGGCCAGGTGGGCAGGCCTTCCCATCAGGGAAGATGCAGGCATCGTTAGGTACCTGGGGATACACTGGCTGTCCTCTCCACACCTGGCTCCCTGAAGGGTAGACAGGGAGTCATCCTTGAAACCTGACATTCCTTTCTATACATCAAAACCCCTACCAGGGCTCCCAGAGGGGGGCTGTGGGAATACTCCTTAGCTACATACTATGTTCCCTTTGCTATCACCCATTTGGGGTGGTAGCAGAAAGAATGGAAACTGGAATTAAAGATCCATGTGTACTCAATGACAGACAGAGGAAAGAGACTGGAATATCATATATCAACATGTTTACAGTGGTTTGCCCTAGCTAGTGGGATAAAAACAATAAGAGCATCAGCTAACACTTACTGGGCCTCACCTTAGCCTAGGGCAGGTATTATGCTCAATTCTTTATATATTATCACATTTTAATCCTTACAACAAACGTTCAAGGTGGGTATCCTTGTATCCCCATCGTAGAGAAGGCAATGGAAGCACAGAACAGCTAAGTAACTTGCCCAGGGTAACATGCTATTTATAAATTTAAATCTATGTCTGTCTAAACTCTAGGTCCACTGGGCCTTTTGTCCCCAATTTTGCATACTATATAGATTTTTTTTGCTTAATCTGTGTTTTTAAAATTTTTTTCTACAACGAATATTACAGAATATGTATATAATTTGCTAAAAAAGTAGAGTGGAAGGGGGACATTCCTTGAGCTCATGGGGGGAGCCAACCAATCTGAGCCCTTGGAATAAGGGCCTGGAGTAGAGAGGTACTCACCATTGATGATGGTGTTGTTGGCCCAGACGACTTGCCCATCTGGCAGCACCTTTTGGCTTTCGGGGAAGTGCAGGGCAATAGAGAAGGAGGCATTTGCCCCAACCAGTGTAGGCCCGTCATTACTGACCTTCAAGGACACCTGGCCACCTGGGAAGGACTAGCTGCATTAGCCGGGACTCCTTGGTTTTTCCTCCCCTTATAGCTTTCCCCTTCCCATCTTCCCCAAGCTCCATTCAACCCATATCTTGCTCCTCTCGACATCCCATGCCCTCCCTGGAAATTGCCAATTTCCCACCTCTCCAGCAGTCAGGCCTCTGTATTTCTGCCCACTCTGGATACAGCTGCCTGTTCCAGGCTTTAGTTGTAAGCTGCCTTGGGACACCAAGCCAGTCCTGGTCTCTGGGTCCTGTAAAGAAGGTACCATGAAGGCCCTAGGTTCACCCCTCAGTCCCTTGTCAGGAGATTTTATTTTATTTTATTTTATTTACTTTTTAAAATATTTTATTTATTTATTTGACAAATACAGATCACAAGTAGGCAGAGAGGCAGGCAGAGAGAGAGAGAGGAGGAGGCAGGCTGGCTCCTGCTGAGCAGAGAGCCTGATGTGGGGCTCGAACCCAGGACCCTGGAATCATGACCCGAGCTGAAGGCAGAGGCTTTAACCCACTGAGCCACCCTGGTGCCCTTGTCAGGGGATTTTAAATTACTGAATAGCCACCATGTGCTAGGTACAAAGGACTTAAGAAATGAATAAGATACGGCCCTGGAGGGATTCAAGACATGTCCATACAATTCTAATAATTCAAGGCACTGCTTAATATGAGCCATAACAGACATGCACAAAGTGCAACAAAACAACAGACTAAAGGGATTGGTTCCACTCTGGCAGATTGGGAAAGACCACTGGAGTGAGGAGTTTGCCTGTGGGATAGAGCACTCTGGGCAGAAGGACCAACACAAGAGGATGCATGGAGGCATGATAGAAACTTCCCGTGTGGTTGATACACACTGTAAGAGATGAGGCCAAGAAGACAAGTAAAGGCCCTGAGTGCCAAGCAAAGGAATTTGGCCTTCATTCTGTAGGGTAGGCCACAGCAGGAGATTGTGTTTGTTTCATTGAGATATAATTCCTATAACATAAAATTTACCCTTCAGAAGCTTTTTGAATATGACCAGATCTGTGTTTTAGAAGGACCGCCATGGCAAGCAGTGTAGAGGATGGATCAGAGGCAGGCAAAATTTGGGAGTGGGGACCAAGCAGACAAAATTATAACTGACCAAGAGAGAGGGTTGAGAAAAAAGGATATGATCTGATATGATCATATTTCAGGCTTCTCCTACCCATTTGATTTAGCAATGGCATGGGCATCTGAGCTCCCTCATATAATATGAAAAAAGGATCTAGGGGCGCCTGGGTGGCTCAGTGGGTTAAGCCTCTGCCTTTGGCTTAGGTCATGATCTCAGGGTCCTGGGATCGAGCCCTGCATCGGGCTCTCTATCCTCCTCTCTCTCTCTCTGCCTGCCTCTCTGCCTCCTTGTGATCTCTGTCAAATAAATAAATAAAATCTTTTTTTAAAAAAAGGATCTATATATGCCTCACCCAGGTACAACAACTATCAACATCTTGCCACATTTGCTTTATCTGTCCTTTGCTGTTTTTGTTTGTTTATTTGTTGGCTAAAGTATTTAGAAGCAAACTGCAGACATCTTGTTCTTTTAATTCTACAATTTCAGTACATATCTGTAAAAAATATGAACATTTTCTTGAATAAGCACAATGTCTTTTCAATGGACAAAATTATAGAACCCAATTCACATAAAATTTCATGAATATCTAAAAATATCTTATGATTGAAAAAACCAGAATCCAAAAAGTAAGCACAATCTTTTAAGAGGCTCAGGTAGACAGGTATGAACAGAATATTTCCAGAATACATTAAGGAAATAGTAAAGAAAAAGACTTGAAACTGCAGCATAAAAGAGGGAAGTCAGATCAAGGAGAACTTCCCAGAAGTCTAGAGACCAGGGATCTAGAGAGACACAGGGGATAGTGGGATATGATATCTATATTTTAGCACAGGAGAAACTATCTTCACTCCATTTCTAATGTGTATTGGAAACCTAGCTGAGTCTGCGGGGGGGGCGGGGGGGGCGTCTAGAATCATCTCATTGAGCATCCCACCACTAGAGTAAGAGAATCATAAGATATCCCATTCTTTCTTCACTCCCAACCCTCCCTCCTCAGAGCAGCACGGGACATTCCAGACCCTCTCACCACCCCCACCCCCACCCCTTGCTCCTGTCACGAGGCCCCAATCCCCCAGAGCCTTTTCATGTGATGCTCAGCTGAGACCCCTCTGCCTGTCTCTTCCAGCCCTAGAACAAAAGCATGAGCTATGTTCACCCATCCCCATCCCAAAGAGGGGAGGTGGTACCTCCTTACCTTTTCTATCCAATGCCATATTCTTTTAGTCCTCACTTATAATACCCTATCCCAAGTGCCGGAGTCATTCCCTAAGTCTTTCATGTATACCCTTTTGAAGCCCCTGCTCCAGCTCATTGTCCAGGGAGCCTCAGAATTAGGACCACAATGACCCACTAACCTTTTGCCCTTCCAAGCAGATGGGATTATTTTCAAGCTCAGTCCCAAATCTCCGCATAGTGAGGGAGCTCAGATGCCCATGCCATCGCTAAATCAAATGGGTATGAGAAGCCTGAAATATTGCTGGTATCTCCCATGAGGAGGGGAAAAACCAGAGCAGGTGTGCAACCACAAATTCACACTTGTTCATGTCCACACACCACACACTCACCTTCTGTGGCCCCCACAGCCAGAAGAGAACTCATCACAGCCATAAAGAGAAGGCATTTCCTCAGCACCAGACTCATCTTGTTCTTTCTTCCAGCAACGAAAGACGCTGGGGGGCTGGGACAAGCCCCTATATAGGAGAGGGGTGCTCATTTGCATAGCCCTTCCCCCTCTCCCTCCAGGAGAAGCTTGGGAGGGGCAGGAGGACCAAAGAAAGGCAGAACTGACAAGGGATCCTGGTCACTGGACATCCGCTACTCAATGTCAGTTTTTGGTTTCACTAGGTCACACCCTTATTGACTGGGAAATCGGAAATAATTGGTGGAAGGTCAACTACGTAATATGTACCCGACACATAAAATTCATCATAGGCTGGTGAATCAATCTAGTTTTGAGTCAAGCCAGGAAACCTCTCAGAAACAGAGGCCCTGCATCCCAAACCACAGAGACAGAATAAGGTGGATAAAGACGCGGGACGAACATCTTTGAGGCCCAGAAAACCCATACAACGAGATTCCTAGCTTCCTGCTATTAAAACAGATTTTCTGGGCCAGGTGGAATTTAATCTTAGGACGAGACACATTTTCCTAGGGTTGGTGAAACGGCAAATTAAAGATCAGGAAATCCCTACAGATTCAGAAACAGGTGAGAAACTCGACTTCAAACCAGGTACTTGGAAAAAGACATTTAGCTTCCCCACCGAGACAGAAACTTGTATTAAGTAGCCTCAGAACTAAACTTGCGTAAAGTGGAGTCATTTGCGGCGGCTAGGGCGCTGGGCTCACCCCCCGCTCTGACGTTAACCAATAGGAAGGGTTAGGGGCGGAGCTAGGGAAACGCGGGAAGGAGGGGCGGGGCCTCTGGTGGCGGTAGGGAACTGGAGGGGAGGCGGCAACATTGTTTCAAGTTGGACAAATTGACAAGAGCGAGAGATACACTCCGTTCCATCCCGACCTGGGGCTGCAGAGCTGGGCCGGTTTCCCCCTCCTCCACTCCCCGAGAGCCGGGGCCAGCCTTTTGCAGGGTTCCCAGGCCCCAGCTCCAGGGCCGGGCTGACCCGACTCGCTAGCGCTTCATGGAGAACTTCCAAAAAGTGGAAAAGATCGGAGAGGGCACGTACGGAGTTGTGTACAAAGCCAAAAACAAGGTGACGGGAGAAGTGGTGGCGCTTAAAAAAATCCGCCTGGACACGTGAGTGGCCTCTGTACCCGGGACTCCTCTAACTCGGGAGCTCCTTGAGTGCCCCCCGCCCCCACCCCAAGAGGCGGGTAGCCGTCCAAGGACCGGAAGGTAGCAGGGAGGGACTTCTTTTGAAGTGGAGAGGTGGGTTGGAGGACAGTGAAGGGTTTCCCTGTGGAGAGTACAGGGCACTGTAGAATCTACGGGAAACTTCCTCCCCAAAGCCGAGTGATGCCCCCAAATGTGCAGTCAGAAAGACTCAGAAAGAGGAAGGAGGCCTCAGAGATGGGGTCCAGGACTCTCCGTAGAGTTGGGTTTTGTGGGAACCGGTGAAGAACACCTTTCTGAATGAAGAGCCCTCCTCACTGCCCCAGCCCCACCCTCATCTTAGAATTCTCTACCTCTTTCAAAAGAATGGCAGTTGAACCTCACTGGCCCCTCTAGGGAGGCTGGGTGCTGCTACTCCTATTTCTTCCCTGTTACCTTCTCTCTTCTTCACCTCCACCAGAAGGCTTTACCTACCTACCCTAGGAAAAGAAGAAATAATGACCTTAACGTATCCAAAAACCACTCCCTGTCCACCCATGAATTAACTCCTACAGCACCCTTTCTCTTTTCTCACTTTCCTAGGGGATGCTGGGGTGGTCTGTCATTGGGAGGAAAAGAATGACTGGGCTGGGGGGAAAGGAGTATTTGTAACCACATTCCTATCTCTGCTTTCTCAACCTCTCCAAGTGAGACAGAGGGTGTACCCAGTACTGCCATACGAGAGATCTCTCTGCTTAAGGAGCTTAACCACCCTAATATTGTCAAGTAAGTATACACCTAGAAAGCGCTCTGACAGTGAAGGAGGATGTGTTCTGTCTTTGTAGCCTGGGTATTACTCTAACTCACCTCCATTTCTGGACCTCCCTTACCTAGGCTGCTGGATGTCATCCACACGGAAAACAAACTCTACCTGGTTTTTGAGTTTCTGCATCAGGATCTGAAGAAATTTATGGATGCCTCTGCTTTGACTGGCATTCCTCTTCCCCTCATCAAGGTAATCCTTCTCATAAACTCCTCCCCAACATGGGCAAGTTTTGTGGGTACTGAAAGGGGGCAATTCAGACAGAGTGATGATTTTTAATCTTGGCTTCCTTCCCAGCCCTCATCCCCCTACACACACACACACACACCTTTCTTTTGTGGCTCTTTCACTGCTCATTATGCTTATTAACCCCTGGGCTGGTCAGGAGAATCAAAGAAGTTGAAACTCTAGTGAGTCAACTTTGTAGCACAGGTGGAAAGTCAGATGAAACTCAGATAAATGGGACTTGAGGGCACTTGGTAGATTCCTCCAAGAAGCCCTTCCACTTGTTTGGTAGGAGAAATAGTGAATCACTGCTGTCTGTTCTAGCTCTGTGTTCTTTACTCCCTGAGCTACTTTCACTCTATCAACAAGCGTTTATTCAATGCACATTGAGCACATTCAATGTGCTAGGCACAGGATATGGAAAAGAGATGCAAAACTAAATAAGACCTGGTCCTTGTCTTCACTGGAAGGGCCTCTCACTCCATGGGGAGATACAGTTTATAAACATGTCATTATAATCCAATACAGTAAAAGGCTGTAGTCAAGCTTTGCAGGCAGAGAGTAGACCCTAATAGCTCACTGTGGTAGAGGAACAAAGTCCTCTCTCTCTTCTTTGTCAGAGCTATCTGTTCCAGCTGCTCCAAGGCCTAGCCTTCTGCCATTCTCATCGGGTTCTGCACCGAGACCTCAAACCTCAGAATCTGCTTATCAATGCAGAGGGGGCCATCAAGCTAGCAGACTTTGGACTAGCCAGAGCCTTTGGAGTCCCTGTTCGTACTTACACCCATGAGGTGAGACCCTCTCTGCATTTCTTCTCTGAACTTCTGGAAGGTGTTAACAAGGACATTCACAAAATTACTAAACCTACCTGGCCAGCAGTTTCTCTCTCCACTAGATGGAAAGTATCTCTGGCACCCCAAGAAGTTTTAGAGTATGCACTGAGTTCATACTGTGGGGCTAACTGGGCTTTGATAGGTACCAAGCCAGGAAAGCTGGATGGCACACTGTTAAAAATTAGGACCGCTTGTCTCAAGTTTTCCAGGAGGGTTGCAAATTATGGGTTCAGAAAATATGGTCCTCAGAGTCATGGGCGAGGCTAACTCTGGTCTAAGAAGTTGTATGTAATCATTTAATAAGGGAAAGTCAGAAATTGGGAAGGAAGAAGGGAAAGAGAGCAGAGTAACACTGAGGAGCTGAGATGTGGGAATCACCATGCCCTGTGCACCACCCCTCCTCTTCCTGCTCTTGTCCCCAGGTCGTGACCCTGTGGTACCGAGCACCTGAAATCCTTCTGGGCTGCAAGTACTACTCCACAGCTGTAGATATCTGGAGCCTGGGCTGCATCTTTGCTGAGATGGTACGGAGGCAAGCCCAAGTTCCACCCAGTTCACTCTTCCCCATATTCAAGAACACCAGAATTATTTCTCTGCCTAGACCAGTGGCACTTCTGTTATCATAGGACTTCTTTCTCCAGAGTAGCACCAAGGCGGGTAGGGGGGAAAGGACAGGACTGTTGTCCTTGATGTCAACCACAATGTTGGTACAGCCTCAGACGGCCTTAGCACTTAATACACATCTCTTATTGACATACTGAGCTAAATCTGTAGCTGTTTTAGCTTTAATTTGCATTTATTTGGGAGAATAAGTACCTACCATTCCGTGCCTCCTTCATTTGGCCTGTAGACCTTATTGTAGGGTTCCAGGAGTACAGCGAAACCAACTGTATTCACCTTATCTATACTGTTTATTTAAACTACAAACTTAAATCATGTGCCCCTCGACTTCTGGCTCTTCAGAATGAAGAATCCCCGAGCCCCAGACTTTTATAGGAGCTTTTGTCCCCTTTAATATAACAGTGGAGTGGGCTGCATTTTCAAATCAAATCAGCAATTTGTTTTATGGTCCTTTATTTGGGTTGTAACTGGGGGCTTAGAGACCATTAGCCTGTATGTAAAATGTGCATTTATCCCCCAGTACATTACCTTACAATTGCCCATATTCCTCTCTCAATTCATCAAAAAATATTTGTTAAGCACCTAGTGTGTACCCAGCACCATGCTAGGTGCTGTGGGGAACACAGAAGAAATGGAAGACACAGTCTCTGCCCGCTGTGCTCCTATCTAGAAGTGGCTGCATCACAAGGAGGGGGGATGACCGCAGTGTCTACCCCACACCCCGTGAGTGGCTTGGGATCCCTTTGCTACATGTCAGTGGCACCCCAGACATTCACCCCCTCCCAGCCCCACCCAGCCTTGGGGATCTGCAAAGGCATGGTTGGGGGAAGGAAGGAGGGGGCAAGGAGAGAGATGAAGGGACTTCATTGTCTCAAGCTCTGTGTGACTGACCCCATGAAAGGCCCTGGGGAGGGAGTCATGGGGCCCAGCTGACCTTCCACTGCCTGTGGGAACCTCCTTTGCACAGGGAGCAGCTTTGACTGACGTCAGTGCGGGTCTTGGCCTTTTCTCTTTCCCCATTTTCAGGTGACCCGCCGGGCCTTATTCCCTGGAGATTCTGAAATTGACCAACTTTTCCGGATCTTTCGGACTCTGGGGACCCCAGATGAAGTGGTTTGGCCAGGAGTTACTTCTATGCCTGATTATAAGCCAAGTTTCCCCAAGTGGGCCCGGCAGGATTTTAGCAAAGTTGTTCCTCCCTTGGATGAAGATGGACGGAGCTTGCTATCGGTGAGAGTTGGGGATGGGCACCCGTTTCCTCTCATTTACTCCCCTAGGGCAGGTTTTTTTCCAGGATGAAGGAAGATGAGACCCTGGACTCTGGGTCTTGGCATTTCCCTAGCCCCTGCTTTTCTCTCTCCCTATTGGCACACCTATTCAAATATAGGGAGGAGGGAATTGGGGTTAAAGGAATTCTGGTTTCCTGATTTCTTGGAACACCTGCTGCCCATGTAGTCCACTGTCACATCACTGAAGTCAGCATACATCTCTCCCTCCAGCAAATGCTGCACTACGACCCCAACAAGCGGATTTCGGCAAAGGCAGCTCTGGCTCACCCTTTCTTCCAGGATGTGACCAAGCCAGTACCCCACCTTCGACTCTGATGTCTTTCCCCCAGCCCCTACCCCAAGTCTCACCCTCTCCTCCAAAGGGCCCTCATTTGGCTTGGCCCTGGGCTATTTGCCCTCCGTTCTGGTCTGGCTGCCTTCACACCCACCTCCCCCTCTTAGCCAGCCAACTTGGGATATAAGGGGTAGAGGGGAGAAACAGGTGAAAATGAAAGGAAGCTTCAGTATTAGATGCACTTAAGTCCCTCCATCACCCTCTCCCCCTCCTCTTAGTCATTGCTGAGGAGGGCTGGTATTAAAAAAAAAAAAAAAAAGACTGACTCTTTCCCCCCGCCCCCCACATAGGGTTTGCCATCCCAATCTCTGAAAGCCCTGAAATTATTTCCTGTGTTTAAGATGACAGACACACCAAGCCTTCTGTGGCCACTGTGTAAGACCAACTGATAGCAGAGGACCTAAGTTGGAACTTTTGAAAACCAAGCAAAACAAAAACATAGGGAGAGCCCTGTTTTAAAGAATTAGGTTATAAAATAGACCAACCAGTTTATACCCTAGTTTTAGTGTTTCATCTCACCTAACAGTCTAGGAGACTCAAGACTTCCAGTCTCTGTAGCCCTGATGGGACTACAGTAGAAATGATTGCCCCTAGTCCCCCTATCTGTCCCTCCTATGGGCAAGAGGTGTTTAGGAAGCTCTAGGACAGGGACTGTGCTTTACCATGGCCTTATGAGGCAAGGAAAAGTTGTCTGAATGTTTCTCTTCCTTTTAAGATTCTTAGTTCTTAATGTCCTAGGTCCCATCTTCCTCTGAAGGCCAACCCCCACAGGAGTGGAAATTAGGGTTTAGACATCATTTTGAGAATGCTGACACGTTTTTAGGGCTGGGACTGAATGAGGGCATTGGGAAAATTTTTTTCTTTAAAAGAAGGATGAACAATTATATTTATATTTCATTCAGGTTATAGTAGTTTTTTAGGTAGGAATGGGTGGATGAGTTGCCATGTGCACCTTGGGATTTTGTAATGCAAATGTTTAAAAAAGAGTATTTTTCCTTTTTATGATTTTGTCTCTCTTCTCCCACCTCTTCAAGTGTTCTTGCTATTAACGTTATTTGTAATTTAGTTTGTAATCATTAAAAACAAAAGTTCCTAGTTTTATAGTTTATCACTTTCCTCCTTTAATTACATATTTATTTACTGAAAGAATGATGTGAGAGAGAGAATATGAATGTGTATATGTGATAGCTGGTTTCAGAGCTCCCCTTTTACTAATCTCTCTGTGCAGGGCTACCCACCTCACCCAGTTTAGCCACTTTTATGCAACTGGGATAGTGCTGAAAGTGGACAAAATGGGAACTGTTGCCCCCATTTTATTGCTGGGGAAACAGAAACCTACTTCACTTTCCCCACAAACCTGAATCATCCCCTGAAAACACACACACACACACACACACACACACACACACACACACCCCACATACATATACATTCAAGGTGGCAATTCCAGAATTTCAGAGACTTAGGAGGGCCTCAGGAGCAGCAGTGCGGCTGGTAGTGGGCTCCAATGGGAATTCGCCTGAACACTGAATTTCCCGGTAAGCTCGTCGTTTTTCTGTTTTATTGTACATCACAGTTTTCTAAAGATACTTTAATCACATTTACATACGACTCAGAATATATCAGTTGTCTGTATGAAAAATTATAATGGAGGGTGATAAAGTCTCCCCAAGCTACCACTTAACTGGAGTTGCCTCCGTCTCAATCCCACCGAAAAACATCTCAGACCGCCGGCACCGGCCACCCCAAAAACTCCTGTCCTCTGAGGCCCCACAAAAAAGAGGTCGCATCGACAAGAGTGCCACTTAAATTCCCAGGCTCTGGGTCCTTAGGTGAGATGTTTCTTTTTACGCCGTCAATTTGTCATAGAGGGCGGGGCGCCAGGGTCAGCCCCCGCCAAATCCGGGGGGAGGGGCGAAGGTCAGCAGCGGCCTTCCTAAGGCTTCTTTCAACCCCGCCTTGCCTGCCATTCAAGTTCCGAATCTTCCCAGTACTGGTTAAAGCTTCACTTGGACCCGCCTCCATCACTCACCTGATTAGATGTTTATGAGTCAAAAGGCGGAGTCATGAGGTTGTCGAGATATTATTGGTTGACATGTACGCCTGTCACCAGCGCACCGCCCCCGTCTCAGAAAGCTTGCTCTTTAATGGCCCCCCACCTCGTCCATCTTCAGAGTTTCCCTCTCTATATTGGTCTGGGGCCCCGCCTGTCCAGTCCCTCGCTCGTACTCGTTGGTGACCGCGCCGGAAGAGGCCCGCCTTTCTCCAGAAGATTGGCGGATTAGTGCACACATCGCCCACCCTTGATGGTAGGCGGGTAATCGTGCTATTGGCTGGGGCCCCCGCCCCAGGACGAGGAGGAGGAGGAGGGGCAGGAGGGTTTGGTTGAGCTGCAGCTGTTTGTCTGTTCGACACAGGCTTCGGCCCGACGGGGGAGACGGAGCCCCAGGTACTGCGCTGATGGAGCCCACAAGGGCAGGGGCGGAGGAGCCCGGGAGAGGAGAGCAGGCTGGCCTGAGAGCAGAGGCGGATCTGGGCCTCACCAAGGGGTCAGAGTGGCCCACTGGAGAGGGTAGCAGGGAGCCGGGCCCCGGCAGGCCCAATGGGGGCGCTGAGGAGGGGGTCGGGCGGGCTGGGAGCGCAAAGTTGGTGAGGCCCAGGAGGCGGCCAGGCTGTGTTGGCGGGCCAGGGGCTGGCGCGGGAGGCCCCGGGCTGTGTGAAGGCAGAGGCAGGCCTCATTGAGCAGCGCTGAAGAGGGAGGAGCTGGGGGAAAGGGACGGGGCCACGAGTGAGGTAAGGCCATTTGCCAGGAGGTGAGGAAGGGTCAAACCTGACGCCCGGGCTGCGAGGGTAGCCGGGGCTGGGGTTCTCGAAATGTCTAATTAGAAGGGCCTGAGAAGCCTTCCTAGTTGGGTAAGGGGCATTCTCTAAAGGGAAAGTGACAATTATAAAAATAACTAGGGTGCCCCTGAGTTGAGCCGAGAGCGATTTGGGTTCATTGAGTGAGAACGGAGGCAAAAGAGGAAAACTTTACTAATCTAAAAGACTAGTTAGTTGGAGAAGTGGCAGCAGGGCCTGGTATCAGTTAATGGGAGCTTCTGGGAATGCTCAAGGGTGGGCCAGAGGATCTGGGTCTTGGGGGACCCACTCTTTTGTTCTTTTAGTATTGAGATGTGGTAACCTGAAGTTTTTGGGTACTCCCGGGGTAGCTAATGAAGACAAAAGTTTAAAAAAAATTTTTTTTTCTGTGGCTGTTGAATGTTCCAAACTCAGCCCCTGCACTTTCTTTCCCTTGGTTTATGGTGCAGTCTCTGTTTCTTGTTACCAGCCTCAGCTGGGTTTGGGTGCAGTCCTGTGAAAGAGCTAAGAAGTTGGATTTCGGGGGTGTTTGTTTCTCACTTAATAATCTGGCCTATGGTGGATACTGTATCTCTGACCTAGAAGCAGGTAATCAGTGATTTTGTTATCCACATTTGAAAGGGGATTAGAGATCCCCAGCCACGATGAGATCTTCTGACGACAGTTGGTGAAACTTTTGTGGAACTTAGACTTGGGTATTTCCCAGGCAGGTAATGGTTAGGTGGAACCAAGCCTGGAAATGAGAGGTGATATCACTGAGGAAGGGATTTTAGGAAGAGTGAGAAATTCCATTCTAGAAAGTTGGCATCACCCCCTTTTCTTTGTGTACTTCTTCAGGAGCCCAGGTTTCTGTGCTGTTAAGGAAGTTGAATCAAATGCCTCAACAGTAAGGCATTTGAGGAAGGGGGTGAGTAGAGAAAAAGAAGATGGATGACTAAGGCATAGGAGTCCCCCCTCTCCATATATATATATATATATATATATATATTTTTTTTTTTTTTTTTTTTTTTTTTAATTTGAGAGAGAGAGATCACAAGAAGGCAGAGAGACAGGCTCCCTGCCCTGCAGAGAGCCTGATGCGGGACTCCATCCCAGGACCCTGAGATCGTGACCTGGGCGGAAGGCAGAGGCTTAACCCACTGAGCCACCCAGGTGCCCCTCCCTCATATATTTTTAATGGTCTGCTGACCTCTTTAGTCCCCCATAGATTGAAGCTTATTGGATTTTCCCTTATACTTCCTCCTTTTACCTTTTTTTTTTCCTTTTACCTTTTTATACAAACATGTTTTATAACTACATTTCTTCTTAATTACAAAGGTAATATGTACATATTTTTAAATATTCAGGCTGTACAGAAATGTAAAAAGTGTAAACCTTCCCACATATTCCTCCCTCATTACATCCAGAAAGGTCAAAGACTAGAGACAGATCAGACTAATCTCACTTTGCTTTAGGGGATATGCCACCAAAGGCAATTCTGTTTTCATGTTCTCACCAAACTCTGGTCTCTCATTCTTTCCAATATTCCCTTCTGGAATGATGCTCTATTATTTATTGTGCTCCTTTCACTGCTCATTTGTCTTCCTTCTATCAAAATCAACAAGCAGAAAGGTCTATCTAGGTTATCCCTCACCTTCTTAAAATTTAACATGGAGTGTCTTCCGTCCCGACCTGTGCACTGGACATCCTAGGAAATGCCCAAATAGATGGCCAATACTTTTTCTCTTTTATGGGCAGGAAAGGAAGATTAGGTAAATCATTTGTTTGGGAGAATTATTGGATCTCTGCTAACGTGAGGAATTTGAGACCTCTATCTTCTGGTTCATGGTCTCTGCATGTTCAGATTATATCACTGACCTTTCATTAACCTAAAAGATGATGGTTCTCCTAAAGGGCCTCTGGATCTGTCTTTCTGTAGTGATGTGAGAAAACTCTCAAGTTTCTCTGGATTTGAAATTGTTTTCCTCTACACCTCAGTACAGTTGGGACATTTCATTCTGCCACCTTATTAATTGAATTTGTCCTTACTGGCTTTAGAAACCTCTAGTTTGCCCAGCCTTTGTACAGTGCCCTCAGAAACTTTATGTACCTCAAGGAGTTTTTATTTTCCTTCTGCAAAGCAGTCCCAGAAAAAATTGTGTGTGTGTGTGTGTGTGTTAATCATCTCTATAGGTTTTGCCATTATTCTCTACATTCTTGTATACCTGTCCCTTTCTTATTTACTTTTTTTTTTTTTTTTTAAGTAGGCTCCATGCCCAGCAGGGTTGAACTCAATGACCTGAGATCAAGAGTCAGATGCTTGGGCGCCTGGGTGGCTCAGTCGGTTAAGAGGCTGACTTTGGCTCAGGTCATGATCCCAAGGTCCTAGGATGGAGTCCCGCATCGGGCTCCCTGCTCTTCGGAGAACGTGCTTCTCCCTCTCCCTCTGCCTGCCGCTCTGCCTACTTGTGCTCTCTATCTCTCTCAAAAAAAAAAAAGATGTTTAACCCGCTGAACCATCCAGGTGCCCCTCCACCTTCCTCTTAATCAAAGCCTGACTTCAAGAAACAGGCTTACACAGATCTAGAGTTAAAAACTGTATTTGGAGAAGAGGGCTGTCTCTCTTTCTTCAAGCCATACTTGACTACAAGTCATACCTTGTAACTCTTAGTTTGCTCGGGAGTAAGGATTGCTTTTCTGTAGTTTGCTTGTTTGTATGCATTGATACAAATTTGACTTCTAAGGAGACATAGGGTAGGAGAAGCAAGGGTATAGGCTGCTCCCTAATCTTAAAGCATTTCAGATTGGAAACCAAAGTGTAAGAGAATGAACTTAAAATAAGGAAATGCAACAGCCCTCTAGGAGGAAGAATAACTTAAAACCCTACACAATACGCTTCCACTTCCTAAGAGTGTTGTAGGAAAGATTTAGTCATTGAACAGTAACTGAGCTTAGTAAGGAGCCAACCAGGTGAACAAAGTGTGTGCAGATTTCTGGGCCAGATTGTGGCTGTGGTTTAGGGGCAGTGGGTACCTTTTCAGAATGTCCTCTAGCCCTCATAGTTTTGGGTTTTTTTAACTTGCGTTTCTCAAGCTCAGGAATTAATAGAGATAATGACCCAAAGTTTTTCAGCAATTTATATTAGCTGAAAACTCAGGGAACTTTGTTTTAAGCCACAGTTGCTTCAGTCTTAGGGTGGGAGGGCTGCATATGGGGTGTGATTAGGCCATCTGAGCATAGTAACGGGTGACAGGAAAAGCAGTTAGCCCATGTGAGTTGCAACAGTACTTTGTGGGCTGGGTCCCAAGAGGGCCCTGCATCCAAGGGAGATCACAAAGAGGCCAGGGAGAGAATTGGTTTTCTGAGGACTATTAAAAACATCCCCAAATGGAACTGAGTAAGAAACTATCCAGATGACACAGGGGAGGAATAGATGAAGGAGGGAAGTAGGACTGCTTTAGCCTTAATTTAGGGAACATTTAGTGAACACCTACTAGGGACCAGACATTGTGCTGTGCTCTGGAGAGTCAAAATGACATAGAAAAAATAGTTAACACTTCTTGAGAAGTTCATAGTTCAGCAGAACAGATACACACAATTAACTCATGTAATATAAGGACTGTGATAAAAGTATCATCTTAATGCTGTAGGACCCTAGAGGAAGCAGTGATGAATTCTGCTGGGGTGATAGGGTAATTATGCAATTTTACGGAGAAGGTGACATTTGAGCTTGGCCTTAAAAGATAAATTAGGAGTTTACTAGGCAGACAAAGTAAGGAAGGGCATTCCTATCTTTTCCAGGTCAATAATAAAGAGCTTGTACTACCATGCTGATAAGAGATAAGCATGCTTTTTACCTCTTGGGGAAATATAAGGGAGAGAGTGGGGAGAAGTGGAAGGACTCTCTCATTTAAGACTGCAACTTATTAGTTAATCTTGAATCAACACAATAAAAAAGACCTGAGCCAAGTAGTAGAACTCTCAGTTCAAGATTTTAGTGTTTTGGGGTCTAAACAAAGTTGAGAGTTGAAGGTATTTACTGGCTTTTGTCCTGTCGTCCCTAATCGGTAAAGCTTTTAGATTAGTCCCCAGGTCCACAGACTCCTGTAAAAATTACCACTCTTTCCCTATTACCTTCCATTAAATTATTTCCATTTCAACTGTCCTGGCAGGGTTGGTCAAGACCTTCTAGAGAGGCATAGTGTGAGTTCTTCTGTTAGAAGAATATGGAACTGGATTCTGGTTCTCAGGGAAGGCCTACCTTGTTTTTAATCCCAAAGGAAGTACTTACCTAAACTGAATAGAGGTAGAAACTAATCAGTTTAAACTCTTATTCCTGTCCTGGCATCCTCTCCAGAGCTCAGTTCAGAGTTAGCATCTCCTGCTTCCTTAAAAGGTATAGTGATACATTATTACTATCAAGAGTACATGACTAGGAGTACTTGCTAAAAGATTTAGCTGTCTGTATGATAACACCTGGCAAGTTGATTAATGTTTTTTAAAAGGTTTTATTTATTTATTCATGAGAGACAGAGAGAGGCAGAGGGAGAAGCAGGCTCCCAGAGGAGCTGGGAGTCCAAAGTGGAACTCATGACCTGAGCCAAAGGCAGGTGTTTAACCAACGGAGCCACCCAGGTGCCCCAAGTTGTTTAATGTTATTTGTAATAGCTGTCTATGTGGTAATACTTGGCAAGTTGATTAATATTATGTGCTTCAGTTTCCTTACCTGTAAAATACAGAGACTGGACTAGATCTCTAGACTGCCTCTTATCTGGGAAACTGACCTTTATGGGGCTGACATTTAAGTGTGGGCTAGACTCCAGTGCCTATATATCTGGAAGTTAGTCTCTGTTAGTAGGTAATAGACTTCTAAAGTCTTCATAATGTGGTTGGCATAGAGACTCAAAGATGCCAAGTGGAAGGGGGCCTGAAGAATAGTTTTGCTCTAGCTGGGACCAGCAAGCTAAGAAATCTTTCCTGTTCATACTTTCCTGAGCTGCTTAGAGGTGCTGCCCATGATAAAGAACTTGGCCCTTCATCCTCCGCCTTGCCCCTCCCCGGTGGGCTAATGCCATTGTCAGCCCTCAATCAGGAGGATTCTCCCTTGTTAATGGTCATTTTTGTGGAAGTTAAATCTGATTTTTTTTTTTTTTCTCTTACAAACTGAAAGCATTGAAGGGAAGAATAACTTCCTTGTCCTCCCTTTTTTTTTTTTTTTTGCCTCAGGTTTGAAGGTAATCATCACACCATTTGGCCAGGTGGCTGTGGTTTCTTTTTTGTCTTTGAATGGATGCCTATTGTCAACTCTTAGCAAAAAAAAAAAAAAAAAAATCACTAGAAATCATTTGTTTTTTTTTTTTTTTTAAGATTTTCTTTCTTTATTTGACAGAGAGAAAGTGAGAACAAGTAGGGGGAACAGCAGGCAGAAGGAGAGGAAGAAGCAGGCAGGGAGCGTGATGCGGGGCTCGATCCCAGGACCCTGGAATCATGAACTGAGCCAAGGCAGACACTTAACAGCTGAGCCACCCAGGTGCCCCAAATCATTTGAATCTTATGTATATTTCACTTCTGTACCCCTGATCTTTTGAGAGCCTGGCCATTGAGGCTTTGCATAAAAAACATGATACCCTATATACACATTGGGATTAAAGATTAAGGCACAATGATGGGCAGCCTATCAATTACTGTGAACAGGGAAGGTAAGACATTATTGAGGTGACACATTGGGGTAGGAAGTAGTTTTTTCTAATAATTCCTAATCTGTGACAACCCAAGGTTGCTTGGTAGCAAGAAAGTTTGCTGATTTTGTCTGGGCTCTGGCTTAATTTACTGTCTGGAGGGGGTGACGGATTTTGCAGCGTGAATGTGTCTGTGATTATTTCCCATCTCCACATTTCCCGTACTCCCTCCCGTTTTCCTAGGCCTAGAGCCATGTGTCTGCCTGTGAGAATTCAGTCCATGCAAACTCCCATGTTTTCTTATTGTAAAGTAGGAACATTGAGGCTTAGTGTTCTGCCCCTTGGATCACATGCTTTGAAATGGGTGAAAATATGAGCAAATAATTGGGGTGCCTGGCTGGTTCAGTGGGTAGAGCATATGAGTCTCTATCTCTGGGGTTGTGCGCTCAAGGTCCACCTTGGATGTAGCGCTTACTTTTAAAGAAAAGTGGAGGGGAGTGAGCAATTAAGTCAAAGAATCTAGTTAACTTTTCCTGTTGTGTCTTAGAGTATAGCATATATATGTCACCCGAAGGAAACTTGATCAGTTTATCATCTGTAGTTTTCTTCCCCTCTCTGGGGTCATCTGTTTTCTAAAGTGTAGCATTATGATGGCCTATCTTTTGTTACGAAACCGTGTATAGGAAGTGCCACATAAATATGTTTTAAAAAATAATTCCTCAGGGCCCCTCGGTGGCTCAGTGGGTTAAGCCTCTGCCTTCCGCCTAGGTCATGATCTCAGGGTCTTGGGATCAAGCCTCCTGCTGAGCAGAGAGCCTGCTTCTCTCTCTCTCTCTCTCTCTCTCTCTCTGCCTCTCTGCCTACTTGTGATCTGTCAAATAAATAAATAAAATCTTTAAAAATAATAATAATAATTCCTCACAGATTCTGAGATACTCTAAGAGAAAAAAATTTCCTAAATGTACTCAGAACTTTGGAATTGAATTCAGTTCTGTTCTTTGCTACTTTTTCTTACTCACCTCCCTCCACAAAGATCCTTACAGATAAGGAAACAGAAAGGCAAAGGGGGTAAGGAGCCTAAGATCACAGTGGCATATAACCGGCAAAGCAGAGAATAAAACTCAACCTAGCTTGATTCCAAAGCCCTTCCCAACACCACACAGGACTGCCCCTGTCTAGTTTGGCTTCCCATTTTCATAATTGCGTCATAACTTTAGTAGCAGGGTTGGAGAATCCTCTGACCCCTGGAGAGCTATAT
This sequence comes from Mustela erminea, assembly GCF_009829155.1. NCBI lineage: Eukaryota > Metazoa > Chordata > Mammalia > Carnivora > Mustelidae > Mustela > Mustela erminea. The sequence continues at coordinate 92,467,068 of NC_045619.1, forward strand.
ATTCAGCCCTCAGCTTAATTTCATCTAGAAATGCTGTAGTAACCATAGGCTATACCCTACCCCAAAACTAGACTTTTTCCCACCCTTATTAACCCATCTTTCATTGTCACTTCATCTCTCATTGTCACTCTCCAAAGCAGTGTTTTTTAAACTTTTTTTTTATCATGACTCATAATAAAACATTTCATATCATAATTCAGTGTGTACATAAAGTGAAACATTTTCACAGAGTGATTCTTACTATTTGCAGTAGACTTGTTATTTTTTATTCTGTTTCTTCTTTGCTTTTTCCCCCAAATGCATTCCACCAAGTGATTTCAGGGTCACTGTTGGTTTACAGTTCACAGTTTGAGAATGAAAAGAGCTAAAGAACTGTGTGACTAGTGGTTAAGAACCTAATTAAGGGGTGCCTGAGTGGCTCAGTTAAGCTTCCCACTCTTGATTTCAGCTTAGGTTGTGATCTCAGCTTTGTAGGATCGGGCCTGTGTTGGGAGTTGCTTGAGATGCTCTCTCTCTCTCTCCCTGCCCCTCCCCTGCTCCAATGTGCGCACGCACGTGCTCTCTCTCAAATAAATACATCTAAAGGAATAAATAAATAAAATAACCTATTTTTTTAAAAGATTTTATTTATTTATTTGACAGAGGTCACAAGTAGGCAGAGAGGCAGGCGGAGAGAGGAGGAAGCAGGCTCCCTGCCAAGCAGAGAGCCTGATTTGGGGCTCGATCCCAGGACCCTGAGATCATGACCTGAGCTGAAGGCAGAGGCTTAACCCACTGAGCCACCCAGGTGCCCCTAAAATAACCTATTTAACTGATTCTTGCAGTACTGATTCCCAGAATTTAGGATTTTGTGGGCCAACTAATTTATTTTTTTGTTAAAGGTTATATTTAGGGTACCTGGGTGGCTCAGTCCCTTGAGTGTCTGCCTTTAGTTCAGGTTGTGATCTCAGGGTCCAGGGATCTGGTCCCACATTTTGAGAATGAAAGCTAAAGAACTTTAACTAGTGGTTAGGAACCTAATTAAGGGGGGGGGCACCTTGGTGTCTCAGTTGGTTAAGCTTTCCACTCTTGATTTCAGCTCAGGCTATGATCTCAGCTTTGTAGAATCCAGCCTGTGTTGAGCTCCCCACTCAGTTGGGAGTCTGCTTCTTCCTCTGTCCCTGCCCACTCTTGCTCATGCTCCCTCTCTGTCACAAATTTGAATAAATGAAATCTTTTTAAAAATAAAGATTTTATTCATTTATTTGAGAGAGAGCAAGAGAGAGCAGGAGCAGTGGGGAGAGGGAGAAACAGGCTTCCCACTCAATCCCAGAACCCCGGTAGCATGACTTGAGCTGAAGGCAGACACTTAACTGACTGAGCCACCCAAGTGCCCTAATCTGTTTTTTTTTTTTTTTTTTTAAGATTATTTATTTATTTATTTGAGAGGCGGGGAGAGAGAGAGTAAAAAAAAAATACAAGCTGGGTAGGGGCAAAGGGAGAAGCAGACTCCCTGCTGAGCAGGGAGCCCGACACAGGCTCAGAACCAAAACCTTGGGACCACACAACCTGAGCCAAAGGCAGAGGTTTAACCAACTGAGTTACCCAAGTGCCCATGGACCAGCTAATTTAAATTTGAGAGTTTTTGCTTTCCCATAATATATGGGTATTTAGAAAGCTTACTACTGCCTATCAACACCATTATTTTTTAAAGCATTAAAAATTATTTAGAAAACTTTTAAATACATTTCCTAAAAAAATTAAAAATGCGTATTTACTGTTTTAAAAAAAAATTGTTTAGGGGCACCTTAGGTGGCTCAGTTAAGGGACTGCCTTCAGCTCAGGTCATGATCCTGGAGTCCCAGAATCAAGTCCCACATTGGGCTCCCTGCTCAGCTGGGAATCTGCTGCTCCCTCTGACCACCTCCACCCCCCTCCCCACAACTGCCAAGCCATGTTCTCTCTCTCCCTCTCTCAAATAAAATCTTAAAATAAATGAATAAATTAAATAAATAAAAATGGCGTAGAACGAAAAAAACTGAGTCCTTCACTTACTACCCTTATCAGTCCCACTCTTCTCAGAAGTAACCACTGTTAACAGATGAGTATGGATCCTTCCATACTGTTTTCTTTCTTTCTTTTTCTTCTTTTTTTTTTTTTTTTAGAGATTTTATTTATTTATTTGACAGACAGAGATCACAAGTAGGCAGAGAGGCAGGCAGAGAGAGAGAGAGAGAAGGAAGCAGGCTCCCTGCTGAGCAGAGATCCTGGGACCCTGGAATCATGACCTGAGCTGAAGGCAGAGGCTTTAACCCACTGAGCCACCCAGGCACCTCTCCATACTGTTTTGTTTTTGTTTTTTTTTTTAAGATTTTATTTATTTATTTGACAGAGAGAAATCACAAGCAGGCAGAGAGACAGGCAGAGAGAGGGGGAAGCTCCCTGCTGAGCAAAGAGCCCGATGGCGGGGCTCGATCCCAGGACCCTGGGATCATGACCTGAGATGAAGGCAGAGGCTTTAACCCACTGAGCCACCCAGGCGTCCCTCCATACTGTTTTCTATGCAGAATTTGGTTTTACGGAAATAGAAGCTAACAGGAGCTAACCATATGTTTTGTTCTACAATCTTTTTGTTTTGTTTTGTTTTGTTTTAAGATTCATTTATTTATTTGAGAGGGAGAGAATCTCAAGCAGGCTCCACACTGAGTTGGCAGCCCAACACAGGGCTCAATCCCACCACCCCAAGATCACCAACCCAGCCAAAATCAAGAGTCAGGCACTTAACCAACTGAGCTATCCAGGTGCTGGCCTCTCTACATCTTTTTTTAAAAATAGGTCTCAGAGATTTTTCCACATAATATATATATTTCCCTTTGAGAATTAATACTAAGTAAGTAAGAAGTTAGGGACGCCTGGGTGGCTCAGTCTGTTAAGCATTGGTCTTCAGCTCAGGTCATAATCCCAGGGTCCTGAGATGGAGTCCCACATCGGGCTCCTTGCTCAGCAGGGAGCCTACTTCTCTACCTGCTGCTCCCCCTGCTTGTGCTGTCTCTCTGACAAATGAAATCTTTAAAAAAAAAAAAAAAAAAAAAAAGAGGTTAGAAATCTTATTATAAAGAATATTCTTTTAACTTAGATAAATTTAGGGGCATCTGGGTAACCAACAATTGATCTCAACTTAGGTGTTGATCTCAGTGTCCTGGGTTCAAAGCCCTGTGTTGGCTCCATGCTGGATGTGGAGCCTACTGAAATTTTTTTTTTCTTGATTAAATTTAGTTTTTTATGAAAAATTTGCTGTATTTCTCTATTTTTTTAATCATTTCATCAGAAATCACTGAAAACTTCAGAAAATAGCCTGTGTATTTCTGGATTCTTAGGACTTACTGTCATGAGGTATATAAAATACCTAGTAGAATCAGAGTAATTTCTTACATTCCTCTGTCTTTTTTTTTTTTTTTTTAAAGATTTTATTTATTTATTTGAGAGAGAGACAGTGAGAGAGAACATGAGCAAGGAGAAGGTCAGAGGGAGAAGCAGACTCCGCATGGAGCTAGGAGCCCGATGTGGGACTCGATCCCAGGACTCCGGGATCATGACCTGAGCCGAAGGCAGTCGTCCAACCAACTGAGCCACCCAGGCGTCCCACATTCCTCTGTCTTAAGTTTACTTTGGGACTTTTCTGAGGTCTTGCTTCTCTCTTATTCCCCTGTGTACTTCCTCTTTACACTTGTTTTTTCTGTGTTTTTTCTCTACTTCTTATAAAGCCTGCCTTTTAGGAATATATTAGTTAAAATTAATATTGAGATATATTTTAGTATATTAAGTTGATCTTTTCTGTGAATCAGGGCCACTAACTAACAATATTTATTTTTTTAACACTATGCTAAACACATCTTTTCCTTAATCTTTACTGCTACTCTATGAGGTAGGTATTTTTTCTGTTTTATGAAGGTGGAAGGCAAGGCTCTGAAATTTCTTGATGTCATTAATAATGACTAGTAGCTTAATGTTCATTGAACTCTTGCCAAATACTTCAGTTATTTCTATTATTTAATTCTCACAACAGCCTTCTGAAGTGAGTGCTCATAAGGCTATTATCCTATTTTACAGATGCAATGAATGCACAAATAGATTTAGTAACTTGCCCAAAGCTTCACAGCTAGTAAGCAGAACCGTAAAATAAATCCAGGGAATTGGACTTCACAGTCTTTGTTCCTCTGCACTGTATGATTTTTTCTGTTTTCCTGTCTTTACTATCTTTCCTAGCTTTACTAGAATTACAGATTGTTACTAGAATCAACCTTGGAGAAAGAAGAGATTAATTGGAACAAAGTATAACCCAAGCAAAGCTTAGATTTTAGACAGAGGTTTTGTATGCGCTGATCATGCTCACTCCTTTGATGTCATAGTTCCCTTCCCCTCAGAGTCAGAATGGTGAAGTATATTCAGGTTCGGATGATTAGACTCTCAAAGTCTCAACCTCTCTCTGTCTCTTCCTCCACCACCAGCTTTCCAAGCCTCTTGAAAGGTAAAGGTAAAGAAGTTCAGTTTATTTTCATCAAATGTTTATTGCTTGAATTACCCTTACGGGGCGTCTGCGTGGCTCAGACCTAACCTAACCTAACCTAACCTAACCCGTTGGTTAGGCATCTGAGTCTTGATTTTGGCTCCGGTTGTGATTTCAGGGTCCTGGGATCAAGCCCCATGTCCACCTCTGCACTCAGCGCAGAGTCTGCTTAAGATTCTCTCTCCCTTTCCCTCTGCCCATCCAAACCCTGCCCCCCCAAAAAATAAATAATAAAAAAATTCTTTTTAAAAAAAAGAAAGAAAAAACTTATCCCTATATCATCCTCTGGAGACTCCTGTGTGTGTTTAGAAGGTACACCCTCTTTCTTTGCCTCTAATACGGAGGGCTGCAGCTGTTAGGCCCATTTAATGTGGGGTTATCTAATCCCCAGGCACCAGGAAGACAGCTGCAAATTGAGAGTAGGTGAGGCCTACGGATTTTTCAATTTGATATATTCTCAGACTTGGAGAGGTGGCAGGAGCAAAGTGAAAGAGTTGGTGCTGAATGTGGTCTGTTGGATGTCTGTCTTCTGGCAAATGGACCCTGGTTAGAGTTTCAGAAATGTCAAGAGGATTACTGGATTGTATGAAGGATATGGAACCAGAGGAACCCCTCTGCTCTTAGGGAGGGTGACTCATCCCACACCCCTAGAATAAATCTTTCATTTTGAAAGCTAGAAAAAAGATGGGAGCCAGGGGGGAGGCCAGTACCAGGATACTGGGGATCTAGGGTACATGGTACATTTGGGGGGTGCCTGGGTAGCTCAGTTAAGCATCTCACTCTTGATTTCAGCACAGGTCATGACCTCAGGGTTGGGAGCTGGAGCCCTCCTTAGGCTCCATGCTGGCTTGAAGCCTGCTTAAGATTTTCTCTCCTTCCTCCTCTGCCCCTCTTCCCCCTGAAAAAGGAAACAAGAAGTCTCAAAAGTTGATCGGTTTGCTGTTTTTTGAAGACCTGGGGTGAGCATCTGGCTCTTGATTTTGGCTCAGTTCATGATCCCATGACAGGGGTCATGGGATCGACCCCTGTGTCCTGCTCCAGATTCACTCCCTCCTCCCACTTGTGTTCTTTCTCTCTCAAATAAATAAATCTTAAAAAAAAAAAAAAAATGAAGACCTGGTGGGGAATTAATGGGAAATAAATGTATTTCACACAGTTTTCAGTCTCTCCATATCAGCTCCCTTGGCAAATGAGAATTATGTTGTATGGCAAACTCCACTTCAGATGCAATTGTTTTTGTTTTTTAAGATTTTGTTTATTTATTTATTTGAGAGAGAGAGAGAGAATCTGAGCAGGGAGCCTGCCACAGGGTCTGATCTCAGCACCCTGGTATTGTGACCTAAGCCGAAGATAGATGTTTAACCAAATGAGACACCCAGGCACCCCTAGGTGCAATTCTTATTTTATTGCTCCCCGTTATTACCACTGAGTGTCAGCTGCCTGGGACCCTCTCAGTGGGATAACCTTTTAATGGTGGATGATTTTAATTGTTAAGTCCTCATAAGAGCAAAGAAATGAAGAGATTTATCTTTTTTCTAAAACTGATTGCAGCTGCAATGTCCTTGTGTTTAATTTTACCCACTTTTTTCTTGCAGGACTGTTGAAGCCTGAAGTCCCCTCCCCTTTCCCCTTCCCCCCTTTGCCGCTTTGTGGCATCCCCCTCCCTCCACCCTTTCCCATTCTCATAATCTAGCCATGACTAGCAGAAGCACAGCCAGGCCCAATGGGCAGCCCCAGGCCAGCAAAATATGCCAGTTCAAATTGGTCCTGCTGGGTGAATCTGCAGTGGGGAAGTCTAGCCTGGTATTACGTTTTGTCAAAGGGCAGTTCCATGAGTACCAAGAAAGCACCATTGGAGGTGAGTACCTCAGGGAAAGAAGAGGGACAATGTTGAAGGGAGATGTAGGGACCTGACTATGGAGCTGGCCTTTTTAGCTGCTTGGAATGGAAATCCTTTATAAAGCAGGAAAAAAACCTGCCATAATGCCAAAAAGAAGGTGTATGTTTGCCCCTTGCTTCCTAGAAAGAAAATTAGAAAGGTTGATTGCACACCTAGAAAATCACTCATTTTTTAAAATCTCAGTTTGTCGTCTTCCCATGTTTTTCTTAAGTCATTTGAAGTTCAGTTGAGTGTCACCTTGAGCAGGGTTGGTTTGGAACAGTGATTCATAATAACAAATGTGTATCAAAATCACTTGGAGAACATTTTCATCCTGACATGCTTGGGCCCTACTCTAGATCTACTGATTAGTATTGGAAATAGAGTGAGGTTGGTGGAGGTATAGACAGGTGTGTTGGGAAAAGCTCCTTAGATGATTCTGATAAACATACCTGGTAAAAGAGAGGCTGGAACTAAATACAAAAGATAAAAGGCATCTGCCTTTCCCATCTTTACTACCTTCTACCTTCTGCTACCCCCAAAATAGGGCCCTAGTTCAGTAAAAGATCTTTTATGAGAACTTCCATGTTAACTCCTTCCCCGCTTTTACTAGTCACCTTGGAAATGTGGTGTTCTTGGACCAGCAGAAGATATATAAAAAAGTAACAGCCAAATAATATTGATAACTATGGGATCTGCCATCAGGCTGTAAAGTCTTCTAACTAATTATTAATGTGACCTTTATCTGAAGCCTATTTTCTGTCATCATCTCTTATTCCTCTATTTTGGTTAGAAGTGAGATGACTGGTATTGTCAGTTCTTCTCTCTAATCTTCATAGTTTGTGTGTCCTCATTCCTTAGGCAGAGAAGCTTCTGGCAGGAGGGTCTTAGCTGAAGGCAGTCTTAATCCTGGTTCTAGGACCTGTACACAAGGAGGGGAATGTAAAACCTTTTCCTTAGCTCAATGACTTGGGTGGTGACTGGTCTTAGAGAATGGAGATATTGTGAAGGGGGCTGGGATTTTCCCATTGATCCTCCAACTTACAACTTCTTCCCCTCCATTCTCTCATCCGTAGCGGCCTTCCTCACCCAGTCTGTTTGTCTAGATGACACAACAGTCAAGTTTGAGATCTGGGACACAGCTGGGCAGGAACGATACCATAGCTTGGCCCCCATGTACTACAGAGGTGCCCAAGCTGCCATTGTGGTTTATGACATTACTAATCAGGTAAGTGGGCTGAGAAGATTCTCCTGCTTTTATTTATAGGAATTAAATTAGGTGGGGAAGAGAAAACCAGGTCTTAGCAAAATAAAAATATAAATTGTACTTCCAAGTGCTGGTGAGACTGAGGTAATGAAGTATCAGACACAAGTGGTTTCAGTGAAGGAAGGCTGTCTAGGAGAGGTGAGTTTTGAGACTGGGTTTTGAAGATGATGGGCCTGGATTGGCAGTCTTTCCGGCCAACCTTTCTCTTCCTCATGTTTTTCTAGGAAACCTTCGCCCGAGCGAAGACATGGGTAAAGGAACTACAGCGACAGGCCAGTCCTAGCATCGTTATTGCCCTGGCGGGGAACAAAGCTGACCTGGCCAATAAGCGCATGGTGGAGTATGAAGTAAGATGGCCTGGAGAATCCCTCTGTAACACGCTCCCTCGGTGCTTGGGACCTTTCTTCCATAAACCTGCCCTCTCTGAAAACCTCACCTGAGGACATTTTATCATCTCATTTCCCAGTTCCACACCAAGTTAAATACAGCAACACTGTGACCCTAATGACAGCCAGGAGATTTTAGAGGAGACAGAAGTAAATTCCAGAGCAGAGGGGTAGGGAAGTACCAGGTATGGGGATACCAATGTGAAAACGGGAAAGAGGGAACAGTTGAATTTGAGGAAAGGGACTATTCACGTGTCACAGCCTAAAAGCCCCCAACCAACTTACATTCCTCATAATTAAGATTCCTGGCACCTGCTGGTTGGATTAAGCTGTCTAGACCACCAGTTATCCTTAAGGGAGTTGTCACCAAAATATGGGTCCAGGGCCAGCTGGCTCAGAGGGGCAGTTAAAGTGAGGGAACCTAGGATGTTGCCTAGCTCTGGTGCTACATGGGAGTGGAAAGGCAATACTTGTTCCTACCCTACATTCTGAGTACCAGTATACCCACCCCTTGCAGGAGGCCCAGGCATATGCAGATGACAACAGCTTATTGTTTATGGAGACTTCAGCCAAGACAGCTATGAACGTGAATGATCTCTTCCTGGCAATAGGTAAGGTCAGAACAACCTGGGGTCTTCGTCTTCGTCCCTTGCCTCTAGATAAGATCACTAACCCAAGTCATAAAGATGGAGGGGAGTGTCTCCTCTTGTGAAAACTTTAGGTATAGAAATATCTTAACTTTCCATTATGACCTCAATCCTTTGGCTGCAGCTTTAGCCACCCCCCCCCCCCATCTTCCACATAGTTACAGGTGAACCTTACCCTCTTCAAAACATTCTTTTAATCTTCCATATTTCCCCCTTCCCCATCCCCCACCCATAGTCCTTTGGAGGGATGACTAAAATCTACCATACTTTTTTCCTTCTCTTTTTATCTCTAGCTAAGAAGTTGCCAAAGAGTGAACCCCAGAATCTGGGGGGTGCAGCAGGCCGAAGCCGGGGTGTGGATCTTCATGAACAGTCCCAGCAGAACAAGAGCCAGTGTTGTAGCAACTGAGGGGGTGGCTAGCAGCAAACAAGTATGGAGCTAGCACGAGAGCTAAGAAATAACCTCCATCCCCACCCCTCAGCACACAGCCCCTACGGTAACAGCACACTGAGCCCTGGCTCCCAAGGGCTGCCTCCTGACAGCTCCGTCATGGCACTTTTTAACGCTTCAGCAACCAACACCAGGCAGCTGTTGCCACTGGCCTCCTTACCCCTACTCTGGGGCTTAGGGGTCAGATCCCCCAGGACTTACCTTCCAAAACAAACTTTCTTCACTTTGTATTATAGGTGCAAGACAGAGACCTACTTATCTTTCCTCCTCCTCCTCCTCCTCCTCCTCCTCATTTTTTCAGAAAACATTTTTTCGTCTTTGCCCTTTCCCTTTCTGCTTTTGGTCAGTCCCTGTTCTTGATCCCCTTTTCCTCCTCTCCCCAGGATGGAGAAGGTGATGAACCCAGGAACTGAGGAAGGAGATTTCCAGTTCAGTCACATTAAGGGCCCTGGGGGGAGAATAAGGCTCAGAGCAGGAGGGAGTAAGGAAACAGTTCCTTTTTTGGGAGAGGGGGGTTGGAGTTTCTCATATGAAAACACTGCAGTCTCCACGAGTTGGCCTTGTGGAGGGTGTTTATAGGTAGAGGTGAGAAATGGAAGGCAAGCTCTTGGGTACCGGATAGGAGTTGTGTTAGTTAACTGGGCAGAGGTGGAGGAGGTGGAGATGTAGTGTCACCTGTGGCTCTGGAACTGTTCCAAGGCCTAACTACCCCCTCACCCAGCCTCTTAGGTAGCTCCTCCCCCATAGTGGGGGAGACTCTGGACCCCAGAGTCCTCCAAAGAATCTTCACTGGTTGCCTGCATCTTTGGCTCTGCTGTGATCTAATTAGAGGAGGGACCAGTTTCTGATACCCATCCTCTGATTTATACATATGCATTTCCCCCCACCCCCGGCCTTTAGATGGCCTCAGCCCCAGCCACAATATTCCCCTGCAGTTTGCACTTTAATTGGTGGTAGTTCAGTTGGGATACTTGTTTTATGGGGGTTTTGATTGATTTACCTGCCCTCTCACCTTTTAATTAAATGGAACCCAAGGTAGTATATATATATGAGGTTTTGGGAGGGGCTGTAGAGAACAGGACCAGTGGCAGCTACTTAAGCCCTGTCTCCACTGCTTGCTTCCTCCAACTCTGATTCTTAACCTATATTCTTGCCAACCTAGCTCTCGAGTATAGGTTTGCCTTTCCTGGGGAATTAACTGAGCAACTGGAGAGCGGTCTCAGGATAGCCTAGGCCATGGTATGGGAGTAAAGAGGGGTCAGGCAAGAGGGAGGAGTTTTCTGTCCTTTCCCAAGGTTCATGTTCAATGATCCACCCATTACCATGTCTTTTCTACTTCCCTGTAAATAGGTATGATCTTTATTCTCACTGTACAGTCTGTTCTGTCCTCCACCTCCCATCAGGACCTTTATCTTTTTCCCTTTGTTAGTATGTTTGGTTTAGTCCCTCCATCCTTATCCTTATACCCACCCCCAGCCAGTGGTTTAATCCACATACCACTAGGGGCTAATACCACAGAGGCCTACTTGTGGCCCCCTCATACTGTAACACCTGTTCCTGTGGATAGGGAACAACTGGCACTGAAGGTCCGTCACAGCTGTCTCACATCACCAGGGAACGTGGGTCCTTTCTAAATCTCTAGCCACTCCTCACATCCCTCATCAGGTATTTTAGGATGTCTTTGGGAAGTCATCAAGGCAAGAGAGAACTCTGAACTCCTTGTTCCAACCCAGAGTTTTGGGAAAATTGGGGGAAGTAAGATAGGAAAGGTCACAGTGACCTAGGATTGGAACCTTTCTACCCTTTGATTTGCAGACTGCCTTCTGTCTCAGAGCAGCTGAAAAATCCTTGGAGCTGAGACTCTGAAGGACCCAGCTTAGGTTCTTCCACTTAGGACTCATTTCCCTTCCTTTTCCAGGGGCAGCCTTAGTTCCCGTGGCCCTGAAACACACATACATTTTCCCTTTCCTTTCCCAGCACCTACCAGCCTCCCAAAGCACCCAGTGCGTCCTTATAAGTGGAAGAACTAGGATAGCTCTCTTAGATTCCTTAGAAATGAAGGTTTTTTGGGTTTTTTGTTTGTTTGTTTCTCTCTGCATCTTTCCCCATGGAACAGGAGTGAAGTGTTTCATTGCCTTGGGGCTGGGAAACCATTTCTCCAGGCTTCTTCTCCCCTTCACAGCCCCCTGTGGAACAGGATTGGCCTTAGCTTCTGGGCCTATCTGCTGCCTTCCTTCTATTTCCTACTAGCTCCTCTGCTTTCCTTTGAGCTCTCTTGGGCTTGGGGATCTTAGTTTTTTATTTCCCAGCTCTTCATTTTTTTTCTTCTGATCAGTTCTTTTGAGGGTGGGGTATCCTTTTCTTTTCTTCTAAGAAAGCATTTGCCTTTTTCCCCTTTTCTTCCTCTCCCAACATAACAATCGTGGTAACAGAATGCGACTGCTGATTTACCGATGTATTTAATGTAAGTAAAAAAGGAAAAAAAAAAAAAGAAAAGAAAAGTGTATTGGAGTGTTGCTTCTTTTTTTCTTTCTCTCTTTTTTTTCTCTTTGCTATTCTTTTTTTTTTTTTTTTTTTTTTTTTTTTTTTGCTATTTGTCTGATTCAAGAAATTTGGAAGAAAGGGCTTCCAGTGTTTTATCAAATCAGAAACGCACCCTCTTCTACATCTTGGTTATCTCCTTATTCCCTTTAATCTTTTCTTGAATAATGACATAGCCCATTTTGGAAAATATTCCCTTTATTGCTGTGAAACTCTATTCCCAGGTCACTAGAGACCTTATCAAATCCGACCTAGCTTATTTTTATAGGCTTCTTAATGGAATATATATTGGTGGGGGAGGGAGAGATCTCTGGGCAGACAACTGATGAGACTGGAGGAAGAGGTCATATTTGTGAATCCTTTGAAGACGCAAAAGTTTATGTGCATTTCTACAGGGAAAGGGTGCATTGCCTTATTGGTATCACAGAGGGGTCCATGACCTAAATAAGGTTAAAGAAATCATTAAATTTGCGTTTGTGATTGATCATGTGGCTTCTACCCCAACAGGAAAATTTCTCCTAGATCTGATCTTGTTTGCTATTGTACTTGAAGCCCTTCAGTCCTTCACAGTCTAATTGGGGGAGAAAGATTGGGTCTGGTTGCAGGACAGGAAACAGGACTGGTGTCAAACAAAGCTGGCATTGCAGACCCATCTGACAACTTACCAGCTGTGGCCTTGATCAGGTTTCTTAGCTGCTCTCTGCCCCAGTTTCTTCTGTAAAATGAAGAAAATTTGAGGTTTAAAGGTCAATTATGTTAAAGTACATGTAGGACACACAAAGTGACCCTGTTATTAGGGAGAAGTCTTATCCTCTGGCTTCAGACAGTACCTAACTGATTTTTCTGTATCCTTGGGCTGAGCCTGTTTTTCAAGGCTGTTAGGATAAGTTGGGCATCACATCTCTCCAAAGATTTAATTGAACACAGCTGAGTTGGAAATCAATTTCCAAAAACCTCTAGGCCAAAATCACCTTTTCCCTGTCGAGTCCCCTTTCCCTCTGTCTCCTAGTACTCCCTCCAAGGTTCCTTGATTCCTGGCAAAAGCTCTAGTTCACTTTAGGAGAGCAGAAAGGGAGAGGAAATGATCTTCCAAAATTAAAGATGAAACCTTCACTTAAAGTAAGGTTGTAGGTCAACCTTCTGAACTCTAGGGGGCAGTGTGGGTACGTTTGCCCCAGGTTCACAGCCGGCCAAATAACTAAAATTTCAGTCCTGCACCAAACGATAAAGGGTAATTGCAAACGTCGTCTTAGTGCTCTCTACTCTGAGATTATGAGCGATTATAATCTTCCTACTTTGGAGTGTTAAAATGTTATTGCTCTCGTTATTACCAATGATTTTTTAATTGAGTTAACTAAGGAAAAAATGGCTCTTTATATTGGTTCCATAATTGGGGACGAAAATCAAGTCCAAGGGATCTCAAAGTCTTTGAACCACTGTTTAGGTTTCATTTCTGCTTTTAATGTTGGATATAAGAGAATTGACTGCTTGACCTTGTTTTCACTAAAAGACAAACAAGGCTGTTGTAGTTGCAACACAGAGGTTTGTCAAAAACAGGGTAGAGGCGGAGCTCACAGCCGGGAGAAAGGCGGCTGGATTTCAAGGCCTCTTCAGTAAACGCACCTTGTGTCTCAGCTGTTAGGGGCAGGGCGGGGCATCTCAAAACTTCCCACCTTCAGCCCAGCCTTTGGAATCCTCGACACCTTCCATTGCCCGGTTCCAGACAACAGCGAGGGTCCCATTCCATGTCTAGCGGGGATGGAAACAAAACAGCCAGTTTTAGCCGGGAGCCTTCGTGGCGCCCCGCCCGGCTCAGCCTCCAGGAGGCGGGCACAGCAGCTGGGAGGCGGCCCGCGGCCAGCCAATGGCTAGGGGACGAGCTGAGAGGCGAAAGTGGTCCTTCACTCCGGCCCAACGTCATGGTGCTGGCCCCGCCCCTTTGCCCCCAGTCGTCTGGAGCCGGGCGGGTAAAGCAGCCGCCAAGTGGACCGAGAGGACGCCGAACCGGGTAAGGTGGTTGGGAGCTGAGAGAGGGAGGAGGTGGAGGAAGGCCTGGTAACGCAAGCAATGGCCGGGGTCCTGGGACCCGGGAATGCTCCGAGGCCAGTGGGTTTGAACAAAAACTGCGGATACCGCCTCCGCTCCCGCTGCCCAGCTGCTACTAGGGGCGCGGTTGTTGCTGCGAGACACTTGTGCCAGCAGCTGGGCAGTGGCATGGAACTGGGTGGTTGTGCTTTGGAGCTGGATATATCTTACTACCTAAAGTGCCCCCAGGGAGTGAGGGGCCACCACCCGGACAAGGGGTGTGGCATCTGTTTTAGAGCAGAAGGTTGCTTCTCCCAAACCTGGGACACTGAGCTGACGGAGTTCACCTGTAAGACAGCCCTACTTGGACCACTCCAGCCTGGTTATTCTAAGTGGGCTGCTGGCATCGAGGGCAGGTGGGAGGGAAAGAGAGGATCCCATGGCCCAGGGGTAAAATGCAGACTCTGTTCCTGCTCCTTTCACCCTTGCAGTTTCCCTGTCTGCCCCCTTCAGCATTTCACTAGCAATTGGGACTTCTCTCACTCCTTCCTATTTTGGCATTCCTCGAGTCTACGATCTATTCAGTGCTCTGAGGAAGGAACTGCTACAGGGCAGAGTGGAAAAATTCCTTCTCTAGCCCATCCCCTGACACCTGGTCCTTAACTTCCCAGTTTGCTGAGTTCACAGGCATGACCTAGACAGGGCAAGGGTGGGGACCCTGGGCTGGGGTCCAGTTCCCAGCTGGATTCTATTTTCTTTTTCCCTAGGGTTGGTAGAGCAAAGGAGGGGACTGAAAGGTCTTCAAAGACAACGTTATTACCTGTTTGCTTCTCACAGCTATTCTGCTAGGTACCTCATTCCACAGACAAAGACAACAGTTTTGAGAGGCTTGGTATCTTGCCCAGGCAATGGGGCTGGTTAACAGCAGGTCTGGTTTCACAAACCCAAAACAGTTCCACTCCAGAATCTGAGCTCATTCGTCTCATTAGGCTACCACTACCTTTTTCACCTTTTTGTCCCTATCTAAGTTAATCTGCCCCTCAGTTGTCCTCTGCTGACTTTGGAAATAATAAACCAGCAAACTGGACTGTAGATATTTTGGCTTCTGTCCTTTAGGCCCTTGGCCTGGATCACTGTTCCCTGTAGTGGACAAAGTAGAGAATGGAGGATGGGAGATAGGTGATTCTAGAAGACCAGCCCCCTCTCTGTTGCCCCATTCCCATCCAGCCTGTCTCTACAGTCTCTCTGAAGTCCTTTAGGTTTTCTCTAAGGACCAATTTGGACACACACACACACACACACACACACACACACACTTCCATCCTTTGGCCTCATTACCATGATAAAGTATCCTTATTTGCCCAGGGAGTTCCTTGCTTACCTTCTGTCTTCCTTCCACCCATTTCCTCAAGTTGCCCTATTATCATCCCCTTCTTGATCCTGGAATCTTTTTCCCACAGGTCTGCCACAATGCTGCTGCACAGGGCTGTGATCCCGTGTCTCCGACAGGCCTGCAGGTAAGCCAACGGATCCTAGAACTCGTCTCCTGGCCCTTATCTCTCACTCCCAGTATCTTTATGATGTTTAACCTACCAGATAAGATAGTTGTGGTGACTGCCAGGGAGGGAAGGGAAAGCCATAACTCACGCATTTGCCCCACCCATCCGTAGACGGACAATAGTCCCAACTGAAGGAACCAATGGCCAACCTGGTAAAACCCAGGTTTTCACTTTCTCTCCCATATGATCTGAACTGTGCTACTAAGAAGACCTCTCTCTCTTCCAGGCTCCAATCAGTCCCCTCAAGGCTCTGCATTCGGGCTTGCTCTACAAATGATTCACTTCAGCCCCAGTGCCCCAGCCTTGCCTTCTCTGGTGCTAACTCCAGCACTAGGGGATGGAGAGTCATGGGGACTCTGCTAGGCCTCGGTGCAGTGTTGGCCTATCATGACCACCGGTGCAGGGTAAGTGGGGGAGGAAGGGACTTCACTGTCAAAGTAGAGGAGCCCTAGTAAGCTCCCCAGACAACCCAGTCTATTAACACAGAGCCCATGGTGATACTGTCTTCCTGAAGACTAAAGATGGAGTCTACTACCTCTGTTTCACAGTGGCCATGACTTTATGGGTTGGGTCAGGGTGAGCCAGAGTGATTCCTTCTTACTATTTATGTTTCTTTGTGGCTTACCCCTGCCCTGCCTGCAGGCTGCTGAGAAGTCATCACGCATATATACCAGAGAGGAAGTGAAATCTCACAGCAGCCTTGAGACTAGGATCTGGGTAACTCTGGGCTCTGAGGTGTTTGATGTTACAGAATTTGTGGATCTACACCCAGGGGGACCATCAAAGCTGATGCTAGCAGCAGGTGGTCCTTTAGAGCCTTTCTGGGCCCTCTATGCTGTTCATGACCAGGCCCATGTGCGTGAGATACTGGCTCAGTACAAAGTTGGGGAGCTGAGTTCTGAAGACAAAGCACCCTCCACCTTGAAGACCTCTGACCCTTACGCTGATGATCCTGTACGTCACCCAGCCCTGAAGGTCAATAGCCAACGCCCCTTTAATGCAGAGCCTCCCCCTGAACTGCTGACAGAAAACTATATCACACCTAACCCTATCTTCTTCACCCGGAACCATCTGCCTGTACCTAACCTGGAACCAGAAACCTATCGCCTGCATGTAGTAGGGCCACCTGGGTGTCAGTCACTGTCCCTATCCCTGGATGACTTGTACCAGTTCCCCAAGCACGAGGTCACGGTCACTCTTCAGTGCGCTGGAAACCGACGCTCTGAGATGACTCAGTTCAAAGAAGTAAAAGGTCTGGAGTGGAATGCAGGGGCCATTAGCACTGCACGCTGGGCTGGGGCACGCCTCTGTGATGTGTTAGCCAAGGCTGGTCACCAACTCCGTGAAACTGAGGCCCACGTCTGCTTTGAGGGACTGGACTCAGACCCCACAGGGACTGCGTACGGAGCATCCATCCCTCTGGCTCGGGCCATGGACCCTGAAGCTGAGGTCCTGCTGGCATATGAGATGAATGGGCAGCCCCTGCCTCGTGACCATGGCTTCCCTGTGCGGGTGGTGGTTCCTGGTGTAGTGGGTGCCCGCCATGTCAAATGGCTGGGCAAAGTGAGCGTGGAACCAGAGGAAAGTTACAGTCACTGGCAGCGGCGGGATTACAAAGGCTTCTCTCCGTCTGTGGACTGGGACACAGTAGATTTTGACTCAGCTCCATCTATTCAGGAACTTCCTGTCCAGTCAGCCATCACAGAGCCCAAGGATGGGGAGACCGTACAATCAGGGGAGGTGACTATCAAGGGCTATGCATGGAGTGGTGGTGGGAGGGCTGTAGTCAGGGTGGATGTGTCTCTGGATGGGGGCCTAACCTGGCAAGTGGCTGAGCTGAATGGAGAGGAACAGCGTCCCCGGAAGGCCTGGGCCTGGAGGTTATGGCAGCTGCAAGCGCCTGTGCCAGCTGGGAAAAAGGAATTGAACATTGTTTGTAAGGCTGTGGATGATAGCTACAATGTGCAACCAGACTCCGTGGCCCCAATCTGGAACCTGCGAGGTGTGCTCAGCAATGCCTGGCACCGTGTCCATGTCCGTGTCACCCCATGAAAAAGTGAAGTGGAATTACCTACTCCCAGAATCATTTTCTCAACCCCTTCCATAACCATCCTTTTCCCTCATTACCACAGAAAAACCTTTCCTTTCATCATCACTTCTTGGATCACAACCTTGTACTATGCCTTCCTAAACCACACATAGATACATGCATTGCACATTTCCAAGCAGGCATCAGCTCTCCTTCGACACTATGTTACATAACTCCTATTGTGCCCCTTGTTGAGAGCTGTTGGGGCTAGAAGGGGGGGAAATTCTGTAAACAAGCACTCTTCCTACCCAACCTCCACTGCTAATGTATACCACCACTTTATTCTACTCCTCTTCTTGGGAGTTTTCAGAGAATGTGGATACATCTAAGAAAAGTGTATATGCAACTTTCTACTTTCTACTTTCCACTTTCTGGGTTGCCAGGGAGGCAATCCTGGTGAAATCCTACCCCTTTATAGTTCCACTTTTCTAAATACATCAATAAAGTGTTTTAAGTCTACAACTGAAGAAATGATTATGACTTGGGACTTCTTGAGGCTGGAGCGACAGCATGTTGCAGGAGGGAGGTGCGCTGGTACTGGGATGTGTAGTGAGATAATCCAAAACAAGGTGGGGGGGGGGGGGAGGAGAGAAGGGAAGTTGGTGCAGGGACGTCTAGAAGTGCGACTTCCTTCTCTGCGGTCAGCCGGCATCTGTAGCGTTGCTTAGGTGACTGACCTCAGAATACCTCCAAGAGTTTTAAAAATTGACATTATTAAGCTCCTCCCCGCCCCTCCCCATTCCTACACTTGGAAGGAAAGGCAAAGAATGCTGAGGTTAAAAACAGTATTCTCTTAGTAGGGGCAGGGCAAAATTTGGCACTAGGGGCAGATATGCCAGGGCACGAGGGGGGTGTCCAATGTGCGCCCAGTTGGCAAATCAGATGCAGATGAAGGGGCATGACCGCGCCTCTCCGACTTGAATCTTTCGGTGCTCGGCTACTCTCCCCTAGCTCTTCTCCCTTTTCCCCAGCAGTCTCCCCGGCTTAGGGACGCTCGGTGTTCGGCCACGCCGCCTGTCGCCTAGTAGTGGGACCGGAAGTTGTTCTGGGGAGGGGGGACGGCTGTGATGGGGGGGGTTGATGGGGGGGGCCGGTCCCTTCTCAGGTGAAGCCGCTGATGAAGATGGAGCCGCCGCCGCCGCTGAGCGCCCGGGTCCCGGGTCCGGTCCGGTTGCCTCCGCCTTAGTGACCCCACTCCCCCCGCACTGGGCCTCCCGGGCCAGAGTGGGGGACCCCTGCGGCCCCGCCCCCCTCTTCCCCAATACCGTCCCCTCTCCCACACCCCCCTAGCCTGCGCGCGCGCGGAGCTGCCTCAGGTGAGTAAGGGGCGGGGCTTGGGCGACGCGCTGGGGGCGGGGTCTCTGTCGCCGGGGGCGGGGCCTGAGGGGCTTGGGCGTGAAGTGAGGGGAGACGGGGGCGGGGGGCTGGCGGGAAGAGGGTATAGCTGCCTGGGCTGTGGCTCGAGGGGAGGAAGCTGGCCCGGGTGCTGGGAGAGGTTGGCGTGAGGCTTAAGGTTTAGGGGAAGGTAACTGGAGAGTCAAGGGGTCCTAAAAAGGCGGGAGATGGGCCAAAGCAGAGGACGGAGGACAGCCAGGGGCTGGGTGCGCGAGGCTCCTCGGTGGGTATGGCTGGGGTAGAACAGATAAAGAGTGGAGAAAGGAGAAGCAGAGGGGTACCTGGGCAAAAGTGCGAGGGACTCGGGGTTAGAAGAAGGTTAGAGAAAAGGACATAGGCCTAGGTGAGGAGACCTGGGAGGCAATGGAAACGCGGTAGAGAGGAAACTTAGAGTGGAAGTGAAAAGTGCTGTCGAGGGTACCATGTAGGGTGAAAAGTCTATGGAACCTGAGAAGCAGGTTCCTTCCTGGGAAGGGAGAGATTCACTGCATATGAGTCCTAAGAAAGAACTGTAACAGAGGAAGCCCTGGGACTGACAACTCTAGGGAGACACAGACTTGGGAAGTGGTTATAAGCTAAAAGAGGCTTCCATGTACCTTCTCATACAGCCCCATCCCCAGTTATTTTCTTAGCCCTTGTCTGCTAGAGTTGTAGATCCTCAACTTGGGAAATTTCTGTTTGATGTCTATGCTTTAAAAAAAAATTTTTTTTTTTAATTTGTAATTGGTCCTGTCTGGAAACAGTTGGGAATTTAATGGAACACAGACCTTTAGGTATGAGATGTTCAGGAAATAAGGTACCCCATTTCTCTCTCCAAGGTAAGAATTTACTAACTCTGCTTCCAGGAAGATCTGATGCATTATCAACCGAAATGTGTCAAGTTTTGCACACCTTCTTTCGCTTCAGTCCCTCCCATAAATAAAACTGTCTACTATTGTGGCTCTTACAGATCCCCCACCGACATGTTTCATAGCTCCACCTGTGTCCTAGTCTACCCCTCCTGAGCCCTCAAATCGTCAGTCAGTCGTGAGCTGCAAAAGTTCCTGGTTTGCTCACATGTCAGTTCTAGGCCTTCCATCATCATGGCCAAGCAGAAGACTGTTGAGGCCTGTTGTTACCCCCTTACTGCTACTTATGGACTTGACCTGTGTGAAGGTACATGTTTATATTCTTAGGAAGCATTAAAAAACAGGTGTCTGACTGCCTACAATATTTCCACTTAAGATAACTCAGATTCTGAGGATAAAATCAGGACAAGGGCAAATCAAACAATCTTTGAAAATGTAGCTTCTTATTTGGTAGGAGCATGTGAGAATGCCTAACTGGGAATCCCACATCTCCTCATGGGTCTGTCAGTAGGTCAGTGAATCTTGCTTTGTCGTGTGCGGGGACTTCAGCCTTCCCTACAACCACCTAAAGCCGGAGAATCTGGACAACTCCCTGGGTCATGAGAATAGTCAGACGAGTGGCTTATGAGATAAAAATAAAGTCTTGAAAGAAGAAAATAGTGTTGCATTGGGAAACAGGATAGGTCTCACCAGAGTTTCTGGGGGTGGGTCGCAGGGTGGTGGGAGCTGCCCTCAGTTTGGCCCGTTGAGAATTATGTCTTGCCCTCGTCAACAGATGCTGATGTCTCAAGCACAAAATATAATGTCTTTCTTGCCCACCAAGTGCAGTTAGTTAGTTCAATTGTAGCTCCTGGAAAATCCCCTTTCTCTTAGTAGGTTAAGGGTAGAGCACATTTTGGGACTTGGCTCAGAAAGAAGTCCTGACTTTTTTCCAGTGAAAATGCAACTGGACGTTTCTTCTTTATTTTCTCTTAGTTTAAATCTGCAACTTGTATTTCCCAGCATGGGAGAAACATTATCCCACCTTTTACCTCCTATTAACATCCACAAAGGAATTATTTTCTCCCAAACTGGCCATCTTTCTTCCCTCAACATACACACAAAATAACCAAGGAAAAAATTAAGTAAGTTATTGTTGGGCCAGTATTTCTAGGCTCCTTTTACTTTAGTGGAACAAATAAGATTGTGGAGCCCTGTGGGTATAGACAATGCTATAAGCAGAGGGACTCCCTCTTTTTGTTGGTCTCTTGACCCTGCCAGAAGAAGATTGAATTCTAAGCTGTTTGATTTGCCTCCTCTTCTCAAAAGAATTGTGGATTCTGTATTGGGAACAGGGAGACAGTTTCAAGGTTTATCTGACGAAAGCATCTAAGAAAGGACAGTGCTGATATGAATGGCTTGTCCCCTCCCACCCCACCAATGGGAATAGCATCAACCTTACAGACTCTGCTGGAATACATATGCTGGTGTAATCCTTAGGTCAAGGAGTCCTGTTTCTACCTTAAAGAGACCTAATGAGCATCTAGGTTGGCAATTTCCTCAGGCTCAGATTCTCTAACATGAGAGAAGAGAGGATGATTTCTCTTCCCATCCATAAACCTGTGTTTCTAGTTCAAGGGTTTAAGTCACTAAGATGCAGACCCCCAAACTGTTCAACACCCAAAAAAGAAGGTAAGCATGGTGACCCCAAACCTTCCCACTGTGGCAAGATTTAACTTTGTACTATAATGGAAAAAGACTGGTTAGCCTGGTAACCTGGGTTCTATTTGTCTTAATTCTGTCACTAACCAGATGGGTGACTCAGCTTAATTTCTTCTTCTGTTAAAAACCAAGAGATTGGATGGGGTGCCTGGGTGGCTCAGAGGGTTAAGCCTCTGCCTTCAGCTCAGGTCATAGTCTCTGGGTCCTGGGATCGACCTGCATTGGGCTCTTTGCTCAACAGGGAGCCTGCTTCCCCCCACCCCACCTGCCTCTCTGCCTACTTGTGATCTCTCTCTCTCTGTGTCAAATAAGTAAAAATAAAATCTTTAAAAAAACAAACAAACAAGAGATTGGAGACCATCTCTCAGCTCCATTCTAGCTCCAAGATTCCCCAGGTCCTACAACATTCCTGTCCCGGCCCTCCACATGAAGAGAGGCTTACTAAATTGGATTGTCACAAGATTCTCTGTTAGTGGAGGAGCCCAAAAACATCTTTCTGGTCCAAACAACAGTGAACCCTTTCGAACAGCATGCGTTAGAGACTTCCAGTCAGGACTGCCACCAAAGGAAATGGTTTCTGTCTACCCTACCCCAGTCAGAAGAGTTCATTGAGAATTCCATGTAATTTCAAACCTCACTTGATAGATAGAGCTAACTTTGTTTGGGGGCATCTTTGGCTTCAAAAATAATTATTATTAAATTCAAATTGAACTCTGCTGCCCTACTTCCCTCACCCCTGCCCAAACATACAGCTGAATAGCAGTGACTTTGTGGGGCCTTTCTATAAACACAGAGCTCAAATACTCAAGGGTATATCTGAAAAACCCAGAGAGTATTATCTCATGTGCATCATACCTAGCGATTTAAACTGTTTAGTTTGGCCCTTTCCTTAGTTCCTTAAGTCCTAAGATGAGACATGGGAGGGGTAGAATTGTTTCTCCTCCCACCCATAAACCTTAGCCTTCTCTCTCTCCCACAGTCTACATGGGGAGGACAGGGAAGCACAAAGGACAAGAGAAAAGATGCATCCATCTGAGATCTAAAAGGAGACAATGAGATGATATTTTCTCACTGTCCAGGTGTTGTGTTTCCAGCTCCTACCCCTTCTTGTTTTAGAGACTGGCCATTCCTAGGATGACCTGAGAATTCATCCCCTTAGCCCTGCTCCCCAAGCACTTGGATAATGAAGTCGAGCTGTCTTCATCAGTATTATATTGTACATAGAAGGTCACCATCTATAGCCTGGTGAAAAAATGAGTCAGATCTTTTTGCTGTAAAGACAGACACATGAGGGACGCCTGGGTGGCTCAGTTGGTTAAGCAGCTGCCTTCGGCTCAGGTCATGATCCCAGCGTCCTGGGATCGAGTCCCACATCAGGCTCCTTGCTCCGCAGGGAGCCTGCTTCTCCCTCTGCCTCTGCCTTCCACTCTGTCTGCCTGTGCTCGCTCTCACTTCTCTCTCTATGACAAATAAATAAATAAAATCTTTAAAAAAAAAAAAAAAAAAAAAAAAGACAGACACATGAGCTGAGAAAAGGTTGGTGGGTTTCCTTCAGAGGGCACTAGGTTGACCCTAAAGATCATTTCAGAGCTGTAGACTGCTGGATGTCCAGGTCTGTTTCCTGGAAAGGGGCAGGTTGTCAGTCAGGCTGCTGACAATGCCTCCTTCTACTTCCTCCCTCAATCATTTACCTCTTTCCCCTCCCCAATTATGCAGAGCTCTGAAACACAACCCTGGCTGCCAAGAGACTCCAGTACGTTTTCATGTTGATTTCATTCAGTTCACAAAGGTAGAGACAAGAGAGGATGATGCTGTGGGTTTGGTTTACTTGTAGTACCTGAACTGCTGACTCCCAGGCAGGTGGAAAAGTTCTGTCTTGTTAATAATCACTGCACTCCACTTCAGGTCCCAGGTCCTAAGGGAGACTAGAGAAAAGATGTCTGCTTCTCCCTGCTGTAGTTCGGGAACAATAACCAAAAGGATGGCACAGATCCTTGCCGCTCTCTCCACTTCCACTCTCTTTCCCAACAATATCTTCCTTGCTACCTTTCTACACACTAGACCACATGGAGTGTATTTTAAATTCCAATTGTGGAGTGTCACTGGATCAAACAGGATTCTTTAGAGGATTTGAAGAGCCTTAAATACTTGTGATGTCCATCTTATTTCAGGCGTTCAGAGCCACTACATAGAGAGAACTTGACTTTCTGACATTTTTGTCACCTAATAGTGAAAGCGGTAGGGATATTTTTGTGGAGATAGGAGGTTGGGGGCGGGGATAGCCAATGCGTGACCTGCCCTTAGGAGTCAGACCTTGGATCCTTCGTGACATGTTGCTTGTCAGGAAGTGTGGTGGGAAATCATCTGTCTAGAAGGAACGTCTATTCCTGCCCTTTCCTGTTCAGACGCAATATTGTGCTGATGGGAGAAAGTCAGGGCCCTAGAGGACTCTTTTTTTTTTTTTTTGAGGACTCTTGTTACAGTGCCAAGTGGATTCAAAAGAACAGGGAAGAAAATCTTTGTCTCCAGAGGTTACAATGACCAACCTTTCCTCCCTCCTCACAGAGACACTTCCTTTTGAATTGGGAAACTAGCTATTTCTAGTTGCTTTGTATTCAGCTCGCTGAACTGAATTTACAGTACATATGTGCCTACCTCCATCACTAAATGACGCCTAGGTTGCTATAAAGCCAATTTCTTTCCAAGATCTTTGAGCCAAACCTGTCTTGTGTAACTAACTTCTCTCTTTTTATACCTCCTCCCCCTACGGTATGTCTCCAATTGGCAGTGCCTAATTTGACCCAGTTCCTCTAAGGAGACACTAAGATCTGCCTGCCTGGCCAGGCAGGGGAGGAGGTGCTTTGACGGGCGGGGAGTGGGAAGGTTGGGAGGAGGGATGTGCTGCCTGGAGACTTGAACAAACAGTGAAGTACATCTACCGATTTGCTCCTGGCTCTCAGAATACCAGGACTGGGAACAGCAGAATCTCCGTCCGCTCTCACTTCCAGGGTTACCAACTTGGCATGAGGACCTGCTAGAGGCAGCCAAACACTGATTTTGCCCAAGATGTGTCATGGAGCACCTGTTAAGAGCAATTAAGAAGCAGAAGAGCTCAGTTTACTGCTAGGAACAAAGTCCAACTCAGAAAACAACTCCTTCAGACCCTTCTGGAAATTGTTTTGGGACCATTTGGGCAGGTGTCCAAGAATGAGATGCACTTCCTGAGCCAGTACTCGCTGAATGCTCTCCTTCAACTGTTCTGCCTACCTAGTGCTTATCTAGCCCCTGGTTCATTTGTGTTCTCTCTCTCTCTCACACACACACACACACGCATACACACACATACACACACACCACACACATTATATTACATTAGCATATTTCTCCCCTTAGAGCCTGCTCAACTTGTTCTTCTTTTTAAGTAACAGACCCCACTCCCTCGGGGGTCACACCAAAGGAAGAGATGCCTTAATTGATGTTAGAAGCAGGGAAAAGCAAGAAGATCCATGGCTTTTGAAAGGAAGCAAGATGGTTTAATGGGAAGAGCACAGCTCAGAGCAGTGGGAGACCTGTGTTCTTCTTC
This sequence comes from Mustela erminea, assembly GCF_009829155.1. Lineage (NCBI taxonomy): Eukaryota > Metazoa > Chordata > Mammalia > Carnivora > Mustelidae > Mustela > Mustela erminea. The sequence continues at coordinate 92,491,985 of NC_045619.1, forward strand.
CAGTCTCGCCATGAGCCCAGAGACAAGTCATTTAATCTCTCAGAGCCTCAGTTTCTCCAAGAGAAAATGGAGGAAATCTTGCTCATTCTTGCTTCTCCTGCATGGAGCATGGGGAGGAAGGAAGGGAAGTCACATGTGGCATCTTAGCTTTGCAATTTCGAAAAATCCCAAAGGGCAATTATGGAGCTAATGATTCGGAAATGAAAGGGGCCCCATGAGTACCAGACCGCCCTTCCTCATTCTTTGAATCTCTGCCTACCACAAGTTCTATGGCTAGTTCCAGAGGGTATGGGTTTGCTAATCACTATGGTCTTGGGGTCTTCTAATCATTACCCCTAAGGGAACCTTCAAGGAACTACTCATTATTGTGGCTTGCTCTAGCAGTCTGATCCCAAAGCTCAGTCCATCCCAGGGAGGATGTGAAGAAAAGAACTGAAAATAAACTTAGATAATTTTTTCTTCCACACCCGGACTTCCCGGGGTGAGACTAGGATTCTCTAATGAGATCTAAGATACAGCTGCTTTGTGAAGCGAAGGAAACCCCATGTTTCGGGTTTTCTCTTGAGACTTTTCAGAAGAGTATGATGTCTCTCAGCACCCAAATGACGTGGGGGAGAGGGGTGAGAGGGTAATAGATACTTTTCCCCCTGTGCATCCCCTGGAATCCTCCACCCTTGCCTCTAACGGTATAGTATTACAAGCAAAAGATTTTCATCCATCTGTCTCAGAGAGATCTTTGAAGAGACCAGGAATCCTGAAGTCAGCTCAGGCTGTTCCCTTGCCCCACTCTTATGCCCCCAAATCTGCCCCTGGACTATTTATTTTTTATTATATGACTGGTGAAATCAATTTTGGAGGTATGTAAATTTCCACCAAAGATATTTTTTTTCCTCCTCCCACAGGCTCCTAAGGAGATAATTCATTGGAACAAATTATCACTTTTAATTGTTCTCAGTTCTTGATTTGTTTAATACTCTACTGCCAATTACTGCTCCCTTCTCTTAAATAGACTAACCTGCATTTTAAATTCAGTCTTCCCCCTTTTAAAAAAAAACAAACATAACGAAGTAATTGACAAGAAGGTGGGGGAAAAGCCACTTAAAGTTTTAATTTGTTTATTAGACCTTCAGTGGAGGACTCCTTGCTGAACCTGAGGTGGGCTGCTCTCCATCTTCTACTTTCCTGTCCCCCTCCCTCCCCTACACACCCCCAAAAAGAATCCCTTGAGACAGAATCCAGCTTCTTCCCCTTGTTACTACCCTATTCTTAAAGTATAGCGCTTCTGTGGGGCTGGTTTCTTTGCCTCCAGAAGGCTGGGCTATAACCTGTCTCCTTTCCCACAGTGTCAGCTCCACCTACAGGAGGAGGGTCTACTCTCCAAACAACACAACTGGGACCACTCTGGAGTAAGACAGTGTTTCCACTCCAGAGGCTGGGGAAGCCTGCAGAAGTTGTAGGTTGGAGTTTGTAAGTCGGCGTACACTGTCTTTATCATCAGGACCAAGTAGGAGGTTTTTGTTCTTTAGGCTAGGGTTGGAGCAAACTTGCTAATTCCAGAATGTTAGAGAGAAACCTCTTCCCTTCCCAGATCTGGCTTCTAATCACAGCTATTTTCTCTTTCAGCAGACTCTAAGATGGACATAGAAGACTGCAATGGCCGCTCCTATATGTCTGGTATGCCCTCTTGTGCACTGTGTTTATAAGGGGCTGGGAGCAGCCACTCGCCTGTGGAGCAGAGCGGAGTCCAACCCAGCCTAGCACAGGACCTCAGGTGCCCCGGTCACAGAGCTGCCAGTCACGCTTGGTAGTGCTTGGTAGCATGAGTCTATTTTGGTCATTTTATATTCCCTAAATAGAGATTCTCTTCCCAGACTTCTTGGGGGATAAGGGAAGGGGAACGGAACAGGAGGGAAATACAAGTGGGGACTGTGAGACATAGTCTGAGAGGAATGATTTAAAGCAAAGAGATAGAAGGAAGATGTAGGTCCTTCTCCTATACTCTGCGGTCACCAGCCCAACACGATACTCTGTCCCAGCCAGGTGGAGAGTGGGGCAGGGTTTCAAACCTCCACGGCTTGTAGGGGCCAGGTGGATATGTAAATGAGCGAAGGAGAAGAGGGAATATGAGGGACTGTCATGTAGAGAGAACACATATCCTACTTCAAGAAGCAAAAGCTCCTCAGTGTGCACCAGTCACAGTTGTGCCAGAATGTGTATCCAGTGTGGCCAAAACTTGCAATTTTTCAAGAGAAGTCAGGAATCCAGATTTTATGTGAAGTGTCTCCATTTTAGACTAAGGACTCAATATTTTCAAAAATGTTCCAAGGAGAAAGCCAACCTTGTCTATGGGCTGAATTCAGCCAGTGGGCCAACAACATAGAGCTTTTGAAAGAAAGATATAGAGCCCAACTCTTATTTCTACCAGTCCTTTCCAATGGTCCTAACATGCTGTGGCTTTACATACCTGCCAGATACTCTCACTGAGGCCGAAGAGATCACTGCTTGTGTGAACGGCTTTTAGAGATAGGAAAGTAATTGGGGTCTTCTCAGAGTTTAACAAGGTGAAAAGAAATGAGGACCTTTATTGGGCTCTCTCTCTGACAGTTCAGAGAAGGGCCGAAAACAGAGCTTGTCTCTAAGACAGAGGAGTCATTTTTTGGAGCATTAGAACATCAGGGCAAGAAATGATCATAAAAGGTAAGGGAAGCCAGAATTGGGTTTTGACATGATGAGGATGCCCGTCAGAGATCGAAGCACCGCCGTAGAAATGACCTATAGCTTATTTTTTTTTTTTTTACCCTGAAGTGGGACCAATGGAATTATGGGCACGTTCAAAGGATGATAGCAAGATGGGTCAGACACACATAGCAGAGTCATTGGGAACACCTGGGTAAGGTAAGACACTGACTCTGACCCCTTTCTTATTTAAGGAGGGAAGGAGTTGGAATGGGTAAAGGCATTTGATATCTGCCACATGCTGGCCTGAGTGACAGGGATCAAGTAGACTAATGTAACTGAAAAAGATCTATTGGAACAAAATTCATGGCCCTTCTGAGGAATCAGCCAGTCCTTCTCTGTCCCGCTCAGTTAAGCCTACTCAGAAATTCACTACTGAGCAACAGCCCACCCCCAGACCTTGTTTTATTGCTGGGGAACGGGTAGACGAATAAATACCAGTCCCTGTCCTAACTTAGGTAAATGAGAAACTGGGAACGTGGCTGGGGAAATATCCCGAGGAGATCTGTCTCTGGAGAATGTGGAAGAGGAAAACCTCTTAGAGTGTTTGCTTCACGTGCTATGAAACCAAATTGTCCTGCTTTCAGCAGGTTGACATTTCCGAGGTAAGGGAAGCCTCCACACAGGTTGGTTTTTGGAATGAAGGGGGAGGCCAGAAACCCCTCACCTGTGTTTTGAGAATTCTAGATGCCAGCAACTACCCTAGAGAATGGGAAAAGGGAAAGCCAAGGGAGGGCTAACATTAGTTCTGAAGAGTAGCCCCTGCAGGGCTGGGCATGGCTGAGACGGTCCACGTGAGGGGCATCTGACCCATCTCTCCTGGGCCAGTATGCAAGCAGTGGGAAAGCCTGTTGTGTGCACCCCTCCTAAAATACACTCCGGCCCTTGAAGATCATCACAGCTCTTCTGTCTCCTCACTTGGCCACTCGATGAAGGGGGTATCTCTCCTGTTCTTCAAAGAGACTTTCCCACCTCACAGAACCTAGTTCAGAAAATCCATCCTCTCTCCCCTTGTCTCTTTCTAAAGGGGCGGGTCCCTCCCTCCTGGGGTCTTGAGAGTCTATTAACTTACCACACCGATTCTCTCCCCACCTCCATTCCCTATCTTTCAGGGGAAACTGAGTTGCTCAAACCCAGCTTGTGCAATTAATTGAAAGAGCAGTGCTTGTCCCAAGTTTTCTGGGACTCTGAAATGTTTAAGGGAACCTTAGAAAGGGACCCAGGGGTAGGCAGCCCAAAGTTTCACGGCCCCTCCCACCCCCAAGTTCTTGGAATCAGAAAACCTAGTCTCCAAAGTAGGTCAGCACGGCAGTGAGCAGCTCCTCTGGAAGGGAAGGAGCAGAGGCCTTGTCTTGATAGAAGGCGGATTCATCCAGGCTGTCGGCTGCTGGGCCCCAGGGGCACTGGAAGGGAGGCGAGCGGCGGAGGTGGGGAGACTATACCAGGATTTTGCCCGGGATCTGAAAAGCTCAGGGCCACAGAGCAACACTAGCCTGAGACCAGACTGCTGGGTCTTCTCGCCGCTGGGAAGGAGGGGGCTGTCAGTCCCCAGATCTGGAAAGCGACCTCCCTCCTGGAGGAGGAGGGAAAGGAGGGAATCTGAGTGCCTGAGTTTCGTGGGGGAGGGGCTTTCTGCCGATTTGAGAGCCTTGAGGCTGCCCCATGTCCTGGGCCCCATGACCTCTGGGGCCTTGGCTTCCCCAGCTGGCAGAGGATTGGGCCTTCCCTGGGGGCCCCCCTTTCTCCCTCCCACCTCGAGGGCCCATCCATCTCTCTCTCTCTCACACACACACTCTTGCCTCTCTCAGGCATTTGTTGTGCAGTTCCTCTTTGTCTGCTGGGCACGAGGGCAACGGCATCTGGCTCCCCCTCCCTGTGCACACCCCCCACCCCCACCCCTTACTGGCTTGGGAAAGGGATGCTGTAGCCTAGCATCCCCCCAACCAGACACACATATACGTTCTCTCCAGCCCCCTCCCCAAACACATCCCAGCGTACGCTCGCTTGCGCTCTCCCTCTCTCCCTCTCCCTCTCTCCCTCTCTCCCTCTCCCTCTCTCCCTCTCTCTCTCTCTCCCTCTCTCTCTCTTTCTCTCTCTCTCTCCCTCTCCCTCTCCCTCTCTCTCTCATACACACACACACTCTCTCTCTCTCTCACGCACACACACACACACACACACACACCCTGGGCTGAGCTCTTCTTGCTGGCTGCAGCCGTGGGCCCCTGCTCACCGTGCCGCTGCCTGCGAAATGACGGCGGTTCCCCTCACTTCCAGGAATCCACGCTTCCTGGAAGGTGAGTGGCTGGGCTCACCCCTGCCTGCCACCGAGACGCAGACATGCACACACCACCCGCACTCCCTCGCCGTTTCCAAGGCGGCGGCCGCGTTCGCACCCCAGGGTCTCACCGGCAAGGGAAGGATAATGTAAGTTCAGGCAGAAGGTGGCTAGTGGAGGGGGAAGGGGGGGGGTTGCCGGGGCTAGGGAGCCAATTCAGTAACAACTCCCAAGCCTGAGGAGAGGGAGAGGATGGGGGCTGTGTGTGTGTGTGTGTGTGTGTGTGTGGCGGGGGAGGGGGCGTTCCTCCCTATACTTGCGGAGGATGGGAAGGGTGTTTGGTGTTGCTAAGCAAAGACTGTGACTTGGACAGTGGGAGCTTGTGGTGACATCTTGATTAGGCCTTGGGGACAGATGTAGAGCTGCCCAGGGTGAAATGCCGAGACAGGCCTGGGTGGGAATGGGTAATAGAATCAAGGTAAAGAGGAGCCTTGGCAGCGGACGCCTCACCCTGGAAGAGAGATCTGAGGGGCCTCAGCCTCTTCCCCACAATAGAACTGGGGATGGGCGTCTTTCTTCGCTCCTGGACCCACTGTTCCCTGCTAGCAGGTTAGCATCCTGCCACCCCGGAGCCCATGGTCAAGAAAGAGGAAGCAGTTAGGATGAGAGCAGAGAAGTGTGGAGGTTCTCGGACCTCATGGCTGTTCCCTGGAGGCAGCCACTCTTTGAAGGGATTGAGGGAAGGGCAGCAGGAGTGGAGGGCTAGTCTCCTTTAGCATATGAAACACATTTAGCTTGTGGGACATTGCCCTGTTTCCTCTCTCTCGCTCCTGCTTTTCTGCCCTGGACCCACCTCCTTGTTCCTCTGATGTCAACCTCATGATTTGGCTTTACCCTTTGGGGGTTCAGCCAATCTATGATGACTTTGACCAAGAAAATTTCTCTGAGACCCAAGAGTGGCCTTAATTCTTGGCTTTGACAGTCTGGGATTTCTTGGGAGTCCCAGGCATTTGAAGTTCCCTCCCTGGGGTTTCTGGGACTGACAGAGGAACTGCTGAACTTCCTAAATCTGTCTCTAGGCCCCTTTACCCTCCGGCTCGAACTCAAAATCCCTGGGTCCCCAGAAAGACTTTCTGGCCCCTGAAACAGATTCATTTTTAGGTATTAGCCCCATAAAAGCAGACTTGAGCCTATTTTCCCCAGGGAGGGCAATGGCATCAAAGAGCCTCTCGAACCACTAGTGTGGCTCTCGAGGCACCTGCTCTTCCTCCTGTTCCCAGGCCTTAATAACGAAAGGCACAAAGGATGTTTTCCTCTTAATGTTCCCAAATATCCCTTTAAGCATATTTTCCTCATGGATCAAGCCTCCGGCTCCAAGAGGCGGTCTCAGCCTAGTAGGCTGGGACTAGAGATGGATTTCTAGCAAGTTCATTCATTGTTTTAGGGGCAGGGACTCAGCACCAGGGCCCAGAGCCCAGTTCTTCCCCTATTACTAACATCAAGTGATTTAGGGCAAGTCAGCACTAACGTCTGAAAAGGAACAAAAAGGTACCCCTTTTTAGCCCCTTTAACTACAGAAAACCCTCCCACTTAATTGAAGGACATATTTTAAAACTAGGTCTGAGTCTACACATCTCAACCCTCAACTCTGAGATGCTTACTTCATGATAGGTGTGTGGTTCTGACTGGGGCAACTTTTCTAGATAACCATGGTTCATCTATAGGCCCCCAGCTGGGACAACTCGGTTTCAAGCTATAAGACATTTTCTATAGCGAGTGAACAAATTTCCTCAGGCTCTGATGGGAAAGAATGGGGGAAGTGGGACTTTTAGAAGAGGATATGAATGGGAAATGGTCCCAAAGTCCTGAGTGGTTGTTTTCTTCCCACTGACCAAAGCTGGAGAGGGATCCCTCAGGAGGGTGTGTTCCGGATTTCTTGCCTCAGGCCCAAGACTCCAACCATTTTATAATGGAATCTTTATTTTGTGAAAGTAAGTATGTGCATAGCTGGGAAATTGGGAAAAGTACTAATAGGTGGACTTTAGGGATGACTTTTAGGGCTCGTGTCTCTCTCTCTTTCTCTCTTCCATATTTAGGCTGTGTGTACACATCCATGCATGTTCACGTTAGCAGATAATGTAGGCGGCTATGGGTGTGTTTGCCCCGTAGGTATGTTCTCTTTATATGTATATCTACATCTGTGATATGTGTCTGTGTCTATGTGTGTGTTTACCTATATGTGTTTTATTTCACCTATAAATTTGTGCAGAAGATTGTGGGGAGGAGGGATTTTTTTTTAAAGACATGATTCATATCTCCACGTATGTTAACTAATTTTTTAAAGATACAGATGGAACTCTTAAAACTCATTTTTATAAAGCGGTTTGTCAACACGTTAACAATGAACATAGTGAGAATAAACTCATTGTTTTACTGTCAAGGAAACAGCAAGCCGTAAATATGTGACTGGAATCATATCTGATAGGAGGCATTCTAGAGTAGTCAAATTCACGCTGATTTCAGGTCGATCGGGCCCAATGCTCCTCTGCTGAAAGACAAGTGACTCCCCACTGGCTCTGGAGATGGGCTCAGGACATAGGTGCTTACAGTTTCTGATCTGTCCAGGTTCCACCTCTATCAGTTCTGTGACCTTAGACAAGTAGCACAGCCTCCATGGTGCCTCAGTTTTCTTATCTGCAACATTAAGTTCGTATTGGCACCTGCTTTACAGGGTCGTTGTGAAGGTGAAATGAGAGAATTCATATAAAGTGAATAGAACCATGCCTGGCACAGAGTAGGCACTCAATAAATGTTAGCGGCTATCATTATGATTACTATTATTATCATTAGATTCAGGGACCATTCCAGCTGCCCTTCCTACAGATCCCGAACCTGGTGTTGGGGGCTCCGGAAAGGAACAGTAGGGAAGAACGTCTGTCCTGAACCGCCTCTCTCCTGAGGCCCCCATTTTCCTCTCCACCCTGGCCCGCCCAGCCCCAGCCCTGCTTCCTGTGGACGTCAGGCAGTGATGTTCTTCCCCTCAGGCCTAGATAAAGGTAGGGTGGGCAAGACGCAGCCATTGAGCTCGCAGAAGTCTGCACCGGGCACCGGGGCTGACGAGGGCACAAGGTACAGTGCCGAGCTTACAACGCTGCCTTGTACGTGGCTACTAGATCAATGTTTGTGAAACATCATACAATTTTGAAGAGGTGAGGCGACAGACGGTCAAAGGCTCCAGCCACAGCTTCACCTGTCCTCTTGTTCTCTCCTCCAAGGTAGCGGGGACTCATCTCTGGAGAAGGAGTTCCTCGGGGCCCCAGTGGGGCCCTCGGTGAGCACCCCCAACAGCCAGCACTCTTCTCCCAGCCGCTCACTCAGTGGTAAGTGCGACCTCCTGCCCTGTCCCTGCCCTGGCACTAGGTGCCCCCCACTCCGCCCATCTGTGTTTGGCCCTCAGCTCACCCTCCATGGGCAGCCATTTCCCCATTACTGCCTCCCTCTGGTTTTCTGCTTCAAGCCTCTACACATCTACAAGAAGTACGGACCTCAGCATCTAGGGTCTTCCTGACTTCTGAAAGGAGAGTGAACGGTGGCTGCCACACTAGGGTAGAATTAAAAGAGGCCTGGCTGGGATGAAGGCAAAGGCTCCAAAGAGAAATCTTGGAGTTGGAGAAGCAAGTACATAGGAATGGTCACAAGGTAGAGCCAGATAGGAAACAGAGATGAGAGGGATCTCCTTATCACCCACCCCTTCCTGCTCCTGGGCCTCATTCTCCTGCCTGGATAGGTCCCCATGACTGCCTCTTCTTGCTGGCCCTAGATCTGTGACATTCTCTAAATGGTTGGAATAGCCAGGAATGTAGGTCAGAGCTAGAGCCAAGGCTTTCTCTTCAGTGGCTCCTCCCTCCTTCATCCCCCTCTCCAGATTTTAATGGAGGGATTCTATCTTATGGAGAGGGAAGATGATGTGAGCCATCTCTGTCTTCCAGTTTTGCTCTCTCTTTAGCCTGCCATCTCTTTGGTCTTCCTAAGACCATTTTCCCGCCACTGTTACTTGCTGGCTTCCTGCCAAGGGCCAAACCCGACATCTTTCTTAATGTCAAGAGAATGGAGAAAAAGACTCCCCTTAGCCTCCTCCCCTCCCCAGTGGAACAGATGACCTCCCATGTACCCAACTTTTTTCTCTTGGAGCCTATTTGCCTGGGCGGTGAGACGGGAGGAAAAGGTTATTGCAGGTCCCAGCAGGACCACCATATCACCACCCGGGAGACTTCGGGTGTTGGCCTCTTCTAAAGCCTGTGTGTCTCAGGGCTGGGAGAGGGCCTACTGGACATCAGGAGGACCATTCTGGTTTGCGGGCAGGTTCCCCCCTTTGCCTGTTTCTGTCCTAAACACCATCCCACCCTCCAGCCAACTCCATCAAGGTGGAGATGTACAGCGATGAGGAGTCAAGCAGACTGCTGGGGCCAGATGAGCGGCTCCTTGAAAAGGATGACAGTGTGATCGTGGAAGACTCGTTGTCAGAGCCCCTGGGCTACTGTGATGGAAGTGGGCCAGAGCCTCACTCCCCAGGGGGCATCCGGCTGCCCAACGGCAAACTCAAATGCGACGTCTGCGGCATGGTCTGTATTGGACCCAATGTGCTCATGGTGCATAAGCGCAGCCACACGGGTGAGTAAGCCAGGGAGTCCGGAGGAGCTCCCGCGCGGGCTGGACAGGCAGAGGCGTAGGACACCGTGTCTGCAGTGGGGCAGCCTCAGAAAGGGAAGGGTCTCTCCCAGCACACCTTCCGGCTGATGGAAAAAAGGAGCGATGCCATTTGGAGTCCCTCAACACTCATACTTCTCTGGCGCTTTCATCAGCTGTTGTTTGTTATAAAGAAAAGCTGATATTTCTCTCAGGAGGGGAGGGAGATGATGGCGTGGCGTCCAGAAGGGTCCTAGAGTCCAACAGGGACAGGACTCCAGGGTATTATCTGGGCCCTCCAGTGTCAAGTTTTAAATGCACAAATAAACAAAAACAAAAAAAGGAAAACAAAAGCCTCGTCTCAGCTTTCTGAGGCTTTGAAGGCTCCCGGGGCACAGTGGGTCTTATAGGACTCAGTTTTGGGTTCATGGGCTTTTGGCCCAGAGTTGCAGGCCTGGTGCCCTTTGCCCTACTATTAGTCTCTGCTCCACACCTTCCCAGGGTAAGACTGTTCCTGAGGGAGGTTTAGAACGCAGGAATCTTGTGTGCGTGCCTCAGCTCTGCCCCTCAGAAATCCTCCTGAGCACCTGCCCTCAGGCAGGGTGGGGTAGAGGGCGCAAGAAGAGGTTCAACCTTCAAAACTCCTCTCCCCCAGTCCTCAGTGATCTGTTGCTTCTCTTGCAGGTGAAAGGCCGTTCCACTGCAACCAGTGTGGTGCCTCCTTCACCCAGAAGGGGAACCTTCTGCGCCACATCAAGCTGCACTCCGGGGAGAAGCCTTTCAAATGTCCCTTCTGTAACTATGCTTGCCGCCGGCGTGACGCGCTCACCGGCCACCTCCGTACACACTCGGGTCAGTGACCTGTTTGGTGGGAAAGGAGGAGTGGGACCTCAGTACCCCAGGGAAATAGAGCTCAGTGACTTCTCTTGTCTTCAGGGAGTTACGTGTCTGTCACTGAGGAGGCCAGAGCACCCACAGAGCAGATAGGGCCCTGCCTCTCTAACCCCTCGTCTGGGCCCCATGGGGAATTTAGGGGACTCTTTGATGAGGTATTTTACATCTGCTACACTCTGTGACTTGGAGCAAAAGGAGCATGGGTGATGTTCTAGGCTCTTAACAGTCACCCGCCCTTTGTTTTTTAAAGTTCATGCTACTGCCAGAACCATCTGTACCCCCACCCCACCCCCATACTTCTGAGCACCAGAAAAACCCTTCCTCACATTTCCATGTGCCCATCATCCATCATCACCTCCCTCCATGATACCAGAGGTCTTGGATCACCACTGTCTGTCTTCTCCTTTACTTCCTACTGGTTCCTAAAAATATCCATGGGCCTCCAAACTCCAGAGAAAGAAAGGAGGCCTAGGAAAAGCCTCTGTTCCCCATCCCAAGATGTTGTCCCCTTCCCAGAGGCAAGAGCAAATCGCCAGAGTGTCTAGAGGTTAGTGTTTGGATCCGTGCCAGGGGACTGGACTATCCAGTTTTCATGGCCCCAGCCAAGACTCTTGGAGTTGACATCTATCTGAATCAGCTACGCAGACAGTATTTTTGAAGTATCTTACTAAGTTTTAAGCCTGGCCTTGCGAAGAGACCAGGAGTCAAGCTGGTGGGAAGGAAGAGCTCAAGATTGGGAAAAGACTGGGAAAAGACAGGAGGAAGGGCAGAGGGGAAAAAATTAGTAGAATCTGTCCTTGGCAACTTTCCTTGCTATTTTTCTCTTTTCCTAAACTCTCTTGGGCCAGGATTTCAAGGGACAGAGTAATCACCTCAGCAGGCTTTCCCCAGCCACCTACCTTGTTCTAGGTTCTCTCACCTTGGAGCAGGCTTTTTGATCTATAAAGCTTTTCGCTTGTCTCTTTGTGTGATCCTCATTACAATTCCAAGGTACATGGTATTATCCTCACTTTGCTGACAAAACTAAAGCTCCGGGGGAGAAAGAAAAAAAAAATTGCTAGTCACAGAGCTATTCTGCAGCCTTCCTGGACCCCATTAAGTTTCTGTGCTACAGAATCATACTCCTTTTCCTTAGAAAAGGGGTGGCCTCCCCTGCTGGTTTGGAACAAGGATGGCTTGATCCCAAGAATTGCTGAAACAAAAACAAGTCCCCCCGGGTAGGTTTTGGATGTTGTTCTGTAGGAGATTATTAGGAACAGAATTAGATACAGGTATCCCACTAGGTTCCATCTCTATGAGATGCTTTCTATGTAACCCACACTGTAAGAAAAAAGGGTCCCTCTCCCAGATGTTAAACCGTTTCCCCAAAAGTCTTAGGTGGACAGGGACCATGGCATTCACCTCATCCCCCAAAGACTAGGTTTTACAGAGTAAGGTCAAAATGGCATGGATAGATTGAATCAAGGCCTGGTTTAGGTGTGTACATATAGGGTGGAGGTAATTACCAGCCTCCTGAAGACACCTCCTGCCTCCCTGCTCAATAGTAACAATATATGTAAAATAAGATTTTTTAAGAGAGAGAACATAAGCAGGGGGAGAAGCAGGTGGAGGGAAAAGCATACTCCCTGCTGAGCAAGGAGCATGATGTGGGGCTCAATCCCAGGACCCAGGGATCATGACCCGAGCCAAAGGCAGATGCCTAACCAATTAAGCCACCCAGACGCCCCAAGATATGTAAAACAAGATACACAATACCTTGTTCTCTCACTTTTATCTCTCCTCTCACAAATATTACCTCTCAAAAGTTGTCTTTTAGGGGCACCTGCATGTCTCAGTTGGTTGAGCATCCAACTCTTGATTTTGACTCAAGTCATGATCTCAGGGGGGTGAGATCGAGCCCCACATTGGGCTTCATGTTCAGTGAGGAGTCTGTTTCCCCTCTTCCTCTCCCGCACTCACTCTCTCTCAAATGAATAAATCTTAAAAAAAAAAAAAGTGGTTTTTAAAGGAAATATCCATCTCAGTTTTCCCAACTTCTTTTCTTTGGGAGAAACAAAAAAAATATTTTTTTTCTTTTTAAAGTAATCCCTACACCCAGAGTATAGTTCTGAGACCCTGAGATCGAGAGAGATCAAGAGTCTCATACTCAGGATGCCTGGGTGACTCAAGTCGGTTAAGCATCTGCCTTTGGCTGGGATCCAGCCTCCTGTAGGGCTCCCTGCTCTGCGGGAGGAGCAGAGGGAGAGGGAGAACCAGACTCCCCACTGAGCAAGGAGCCAGCCATGGGGCTCATCCCAGGACCCTGAGATCATGCATGACCAGAGCCGAAGGCAGACGCTTAACCAACTGTGCCACCCAGGCGCCCCTAAATAAATAAAATCTTAAAAAAAGAAAAAGTCTCTTGCTCTTCTGACTGAGCCAGCCAGGTACCCCAGAAACTAAGTCTTTATAACTTGTTCTTTCTTTTTTTTTCTAAAGATTTTATTTATTTGACAGAGATTGAGAGAGAGAGAAAGAGCGTGAGCATAAGCAGGCAGAGCGGCAGGCAGAGGGAGAGGGAGAAGCAGACCCCCTGCAGAGCAGGGAGCCTGCCAGGGGTCTCCATCCCAGGACCTCTGGATCATGACCCAAGCTGAAGGCAGCATATAACCGACTAAGCCACCCAGGTGCCCCTAACTTGTTCTTTATTTTTAAAAAATTTACAAGACCCTCAAAGTTGATATTCTTTTTTTTTTTTTTTAAGATTTTATCTATTTATTTGACAGACAGAGATCACAAGTAGGCAGAGAGAGGAGGAAGCAGGCTCCCCGCTGAGCAGAGAGCCTGATGTGGGGCTTGATCCCAGGACCCTGGGATCATGACCTGAGCCGAAGGCAGAGGCTTTAACCCACTGAGCCACTCAGGCGCCCCCAAAGTTGATATTCTCTTCCTTTTACTCATCTCCTTTATTTCCCTCTCTCTTCTTCTTCTCTTCTCAGAATTTCTCTGTCAGTGATGGTTTTTCTGGGGCTCTCTTGGTAGCTCAGTGTAGAGAGACAGAAAGAAAAAGAAGCAGTAGAACGAGGCTAGGGGTGGAGTAAAGGTCAGTGAAAACTGCCCCTCCCCACATTGCCAGATCTAAGGGCTCTCATTTCTGTCACCCCAGCCCACCAATTTCCCCCAAACCAAAGCAGATAGGTCATAAGCAAAAAATCCCCTTGTCTGATAAACAGGACTTGCACCCGCCTGCCACATGGAAAGGTTAAACCGCAGTCTGGGCCCCAGAATCTGAGACCCTAGGGTGGGGCCAGCCTGTATGGGATGATCCTCTACCAAGTCCCTGACTCCTCCCTGTGAGCAGCAGTTTGGCCGCCATGAGCCCTACCCCCGCCACACCCCCGCAGTCCCAGGCTTTAGGCCCCGGGTCCCCTCTCTCTTCCCAGGGCTGCGCACTGGCCCCCTTTTCTATGTTTGCCACTGAAGGTAGGGGAGGAAAGACTAGCAGAATTCCCTGGAGCCACACCCCTTCCTCCTCATGCTGGGGTCCATTCACTCCCAGGGGGCCTTGTAGAGCCCCGGGCACCGGGAGGCGTGACCAATGTGGCGTCTCTCCCATCTCCTCCACAGTCTCCTCTCCCACAGTGGGCAAGCCCTACAAGTGTAACTACTGTGGCCGGAGCTACAAACAGCAGAGTACCCTGGAGGAGCACAAAGAGCGGTGCCACAACTACCTACAGAGTCTCAGCACTGAAGCCCAAGCTCTGGTGGGCCAACCAGGTGGGGCTGTCAGCAGGCCTGGGGGGAGGGGAGGGGTGAGTGAAGGGCAGAGCCAGAGGGCGTGCAGGGCAAGGATGACTCCAGCACCCCCCCACCCCCCCACCCCACCCCCTCCGCCGTCCACCCCTGACAAAGAGATGAGGTCTTTGGAGAAAGGACGGTTCCCTCCTCGGTCCCGGAGCACTCCAATTGGTGCAGAGCCCTGTGGTAGGTGCTGCAGGAAGGTCCAGGGGTCAGGGACGTTCCGATCTATGTCCTCAGTCTAAGGGGAGAGAGAAAACACAAGGAAGTATAAAACCAAGGGTCAGATGATGCATCTGTAATTGTCCTCCCAATTACCTGGAACGTTGCTAGGATGAGCTCTAGATAAGGGGAAGTGAGCGGAACCCAGTTTTCCAGGTCTCGGGATGCCCTTCCTTGGCTACCAACTGGCTGATTCTCTGCAGGCAAAGGCTGCTGAGCCACTGCTGCTCCGCTTCAGCTGCTACTACTTGCCCCACCTCCTTCCCTCTAGGTGATGAGATCCGTGACCTGGAGATGGTGCCAGACTCCATGCTGCACTCATCCTCGGAGCGGCCAACTTTCATTGATCGGCTGGCCAACAGCCTCACCAAACGCAAGCGCTCCACCCCCCAGAAGTTTGTAGGTAAGAGTCCAACTGGAGGGGAGACCTCAGCTTTAAGCCACAGCTCCTCTAAACCGGAGCTCTGGTAGCCATCAAACCAGCTGGGCCTGGAGATTTGATGGAAGGGAAAAAGTGGTCTGGTAGGCTCCGGTGCTCAGAATCCATCCCCAGAACAGAAGGGGCATGAAAAGGAAGAAGGTACCTCGAGAGGGTGTGGAGGGCTCTTGTGGTGGTTGTAAGAGGAGGGTGGTCAGGGAGCTCAGGTTCTCCTAGGTTTTGAGAACAGCAAGGACTTCCGCCTGTGGGATCTGAGACAAGGGCCCTGAGAGTCAGAGGGAGGAGGTATGAGTATGGGGTCCACCCACCTGGCCTTGAGGTTCGATCTCTAGCTTTATAAAGGGCAATGAAGGAAGTGTTAAAGATCAGCAGGGGCTGGGAACTGAGTCCTTCCCTACAATTATAGCTGGAGTTGGGGAGCGGCCCCACAGAGGTCCTGACCTTGAGGGAAGTGAATGAGGGCTGGTAAATAATGTTACAGCCATCCCCAGGATAAGCAAACAAAGAAGTCATCCTGGGAAAACTCAGGAATTCTCCAAACCCAGCTCTGCTGAGATCCTCTCCTCCGCAGGTGAAAAGCAGATGCGCTTCAGCCTCTCAGACATCCCCTACGATGTGAACTCGGGTGGCTATGAGAAGGATGTGGAGTTGGTGGCGCATCATGGCCTAGAGCCCGGCTTTGGAGGTTCCCTGGCCTTTGTGGGGGCAGAGCATCTGCGTCCCCTCCGCCTTCCACCTACCAACTGCATCTCGGAACTCACACCCGTCATCAGCTCTGTCTATACCCAGATGCAGCCCCTCCCTGGTCGGCTGGAGCTTCCAGGGTCCAGAGAAGCAGGTGAGGGACCCGAGGACCTGGCTGATGGAGGCCCCCTCCTCTACCGGGCCCGAGGCCCCTTGACCGACCCTGGGGCATCCCCCAGCAATGGCTGCCAGGACTCCACAGATACAGAGAGCAACCACGAAGATCGGGTTGGGGGGGTGGTATCCCTCCCTCAGGGTCCCCCACCCCAGCCACCTCCCACCATTGTGGTGGGCCGGCCCAGTCCTGCCTACGCCAAAGAGGACCCCAAGCCGCAGGAAGGGTTACTGCGGGGCACCCCGGGCCCGTCCAAGGAAGTGCTCCGGGTGGTGGGTGAGAGCGGTGAGCCCGTGAAGGCCTTCAAGTGCGAGCACTGCCGAATCCTCTTTCTGGACCATGTCATGTTCACTATCCACATGGGCTGCCATGGCTTCAGAGACCCTTTCGAGTGTAACATCTGCGGCTACCACAGCCAGGACCGGTACGAATTCTCTTCCCACATTGTCCGGGGGGAGCACAAGGTCGGCTAGCCACCTACCTACCGCCCTCCCTTCAGTCTGCCACTCCACTGCCTCCCTACAGGAGTCTAGCTCTTTCCCCATTCATCCGAAGGAGCTTGGCTCGGTAGCCTCCTCCACTGGCTACCAGACTTCACACTTGACCCTGACCCCTCCTTGCCTATTCTCCTCTACCCTGACTGACTTAAGCATTGTGATGAAACAGGCCTTTTTGCTTATGTTTCTCCTCTTCCTCTTCTCTCATCCCAGTATAGTCAGAGTTATTTATTGATATAATTTGTGGATTTTTCTTTTGGCTTTTTCTCTTAACTTTGATCAGTCATCCGCCACAGCCCACAGACCGCTCCCACTTTAGGCCTAATTTTTCTTTCTTTGATGCAGCTTTCTCTAACAGCCCTCGGGGTAGGAAGCTCCTCTTAGTCCTAAGAGTTTTGAGCTTCTCGAGTTAAGTCCTCACCTTTTGCATTATCTGATTCTTTCCTTTTGATGCTGATCGCTCCCTCTGGCCCTACCTGAGCTCTGTGGCATTATATCTCCTCTCTGGGACCCTCCCACCTGGTACTCCATACCTCTTGTGCCCTCTCATGTTAGGCAGCTTGCACTATGCTTGAACAAATGAAGAATTTCCTCATTGGGAGGTGGGAGGGGCTGAAGAAACTCTCCCTAGGCACTGTGGGGCTAAGGGTCCTCTTGACGTTCCCCTAGTAATATGAGTTCCTCAAAGCCCACATTTGGGAATCTCCCTCTGGGATGTGATCTGTCTCTTCTCTCCTCAAACAACCCCCAACACTGCTACTCTCTTCAACCTGCCAGTCTACTCAGTGGTGGTTTTCTCTTCTTGGAGTGCCCCAATTTTATATTCTCAGGGGCCAAGGCTAGGTCTGCAATCCTATCTCTGACATGTTGGGAGCCACAGGTGCCTAACTGGGAACCAGGGCATGGGAAGGGGGTGGGTTAAAATTCTTCTCTTTCTCTTCCACCTCTGATCTTCTTCACTCTAGTGACCTTCCTAGGCTCTCAGGGGCTCCTGCCGTCCCTCTCCTATGAGAAACTAGTGGGTTGCTGCCTGATGACAAGGGGGTATCTCAACCCCTCAGTCATGCTGCCTTCTTCTTCTCCCCGCTTTAGGATTCACCCTCATTCCCAGGCTTCTTGCCCCTGTTCTTAGGATCAGTGGCAGGGAGAAAAGGGTGTCTCTTTTCTCTCTTCTAATTGTCAGTATATAACCAAAAATTATCCCAGGACGAGGAAGGGCATTTGCCCCTCACCTCATTCCATTCTTGTCCTGGCAAGAATGGGATGGGCGCAACTGAACCGGGGGTCATCCTCTACTGCCCCCCTCTACACTCAGTTCCCAGATGTAGGGCAGGAGGGGCCTTGCTCCTCCTGGCTACAGCAGAGACCCCTGGCTTTTTGGGTAACCTAGTTAGTGAGAAGGGGGCAGGAGGAGATATGCTCCCCTGTGAGTGGAGTTCTCTACAAGCATTTCCTGCCCAAGGCCACAGCTCTCCCATTCTCTGCTTCCTTGAGATTCAAACCAAAGGCTGTTTTTCTATATTTAAAGAAAAAAAAAAAAGAAAGTAAAAACCAAACACAGCACCTCACAAGTTGTAACACTTGGTCCTTCTCTCTCTCCTTTTCTCTTCCCTTCCATCTTTCTTTCCATATGTCCTTTCCTTATTGGCTCTTTTGCCTCCTACTTTTCTCACTCCCTATCAGGGATAATTTAGGGGGATGGTGAAGGGTTGGCTAAGGAAAAGACCCTGGGATGGGGGCTCCTAAGGGCTCTAAGAAGAGTCTACCTTACCCTCTATGGGAAGGGAGACCCTAGAAAAACTTTTCTCCCTTCCTTTTCTCCCCCATTATGTAGTCTCCCTAAGAGAACCAGATTGTCAAGGAGGGGCATTGTGGGTTGTTTCCTTCTTGACAATGTAGCAATAAACAGATGCTGCCAAGGGCAGAGGATGGGGTTGGGGGCTACCTGGAAGGAGAGTAGTCTCTAGAGAAGGCGAGAGGCTTCTCAACAGTACCCCAGGGAACTGGATCCTTCTTTCAGGATGGCAGCAGAGCTGAGATTAATATCTAGGGTTCTCCTCAACTGTTCTGGTTATTGAGCCCCTTCCCGGTAGACCTACCCCTTACCACCTCTTCTGCGTCTGCTGTGTATCTGGTGACACCTCATAAGGACTAGTCCCTTCTGGGGTACCAGAGCCTTAGGGTGCCCCATCCCCTCCCCCAGTCAGCTCTGGCACCTGTAACCTCCTGGAACATGAAGGACTATGCTCTGAGGCTATACTCTGAGCCCATGAGAGCAGAGACTGGAAGGGCAAGACCAGGTGCTAAGGAGGGGAGAGAAGGGCACTCTGTCTCTCTCCAGACCATCACTGCACTTTAACCAGGGTCTTAGGTACAAAATCCTACTTTCCAGAGCCTTCCAGCTCTGGAACCTCAAACATCCTCATGCTCTCTCCCAGCTCCTTTTGCATAAAAAAAAGTAAAGAAAAAGAAAAAAAAAAATTGAAACCCACATGGAGAAAAGAGGTGTTTTCCTTTTATATTGATATTCAAGACCAACACCACACAAGAAAATTTCTAAATAGACACTTTTCCAGACCTTTGTTTTTTTGTGTCTGTGTCCAAGCTGCGGATGGGATTTTGTAATACTTTCAGCAGCTTCTTTCCTTGTGTACATAATATATATATATTATATATATTTTTAATCAGAAGTTATGAAGAACAAAAAGAAAAAAAAATAAAACACAGAAGCAAGTGCAATACCACCTCTCCTCTCTCTCTCCCAGGGTTTCATTTGTAGCCTATGCTTGGTGTCTCCCTTGGACCTTACCCTTTCACCTTGCCCTCCTCTTCCTTTGGTTCTCCCTCCCCCTTTTTTTAAAGAGTTTTTCTCCTTTCTCAAGGGGAGTTAAACTAGCTTTTGAGACTTATTGCAAAGCATTTTGTATATGTAATATATTGTAAGTAAATATTTGTGTAACGGAGATATACTACTGTAAGTTTTGTACTGTACTGGCTGAAGGTCTGTTATAAATAAACATGAGTAATTTAACAACCCCTCGTTGTTTTTTGCAGACTTTACTGTAATTTTCTGCTGGGAGGGAGGGGGATCTCCTTGCTGCACATTGTACCAACTACTGAATGTTTTGAAGGTGAACAAGTCTACGACTAAGACAAAGCCAAACAAGAATGCTCATGCTGTTGCTACAGAACATAATTTTCAGCCTACAGTGAAAAGTCGAGATTTTCCTACCAGGAGTCCCTCCAGGATAGAGAAAGCTCAACTTGACTATCCATCCAAAGCAGAGGTTCATCAAACATTTTTTGAGTACCTACTACATGCAAAACATATTATACGCCCAAGGAAATGCAAGTTACAATAACATGAATGATGATAATAATAGGTTCTACCTCTTCTTGAGAATAAGTGCCAAGACTGTGCCAAGTATTCATGTAATTGTAGAAACCACCTAAAAGTGAATATTCCACTATTACTAGTGAATATATAAAAGGCCAAGAGAGAATAAACAACTTATCTGAGACTCATCAACCAGACCATCTTGGGTCTGAATTTTGGGAGGTCCCATTGACACTCTAGTTTTTTCAACTTCGGAGACAACTGGGTGGTTGAATGCCCATGGATAGCACTCCCTTTCAAAGCTGAAGACTTTCTGAAGGGTCTTCAGGGTAAATGGAGCTTATATGTAGGAAAGTATATTTCAGTCACAGGCCAGACTCAACTGAGTGGTGAAATCACTTCAGTGGGGCTTGAACAACATTTATTAAAATAATGCAGGAAATAGAACATATCATTGCACTTTATGCCCTAAGGGCAAGTACTGTTCCCTGAAGTTGTGTTTCAGTTTTGTACGTTTGTGTAGGTACTGAGAACCAATGTAAAACATATTTATGCTATGGGTTGGAATCAAAATCGTTTAATCGTTAAGTTACTCTGCCAGGGGCGCCTGGGTGGCTCAGTGGGTTAAGCCGCTGCCTTCGGCTCAGGTCATGATCTCGGGGTCCTGGAATCGAGTCCCGCATCGGGCTCTCTGCTCAGCAGGGAGCCTGCTTCCTCCTCTCTCTCTCTCTCTGCCTGCCTCTATGCCTACTTGTGATCTCTCTCTGTCAAATAAATAAATAAATAAATAAATCTTTAAAAAAAAAAAAAGTTACTCTGCCGGGTTATATACCTCCACCCATTTTTTTGTCAGGCAGAAGGCAGTATAGCGTAGTGGAGCCAGGACACCTCTTGCTAACTCTGTGCTTTTCAGGGGTGCCTGGGTGGCTCAGTGGGTTAAGCCTCTGCCTTTGGCTCAGATCAGATCACGATCTCAGGGTCCTGGGATCAAGCCCCAAACCGGGCTCTCTGCTCAGTGGGGAGTCCGCTTCTGCCCCTCCCTCTGCCTGCCTCTCTGCCTACTTGTGGTCTCTCTCTCTGTCAAGTAAATAAATACAACCTTAAAAAAAAAAAAAAAGACACAACTCTGTGTTTTTCAGCAATCTCAGTTTTTCAATCTGTAAAGGGAGGATAATAATAGTATCTACTTTTTTTTTAAAGATTTTATTTATTTATTTGACAGAGAGATCACAAACAGGCAGAGAGGCAGGCAAAGAGAGAGGAGGAAGTAGGCTCCCTGCTGAGCAGAGAGCCCGATGCGGGACTCGATTCCAGGACCGCGGGCCTCGATGCGGGGCTCGATGCGGGGCTCGATGCGGGCCTCGATGCGGGCCTCGATGCGGGCCTCGATGCGGGCCTCGATGCGGGCCTCGATGCGGGCCTCGATCCCAGGACCCTGGGATCATGACCTGAGCCGAAGGCAGCGGCTTAATCCACTGAGCCACCCAGACACCCCAATAATAGTACCTACTTTATAGGCTTGTTGAAGGTAAAATGAGTTAATATTTATAAAGCGCTTACTACAGAGTCTGGCGCTACGCTAACAGGAGCCAGGGATGTTTAAAGAAAAAAAAAACCAAAGTGAGAAACCCATGTATTTGCCCAAGGCCCTTCGTAGGTTTTGTCCGTACTGGAAGGAGGAATTAACAAAATATTTTGTTTCCCCCAGGTCCCCGCTCCCTCACCACCCCTCCACCCTGCCCCCGTCTTCGGTTTCTCAATCCTACACCAAGTAACAGTACTGTCGGAGAAACAAGCCGAGAGCGGCCCCCGGTGGCACAGCGCCGCCTTCGGTCTAAGAGCTTGGGGGCTAAGGGCCCGCCAGCTTCGCACTACAACTCCCATGCTCTCCCCGACACTGACCTCGAATGGGGGCGGGGGGGGTGCGACTTGTGGTGCTGCGCGGGCAACTTCCGCGCATAACGTCGCAAAAACCGGATAATTACGGCACCCAGAATTACTTCCGGGGTAGGGAGTAATACCCGGTGGGGCTTGCTGAGAGCGTATTACCCTAGTTTTCTTCCGCCATCCGGCTAAATAGTCCCATGGTCACATCCTACCACGGATAACACAACCCGAGAAGCGCCTTTCTACGCTTACATTTCAGCGTAAACGCTGAATAATAAAGAAAATCTGAGTAAAGTGGCCTGCCGCTCTCGCTATACGTCTCCTAAAACAGTCTTCCTGTGTGCGCGTAGGGATCTCGTACTATATAAGAGAGTCGGAGCCGGCGCTATATTCTCTCTCGGGTCCCGCTTCCAAGATGGTGAGTTGTAGCGCGTGGGTAGTGGTAGGGGTCCGCGTGGGGACCTGGGAGGAACAGATTCTGAGGTTGTGGGGACTTGAAAACCTGGACCATGGCGGAGAGTACACAGAGTGTCTATTTGCTTCGACCTTGGAGGGATGTGCGGAGGGGCTGAATGTCTTGAGTAGTCATTCTGGGGGCTGCCGGCACGGTTGTAGCCGGTAGGGGGCTAAAGTTGGGGAAGCTGCGCCCTCTTTGTAACAGGATCTTCATTCTGATGCAGACCAAGAAAAGGAGGAATAATGGTCGTGCCAAAAAGGGCCGCGGCCATGTGCAGCCTATTCGCTGCACCAACTGCGCCCGTTGTGTGCCCAAGGACAAGGCCATTAAGAAGTTTGTTATTCGGAACATAGTAGAGGCCGCCGCTGTCAGGGATATTTCCGAAGCCAGTGTCTTCGACGGTGAGTGAGCTGCTGGCACACCTGCAGGCTCTGTTCGTGGGCTCTTCTAGGCAATTTCTGCGGGCCTTTAGAATTACTGTTGGTAAAAGAGACCAGTACTTAGCTTAGTTTGCTTTAGCCTTGTGTGGACAGAGGGGGTCCTTGTGTGATAGTGCAGTCTTTGGGTCATGATTTGTGGTTATCTGTTCAGAGATTGGGATTGCGAAAGTGTTTTAAAGTTTATATCAGCATTTGGATCCCTAGCTATAAATATGGTAAGTGGAGCACCCTTTCTGGGTTTTTGAAGGCTGGAATGTTCCTTATAAAGATTAGATGTACGGGGCGGGGGGCGCCTGGGTGGCTCAGTTGTTGGGTGGCTGCCTTTGGCTCAGGTCATGATGCCCGGGTTCTGGGATCGAGCCCGCATTGGGCTCCCTGCTCAGATGAGAAGCCTACTTCTTCTCCCTCTCCCACTCCCCCTGCTTGTTCTCCCTCTCTTGTTGTGTCTTTCTCTGTCAAATGAATAAAATCTTTAAAAAACAAACAAACATGTACAGACTGAGGGTTTTTTTTTAAAGATTTTATTTATTTATTTGACAGACAGAGATCACAAGTAGGCAGAGAGGGAGGAGGAAGCAGGCTCCCTGCTGAGCAGAGAGCCTGATGCGGGGCTGGGTCCCAGGACCCTGGGATCATGACCTGAGCCAAAGGCAGAGGCTTCAACCCACTGAGCCACCCAGGCGCCCCCAGACTGTCTTAATAAGGAATGTTTCGATAACGAAGGTGGTCTTACTTGGTCAAAGGTGATACTTGGAGCAGTGTGCTTTCTGTTATTTTGATCATTTATTTTTCTTAAGACAAATTAGTTTTCTTAGGCAAGGAGAAGGGGCCCAGGAACAGGCATTAGGACTGGTGCAGCTTCTGAAGAAGCTGGATTGTTGGTTTATTGCCAGTAGACTGTGGATTTAGTACCCGTGGTGAAAAGGATTAAAGGGGATTATTCGTTTGTAAAAATGTACGTGTTACCAAAAGCTGAATGGTTGCTTTGGAAATCGAACTTTGTAGGCGTGCCTGAGAGACACTTAAGTAGGTTTATTTTTGACTGATAGAATGGGAGGACAAGTGCAGTGTGGGTATGTAATACCTACTGTTCTGCCTCTTTCTGTTTCTTAGCCTATGTGCTTCCCAAGCTCTATGTGAAGCTACATTATTGCGTGAGTTGTGCCATTCACAGCAAGGTAGTCAGGAATCGCTCTCGTGAAGCACGGAAGGACCGAACACCCCCACCCCGATTTAGACCCGCGGTAAGTATCTTTATTTCTCTCTTTTTCTTTTTTTCTTTAATTTTATTTATTTGAGAGAGAGAGAGAGAGCGAACAAGCAGGGGGAGGGGGAGAAGCAGGCTCCTTGCTGAGCAGGAAGCCCTTGACCCTGGGAACATGACCTGAGCTGAAGGCAGGTACTTAACCCATTCAGCCACCCAGCCACACCCCCATGGTAATTATCTTTTAAAAAAAGAGATGTGGAAGCCCAGAGGGGTGATGGATGAGAGACAACATGAAGACCCCAGGAATCTCAGATTAAGGTCTGAATAGGTAAGGTAGTTTACATCTAAAACATTTGTTTGGAGACTCTTCTAAGGAGGAGCTGTTAGAATCTATTTCAGATGGAGTTAGTGTGTGATCCGCACGGACCAGTTTTCCATGCATGTATGGCCCAGGTGCATTGTTAGTGATAGGAGGATAGGAGTCAAGTTCTTTGTGGGGGGATTCATTCATTAACGTTCTAAAATTTGCTGTTCTTTTCTTTTCAGGGTGCTGCCCCACGACCTCCACCAAAGCCCATGTAAGGAGCTAAGTCCTTAAGGACTGAAGAAAAGTTCTTCTCCAGAAAAAGAAATAATAAAAGGCAATTACACTTCATATAGCATGTTGAGTGTATGTTTTGTCAGTGTAGGAGTTGTATGTGTCACAAGGAGTGTAATTAACTTTTACATTCAAGTGTGGAGTACCACATAGTCTTTTCATGGGGGAGAAAGTTTATCCATGTAAGTAAAACCTCAACTTGGGTTTCTTTTTTGTGTTCTTGGCCTTCCCAACTTGCATAGCTGTGAGGGGGATGATGAGGTACCTGTGTTAGGTGTTAGGTTAATGCGACCTTTCTAGTAGATGAAGCTGGTGTCTTAAAAATAGAGGTATGGAACTAGGAGGGTCAGGAAAAATGTGAGTGAGGAGCACATCAGGAGACAATTTATAGACTGGGTTGTGCCTAACCCTGGTGGGGGACACAAAGACTTCAATAGGAAGTGCATGACTTAGCCTTTTTTTTTTTCTTAGATTTTATTTATTTATTTGACAGAGACACAACAAGAGAGGGAAAACAAGCAGGGGGAGTGGGAGAGGGAGAAGCAGCCTTCGAACTGAGAGGGAGTCAGATGCAGGGCTTGATCCCAGGCCCCAGGATCATGACCTGAGCCGAAGTCAGACGCTTAACGACTGAGCCACTCAGGTTCCCCAATGACACGGCTTTTAAGGAGATCTGTATTCAGGGGTGCCTGGGTGGCTCAGTGGGTTAAGCCTCTGCCTTCGGCTCAGGTCATGATCTCAGGGTCCTAGAATCAAGCCCCACATCAGGCTCCTGCTCAGCAGGGAGCCTGCTTCCCCCTCTCTCTGCCTGCCTCTCTGCCTAATTTTGATTTCTCTCTCTGTCAAATAAATAAAATCTTAAAAAAAAAAAAAAGACCTGTATTCAGGTCTTCCACTTAATAAAATTCATTTATTGGACTTGGTCTGTTGCTAAACCTGTTTCTGGCCAATTTGTATCTTTCTGTGGTCAGTTTCTCTAATAAAGATGTTCAGGATACCAGAAGCACTCCTAGAAACTTGTGGTAGTCCCACAAGAGGAAAGTTTCCACACAAAGTATGGAGGAGAGCTATATCTAATTCTGTGACAATGGTTTGTTTTTTTGTGGAGTTCAGAAATTAGTTACTAGGTACAGATAAACATGTTTGAAAAACCCATTTGGGAATTGATTGATAATGATTGGCTTTGCTAGTGAAGTTACAGGATTCCTCCTCCCCCAACTAAGCTAAGTCCATAGTTTGGAAATTTTGATTGAAATACACATTTCAGCTTGGTTTCAGCTCAGGGTCTTAGAATTGCACTGCATCAGCCTAGGGCTCAGCAGGGAATCCGTTTCCCTTTCTCCCTCTGCCCCTCCGCTCCTGTATGCACTTTCTAAAATCTCTTAAGATTTTTTATTAAAGAGTATGAGCAGGAGCAGAGGGGAAAGCAGACTTTCTGCTGTGTAGGGAACCCCACACAGGGCTTTGTCCCAGGACCCTGAGATAATGACCTGAGCCAAAGGCAGATTGACTGAGCCACCCAGGTGCCCCCTCTTTAAGATTCTTAAAAAAAAAAAAGCATTTTAAAGGGAGGGTCCCTGGTGACTCAGTTGGGGTATTGGTTTGGGTTAAGGTCAGGATCTCTGGGTTGAGAGATGGACCTCCGACTTCAGTGTGGAGTCTTGCTTGTCCCTCCCTGTGCTCCACCCCACTCCCATGCATGTGCTCGCTCACTGGCTATCTCAAAATCAAAATACACATTTTTCTGAGTGTCTATCCGAAGGAATATGATAACGAGGAGTAGAGTATTTTGCAACCTAAAGCTGGCTCTTATTAATTGAACTCTAACTGAAAAAGAACAAAATGAAGACTCCCAACTTGCTCATGGTCAACCTACTAATGCATGTGCTGGAAAAGCTGGGGCAAATCCTGAATTTGTGAGAACACATTGTAGGTAGGAGTCCCATCATTTCAGGAGGCCCAGCCCATGAGACAAATGCTCCTTCATCCTTTATGCTGTAATGACCTCTTTACACTAGGAGTAAACACTGGGTAGAAGAAAAAGGTCTGAGGTAAAAATGCTAAACCTGGTTCTCTCAAATGCCAGTTTATTAAGTAATACCAGATTCAGGTAGTAAATCAGGCCATGTAACCACTAAGATACTTCTTGAAATTTCATTTTATAGGTTTAACTTTTTTTTTTTTTAACAGATTTGATTTATTTGGCAGAGACAGAGAACATAAGCAGAGGGAGTGGAAGAGGGAGAAGCAGGCTTCCACAGAGCAGGGAGGCTGACGCAGGGCTCAATCCATGGACTCCAGGATCATAACCCTAGCAGAAGGCAGCTTCTTAAGGACTGAATCACCCGGATGCCCTCCCTTTTTTTTTTTTTTTTTTTTTGAGATAAGGTTTTTGTTTTGTTTTGTTTTTTAAAGGTTTTATTTGACAGAGATCACAAGTACGCAGAGAGAGGAAGGGAAGCAGGCTCCCTGCTGAGCAGAACGCCCGAAGTGGGGCTCAATCCCAGGACCCTGGGATCATGACCTGAGCCGAAGGCAGAGGCTTTAACCCAATGAACCACCCAGGCACCCCTTGAGATAATTTTTAAATGGCTCTCCCAAGACTGGGAGTTTAAAAGTTGATTTGTGGAGTTTTTTTTGTTTTGTTTTTTGTTTTTTTTGGTTTGTGGATTTTTTTTTTAAAGGTTTATCTTTGTAATGTAATCTAAGTAATGGGACTTGAACCCACAACCCCCCAAGATCAAGAATCCCTTGCTCTTCTGATGTGTACTTTTTTTTTTTTTTTTTTTGAGAGAGCCCTTATGGGAGAATGGTGGAAGGACAAGCAGACTCCCCCTCAGCAGCTCTATTCCAGGACCTTGAGATCATGACCTGAGCCAACTTAGGCACTGACCCACTGAGCCACCAAGGTGCCCCAGTCTTACAGTGTGATCCAGGGGGCCTGGCTGACTCAGTTGGAGTGTGCAAGTCTTGGTCTTGGGGTTGTAAGTTCAAGTCCCACATTGGGTATAGAGATTACTTAAAATCTTAAAAAATGTGATCCTATCTCCAGGGAGCATATGCCAGAGCCTAACAGCTAAGAATTGGTTGAGCAATTTCTCTACTTGCAGATAATCCCAAATTCATTGAGATTTTGGAGTGCCAGAGATGACCAAAGAGATTTTCATGTGCTTCAGGCTCTAAAGTAGACCCATCTCCCAACCAGATACCTGTTGCAAATAACTCAGACCTTGTCTTGTCTGATGGGCAGTCAGGACAGGATTTCCAGCTAGGGAGAGACCTCCTATCATGCCATTAGAAGTAGCCTACAAGTCAGCTTGAGTTCTCTGATGTTTGGTAAAATGAATGGCTTCGTCTGCTAAGCTCTTGTGGACTAAAGTTCTGGTAGTTGGTCACAAAAAAGGCGGTATAGACATCTGAGTCTCCATCTCCCACTCCCACCTACTTTGACTGGACTTGATTAGGTGGGAAGAAGTCCATTGCAATCTCAACACCTCCCTAACTTTCTGAAGTGTGTTCCAGTTTCAATGTATAAAAGTATTCAAGCCAGGTAGAAGTCTCTGGGCTAGTCAGTCTCTGTTCGAATGCCTGCCTTGAGGTAATTGGATTTGAGGTCAGTTCCCCGTGGTAATCAGAGCTTTTACTGATGTCCTGGACCACCCTTTGCCTCAAGCCCAAGTCTTATACTTTGTTTTGTTTTTTTGTTTTGTTTTGTTTTGTTTTTAAAGATTTTATTTACTTATCAGAGAGAGAGGGGAGAGAGCAAGCACAGGCAGACAGAATGGCAGGCAGAGGCAGAGGGAGAAGCAGGCTCTCTGCCGAGCAAGGAGCCCGATGCGGGACTCGATCCCAGGACGCTGGGATCATGACCTGAGCCGAAGGCAGCTGCTTAACCAACTGAGCCACCCAGGTGTCCCCTTTGTTTTGTTTTTGCCTACATTTCCATAACTTACCATGTAAGAGAACAAAATTATTCATTGTCTGTCATACTAGGTTAATATCCTGCTTTATACATTTAGTTCATACATTTATTCTTTTAGTAACTACTAGGTATAGAAGGGTGTTGACTTCATATGCATTAATAAGCTAATAGGCTTGTTAAAAGAAACTGAGCCAGTAGATTAAAAACAGGCTAGAATCTAAATTTGTTCATTTTTTCAATAAGTTTTATTTGCCACTGTGTTTGGCACTTAGTTTCTCAGTCCAAGTCTCCCATTAAACAGGGCTGTCAGGTTAAGAACGTAAGAGAGTAGACTCTTAGATGTAATTCTCACATCTGATAATTCTGGCTATGTGAGCTTGGGTGAGTTCCTTAACCTCTCCAACCGCTTTCTTTTTCATTTTCTTTTTCTTTGTTTTTTTATTATTTTTTTAAGGAGGCTCCATGCCCAATGTTAGGTTTAAACTCAAAACCCTGAGATAAGAGTCCTATGCTAGCCAGGCACCCCTCTCTCCAATTTTCTAATCTTTAGGTGATCATTCCTATTTCACAGTATTTTTGTGAGGTTTGAGTGGTATGAAACAATCACTCAAGAAATAAAATGTGTCGGGACGCCTGGGTGGCTCAGTTGGTTAAGCAGCTGCCTTCGGCTCAGGTCATGATCCCAGGGTCCTGGGATCGAGTCCCATACCAGGCTCCTTGCTCGGCAGGGAGCCTGCTTCTCCCTCTGCCTCTGCCTGCCTCTCTGTCTGCCTGTGCTCGCTCGCTCTCTCTCCCTCTGTCTCTCACAAATAAATAAATAAAATCTTTAAAAAAAAAAAAAAAGAAAGAAAGAAAATGTGTCAACCTACAATGTGCCAACCATTTCTAAATACTGAAGATCCTAGCAATGGCCAAGATAAAAATACATAGAGCTTACATTTTAATGAGGGAGCAGGGTGAGAGGGTGAGAGGGTGTAAGGAAGGACTATAGTTTTATATAAGTTTTATTTAAAATGGCCTTATGTCTATAAGGTTGATAACATTTTATCAGAAAACTAAAGAAAGCAAGCCATTTGGATAAATGGGGGAAGAGCAAATGTCTTCAGGAAAGAGTATGCCTGGCACGTCACAGAAAAAAAGCAAGGCAGTCTGGATAAATTCAAGTGAGCTAGAGGAAAGTGGTTCATGTCTACAATCCTTTATATGAAGTCCTTGACGCCTCACTTGCTTTGGAATTTGTTTTGACTTTAGAGCAGTGATAAAGAGCATATACTGCTAAACATATAACATCTTCAAAGGGATCTGGAGTAGTACCCAAGATTAAAACACATTATTATTTCTGTAGCAAAATACAAGAATAGTCATGTAAATTACCCAATATGAGTTTCAGATCAGGTTTTGTTGCCATAGGAGTTACGAAAGTACTGGGTTTTAGAGTTGCTTTGATTTGTCTACTGCGATAAAAGATTGTGTACCTACCAATGGTACACAAAGTTAGATCATGTGGGGCCCTGTAGGCCCTGGCCAGTTCTGGACTTCACTCAAGTTGTGATGGTAAACAATGAGATGCTACTTCACACTCTCTAGGATGGCTTTAATAAGAAAAAGACAATAAGTTCTAGACAATGTGTGACAAAGTTGGAACCCTTGTACACTGCTGGTGGGAATGTGAAATGATGCATTTTGGAACACAGTTCTCAAAAGTTCCAGTTAACATATGACCCAGCCATTCTACTCCTAGATGTATACCCAAGAGAACTGGAAATATATATTCACACAAAAAGTTGTATATGAATGTTCATAGCAGCATTATGCACACTAGTCAAGAAGTAAACAATGAAAGTGTTCATTAACTGGTGAACAAGTGTTCATTAACTGGATAAACAAAATATGGCATATCCATACAAAGAAATATTTGGCCATGAAAAGAAATGGGGTGCTGCTATATGCTACATTGCTGAACCCTGAAAACATGCTAAGAGAAAGAAGCTAGTCATAAAAGACCATATGTTGTATGATTCTATTTACATGAAATGTCCAGAATATGCAGATCTATAGAGATAGAAAGTAGAGTAGTGTTCACCTAGGGATAGGAAGGTGGGAGGAGAGGGGAGTGATTGTTAAATGCATGGAGTTTCTTTTAGGGGTAATGAAAATATTCTAAAAGTGATTAGTGATAGTGACACAGCTTTGTGGACCATACTAAAAGCAGTTGAATTGTATACTTTAAATCATTGAATTATATAGTATGTAAATTATAGCTCAGTGCAGCTGTTATAAAAATAAAGCATGAAAAAATAAAGTGTGATGGTAACCCATGAGAGTTGTTTTTGTTTCTTTGTTTTTTCCATTGGAGACTTTTGAGCACAGCAGTGACATGATCTGACTTAGATCTGTGAGTTCAGGATAAATCTTGGCTATTCATTTTATTATACCACAACTAGCTCTGAAATGCTAGATGAGTATTTCCCGACTTCAAGAACCTGTGTGCCTCTTTTGGTATTTCTCCCGTACCTACATTGAATTGACTCACTTCTTACATATATTTATCATGAAAAAGGAAATCATATCAATATTCTAAGTGGAAAACAAATTAACTTTTGCCACAAATAGAAGGTAATTTTTAAAAAACTACTTAAGCTTTTAAATTTAAAAAAAAAAAAGAGCTTTTAAATTAAAAAAAAAAAGTTGAGGGGGGGCACCTGGGTGGCTCAGTGGGTTAAGCCTCTGCCTTTGGCTCGGGTCATGATCTCAGGGTCCTGGGATCGAGCCCCACTTCGGGCGTTCTGCTCAGTGGGGAGCCTGCTTCCCCCACCCACTGCCTGCCTCTCTGCTTACTTGTGATCTCTCCCTCTGTCAAATAAATAAATAAAATCTTTAAAAAAATAAATTAAATTGGGGTGCCTGGGTGGCTCAGTGGGTTAAAGCCTCTGCCTTCAGCTCAGGTCATGATCCCAGGGTCCTGGGATCAAGCCCCGCATCAGGCTCTCTGCTCCGTGGGGAGCCTGCTTCCTCCTCTCTCTGCCTGTCTCTCTGCTTACTTGTGATTTCTCTCTGTCAAATAAATAAATAAAATCTTAAAAAAATAAATAGATTAAATTAAATTAAAAAATAAATTAAAAAAAAGGTTGGAGAACCTGGACTGCCCAGTCAGTTGAGTGTCTGACTGTTGGTTTTGACTCAGGTTTTGATCTCAGGGTCATGAGATCAAGCCTGTGTCAGTCTCCACACTCAGTCTCCTTAAGATTTTCTCTCCCTTGCCTTCTGCCCCTCCCCCACATGCTCGCTCTCTCTCTAAAAAAAAAATAATAATAATAATAAATCTTTAAAAAAAGTTGATTGCTATTTTTTATCACCAAAATGATTTTTATCACCAAAAGTGATACTACCCGGAGTCATCCTATATATATCCATTGGAAATGTCTCTTGAGCTGTAAGCTTATGAGGTCAGGGACAATGTCTAGATGGTCAATTATATTGCCTGACATACAGTAGGTGCTCAACATTTGTGGATAACTAAATATGCTGGGCTTATTGAAAAGTCAGGGATGAATGAAGTCTCCTTTGTGTGACTAAGAATCACCTGTGCCAGTTGAATAAATTTCATTCCTAATCCTACCTCCACAAAGCAGGATTCAAAGATCTTGAGTGTATGGGGCACCTGGCTGGCTCAGTTGGTAGAGAATGTGGCCCTTGATCTTAGGGATCCTGAGTTCCATCTCCATGTTGGGCATAGAGTTTACCTCTAACAACAATAACAAAGGTCTTGAGGGTGGAGTTTGGGAATCTGCATTTTAATAATTTCCCAAATGATTCTGATACAATGGGTCTACAGACCATACTTTGAAAAATATCAAAGAATTGTACTAGAAAAGAAAAAGAATATGCATGATTAGGTTTTCTCTAGTTTGGGAATAGAAACATGGAACTTACGGAGTTACTTCAGTCATGATTGGTGGTGAAGGAGTCCAAGATCAGTTGAGAGAGAGGGGAAACCAAAAAAGAACTGATTGAGAAAAATAAGGGTGGCTGAGGGACTGAGGGTGTTGAGCAAGAGGGCAAGGTCAAAAGGCATAGGGGATGTGGTAAAACATATAAAGAAATATTTAAGACCTATAACAGATACTTTTATATCCACCTCCCAGCTTAAGAAAGAAAGGGCTACCTGTAGAGTTGGATCTGTCTGTGAATTCCTCACTGATTGCACCCACTCTCTCCCTCCCAGTGGTAACCACTACACTGAAGCTAACTTCATCATTCATGTGAATTTCTTTGTGCTGATATTTTATATATATATCTTCACATTTTAAATCCAACTGAAAATGTTAAGTGGACAGATACAAATGTTTGGAGTTTAAGGGAAAGAGGCCTAGGCTGAAAAAAATTGGGGTATCATCACTTTATAATTGGTTTTTAAGCATGAAATTGGATGAAGTTGGCTAGGAAGGGAATATATAGATGGGGAGAGAGAGAGAGAGAGAGAGAGAGAAGACTAGAGACTGAATTCTATATACTTCAAGGTTTAGTAATCAGGGAGAGGAGGAGAAACCAGCAGGAGACAATAGGAAAGGCCAATGAGGTAGGAAGGAAACTAGGATATGATGAGGGTCCTAGAAGTCAAGTGAAGAAAATATAAGAAGGAGCAAGTGATCAACTGTGCCAACTGCTGTTCATAGGTTAACTAAATTAAGAATTGAGAATATGGAATTATTGGTGACCTTGATGAGAAATTTTAATGAAGCTAGTTCAATGGTAGTGGGTTATCAAAACTTGTTAACATTAGTGTCACTAAAGCTGGTATACAACACCCCATTGTTAAATTTGACTGGTTTAAAAAATTTTTTTCAGTGAAGAGTTGGGGGCAAAAGCATGATCATAATAGGTTCAAAAGAGAATGGGCAGAATGTCTCTAACATATTATTGTTAAATATGATCCTAACTGTCGAGAGAGAATGGGATGGGAGAACATTGAAGACATCTTTTTCAAACAGATTTGCTAAAAAAGGAAGGAGGACAGTGGCTGGAACACTGCTGTGGGGTCAAGACAGGGATTTTATAAGATGGTAGAGGGGCGCCTGGGTAACTCAGTCCTGAAGTCTCTGCCTGCGGTTCAGGTCATGATTCCAGGGTCTTGGGATCGAGCTCTGCATTGTGCTCCCCACTCAGTGGGAAGCCTGCTTCTCCCTCTCCCACTCTCCCTGCTTGTGTTCCCTCTCTTTCCATGTCTCTCTCTCTGTCAAATAAATAAAATCTTTAAAAAAAATAAAATGGTAGAAACATCATCATGATTGCTTAAGGACGGGAAAACAGAGAAATAGAGAAAAGTAGGTGATATTGGAGACAGAGAAAGCCATGTACTTGAACAGACAAGGGGTGGAGTCCAGGGCACGGATGAAGAGGTTGGGCTTGAGTAGGAGCACAGACAGTTTACATAAATAACAATTTAGAATACATAATGTAAAAGCAGATGGGTTGGGTAAGGACCTATTTAGCCAGAGTGACTCCATCTTGGCTAAAAGCCATTTTGTTGTTTGTGCAGTAAAACTTAAACTGACCCTGCCCTCCCCCCACCCCCCAAGAAACTTACTTAGAAGCCAGTCTGGGAAGCCAGTAAAATATGGTAGGCT
This sequence comes from Mustela erminea, assembly GCF_009829155.1. Classification (NCBI taxonomy): domain Eukaryota; kingdom Metazoa; phylum Chordata; class Mammalia; order Carnivora; family Mustelidae; genus Mustela; species Mustela erminea. Next base: position 92,525,845 of record NC_045619.1, read on the forward strand.
AGTTCCTAATAAGAGAGCCCAGAATACAAGGCCAGGTCGGCCAGTTCCTGATAACAGAGCCCAGAATACAAGGACGAGTCAGGCCAGGTGGAGACATCCAATCAGTAAAAGTACACATGCTGTCTCCCTAACCACCAAAGAATGTAAACTCCGCCTTTTGGGCGCCAAACTTAAGCGCCAGTTCTAACCAGAGTAATAGGTTAGTTCAAACAGCTACTAAAGGGTAAATTGTAATTCAATTGGCCACCTGCGTGTGACCTAACATGGCTATGCAACTTTCTCTATGTGTTACAATCTCATTGGCCACCTATGTGAGGCCAGGCTTTTGCTCTATAAAAGGTAATCTGTAAGATGGGGAGTGGTCGCTCTCTTCGGAGGTGGCCCTGACCGGTCAATCAGTCAATTCTTAAGCCTGTAAGCTGGGGGTGGTCGCTCTCTTTGGAGACAGCCCTGGCCGGTCAGTCTGACTTCAAATGCTTAGCATAGAATAGAGCTTTGCAGAACTTTCACCTTGTCTCAGTCTCATTCCCCTGGCCGATCAGTCTAACTTCTAATACTTTAATAAAACTTTAAATAACTTTCACTTAGTTTCATTTAATAACGGACCTAACATTGGGGGCTCATCTGGGATTAAATAACGAGAACTGAGCCAGCATCAGAATTTCTGGGAAAAGCCTCCAGAGGTAAGATCCTGTTTGTCTGTCTGGTTGCGGAGCTCCAGGGGTATGGCCCACTGGGGAGAAACTGGACGCAGTATTGCTCCCAGGGCTGGAGTGGATGTGGGGATGCCCCATCCCTCCATTGGTGAATCGCCAGGGGTTTGGGTCCCCCGGGCGGGCAGGGGACCGAAAAAATCCCCACCAGCAACAGGTTGTGTTTTTGAGTTGGGATTATATCTTGCACACCCTTAGACTTGATATCTGGTTGAGGAAGGGCCACTGGGTATGTGGTTGTCTTTTTGTCTTTTTGTTGTCTGTTGTGTTGTTTGTTATGTTTGAAGGAATGGGGCAAGCAGAGAGTTAGGGAACTCTGACTCCTATCTCTCCGTTTCTCCTAATAGATATGGGGCTTCTCCCTTACTCATTTCTTGTGTTAATGGCTATAACTGGAGCCGACTGTGGTTAGTCTAACTCGAGACAGAGACTTCAAGGAATATTCCCAAGCAGCTACCAAAACTCCCTTTGTTTGGGGGAAGTTCTCTGTCTTCTCTGGCTTGATATGGATAGCCTAACCCCTCCCTCCTTGCTGGCGGGAAAGCATGGCATCTACTCCTCTGTTGAAACTAATGAGCTCTAAAACTGGAATCCTTTCTCTGCCTTCTGGCAGCACTTTGTTCTTCTGTCTTCCCCTTCTGTTTCTACACCAACTTGGGTATTGCCTGCATAGCTGGCCTCTAGACCATCTTTGGTGCTTCCTGCACCATGGCTCCTTCTCTGTCAAGGAATGAGAAGAGCACCCCCTGGACCTAACACCCCCCTACTCCAGATCTTCCCACCCGTGTCTCAGGTAAACATTCGAAATGAGTGGGCCCAGGTGGAATGTAAATCTGTATTTGAGCTAAGTTAAGTTTGTTGGTTTAATTAAGATAGACATGTCTTTGAAGTTACAGCAGTAAATGTGAAACCTTTATTCTATCAAAGTTTACTAAGGTCAAATAAGCTCATGTTATTTGTTAAAATCTGTTAGCAAAAAATGACTGGACTGATGGTTAATTGTCTGTCTCAAAGTTTTAATGGGTAATTGTTAAAGTAGCTTTCAAAGTCTTTGGTAACCTGAAACTTTAAAGTTTTAGATGACAAATTAAATTAAATTATGGACATCTAGGTCTTAACCAAATGGAATAAAATGCTAAAGCATTGAGTACTCGATATAGGTTTGTGCCTTTGACTTCCTAATGCAAAAAATCTAAAAATATTTAAATCTGTTGGTAAACACGTTTTGTGCTTAACTGATTCATAATTTGCCTCCTAAAGAATTCTGTTATAACAGTTCACAATTGGTTTATATTTAGTCTTCACTAGAGATTAAGATATTTCTAAGAGTACAAAATTCTACTAACTGTAAGACTGATGAAAAAAAAAACAACAACAAAAAAACCCGGGATGCCTGGGTGGCTCAGTTGGTTAAGCAGCTGCCTTCGGCTCAGGTCATGATCCCAGCATCCTGGGATCGAGTCCCACATCGGGCTCCTTGCTCAGCAGGGAGCCTGCTTATCCCTCTGCCTCTGCCTGCCATTCTGTCTGCCTGTGCTTGCTCTCTCCCCCTCTCTCTCTCTGATAAATAAATAAAATCTTAAAAAAAAAACCATCCCTGTATGTAGGAAAGTAGGAGATATGTAAGAAAGATTTAAGAAATAAAAATGCATTTTGTTAAAGATAAAGGAAGGTAATTTTGTCCTAAATGAGAAGGTTGTTTGGAAGAAAATGGCTTGGGACAAAACCTACATGCAAAAGCAAGTTGTAGAAGGTTTGTGAAGGGAAATCTTCAGAAAAGGAATTTTAGGTATGGTCAGGACAGACTAAGATTAACTGTACACATGAAAAAGAGGGCCTAAGAGAGTGAATAGTTTTATCTTAAGGTAAAAATATCTGGTCGCACCAGAACATGAAAGGAGATAAACTTGAGGGTATGAAATAAAGTCATAGAAGGCTTAGGGAAAGTAACTTTTATTTGCCTTGGTTTATGGGTTTAAAAGAAAACAATAAAATATGTTGAAAATTTAACCATATTAGATCAGTTTTGGTGGATTTATTCACAAGAGAGAAAAAAAGGCTAATGAATCTTTTCCTGTAAAATGTTTCCATTCAAATGAGACATAGTATTTTTTTTTTAATTTTAAAAAAGATTTTATTTATTTATTTGACAGACAGATCACAAGTAGGCAGGGAGGCAGGCAGAGAGAGAGGGGGAAGCAGGCTCCCTGCTGAGCAGAGAGCCCGATGTGGGGCTCCATCCCAGTACCCCGGGATCATGACCTGAGCTGAAGGCAGAGGCTTTAACCCACTGAGCCACCCAGGCACCCCGAAATGAGACATAGTATTTAAAAAAGAAAGACTAAATCCCTGTGTCATGACAAATCTATATTGGCGATCCACTCAAGTACAAAGTTTTCCTAGATTAATTGATCTACTGTTTGGGGCACCTGGGTGGCTCAGTGGGTTAAAGCCTCTGCCTTCAGCTCGGGGCATGATCCCAGGGTCCTGGGATCGAGCCCCATGTTGGGCTCTCTGCTCCGTGGGGAGCCTTCTTCCTCCTTTCTCTGCCTGCCTCTCTGCCTACTTGTGATTTCTCTCTCTGTGTCAAATAAATAAAATCTTTAAAAAAAAAAAAAAGAAGAAAATGTACATGGTTTTCTCTTTACCTGCCCAGAAAAAACAGTTTCTATGTTTTGTTTTATCAGGTATTTAACATACATAATCCTATTTAGGCATGTGTTTTATTATTTTTATTTTTTTAAAAACTTTTTTTTTTTTAAAGATTTGTTTATTTGACAGAAATCACAAGTAGGCAGGGAAGCAGGCACAGAGAGAGGGGGAGGCAGGCTCCCTGCCGAGCAGAGAATCCGATTCGGAGCTCGATCCCGGGACCCTGGGATCATGACCTGAGCTGAAAGCAGAGGCTTTAACCCACTGAGCCACCCAGGCGCCCCTAGGCATGTATTTTAAAAGATTTCAACAAACTTCCTCAAGATTAAAATATTGAGCAAAATCTTGATTCTCTTATAAAATGAGTTTTGTCTTAAAGGAGATTCACATAAAGAACTTTCAGGACAAAGACAGGTCTTTGATATGTTAAAAACCTAAAACTGGGGCGCCTGGGTGGCTCAGTGGGTTAAGCCGCTGCCTTCGGCTCAGGTCATGATCTCAGAGTCCTGGGATCGAGTCCCGCATCGGGCTCTCTGCTCAGCAGAGAGCCTGCTTCCCTCTCTCTCTCTCTGCCTGCCTCTCCATCTACTTGTGATTTCTCTCTGTCAAATAAATAAATAAAAATCTTTAAAAAAAAAAAAAAAAACCTAAAACTGAAACAGGTAAAATGTCCAGAAGTAAAAACTGCATTCAAACTAAACCAGAATTAGTAACATGGGAATAAACAAGCTAAAAGATTATAATGTTATGTCTCTTAATGTTTTATCTCATTTTAAACATTGCTGGTTCTCTAATGTTTGCTCTTCCAGACTAAGGACATTTTTTTCTTAAGTTATCTATAACTTACAGAAATGTAAAAATACTCATTTGTAAAGAAATCAAGACATTCAACTTTTCTCTCTATCTGAACCCTCTGAAACCAAAGGTCTCAGCAAGTATTCTTTCTTCCATGGTAATCAGTCATTTGCATAAGTTCAATAAGAATCTGTTCTCCTTTTAACAGGACACTATTAAAAACTCTAGTTATTTTACCAAGACTTTGACGGGAATGTCATATTTTAAAAAGACTCAGACAACTTAAAGGAACTAAGGTTGACTTTATAAAACCTGGAGCCATAAAGCCCCTTGAAACTGTTAGCCTGATACCTTGCTTACAGAGTTCCCAGCAGCCTCACCAGGTGAATAAAAAAATGTCATTTCCTGGAAGGTGCAGGAACCTCAGAATACTTTGGGGACCTCAGGAAGAGAAATTCGCCCAAATCAACAAGTATTGCAGGCATGTCTGATAGCAAATATATGGCTTGGCTTTTGGCCTAGATAGACTCCTTATAAAATTTCCAGCAAAGCAGATTCTAAAAGATCTATATGATCACTCATTGTTCTTACTGAGCTTATGTAGATAATTAGGCCAAATTTGTTAAAACTGGAACTGTTTTTTGGGGCACCTGGATGACTCAGTGGGTTAATCCTCTGCCTTCGGCTCAGGTCATGATCTCAGGGTCCTTGGATTGAGCCCCGCATTGGGCTCCCTGCTCCGCAGAGAGCCTGCTTCTCTCTCTCCCTCTGCCTGCCACTCTGCTTACTTGTGCTCTCTCTCTGTCAATTAAATAAATAAAATTAAAAAAAAAATTTCCTCTTACTTCTTTGTAATCTCACCATCCTGTCACTCCAAGCCCCCTCCCAAGGCAACCACTTATCTGCTTTTTGTCACCATAAATTAGTTTGCATTTTTCTAGAATTTTACATAAATTAAATCATATAATATAAACTTTTTAAATCTTGCCTTTTTGCATTCTGCATAATTATTTTTTGAGATTCATTGTTGCATGATTGCTTTTTATTGCTGAGTAGGATTTCATTATGTGGATTTACCACAGTTTATTTATCCATTCATCTGTTGATGGGCACTTGGATGCCTTTCCAGTTCTTGGCTATTATAAAACTGCTATAAACATTTATATACAGGGGTGCCTGGGTGGCTCAGTTGGTAAAGCCTCTGTCTTCAGCCCAGGTCATGATCTCAGGGTCCTGGGATCGAGCCCCACATCGGGCTCTCTGCTTAGCAGGGAGCCTGCTTCCCCCTCTCTCTCTGCCTGCCTCTCTGCCTACTTGTGATCTCTATCTGTCAATTAAATAAATAAAAATTTTAAAAAAGAATGTAAAGCTTTGCATAGCTATTTTAAAAAAACTATTTATATACAGAGTCTCTGTGGACATATGCTTTTGTTTCTCTTTGGTAAATACCTAGGAATGGAATCACTGGCTGGATGAGTCACACTGTAAGTATATACTTAACTTTTTAAAAAACTGTAAAAAATTTTTTTAAATTTTTTTAAAAGATTTTATTTATTTATTTGACAGAGATCACAAGGAGGTGGAGAGGCAGGCAGAGAGAGAGATAGAGAGAGAGAGAGAGAGAGAGAGGAGGAAGCAGGCTCCCTGTTGAGCAGAGAGCCTGATGTGGTGCTTGATCCCAGAACCCTGGGATCATGACCGAGCCGAAAGCAGAGGCTTTAACCCACTGAGCCACCCAGGTGCCCCATATTTTTTTTAATTAAAAAAAAAATTTATTTATTTATCTGACAGAGAGAGAGCACAAGCAGGGGAAGTAGCAGGAAGAGGGAGAAGCAGGCTTCTTCCCAGGCAGATCAGGGAGCCTGATGCAGGACTTGATCCCAGAATCCTGGGACCATGACCTGAACCAAAGACAGATGCTTAACCAACTGAGCCACCCAGAATTCCAGTCAGTATGAATAGTTAGATGGGGAAACCTTGTCTACATAGTACCCGGCATAAGGTCATACATATGCCCTGAGGAAACATGCCTATACATTGTATGTTATGTAAAGGAGACTGAGGCTTCTCCTTGGACAGAGATTTTAGAATTATAATTTAAGTCATTCCAGAGGTCACACCATGATCCATCTGCTCTTCCACCAGTCAGGTTTAGCTCAAAAGTTCTGGGTGGCTCAGTCGTTAAATGGCTGCCTCGGCTCCATGATCCCTCGGTCCTGGGATTGAGCCCTATACCAGGCTCCCTGCTTGGTGGCAGGAAGTCTGCTTTCCCACTCCCACTCCCACTGCTTGTGTTCCCTCTCTCACTGTGTCTCTGTCTGTCAAATAACTAAATAAAATTAAATTAAAAAATAAGATCTGGGTGGTCTGAGCAGTGGGAGGTCTTGTCAGGCCAGTCACATCACCTGGAGGGTGGTTTTGGGTTTCATTTGTCTGAGTTAAGGAAAGCTGGAAAGAAGAGCTTAGGGAAAAAAAGGTTAGTCAGGTGGTGGACGTAAAGGACTGGTCATGGGGTGTTGCTGGTGACAATAGTGCTGTCTTCTTATGGTTTTTAATTCATTTTTCCATAATAACTAATGATATTGAACATTTTTTCAGGTGCTTAATTGCCAGATATATCTTTTTGGTGACATGTCTGTTCCAATCTTTTGCCCATGTTTTTAAAATCGGTTTGCTTATTTTTATTGAGTTGGTTTTTGGTTCTTTTTTTTTAAGTAATCTCTACACCCAACATGGGGGTTAAACTTACAATCCTGAGATCAAGAGTTGCGTGCTCCACTGACTAAGTCAGCCAAGTACCACTTTACTGAGTTTTGTGAGTGCTTTGTATATATATATATATTTTAACAAATATTTTATTTATTTATTTGACAGACAGAGATCACAAGTAGGCAGAGAGGCAGGCAGAGAGAGAGGGAAGAAGCAGGCTCCCTGCCGAGCAGAGAGCCCGATGCGGGGCTTGATCCCAGGGCCTTGAGATCATGACCTGAGCTGAAGGCAAAGGCTTTAACCCACTGAGCCACCCAGGCGCCCCTATTTTTTTTTTTTAATAAGTTTTTATTGAGAGGGGTGTTTTTGTTTGTGGAATTTTTTTGTTTCTTTTTAAAGATTTTATTTATTATTATCTTTGACAGAGAGAGAGAGAACACAAGCAGGGGGAGCAGCAGACAGAAGACAAGGGGGAAGCAGGCTCCCCACTGAGCAAAGAGCTGGATGAGGAACTTGATCCGAGGACCGTGGGATCATGACCTAAGCCGAAGGCAGACAACGGACTGAGCCACCCAGGCATCCCAGGAGGGTTTTGTTTTTGTTTTTGAGAGTTCTTTATTCTGAATGCAAGTTATTTCTTAGGTATATAATTTGCATATTTTTTCTTCTACTTTGTGACTTTTCCTTTTATTCTCTTAACAGTGTCTACTGAAAGTAGAAGTTATTAATTTTGTTGAAAAAAATTTGCTTTCTTTTATAGATCATGCTTTTGGTATTGAATCTAGAATAGTTTCTTTATTCAAAGTCACGGAGTTCTTCTCCTGAAAGTTTATAGTTTTAGATCCATGATGCACTTAAATTTTTGTATGTGCTACGAGATGGATCAAAATTCTTTTTTTTTTTTTTTGCTTATTTCCAATTTCCAATTGTTCCAGCACCCATTTGTTGAAAAGACTATCCTTTCTCTATTGAATTATCTTTGCACTTTTGACAAATATCAATTGACTATATATTTCTAGACTTTATTCTGTTCCATTGATATATTTGTCTATCTTTATACCAATATCATTATCTTTTTTTGAAGATTTTATTCATTTGTTAGAGAGAGAGAGAGCAAAAGCAGGGGGAGCAGCAGGCAGATGGAGAAGTAGGCTTCTCACTGAACAAGGAGCTCAATATGGTACTCAATCCCAGGATTCTGGGATTGTGACCAGAACCAAAGACACATGCTTAATGGCTGAGCCACCCAGGTGTCCCCGAATATCATTATCTTGATCACTGTAGTGAGTGTTGAAGTCAAGTAGGGTAAGCTGCCAATTTTGTTCCTCTGGCACTTTATACAAAAAAAAAAAAAAAAGTTTGAGATTTGGAGGATTGCACTGAATGTATGGATCAACTTGGAGAGAATCTGACATCTTAACAATATTGTTAAGATATTGTTAACAATATTCCACCAAAGAGTGCAGAATATCCCTCCATTTGTTTAGGTTTTCTTTAATTTCTCAGTATTTTATAAGAAAACTCAATTTTGAAAGCTCACTTAGAGTCAAACTAGGCATACACTATGGGTCAGAAAATTAGCCAAATCATTGAAGGAGTAGAATCAAGTTATAAAGGCCTGGGTTGAAATCCCAAATTTTACCATCTATATTATATTGAGCAAGTTATTTAAACTTCTGGTGACCTAATGTCCTAATCTGTAATGTGAATAATACTAGTAAATTCCTTATGGTGTTTTGAAGATTAAATGAGGTAATAGGAGGGCACCTGGCTCAGTGAGTAGAGAGTGTGATTCTTAACTCCAGGTTCTGATTTCAAGTCCCACACCGGGCCTAGAGCTTACTTAAAAAACAAAATTAAATGAGGTAATATGTTCAAGACATTTAGGATAGCAGCTGGCACACAGTAAGTACACAATAAATGTTACTTATTATTACTATTTATAAGGCATCTCATTTACATTTCAATTCCTGAGACACCTCTCCTTTTAGATCCAATCTTTGATGATACATTCCTAGCATTTCAGACATTCCCTTTATTTTTTTTTTTTCAAATATTCCCTTTAATGTTAGCCTCCCGTTTACACTAAACACAATCTACCAGCTTAACTCCCACTGAAGCTAAAGGCTCACTGCTCTTTCATTTATTTCTATTGATTTTCCATCACAAGATTGGAGATTTTATTTTTCTGTTTTTCACTATTTTTTTTCTCTCTCTCTCTCTCTCTCTTTTTTTTTTTTTAGAGAGAGAGAGAGAGACAAAGACAGAGGGAGCACGAGCAGGGGGAGGGACACTAGGGAAAGGAAAGGGGATTCCCTTTTCCCTTCCCCTAGGGAGAGAAGGGGATTTGGCCACTGGACCAGTCCCAAGACCCCAAGATCATGACCCAAGCTGAAGTCAACTGCTCAACCAACTGAACCACCCAGGTCCCCCTGTTTTCTACTACCCTTAAAAGTTTATGGGGTGCCTGGATGGCTCAGTGGGTTAAAGCCTCTGCCTTCGGCTCAGGTCATGGTCCCAGGGTCCTGGGATCGAGCCCCATGTCCCCGCATCCAGCTCTCTGCTCGGCGGGGAGACTGCTTCCTCTCCTCTCTCTCTGCCTGCCTCTCTGCCTACTTGTGACCTTTGTCTGTCAAATAAATAAATAAAAATCTTAAAAAAAAAAGTTTAATAAAATTGCAAAATACAATGTAACTATGGTATTCCATTTTTTAAGTGGGCAGAATCTTTTCTTCAAGTGAGCATCTCTCAGAAGCTTAATATTGTAACTGGTGAAAGTTTGCACTTGCTGGAGCAGGACATATATGTGTCTATGAGGGGCTCACACTCTTCACTTCTCTTCCTTCTGCCAAAAACACCTCCAGGGTTCCAGGAACATGGTTAGAAAGAAGAAAGGAAAGAGAAAGAGAGAGAGAGAGAAGAAGGGAAGAAAAGAAAAAAAAAAAAAGACAAGACAAGACAAATACTTCAATGCTATAATTGCATAACAGCTCCAAAAACAAAGTAACTGGCAGAAAGCAAACTGTTGACTGTTTCAGGAAGCATCTTCATATAACTGTATGATGGGAATAATTTGCTGATGAAAGGAGGTTGAGGTACAAATATATAATGTGCAAAATCACTGGTGTGGAGAGATGAGCCTAGAAAAGCTAACTCCTGTGTTATCCATCAGAAAGCCCTTGGGGACAGAGGCTTAGAATTCTGCTGCCCAGTTTCCTCTGAGGACTTTCCTTCCTGGCCTCTCTGTTCCATGGGCACACCACTCTCAGTACCTGTCCCAACTCTTGCCTAGTCCAAATGTACCTCACCTTCTGTATGAAGGTCATGGTTTTCTGGTCACTCATGCGCCCCCATTTCCGTATCTTTAAACACAACTAAGTTGCAAACCCCAGATTTGAGCTAATTCCAAATTTTGTTGTCTTTATTCTTTTTTTTTTTTTTTTTAAAGATTTTATTTATTTATTTATTTGTCAGAGAAACCGCGAGCGAGAGCGAGCACAGGCAGACAGAGAGGCAGGCAGAGTCAGAGGGAGAAGCAGGCTCCCTGCGGAGCAAGGAGCCCGATGTGGGACTCGATCCCAGGACGCTGGGATCACGACCTGAGCCGAAGGCAGCTGCTTAACCAACTGAGCCACCCAGGCGTCCCTGTTGTCTTTATTCTTTGCCTAGTTGCCTTCTAAAGCCAAGATGCCAATCTCTGATTTTTTTAAAAGATTTATTTACTTATTATTTGAGAGAGATTACAAGAGAGCACAAGCACAGGGTGGGGGGCGCAAGGCAGAGGGACAGAGGGAGAGGGAAAGACAATCTCAGACACACCCCCTGTTGAGTAAGCGTGGAATCTGATGTGGGGCTCTGTCTCCCAACCTTGAGATCATGACCTGAGCTGAAACCAAGAGTTCCACCCTCAACCACTGAGACACCCACACACCCCTAATCTGTGTATTCCTGATGGCACCTATCTCTAGCAAAACAATGAATTCTAGTCACTCCCTTGGGACAGTTTTCCCTGCCAGGTGAGTTAACTCAGGGGTTTAACTATAAACCCCTAAACTAAGGGTTTAACTATAAACTAAGGGTTGTTTTCAGCACAGGATTAGGACTGAAGTGGTAAACTGCCCTCTTCTACTCTAGGGACAGTTTTGTCCAGGAAAGATCTTTTCTGTATAAATACAACATACCCTCTTATGACTCTGTAAGTAGGCCATATTCCTACTAACCTTCCCCAAACCTCATTAAAAAGAGTTTTTTTAAAATGCATTTACTATGTTTGTACATGGAACATTTCTAGAAGGATCTCCAAGATTAAAGTGGATAAGGAGATAACAGTGGTTGCCTCTGGGGGTAGAACTGGGTGACTGGAGGACAGTGGGAGGAAGGTTTCTTTTTCAGTTGCTGGGACACTAGTCCCAGCCACAGCTGTTGCCTCTCACCTAGATTACAGCAGTGACCTCATCACTGGTCTTCTCGCCTCAACTATTACCCATCACTCTTCATCGCCACATAGCAACATTCATATTAATGAAAAAATAAATCCAATCTGTCACTTCCCCACTTAAATCTGTGGATACAAGCCTCTGCCTGATCTGGCTCTTCCCTTCCTCTCTGACCTCCTTCCCATGATTCTTTCTGCTCCAGCCACATGGGTCTCCTTTCTGTTCCTCAGGCACTCCGAGCTCATTCCTTTCTCAGGACCTCAGATCAACACACAACTGGCTCCTTCTCATTCAAGACTTGGTGCAAACATCACCTCAGAGAATCTCCCTCTGATATTGTACCTAAAGGAGCCCCTCCCCCCACACACCAGTGATCTCTTCCCAATACTTTGTTTTGTTGTCATCATACCACTTACTACTGAAGGTATTTCTTGAATTATCTGTTGAATGTCTTCCCTTCCTAGAATGTAGGCTCCTTGAGGGTAAAGGACTAGTCTCTCATTTTACCATTGTTTTCTCAGCATTTAGAGCAGTGCATGGTACTGAATGAATGAATCTGTGCATAAGGTCATGTAGGAAGGTGTCAGGTGGTGGACGGTTGTATTACTGACAATGGTTGCTGTAACAAATTACCACAGACTCAGGGGCTTAACACAACACAGGTTTATTATCTTCCAGTTCTAGACATCAGAAGTCTGAAATGGATTCTACAGGGCCAAAATCAAGATACCAGCCCAGCTGAGTTCTTTCCGGAGGCTCTAGAATGCATTTCCTTCTCTTTTCCAGATTCTAGAGGCTATCTGCATTCCTTGGCTTGGGGCCTCTTCCTTCATCTTCAAAGTCAGCAGCATAACATCAAATTTCCCTGACACTCATGCCCCCCTTTTATAAGGACCCTTGTCATTTCACTGGGCCAACCCAGATAATGCAGGAAAATTTCCCCAGCTCAAGATTCTTAACTTAATCGCATCTATTAAGTTTTTTTTTTGCCATGTAGGTAACATCACCACAGGTTCATGGATTAGGGTATGGACATCTTTAGGAGCCATTAATCTACTACGACAGCCATAAACCTCTGCCCTGGAACCTATCCTGGTTATCTTAACTCAAGCACTCCATCTACCCTGAAACCTTGTCAGACCCTGTCCCCTGCATAAACTGATAACCAGTCCTCCATTTGTGCCTGCTTCAGACAGGTCAATGAATCTATTTACCTGCCTGCCCCTCCATTAGGGCTGTGAGCCCTTTGGGGCAGATTCTAATGTTATTCATCTTTGTGTCTTCAACACCAAAAACACTGATGGCTTCGTTAATTAACTGATTCATTCAAAAAATATTTATTGAAGGCCCAGTATGCTCAAGTTACTGAGAATATAGTGCTAAACAAACACAGGCATGGCCTCTGCCCTCAAAGAGCTTGCGGTGGTCTATCTAGAAAGAGAGGCAAACTATCCATAACCATAAAAGGAGGCCAATGAGAGGGTAAGTGCAATGGAGAGCATAGAAGGAGAATCTATCTGCTCTTATCTGGAGGTGTCAGAGAGGGCTTCCAAGAAAGTCCTGGTAGATGTCACAGATGAGAAGGAATTAGCCGTAAGTGGAATCTGGGGGAGAAGGTGGCAGCCCCCATGACCACAACTAAGGCAGCACCACTACCTCCATGAGCCCCCCCACACCATAGGGTCCAGCCCAGTGAGCAGGTGCCCACAAGGCAGCCACATGCAAGGGATGCATTAGAAATGAGTGCTTCAGGAGTGCCCAGCTGGCCAGGTTAGTGGAGCATGCAATGAAGAGATGGAGGGAAGAAAGGAAGGAAGGAGGGAAGGAAGGAGGGAAGGAAGGAAAGGGAGAAATGAGTGCTCCTGGGAAAACTTTGAGGGTCATAGGTATCTTCATTATCTTGACTGTGATGATGGTTTCAAATACATATGTCAGAGCTTAACTTACACACTTGCATTTTACTGTATGTCAGCTATACCTCAATAGGGCTGTTAAAAATAGTAACGAACTGGGGCACCTGGGTGGCTCAGTTGGTTAAGCATTGCTTTCTGCTCAGGTCATGATCCTGGGGTCCTGGGATCAAGTCTTGCATTGGGCTCCCTGCTCAGTGGGGAGCCTGTTTCTCCCTCTGCCTGCTGCTCCCCCTGCTTGTGCTCTCTGACAAATAAATAAATAAAATCTTTTAAAAAGTAAAAGTAAATCATTATTAAAAAATAAATTGATTAAGGGGTGCCTGGGTGGCTCAAAGGGTTAAGCCTCTGCCTTCAGCTTGGGTCATGGTCTCAGGGTCCTGGGATCAAGCCCTACATGGGGCTCTCTGCTCAGCAAGAAGCCTGCTTCCCCTTCTCTCTCTCTTCTGTCTCTCTGACTACTTGTGATCTCTCTCTCTCTCAAATAAATTAAAATCTTAAATAAATAAATAAATAAATAAATAAATAAATAAATAAATAAATAAAATTTTAAAAAATAGGAGCGCTGGGGTGGCTCAGATGCTTAAGTATCTGACTTTGGCTCAGGTGATGATCCCAGCATCCTGGGATCGAGTCCGGCATTAGGCTCCTTCCTCAGCCCAGACCCTGCTTCCCCCTCTACCTCTGCTGCTGTTCCCCCTGACTGTGTTCTTCTCTCTCTTTTCTCTCCCTGTCAAATAAATAAATAAAATCTATAAATAAACAAATAAATAAATAAATAAAATTTGGAAAAAAATCATTATCAAGTAGAGTTTATCCCAGAAATGCAAGAATGGCTCAGTAACAGAAAATCTAAAAATGAAATTTATCACATTAATAGACTCAATGATAAAATCATAGGATCATCAAGGAGAGACCTCCTCCAACCCCAAAAAAAATATTTTGGTAAAGTTCAATGTTATTTATTATAATTCTCTCTCTCTCTCTCTTTTTTTTTTAAGAGAGGAAGAGAGAAAGAGCGTGTGTGCACCCAGCCATAGAGCAGGCGGGGAGTGGGGGGTGCAGAGGGACAGGAAGAGAGAATCTGAAGCAGGCTCCTCGCCCACTGCCAAGCCCAATGCCAGGCTTGATCTCAAGACACCTAGGTCATGCATGACCTGCGCCAAAATCCAAGAGTTGAATGCTTAACCAACTGAACAACTCAGGTGCCCATGACCTTTCAATTTCTTAACCATCTTGTCCCGCATGATCTTTCCTCACTCCACCAATCGTAACTTAAACCCTGACATCACCAAAAAACTTTCATCTTAGAAACCTCAAACCCTGGGGCACCTGGTTGGCTCAGTCTGTTAAGTGTTTGGGTCAAGGCAATCCTCATCTTCAACAACCACGGGAAGCCATGGCTCTCCAAGTTCTACCAGACAGACTATAGTGAAGACACAGAACAGCAAATCATTAAGGAGATGTTTCATTTGGTATCTAGGAAAGGTGAAAAATTTCCTAGAAGAAGGATTGTTAACTGGAGGATCTGACAAATTGATTTATACACATTATGCAATATATATATAATTTAAGATTTTTAAAATTTAATTTCAATTAATTAATATATAGTATATTATTATTTTCAAAGGTAGAGATCAGTGATTCATGAGTCTTATATACCACCCAGTGCTCATTATATCACGTGTCATCCTTAATGTCCATCACCCAGTGACCCCATCCCTTCCCCCCTCCCCTCCAGGGACCCTGTTGGGCTCTCTGCTCAGCAGGGAGCCTGCTTCCCCCTCTTTCTCTGCCTGCCTCTCTGCCTACTTGTGATCTCTTTCTCTGTCAAATAAATAAATAAAATCTTAAAAAAAAAAAAGAGTCTCTCATGGGGGGCACCTGGGTGGCTCAGTGAGTTAAGCCTCTGCCTTCTGCTCAGGTCATGGTCTCAGGGTCTTGGTATCGAGCCCTGCATTGGGCTCTCTGCTCGGCAGGGAGCCTGCTTCTCTGCTTACTTGTGATTTCTCTCTCTCTGTCAAATAAGTAAATACAATCTTTTTTTTTTTTAAAAGAGTCTCTCATGGTTTTTCTCCCTCTCTGGTTTTTCTTGTTTTAGTTTTTTCTCTCTTCCCCTATCATCCTCTGTTTTGTTTCTTAAATTCCACATATCATTGAGTTCATATGAGAATTGTCTTTCTCTGACTGACTTATTTCACTTAACAAAATACCCTCTAGTTCCATCCATATCATTGCAATGGCAAGATTTCATTTTTTTAAAAAGATTTTATTTATTTATTTGAGAGAGAGACAGTGAGAGAGAACATGAGCAAGGAGAAGGTCAGAGAGAGAAGCAGACTCCCCGTGGAACTGGGAGCCCTATGCGGGACTCGATCCCCGGTCTCTGGGATCATGACCTGAGCCGAAGGCAGTCGTCCAACCAACTGAGCCACCCAGGTGTCCCCAGATTTCATTTTTTGATGGCTGAGTAATATTCCATTGTTTATAACTACCACATCTTCTTCATCCACTCATCCATCGATGGACATCTGGGCTCTTTCCATAGTTTGGCTATTGTGGACATTGCTGCTATAAACATTGGGGTGCAGGTGCCTTTTTGGATCTTTGGGGTAAGTACCCAGTAGTGCAATCGCTGGGTCATAGGGTAGCTCTATTTTAAACTTTTTGAGGAACCTCTATACTGTTTTCCAGAGTGGCTGCACCAGCTTTCATTCCTATCAACAGTGTAAGAGGGTTCCCCTTTCTCTGCATCCTCACCAACATATGTTGTTTCCTGACTTGTTAATTTTAGCCATTCTGACTGGTGTAAGTTATCTTATTGTAAGATATCTTAATGTAAGGTATCTCGTTGTGGTTTTGGTTTGTATTTCCTTGATGCCAAATGATATGGAACAATTTTTAATGTGTCTTATGGCCATGTGGCTGTCTTCTTTGGAGAACTGTCTATTCATGTCTTTTGCCCATTTCTTGATTATATTATTTGTTCTTTGGGTGTTGAGTTTGCTAAGTTCTTTACAGATCTTGGATACTAGCCCTTTATTTGATATGCCATTTGCAAATATCTTCTCCCATTCTATCTATTGTCTTTTGGTTTTTTTGGCTGTTTCCTTTGCTGTGCAAAAGTTTTTTTATCTTGATGAAGTCCCAGTAGTTAGTTCATTTTTGGCTTTGTTTCTCTTGCCTTTGGAGATGTGTCTAGGAAGAAGGTGCTGTGGCCGAGGTCAAAGAATTTACTGCCTATGTTCTCTTCAAGGATTTTGATGGATTCCTATCTCACATTTATGTCTTTCATCCATTTTGAGTCTATTTTTGTGTATGGTCTAAGGAAATGATCCAATTTTGTTCCTCTGCATGTGGCTGCCCCATTTTCCCAACACCATTTGTCGAAGACTGTCTTTTTTCCAATGGATATTCTTTCCTGCTTTGTCAAAGATTAGTTAACCATAGAGTTGAGGGTCAATTTCTGGGCTCTCTATTCTGTTCTATTGATCTGTATGTCTGCTTTGTAGCAGTACCATGGTGTCTTGATGAGTATAGCTTTGCAATAGAACTTAGAATCTGGGGGGCTGAGCCTGGGTGGCTCAGTGGGTTAAAGCCTCTGCCTTCAGCTCAGGGTCCTGGGATGGAGTCCTGCATCGGGCTCTCTGCTCAGCAGGGACCCTGCTTCCTCCTCTCTCTCTGCCTGCCTCTCTGCCTACTTGTGATCTCTATCAAATAAATAAATAAAATCTTAAAAAAAAAAGAACTTAGAATCTGGGATTGTGATACCACCAGCTTTGGTTTTCTTTCTTTAACATTTCCTTGGCTATGCAGGGTCTTTTCTGGTTCCATATAAATTTTAGCATTATTTGTTCCAACTCTGTAAAAAAAAGTTGATGGTATTTTGATAGGGATTTCATTAAATGTGTGGATTGCTCTAGTTAGCATAGACATTTTCACAATATTTGTTCTTCCAATCCATGAACATGGAATATTTTTCCATTTCTTTGTGTCTTCCTCAATTTCTTTCATGAGTATTCTATGGTTTTCTGAGTACAGATCCATTGTCTCTTTGGTTAGGTTTATTCCTAGGTATCTTATGGTTTTGGGTGTGATTGTAAATGAAATTGACTCCTTAATTTTTCTTTCTTCTGTCTCATTGTTCGTGTATAAAAATGCATCTGATTTCTGTACATTTATTTTATATCCTGCCTGTGCTGAATTCCTAGCAATTTTGGGGTGGAGTGTTTTGGGTTTTCTAAATAGAGTATCATGTCATCTGCAAAAAGTGAGAGTTTAACTTCTTTTTTGCTGACTCAGATGTCTTTTATCTCTTTTTGTTGTCTGATTGCTGAGGTTAGGACTTCTAGTACTATGTTGAACGGCAGTGGTGATAGTGGACATCCCTGCAATGTTCCTGACCTTAGAGGAAAAGCTCTCCATTTTTCCCCATTGAGAATGGCATTTCCTGTGAGCTTTTCCTATATGGCTTTGATTATATTGAGGTATGTTCCCTCTATCTCTATACTGTGAAGAGTTTTAATCAAGAAAGGATGCTGTAGGGACGCCTGGGTGGCTTAGTCAGTTTAGCAGCTGCCTTCAGCTTAGGTCATGATCCCAGAGTCCTGGGATCAAGTCCCTCATGGGGTAGGGGGAAGTCCTTGCTCAGCAGGGAGCCTGCTTCTCCCTCTACCTGCTTCTCCCTCTGCCTGCCAATACCCTGGCTTGTGCTCTCTCACTCTCTGTCTGTCTCTATGACAAGTAAGTAAGTAAAGTCTTAAAGAAAAGAAAGAAAGAAAGGTGCTGTACTGTATCAAATGCTTTTTCTGTATCTACTGAGAGGATCATATGGTTCTTGTCCTTTCTTTTACTTACGCAGTGTATCACTTCGATTGATTTGCAGATGTTGAACCACCCTTACAGCCCAGGAATAAATCCCACTTCATGGTGCTGAATAATCCTTTTAATATACTGTTGGATCCTACTGGCTAGTATTTTGGTGAGAATTTTTGCATCCATGTTCATCAGGGATATTGATCAGTAATTTACCTTTTTGGTGGGGTCTTTGTCTGGTTTTGGGATCAAAGTAATGCTGACCTTAAAGAAAGAATTTGGAAGTTTTCCTTCCATTTCTACTTTTTGAAACAGTGTCAGAAGAATAGATACTAATTCTTCTTTAAATGTTTGGTAGACTTCCCCTTGGAAGCCATCCGGCCTTGGGCTTTTGTTCGTTGGGAGATTTTTTTTTTCTTCTTTAAGATTTTGTTTATTTGGGACGCCTGGGTGGCTCAGTGGGTTAAGCCACTGTCTTCGGCTCGGGTCATGATCCCAGGGTCCTGGGATCGAGCCCCAAATCGGGCTCTCTGCTCAGCAGGGAGCCTGCTCTCTCCTCTCTCTCTGCCTGCTTCTCTGCCTGCTTGTCATCTCTCTCTGTCAAATAAATAAATAAAATCTTAAAAAAAAAAAAGATTTTGTTTATTTATTGGCCAGAGAGAGAGAGCACAAGCAGGAGGAATGGCAGGCAGAGGGAGAAGCAGGCTCTCCGCTGAGCAAGGAGCCCGATGAAGGACTTTGCCAGGATCAAGATCCCATGATGGTACCATGTCCTGAGCTGAAGGCAGCCGCTTAACCAACTGAGTCACCCAGGCATCCCTGTTGATAGATTTTTGGTTATGGCTTCAATTTCCTTGTTTATGGGTCTGTTCAGGTTTTTTATTTCTTCCTGGTTCAGTTTTGTTAGTTTATCTGTCTCTAGGAATGCATCCATTTCTTTCAGATTGCCTAATTTGTTTGCAAATAGCGGCTCATAATATGTTCTTAAAATTGTTTGTATTTCTTCAGTGTTAGTTGTGATCTCTTTCATTCATGATTTTATTTATTTGGGTCCTTTCTCTTTTCTTTTTGGTAAGTCTGACCAGGGGTTTATCAATCTTATTAATTCTCTCAAAGAACCAGCTCCTAGTTTTGTGATCTGTTCTACTGTTCTTTTGGTTTCTACTTCATTGATTTCTGCTCCAATATTTATTATTTCTCTTCTGCTGGGTTTATGTTTGATGGGCTGTTCTTTCTCCAACTCCTTCATATGTAAGGTTAGGTTGTGTATTTGAAAACTTTCTTCTTGAAGAAGGCTTATAGTGCTATATAAAAAGATGCCTTTGCTGCATCCCAAGGATTTTGAACAGTTGTATTTTCATTTTCATGGATTTTTAAAATTCTTTAATTTCCCGGCTGACTCATTCATTCTTTAGCAGGATGCTCTTTAGCCTCCATGCAACATGGTATTTTGTCTTCTGTGTAGATTCTTCAAAAAGTAAACTGGCATTTTTTATCTAATTCAAGTTTTTTTAAACTTTATTTATTTATTTGAGCGAGAGCAAGCATGAGCAGTGGGGAGGGACAGAGGGAGAAGGAGAGGCAGACTCCCCACTGAGCAGAGAGCCCGATGTGGGGCTGCATCCCAGGACCCTGAGATCATGACCTGAGCCAAAGGCAGATGCTTAACCCACTGAGCCACCCAGGCACCCCTGTCACATATACATAATATGTGTTGCATGAAAACATGACCTTTTTCTCTTAGTTTAAATAAACTCCAAGGTACCTGGACTTCTAAAAAAGAAAAAAAAAAATCAGGGCACCTGGTGGCTCAGTCGGTTAAGCATGTGGCTCTAGGTTTCAGCTAGGGTCATGATCTCAGGGTCATGGGATCAAGCCCTGAGGCAGACTCTGCACTCAGCAGGGAGTCTGCTTAAAATTCTCTCTCCTTCCCCCTCTGCCTCTCCCTCAGTAGGCACTCTTTTTTCTCTCTTAAATAAATTAATTAATTAAATCTTTAAAAGAAATTAAAACAAATTTAAAAAATAAAAAAATCATGGTTCCCAAAGGCACAGAAATGAAAAAATTAGAATATCTCAGTTACTCATTTGCATTATCCCACATTACACATTAGTCTCAAAATAACTAGTAATATTGCCTCCACCAATTACAGAAACAGATACTTTTTTTTTTTTTTGCAAGTGCTATACTCATTCTCTTGCCATTTTCTTATGGTTATAATATCTACCTTTTCAGATCATACGGCCATTACATAATATACTTTCTCTTTTAACCTTCATTTAGTCTCAGTTCTACAAGTAACTAATATTACGGTATTTACTCAGAGCCCTTATATTGATATCTCTCCAGACAGTTGGTTGTCTGAATTGTATTCTCCAGTGGATTTCCCTTTTTTTTTTTTTAAGATTTTATTTATTTATCTGACAGAGATCACAGGTAGGCAGAGAGGCAGGCAGAGAGAGAGGGAGAAGCAGGCTCCCCACTGAGCAGAGAGCCCGATGTGGGGCTCAATCCCAGGACCCCAGGATCATGACCTGAGTTGAAGGCAGCGGCTTTAACCCACTGAGCCACCCAAGTGCCCCTCCAGTGGATTTCTTAGGAAGGGCTCATGGGGACAATATTCTCTGAGTTCCTGCATATTGATATCAGTTTGTCTCTGTCCATTATAGTTAAGGGTTAGTTTGCTTTGGCTCACATGTCCTTTTCTTAAATATTTAAAATACATTAACTTTATTTTCTTCCTGCAAAAACATTGTTTTCAGACAAGTCTGAAAAGTATTTAATTTGTCCCTTATGAGTCTATGCTTTTTTTTTTTTTAAGAGTCTATTTATTTAGGACAGCCTGGGTGGTCCAGTGGGTTAAAAGCCTCTGCCTTTGGCTCAGGTCATGATCCCAGGGTCCTGGGATGGAGTCCCGCATCAGGCTCTCTGCTTAGCAGGGAGCCTGCTTCCCTTCTTTTCTCTCTCTGCCTGCCTCTCTGTCTACTTGTCATCTCTGTCTGTCAAATAAATAAAATCTTAAAAAATATATTTTATTTATTTATTTATTGGTCATTGAGAGAGAGCACAAGAAGGGAGAGCAGACAGAGTAGGCCAGAGGGAGAAGCAGACTCCCCACTAAGCAAGGAGCCTGATGTGGTTGGGACGCCTGGGTGGCTCAGTCTGTTGGGTGTCTGCCTTTGGCTTGGGTCATGATCCAAGGGTCCTGGGATGGAGTCCTGCATCGGGCTTCTTGCTCTGCAGGGAGTCTGCTTCTCCCTCTGCCTGCTGCTCCCCCTGCTTGGACTCCTTCTCTCTTGTTCTCTCTGACAAATAAATAAAATCTTAAAAAAAAAAAAAGAAAGAAAGAAAGAAAAGGAGCCTAATGTGGGACTTGATCCCACAACCCTGAGATCATGACCTGAGCCAAAATCAGTCAGTTGTCACCCAGGTGTCCAGAGCCTATGCTCTTTTTGTCTGGTTAAAGGATTTTTTTCCTTAAAGCCTAGGGGCGCCTGAGTGGCTGTCAGTTAAGCAACTGACTGATTTTGGCTCAGGTCATGATCTCAGGGTCGTGAGATCCAGCCACATGTTGGGCTCTGTGCTAGGTGTGGAGCCTACTTAAGATTCTCTCTCTCCCTCTGCACCAACCCCCACCTGCACCTGCTCTCTCTAATAAATTAGAATATGCCTTGGTCTTGGTCATCATAGGTAAATATTTTAGGTACCTTCTGTGTTCTTTTTTTTTTTCTTGTCAAACAATTTACTTGAGGCAACAACTGAAGTATAATTTTTTTCTTTTTGTTAAGAGAGAGAGCACGCAAGCATCATAGTGGGAGTGGGTGTGGAGGGAGCAGAGGGAAAGGGAGAGAGACACATTTTTTTCTTTTTAAAGATTTTATTTATTTGACAGAGAGGAAGAGAGAGAGAGCACAAGCAAGGGGAGAAGCAGGCAGAGGGAGAGAGAGAAGCAGGCTCCCCACTGAGCGAGGAGCCCAATGTGGGGCTCACTCCCAGGACCCAAGATCATGACCTGAGCCAAAGGCAGACACATAACCGACTGAGCCACCCAGGCACCCAGGAAGACAGGATCTTTTTTTTTTTTGCTCCAGAATTTTTTTTTTTTTTTTTTTTAGGGGGAGAGAGTCTTAAGCAGGCTCCACACGCAGCATGGAGCCCCACAGAGAGCTCAGTCTCGTGACTCTGAGATCATGACCTGAGTTGAAAATCAAAAGTCCAACACTTAACCCACTGAGCCACCCAGGTGCCCCCAACTGGAGTGTAATTTAATTCAGCAGGAAATATCACACGTAAAGGGAAAAGAGAGGTAGGGAACCCTTAAATTAAAGTCAAACATTTTTTTCCAAGCCACAGCACTGACATTTTCAAATTGACAAAATAGGTTTGTTTCCATAAAAGAAAATCATGAGTCCAAAGTTTGCCTTTGAAACAGCTTTCCACTTGGTCTCCATTTCTCAAGGCTCAGGGAATGACATTTGTGGCCTTCCTCAGGGACACATAGTCAGTGGTGACATTGAATGGCAGCCTCTGAGTACAGGAAAACTCTTCAGTGGTGCTGAACTCCAGCTTGCTCTGGGGGTCTGTGTAGTTGGCAAGAAGGCCTAAAACATCAGAAGACTTCTTCAATGGTTTAAAGGATGGAGAAGCATCAGTTCTGGAGTTGCCATGGCCATGCCCTTTGAGAAGGGAGAATTTGTTTCAAGTTCTTCCAGGTTCTGTTCTTCTTGCCAGCTACTGCGCCACCATGGCCAGAGTGCACAAAGTTTGGGACCTTAAATGGCAATGGCTTGGCAGCGTTTTCCATAGGTCTTGTGCTGAAATCAGAGGGCACCATTTTATTCTCACTCATGGCTTCCATGCTGATACCCTGCCTAAAGCTGGTGGTAGACACTTTTTTTTTTCCTGGCACTATAACCCCCAGCACTCCTGCCCTTGTGGGAATGACTGGCCGACCTCTTCTTGCTGTTCTGGGCTATTCTGGGCTGGAAGTAGTGGCCATAATTGAAATTTGAGCCACCAATCCTACCCTCCTTGTATCCTTTAATATGTAGTTTTGACATTTTTAATTTCAGGAAGATCTTTTTTTTTTTTTAAAGGCAGAAGAATATTCTTTTTTTTTTTAAATAAAGATTTTATTTATTTATTTGACAGAGAAAGAGAGATCACAAGTAGGCAGAGAGGCAGGCAGAGAGAGGGGGGGAAGCAGGCTCCCTGCCAAGCAGAGAGCCCGATGCGGGACTCGATCCCAGGACCCTGAGATCATGACCTGAGACGAAGGCAGAGGCTTTAACCCATTGAGCCAACCAGGCGCCCCTCCGAAAAATCTTGAGTAATTTTTTTGTTTGTTTCTTTGTTGTTCGGGTTTTGTTTCGTTTTGTTTTGTTTCTGTCCCTTTGCTTTAGTTTTTTTTTTATCAGAGATTTCTATTAACCTGTTAGTGGAGGCCTTGAAAATGCTCAAAGGAAGTTGCCTAAGGAAAAAAAATGTGAGCCAAGGATTGATTTTATTTATTTATTTATATTTTATTTTTTCAGTGTTCCAAGGTTCATTGTTTATGCACCACACCCAGTGCTCCATGCAATATGTGCCCTCCTTAGTACCCACCACCAGGCTCACCTATCCCTCCCCTCTCCCCTCCAAAACCCTCAGTTTGTTTCTCAGAGTCCACGGTCTCTCATGTCTTGTCTCTCCGTCTGATTCCCCCTCTAATTCACTTTACTTTTCCTTCTCCTAATGTCCTCCATGTTATTCGAGCCAAGGATTTTATATCTTCCTTGTCTGTCTTTACTATTTGTCACTTTCTATTGAAACCTCTTATTTCATTTATTTTTACTTAAAATTTTTTCCCTTTAATTATTATTTTACTTTTTAAAGATTTTTTAAAATTTTAATTAATTATTTTAAAAAGATTTCATTTACTTATTTATTTTGAGAGAGAGAGAGCAGGGGGAGAAAAGAGGCAGGGAGAAGAATGGGGAAAGAATCCCAAGCAGACTCTACACTGAGCAACCTGGGGCTTGATCTCATGACCCTGAGATCATGACCTGAGTTGAAACCAAGCATTAGACCCTCAACCAACTGAGGTACCAAGGTACCCCTAATTTAATTTTTTAAAAAGATTTTATTTGTTTGAGAGAGAGAAAGAGAGATGGAGAGAGCACCAGAGGGGGAAGGGGAAGAAGGAGAGGGACAAGCAGACTCCCCACTGAGTGGGGTGCCCATCCTGGGGCTTGATCCCAGGACCCCAAGATCATGACCTGAGTTGAAGTCAGAAGTTCAACCAACGGAGTCACCAAGGTGTCTCTTTTTTTTTTTTTAATTTCTTTTTTATTTATTTTTGGCATAACAGTATTCATTATTTTTTCACCACACCCAGTGCTCCATGCAATCCATGCCCTCTCCAATACCCACCACCTGGTACCCCAACCTCCCACCCACTCGCCAATTCAAACACCTCAGATTGTTTTTCGGAGTCCATAGTCTCTCATGGTTCACTTCCCCTTCCAATTTCCCCCAACTCCCTTCTTCTCTCTAACTCCCCATGTCCTCCATGCTATTTGTTATGCTCCACAAATAAGTGAAACCATATGATAATTGACTCTCTCTGCTTGACTTATTTCACTCAGCATCATCTCTTCCAGTCCTGTCCATGTTGCTACAAAAGTTGGGTATTCATCCTTTCTGATGGAGGCATAATACTCCATAGTGTGTATGGACCACATCTTCTTTATCCATTCTTCCGTTGAAGGGCATCTTGGTTCTTTCCACAGTTTGGCGACCGTGGCCATTGCTGCTATAAACATTGGGGTACAGATGGCCCTTCTTTTCACTACATCTGTATCTTTGGGGTAAATACCCAGGAGTGCAATTGCAGGGTCATAGGGAAGTTCTATTTTTAATTTCTTGAGGAATCTCCACACTGTTCTCCAAAGAGGCTGCACCAACTTGCATTCCCACCAACAGTGTAAGAGGGTTCCCCTTTCTCCACATCCCCTCCAACACATGTTGTTTCCTGTCTTGTTCATTTTGGCCATTCTAACTGGTGTAAGGTGATATCCCAATGTGGTTTTAATTTGAATCTCCCTGATGGCTAGTGATGATGAACACTTTTTCATGTGTCTGATAGCCATTTGTATGTCTTCATTGGAGAAGTCTCTGTTCATATCTTCTGCCCATTCATCAAAATCAAAAGCTTCTGCACAGCAAAGGAAACAGTCAAAAAAACAAAGAGGCAACCCACGGAATGGGAGAAGATATTTGCAAATGACAGTACAGACAAAAGGTTGATATCCAAGATCTACAATGAACTCCTCAAACTCAACAAACACAAAACAGACAAGCATATCAAAAAATGGGCAGGTGCCTCTTTTTAATTTAATTTTCAGAAATTTTATATCTAGTGTGGGGCTCCCACTGGATCCCACCCCAGGTTCCGGGATCACACACTCTTCCGAGTGAGCCAGCCAGGGGTCTCAAATCTTGGCATTTTTTGTTTAAAGCTTTAATTTATTTATTTATTTATTTATTTATTTGAGAGAGGGAGAGAGCAGAGACAGTGACAGAGATACCGAGAAAGAGCATGAGCAGAGAGGAGATGGAGAGGCAGGCTCCCTGCTGAGCAGGCTTGATCCCAGGAACCTGGGACCATGATCTGAGCCAGAGGCAGATACTTAACAACTGAGCCACCCAGGTGCCCCATTACTTTTTATGTGCCCATGCTCTTTTTATGGGCAAATAATATTCAATTTTCTGGTTATATAAAGTTTTGTTTATCCATTTTTCAGTTGATGGACATTTGGGTTGTTTCCATTGTAGGGGAGGCAAACTTTACCTCTACCCATCTTAGGTTCTCAGCTGGAGCTCTTTAACAAGAAAGATAGATTAACAAGATAAAACAGACAAGTTTTTAATACATGCAGCACTCATTAGAGGGGAGGAACCTCAATGAAGAGTAATTCAAAGTGGTGGCTTAGAACCTGTAATATAGCATCTTCAACAAAGAGCAAGAAATCTATGGGAAAATGACAAGAGAGGACAAAGGAAAAGAGTTTTTCACTTCTAGGGGCAGCAAATGGTGGGAAGGTAAACATATGGGAGGACACTAATGGAGTGAGAATTGTTTGCTGATTTCTCTGGTGCCATTTCTGGGCTGATAAGAGTCGAGAGCATCTCCAGTAAAGAATTTATATTCTGTCTTTAGGCAGAAAAGAAGGGGAGAGAGAGAGCTTTTTATGTGTTTGCTGCTTCTTAATTGCCTTTAGTTCAAAATAACTTCATGTCAAAGAGGTATATTTTGGGGTGACATTTTGGTTTCCTTCACTATCTTTTAGCTATTATGAATAATGCTGCTATAAACATTCATGCACAAGTTTTTGTGGAGAGCCGTGTTTTCATTTCTCTTGGGTATATAATCAGGAATGGAATTGCTGAGTCATTTTATTTACTCTTTGTTTCGATTAACGGACATAGTCTTCAGGATGTGCTAAATGGTAGTCCCACCTGTAATCTGTTATTGAATCCTGGACAACACACATTGACAACTGGGCCATGTACAGCGAAGAGAGGCCAGTGCAATAGAGAAGGGATTGTTAATCAAGTCACCTGAAGAATAAGGGGAAGATGCGCAGACATCTAGCTGGAGAAAGGAAAACTAAAGGGGAAAGAAGGGACATATTCGAAGATCTAAAGGGTTGTTATATAAAAGGGTGATCAACCAGAGGGTAGAACTAAGTGTACTAGGTAGACGTTTCAGAGAGATATAACTGGTCTGAAGATTTTCCTCCCTCCCTCCCTCCCTTCCTTCTTTCTCTCCTTCCTTCCTTCCTCTCTCCTTCCCTCCTTCTTTCCTTTCCAATTATTTTATGTTTTGATTACATAAAACATGAAGAAAACATAAAAAGTACAAAAAATGTACAATGGCATCTTGCATTCAGTTTCCCTTCATATAGGCAGTTTCTTATATATCCTTTGAGATATATAAACAGATTTTTAAATTTTTTAAGGATTTTATTTTTATGTAATCTCTGTACTCAATGTGGGGCTAGAACTCTCATCCCCAAGCTCAAGGCTAAGGCTGTTCCATCTGATCCAGCCAAGCACCCCAGATTTTCTAATTTTACAAGAAGAAATTTAGTTTGCTTTAAAAGAGAGTAAAGGGACGCCTGGGTGGCTCAGTTGGTTGGACGACTGCCTTCGGCTCAGGTCATGATCCTGGAGTCCCGGGATCGAGCCCCGCATCGGGCTCCCAGCTCCATGGGGAGTCTGCCTCTCTCTCTGACCTTCTCCACGTTCATGCTCTCTCTCACTGTCTCTCTCTCAAGTAAATAAATAAAATCTTTAAAATAAATAAATAAATAAATAAAAGAGAGTAAAAACATTTCTAACTTAAAAAAAAAAAAAATTGGGGGCGCCTGGGTGGCTCAGTGGGTTAAGCCGCTGCCTTCGGCTCAGGTCATGATCTCAGAGTCCTAGGATCGAGTCCCGCATCGGGCTCTCTGCTCAGCAGGGAGCCTGCTTCCTCCTCTCTCTCTCTCTGCCTGCCTCTCTGCCTACTTGTGATCTCTCTCTGTCAAATAAATAAATAAAATCTTTAAAAAAAAAAAAAAAATTTGGAGGGGCACCTAAGTGGCTCAGTGGGTTGGGCCTCTGCCTTCGGCTGGGGTCATGATCTCAGGGTTCTGGGATTGAACCCCGCGTCAGGCTCTCTGCTCAGCGGGGAGCCTGCTTCCCCCCCCACCCTCTGCCTCTCTGCCTACTTGTGATCTCTCTCTGTCAAATAAATAAATAAATAAAATCTTTAAAAACATTTTTTTTATTTTACTATGCCCCAATCCTATGATGACTATCTCAGGCATTTGCTCTCCTGGAGATATTAAGGAGAAATACACAAATGATCATCTATGAATCTTTTTTTTTTTAAAGATTTTATTTATTTATTTGACAGAGAGAGATCACAAGTAGGTAGAGAGGCAGGCAGAGAGAGAGAGAGGGAAGCAGGCTCCCTGCTGAGCAGAGAGCCTGATGTGGGACTCGATCCCAGGACCCTGAGATCATGACCTGAGCCGAAGGCAGCGGCTTAACCCACTGAGCCACCCAGGCTCCCCTCATCTATGAATCTTATGGGGTATTTTTCTCTTGCAGATTATTTGTTTAAGACACTTAATTGTTATCCTATAGAATTTCCCATTTCTAGATTTTGCTGGTAGAATTTTCTGCATTCTGGATTTTGCTGTGTGTTGTCTTTCCTTTGTTTTATGAATTTCTTGCAAATTGGTATTGGATTGAGAGGAAAAGATTCAGATTTGATTTTTTTAGTAAGCCTACCTCATAGAAGGTGATGAGTTTCTTACATCAGGAGCTATATAATATCTGGTTATCTCTTTTTGTGATGTTAGCAACTATTATTGCCCAAAATTCTGGTATTCTCATTGTATCATTCCTTCTTCATGTATTAGCTGCCATACTTTTTTTTTTTTTTTTTTAAGATTCATTTAATCTTAAATGAGTGAGGAGGGGAGGGCCAGAAGGAGAGAATTGTCAAGCAGACTTCCTGCAGACCACAGAGCCTGACTCAGGGCTCGGTCTCGCAATCCATGAGATCATGACCTGAGCCAAAACTAAGAGTTGGACACTTAATTGACTGAGCCACCCAGGCACCCCAGCTGTCATACTTTTATAATGAAGAACTTCCCCTCAAAGTAGTAGTTGGCAAGGCAAGATAAATTTTTGTTACTTTATCCAGAGTTTTCAGAATAGTGGGTTGTTTCCCTATCATCTTACATGGCTAGTATTTTTTTAAAAGTAACATTATGAATTCATGGATTTAAATCTATTTAAGGTGGGGGCGCCTGGGTGGCTCAGTGGGTTAAGCCGCTGCCTTCCTCTCAGGTCATGATCTCAGAGTCCTGGGATCGAGTCCCACATCGGGAATCTCTGCTCAGCGGGGAGCCTGCTTCCTCCTCTCTCTCTCTGCCTGCCTCTCGGCCTACTTGTGATCTCTGTCTGTCAAATAAATAAATAAAATCTTTTAAAAAAAATCTATTTAAGGTGTTCCATTGTGGTTATTATTCCTGTCAAATTGGGATGGTTACACTGGGAGCTTCTTCAGTTTGGCTCTTGAGTTCTTTTGATAACACCTTAGTAGTCAGGCACCTGGGTGGCTCCATGGGTTAAGCCTCTGCATTCAGCTCAGGTCATGATCTCAGGGTCCTGGGATCAGTCCTGCCTCGGGCTCTCTCCTCCTCGGGGAGCCTGCTTCCTCCTCTCTCTCTGCCTGCCTCTCTGCCTGCTTGTGATTTCTCTCTGTCAAATAAATAAAATCTTAAAAAACAAAACAACCTTAGTGGTCTTTGATAGTTTCTCCCATTCTCTCTTCAACCCACTATAAATTAAGTGTAATCCCCATCATGTGAGACAATATGTCTTGTTAAGGTCATCAAACACCTCCTTATGTGGTCAAATCCCTGCTCAACTCTCAATCTTCAACTTTTTTGCCCTCCTAGTAGTATTTGTGCCTGCTTATTAGGTCTTCTTTGCTTATCTTCTGAAACCATCTTCTTTTCTGGTTTTCCTCCTACTTCACTGAACACGGGCTTTCTGTCCTCTTTGCTGGATCTTCCCCTCTTCCTAAGATCAAACTCTAAGACCAAGGACCAAACTCTAGAACCCTCCATTGTTTAGAGGTTAAAAAGAAGAAGAAGATACAGCAAAGGAAGAGCAAACTAAGCCAAAATCCAGAAGAAGTAAGGAAATAATAAGTACTAGAGCAGAGCTAGAGAATAGAAAAATAATGAGAAATGAAACCTGAAGTTGGTTCTCCGAAAAGAACAAAACTAACAAACCTTAGCTAGTCTAAGAAAAAAAAGAGACACAAATAACTAAAAATCAGAAGTAAAAGTGGAGATGATACTACCAAACTTACAGAAATAAAAAAGACTGTGAGAGAATACTATGAACAATTTTACACCAACAAATTGGATTATCTACATGAAATGGGCAAATCCCTAGAAACACAGGAATTACTAAAACCAACTCAAGCAGAAATTAAAAATCTGAACAGACCTATAACAAGCAAAGATAATGAATCAGTAACCAAAAAACTTCCCAACAAAAATAAAGTCCAAGACCAGATGGCTTCACTGGTGAACTATACCAAACATTTTTTTTTTTAAGATTTTATTTATTTATTTGAGAGAGAGCAAGAGCACAAGCAGGGGGAGTGGAGGAGGGAGAGGGAGAAGCAGGCTCCAGGCTGAGCAGGGAGCCAAATGTGGGGATCCATCCCAGGACCCTGGGATCATGATCAGAGCCAAAGGGAGATGCTTAAGTAACTGAACCACCCAGGAACCCCTGAGTTCTACCAAAAATTTTAAGAATTAATACCAATCCTTTCAAACTTTAAAAAAAAAAGAAAATAAGGGGCGCCTGGGTGGCTCAGTGGGTTAAGCCGCTGCCTTCGGCTCGGGTCATGATCTCAGGGTCCTGGGATCGAGTCCCACATCGGGCTCTCTGCTCAGCAGGGAGCCTGCTTCCTCCTCTCTCTCTGCCTGCCTCTCTGCCTACTTGTGATCTCTCTCTGTCAAATAAATAAATAAAATCTTTAAAAGAAAAGAAAAGAAAAGAGGAGGAGGGGGAATGTGCTAACTCATTCCATGAAACCAACATTACCTTGACACAAAAATCAGAAAAAGACATCCCAAGAAAAAAAATTACAATTCAGTGTCATTCAGTTTCTTTACAATACTGTACAATCATCACCTCTATCTAGTTCCAAATAATTTTCATCACCCCATAATAAAACCCCATATTCATGAAGTAATCACTCCCTTTATTCCCCTACCTCCAGTCCCTGGCAACCATCATTTTTTCATTTTTTGTGGATTTACCTATTCTGAATCATTTATATAAATGGAATCATACAATATGTTATCACGTATGTCTGGCTTTCTTTCACTCAATACAATGTTTTTGAGGTTTAGTCACATTGTAGGATGTAACAATTGTTTATTTTCTTTTTTTTAAAGATTTTTAATTTATTTATTTTACAGAGAGACAGAGAGTTTACAAGTAGGCAGAGAGGCAGACAGAGAGGGAGGGGGAAAAGAAGCAGGCTCTCCACTGAGCAGAGAGTCTGATGCGGGGCTTGATTCCGGGACCCTGAGATCATGACCTGAGCTGAAGTCAGAGACCCAACCCACTGAGCCACCTAGGCGCCCCCAGTTGTTTATTTTCTAAGACAGTAGAAAACTTTCAATATTTTGCCCTTAGATGTATACGATATTTGCTGTAGGTTTTTGGTAGACACCCTCTATCAAAAAAAAAAAAAAAAAAAAAAAATTTTTTTTTTTTTTTTTTTTTTTTTTTTTTTGGTCAGAAAGAGAGAGAGAAAGCACACAAGCAGGCAGAGAGGCAGGCAGAAGTGGAGAGAGAGGCAGAGAGAGAGGCAGGCTTGCGCCGAGCAAGAAGCCTGATGCGGGACTTGATCCCAGGACCCCGGGATCATGACCTGAGCCAAAAGCAGTGGCTTAACCCACTGAGCCACCCAGGCATCCCATCTATCAAAAATTTTTAAAGTCTTATCTATTTCTAGTTTGCTAATAAGTTTTTTAATCATCAGTGGTTGTTGAATTTTATCAAATACTTTTTCTGCAACTATAGAGAGGATTACATGATTTTTCTCTTTTATTCTGTTAATGTGGTAAATTGTATTGTTTGGTTTTCCAATGTTAAACCACACTGGAATTACTGAAATAAAGTCAAGCTGATTATAATGTTTCTTAATGTCTTTTAACATATTGATAGATCCTATTTGCTATTATGTGTGGGATTTTCACATCAAAGTTTATGAGAAAGGACTCTGTACTTGCCCTACTTTATAATTTAAACTTATATTTAAATTATATATAATTCAAATTTTTATTCAGGTTATATTGTCTCAAGATGAACTGGAAATTTTCTTTTTCTCTATTATCTAGAAAAGTTTTTGTAATATTGGTGTTATTTCTTCCCCAAATGTTTGGAATAATTCACTAATACATCCATCTGGGTTTATAGTTTTCTTTATGGGAAAGCTTTAAATTATGTATTCAGTTTACTTACCAGATATAGGACCATTCAGAACTTTCTATTACTTCTTTGATCAATTTAGGCAAGTTTTGTTTTCCTAAGAAGATATCTGTTTCAAGTAAATTTTAAATTTTACTTATTTATTTTCTTTTTTTTTTTAAGATTTTGTTTACTTGACAGAGACACCGAGAGGAGGAACACAACCAGGGGGAGTAGGAGAGGGAGAAGCAGGCTTCTCACTGAGCAGGGAGCCTGACGCGGGGCTTGATCTCAGGATGCTGGGATTATGACCTGAGCTGAAGGCAGATGCCCAACAACTGAACCACCCAGGCGCTCCTAAATTTTATTTATTTTTAAAAGATTTTATTTTTAAGTAGGGGCACCAGGCTGGTTCAATCCGTAGAGCATATGAATCTTGATCTCAGTGTTGTGAGTTTGAGCTCCACCTTCGGTGTAGAGATTACTTAAAAATAATTTTAAGATTTTATCTTTAGAAAATAAACCTTTCAGAAAACATGGAGTTGTTCCTTTGGCCACAAACATGTGAATCTAAAAGAAATATGATATTATAGACATTAAGAAAATGGGCACTATTCATAAAGGAACATTGCAAGGGGCGCCCAGGTGGCTCAGTCAGATGAACGTCTACTTTCTGCTCAGGTCAAGAGGAATCGAGCCCCATGTGGGGCTCCCTGGTCTGTGGGGAGTCTGCTTGTCCCAGCTCCTCCCGCTTGTGCTCTCTCTCTCTCTGTCAAATAAATAAATTGAATCTTTAAAAAAAAAAAAAAAAAAAGGAAAGAAAGAAAAAGAAAAAAGGAAACACTCCACAAATGTTACCATGGCAAAACCAGAGAAGTCTATGATGTTACCCAGCATGCTCTGCATTGTTGTAAGCAAACAAATTAAGGGCTAGATTCTTGTCAAGAGAATTAATATACATATTGAGCATAATAAGCACTCTAAGAGCTGAGACAGTTTCTTGAAATGTGTGAAGGTAAATGATCAAGAAAGAAGCAAATGAAAAAAGTACTTGGGAAGCACCCGCTTGTGCTACCCAGAGAAGCATACTTCGTGAGAACAAGTGTGGAAAGGGGACTGGGCTGCTGGAACCCATTCCTTATGAATTCATCACAGGTGTATGAAGAAGAAAAGACCACTGAACTGTGGGGGGAAGAAAAGGCAAAAGTAGTCCCCATCATATCTTCATTTAATCCACCAATCCGGCCCCTACAAAAACCAGGTACTGGAGGATATTTGTGAACCACTATATAATTCAGCCAAGTAGTAGCCCTAATTGCAGGTGCTTTGCCACACATGGTATCATTGCTAGAGCAGATTAGCAGGGGCCCAAGTACATGGTATGCAACCCTTGATCCGCAAATGCATTCTTTTCCATCCCTATCAGAAAGAAAAGAAACCCTTCACTTCACTTGTAAAAGGCAACACTGTACACTTACAGTCTTACCCCAGGGCTCTGTTTATTCTTCTGCTCTCTGTCATTAAATGATCTGAAGAGAGCTAACCGGCTAGACATCTCTCACAGATCCCAGATGGATCTGCTACATTGATAACATCATGCAACATGGACTGGTTGAGCGGGAAGTGGCAAGTATGTCACGTGCCTTGGTACAACACTTGCTCTACAGAGGGTTAACCTCTATAGAGACATTAACCTTTTTTGCCAGGCAAAAATAAATAAATAAATAAACCGAAAGTAAATTTGGATTTTAATATGTGATAAAATTCTAAAAAGAAAAAATGTTTTTGAAGATTTTATTTATTCATTTGACAGAGATCACAAGTAGGCAAAGAGGCAGGTAGAGAGAGAGGGAGAAGCAGGCTCCCTGCTGAGCAGAGACCCCCCCAATACGGGGTTCAATCCCAGAACCCTACGATCATGACCTGAGCGAGCTGAAGGCAGAGGCTTAACCCACTGAGCCACCCAGGCACCCCTATTCTCTTAATTAAAAAAATGGGGGGTTGACTGGCTGGATTAGCCGGTGGGACATGCAACTATTGATCTCAGGGTCATGATGAGTTCAAGACCCATGCTGGGCCTGGAGCCTACTTAAAATAAAAAATTTTTAAATGTAACGTGTGATAATATTCAAGGCAAAAAATTATGGGGCCACGGCCCCCGGGGTGGCACAGTGAGTTGAGGATCAAACTCTTCATTTTGACTCCAGTCATGATCTCAAGGTCCTAGAATCAAGTCCCAAATCAGGCTCTCTGCTCAGTGGAGAGCCTGCTTCTCCCTCTCCCTCTTCCTGTTGCTCTGCCTACTTGTGCTCTCTCTCTCTCTGTCAAATAAATAAAAACCTTTTAAAAAAAAAGATTCTCTCTCCTTCTGCTCCTCCCCCCCAAATAAATAAGACTTTAAAAAATATGTGGGACCAAAGAGAGAGTATTATATAATGATAAAACAAAGAAAATATAACTAACATAAATGTGCTTGGCAATATAGGCTCAAAATACATAAATAGTAATAGTTTGGGGCACGTGGCTGACTCAGTGAGTAGAGCATGAGACTCTTGATCTTGGGGTTGTAACTTTGAGCCCCACATTGTGCACAGAGATTACTTAAAAATAAAATCTTTAAGGGTGATTTGGTCGCCCTAACCAACTCTTAATTTTGGCTCAGGTCCTGATCTCAGGATTGTAGGATCAGCTGCGAGTCAGGCTCTAAGCTGGGCATGGAGTCTGTTTAGGATTCTCTCTCTCTCCCTCTCCCTCTGTTGTCCTCACCCTCTCCCTTTTGAAGAAGAAGTAAAAAGGAAGAAGAAGGGGGAAGAGGAGGAGGAGGGGAAGGAGGAGAAGAAGAAGAAGAAGCGGAAGAGTTTAAAACCAACTAGAGGGGCGCCTGGGTGGCTCAGTGGGTTAAGCCGCTGCCTTCGGCTCAGGTCATGATCTCAGGGTCCTGGGATCGAGTCCCGCGTCGGGCTCTCTGCTCAGCAGGGAGCCTGCTTCCTCCTCTCTCTCTCTGCCTGCCTCTCTTCCTACCTGTGATCTCTCTCTGTCAAATAAATAAATAAAATCTTAAAAAAAAAAATAAAATAAAACCAACTAGATAGGGGTGCTGGGTGGCTCAGTGGGTTAAGCCTCTGCCTTCTGCTCGGGTCATGATCCCAGCATCCTGGATCGAGCCCGGCGTCGGGCTCTCTGCTCAGTGGGGAGCCTGCTTCCTCCTCTCTCCTCTCTCTTTCTCTCTTTGCCTGCCTCTCCCCCAACCTGAGATCTCTGTCTGTCAAATAAATAAATAAAATCTTAAAAAAAAAAAAATCAAGATCAGGGGCACCTGGGTGGCTCAGTTGGTGATCCTGGGGTCCTGGGATTGAGCCCCACATGGGGCTCCCTGCTCAGTGGGGAACCTACTTCTCCCTCTTCCTCTGCTGCTCTGCCTGCTTGTGCTCTCTCGCTCTCTCTGTCAAATAAATAAATAAAAGGAAAAAAGGTAAAAAAAAAAAAAAACAAATCAAGATCACAAGCCATAAGAAGTAAAATCGATTAGATTATACCAAAAAACAGGATATCTGTCCAATAAACAATATTGTCAAAGTTAATAATAAAAGTTGGGAAAAGATATTTGCGATGTCTAAAATCAACAAAGGACTAATATCTAAACTTACAATTAACTGATGCAAATCAATAAAAAATTTGGGAATCCTTTGGGCGCTTGGTTGGCTCAGTTGTTAGGCGTCTGCCTTCAGTTTGAGTCAAGATCCTGGGGTCCTGGTACTGAGCCCAGCATAGGGCTCCCTGCTCAGTGGGAGGCCTACTTCTCCCTCTCCTACTCCCCCTGCTTGTGTTTTCTTCTCTAGCTGTTTGTCCGTCAAATAAATAAAATCTTTAAAAAAAAAAAAATGAGGTGCCTAGGTGTCTCAGTTGGCTAAGCATCTACCTTCAGCTCAGGTCATGAGCCTGGGGTCCTGGGATTGAGCCCCGCATCAGGCTCAGACTCCCTGCTCCATGAGGAGTCTACTTCTCCCTCTCTCTCTGCCCCTCTCCCTGCTCATACGCTCACCCGTGAGCTCTCTCTCTCTCTCCCAAATAAATAAATAAATAAAATATTTTTTAAAATATGAATTCCTGGGCGCCTGGGTGGCTCAGTGGGTTAAGCCTCTGCCTTCGGCTCAGGTCATGATCTCAGGTCCTGGGATCGAGTCCCACATCGGGCTCTCTGCTCGGCAGGGAGCCTGCTTCCTCATCTCTCTCTGCCTGCCTCTCTGCCTACTTGTGATCTCTCTCTGTCAAATAAATAAATAAAATCTTAAAAATAAAATAAAATATGAATTCCTATAGAAAAATTGGCAAAGGAAAACAAAGAGACAATTCATAAAAGAGAAAAACCAAAAGTAAGAATAAATTTAAGATGTCAAACATATTAGTAATTAAAGAAATTCAAGGAGATATTTTAAATTCATGGCAAATGAGAAAATTGGAAACCTGAATAACATTAAGTGTTGTCAAGCAAGAAAGTTGAGATATAGAAATCCCACCATTGATGGTGTGACATTCCAGAGAGCGTGAAGCTCAAAATGCACAAGAAATTACCACAGAACTAAAGGAGAAATGTCCACATGCGGCATCACTTGAAGTAGTAGGAAGCTGAAGGCACTTCTGGAGTAGTGAACAAATAAAAGCATAGGGATCCACACAATAGTATATCTTGCAGCAGTTAGGAGCAAAGGACTAGAAAGCCATGAGATCAAAGAAAGTTTGTTTTTACTTATTTATTTATTCATTTTTATTTTTAAAGGTTTTTTTTGTTTGTTTGTTTGTTTGTTTTTGGACAAACAGAGATCACAAGTAAGCAGAGGGGCAGGCAGAGAGAGAGGAGGAAGCAGGCTCCCTGCTGAGCGGAGAGCCGGATGAGGGGCTCCATCCGAGAACCCTGACACCATGACCCAAGCCGAAGGCAGAGACTTTAACCCAAAGAGCCACCCAGGTGCCCCTAATTTTTTTTTTTTTAAAGATTTGTTTATATATTTTCAAAGAGAGAGAGCGTGTACGCACGAACCGGGGGAATGGCAGGCAGAAGGAAAAGTAGGCTCCATACTGAACAAGGAGCCGGATGTGGGACTCGATCCCAGTACCCCAGATCATGATCTGAGCCAAAGGCGGATACTTTAACCGACTAAACCACCCAATTGTCCCGGAAGTTTATTTTATTTTTAAGGTGGCAGATATTACTGCACATTTGTATGCTAATGTGAAAGATCTAGTAGAAAATTTGATAATATAGGAGAAAGGGAAGAAGAAATAGACTGAGATACAGAACTGATACCTATAGACTGAGGTATAGGAAGGTGGGCATGGTGGTGAGGGATGGAAATGGGAGGGGACAGTTGCCTTAAACAGAAGCAAGAATGATTCATTGTAACAAGATGAAGTCGCAGTATGTAAAAGAGCATGGAGGTAAATTGGCCAGATTGGTGGTAGAAAGATAACTATGTTTTCTTTTGATTATTTCTATTTTCACAGTAAAATAAGAATCAGTCATCAGCTAAGAGTAAGGAAAGATAAGGGATGCTAGAAAGATAAGGCAGAGACCTGTTGTAAATAAAGTCTCCCTTTCTTCATTTATGCAGTGAGGGCAGCACCTAACACAACTGGCCACATAAGTGTGTCAGCTTTATCCGCTTTATCCAGTGTTCATATCCCTGATAATTAGCATGATGTCTCTCTAAGTATAAGAATATATACCAGTAAACACACCCTGGGATCTAGTTGGAGAGGGAGAAAGTGGGGTTGCTCATAGAGGGAATAAATAGAGGTAGCATTCATTGAATGCTTTTTTTTTTTTTAAGATTTTATTTATTTATTTGAGAGAGAGCAAGAGCACAAGCAGGGGGAGTGGAGGAGGGAGAGGGAGAAGCAGGCTCCAGGCTGAGCAGGGAGCCAAATGTGGGGATCCATCCCAGGACCCTGGGATCATGATCAGAGCCAAAGGGAGATGCTTAAGTAACTGAACCACCCAGGAACCCCTGAGTTCTACCAAAAATTTTAAGAATTAATACCAATCCTTTCAAACTTTAAAAAAAAAAGAAAATAAGGGGCGCCTGGGTGGCTCAGTGGGTTAAGCCGCTGCCTTCGGCTCGGGTCATGATCTCAGGGTCCTGGGATCGAGTCCCACATCGGGCTCTCTGCTCAGCAGGGAGCCTGCTTCCTCCTCTCTCTCTGCCTGCCTCTCTGCCTACTTGTGATCTCTCTCTGTCAAATAAATAAATAAAATCTTTAAAAGAAAAGAAAAGAAAAGAGGAGGAGGGGGAATGTGCTAACTCATTCCATGAAACCAACATTACCTTGACACAAAAATCAGAAAAAGACATCCCAAGAAAAAAAATTACAATTCAGTGTCATTCAGTTTCTTTACAATACTGTACAATCATCACCTCTATCTAGTTCCAAATAATTTTCATCACCCCATAATAAAACCCCATATTCATGAAGTAATCACTCCCTTTATTCCCCTACCTCCAGTCCCTGGCAACCATCATTTTTTCATTTTTTGTGGATTTACCTATTCTGAATCATTTATATAAATGGAATCATACAATATGTTATCACGTATGTCTGGCTTTCTTTCACTCAATACAATGTTTTTGAGGTTTAGTCACATTGTAGGATGTAACAATTGTTTATTTTCTTTTTTTTAAAGATTTTTAATTTATTTATTTTACAGAGAGACAGAGAGTTTACAAGTAGGCAGAGAGGCAGACAGAGAGGGAGGGGGAAAAGAAGCAGGCTCTCCACTGAGCAGAGAGTCTGATGCGGGGCTTGATTCCGGGACCCTGAGATCATGACCTGAGCTGAAGTCAGAGACCCAACCCACTGAGCCACCTAGGCGCCCCCAGTTGTTTATTTTCTAAGACAGTAGAAAACTTTCAATATTTTGCCCTTAGATGTATA
Organism: Mustela erminea; assembly: GCF_009829155.1. NCBI lineage: Eukaryota > Metazoa > Chordata > Mammalia > Carnivora > Mustelidae > Mustela > Mustela erminea. The sequence continues at coordinate 92,564,848 of NC_045619.1, forward strand.
CGATATTTGCTGTAGGTTTTTGGTAGACACCCTCTATCAAAAAAAAAAAAAAAAAAAAAAAATTTTTTTTTTTTTTTTTTTTTTTGGTCAGAAAGAGAGAGAGAAAGCACACAAGCAGGCAGAGAGGCAGGCAGAAGTGGAGAGAGAGGCAGAGAGAGAGGCAGGCTTGCGCCGAGCAAGAAGCCTGATGCGGGACTTGATCCCAGGACCCCGGGATCATGACCTGAGCCAAAAGCAGTGGCTTAACCCACTGAGCCACCCAGGCATCCCATCTATCAAAAATTTTTAAAGTCTTATCTATTTCTAGTTTGCTAATAAGTTTTTTAATCATCAGTGGTTGTTGAATTTTATCAAATACTTTTTCTGCAACTATAGAGAGGATTACATGATTTTTCTCTTTTATTCTGTTAATGTGGTAAATTGTATTGTTTGGTTTTCCAATGTTAAACCACACTGGAATTACTGAAATAAAGTCAAGCTGATTATAATGTTTCTTAATGTCTTTTAACATATTGATAGATCCTATTTGCTATTATGTGTGGGATTTTCACATCAAAGTTTATGAGAAAGGACTCTGTACTTGCCCTACTTTATAATTTAAACTTATATTTAAATTATATATAATTCAAATTTTTATTCAGGTTATATTGTCTCAAGATGAACTGGAAATTTTCTTTTTCTCTATTATCTAGAAAAGTTTTTGTAATATTGGTGTTATTTCTTCCCCAAATGTTTGGAATAATTCACTAATACATCCATCTGGGTTTATAGTTTTCTTTATGGGAAAGCTTTAAATTATGTATTCAGTTTACTTACCAGATATAGGACCATTCAGAACTTTCTATTACTTCTTTGATCAATTTAGGCAAGTTTTGTTTTCCTAAGAAGATATCTGTTTCAAGTAAATTTTAAATTTTACTTATTTATTTTCTTTTTTTTTTTAAGATTTTGTTTACTTGACAGAGACACCGAGAGGAGGAACACAACCAGGGGGAGTAGGAGAGGGAGAAGCAGGCTTCTCACTGAGCAGGGAGCCTGACGCGGGGCTTGATCTCAGGATGCTGGGATTATGACCTGAGCTGAAGGCAGATGCCCAACAACTGAACCACCCAGGCGCTCCTAAATTTTATTTATTTTTAAAAGATTTTATTTTTAAGTAGGGGCACCAGGCTGGTTCAATCCGTAGAGCATATGAATCTTGATCTCAGTGTTGTGAGTTTGAGCTCCACCTTCGGTGTAGAGATTACTTAAAAATAATTTTAAGATTTTATCTTTAGAAAATAAACCTTTCAGAAAACATGGAGTTGTTCCTTTGGCCACAAACATGTGAATCTAAAAGAAATATGATATTATAGACATTAAGAAAATGGGCACTATTCATAAAGGAACATTGCAAGGGGCGCCCAGGTGGCTCAGTCAGATGAACGTCTACTTTCTGCTCAGGTCAAGAGGAATCGAGCCCCATGTGGGGCTCCCTGGTCTGTGGGGAGTCTGCTTGTCCCAGCTCCTCCCGCTTGTGCTCTCTCTCTCTCTGTCAAATAAATAAATTGAATCTTTAAAAAAAAAAAAAAAAAAAGGAAAGAAAGAAAAAGAAAAAAGGAAACACTCCACAAATGTTACCATGGCAAAACCAGAGAAGTCTATGATGTTACCCAGCATGCTCTGCATTGTTGTAAGCAAACAAATTAAGGGCTAGATTCTTGTCAAGAGAATTAATATACATATTGAGCATAATAAGCACTCTAAGAGCTGAGACAGTTTCTTGAAATGTGTGAAGGTAAATGATCAAGAAAGAAGCAAATGAAAAAAGTACTTGGGAAGCACCCGCTTGTGCTACCCAGAGAAGCATACTTCGTGAGAACAAGTGTGGAAAGGGGACTGGGCTGCTGGAACCCATTCCTTATGAATTCATCACAGGTGTATGAAGAAGAAAAGACCACTGAACTGTGGGGGGAAGAAAAGGCAAAAGTAGTCCCCATCATATCTTCATTTAATCCACCAATCCGGCCCCTACAAAAACCAGGTACTGGAGGATATTTGTGAACCACTATATAATTCAGCCAAGTAGTAGCCCTAATTGCAGGTGCTTTGCCACACATGGTATCATTGCTAGAGCAGATTAGCAGGGGCCCAAGTACATGGTATGCAACCCTTGATCCGCAAATGCATTCTTTTCCATCCCTATCAGAAAGAAAAGAAACCCTTCACTTCACTTGTAAAAGGCAACACTGTACACTTACAGTCTTACCCCAGGGCTCTGTTTATTCTTCTGCTCTCTGTCATTAAATGATCTGAAGAGAGCTAACCGGCTAGACATCTCTCACAGATCCCAGATGGATCTGCTACATTGATAACATCATGCAACATGGACTGGTTGAGCGGGAAGTGGCAAGTATGTCACGTGCCTTGGTACAACACTTGCTCTACAGAGGGTTAACCTCTATAGAGACATTAACCTTTTTTGCCAGGCAAAAATAAATAAATAAATAAACCGAAAGTAAATTTGGATTTTAATATGTGATAAAATTCTAAAAAGAAAAAATGTTTTTGAAGATTTTATTTATTCATTTGACAGAGATCACAAGTAGGCAAAGAGGCAGGTAGAGAGAGAGGGAGAAGCAGGCTCCCTGCTGAGCAGAGACCCCCCCAATACGGGGTTCAATCCCAGAACCCTACGATCATGACCTGAGCGAGCTGAAGGCAGAGGCTTAACCCACTGAGCCACCCAGGCACCCCTATTCTCTTAATTAAAAAAATGGGGGGTTGACTGGCTGGATTAGCCGGTGGGACATGCAACTATTGATCTCAGGGTCATGATGAGTTCAAGACCCATGCTGGGCCTGGAGCCTACTTAAAATAAAAAATTTTTAAATGTAACGTGTGATAATATTCAAGGCAAAAAATTATGGGGCCACGGCCCCCGGGGTGGCACAGTGAGTTGAGGATCAAACTCTTCATTTTGACTCCAGTCATGATCTCAAGGTCCTAGAATCAAGTCCCAAATCAGGCTCTCTGCTCAGTGGAGAGCCTGCTTCTCCCTCTCCCTCTTCCTGTTGCTCTGCCTACTTGTGCTCTCTCTCTCTCTGTCAAATAAATAAAAACCTTTTAAAAAAAAAGATTCTCTCTCCTTCTGCTCCTCCCCCCCAAATAAATAAGACTTTAAAAAATATGTGGGACCAAAGAGAGAGTATTATATAATGATAAAACAAAGAAAATATAACTAACATAAATGTGCTTGGCAATATAGGCTCAAAATACATAAATAGTAATAGTTTGGGGCACGTGGCTGACTCAGTGAGTAGAGCATGAGACTCTTGATCTTGGGGTTGTAACTTTGAGCCCCACATTGTGCACAGAGATTACTTAAAAATAAAATCTTTAAGGGTGATTTGGTCGCCCTAACCAACTCTTAATTTTGGCTCAGGTCCTGATCTCAGGATTGTAGGATCAGCTGCGAGTCAGGCTCTAAGCTGGGCATGGAGTCTGTTTAGGATTCTCTCTCTCTCCCTCTCCCTCTGTTGTCCTCACCCTCTCCCTTTTGAAGAAGAAGTAAAAAGGAAGAAGAAGGGGGAAGAGGAGGAGGAGGGGAAGGAGGAGAAGAAGAAGAAGAAGCGGAAGAGTTTAAAACCAACTAGAGGGGCGCCTGGGTGGCTCAGTGGGTTAAGCCGCTGCCTTCGGCTCAGGTCATGATCTCAGGGTCCTGGGATCGAGTCCCGCGTCGGGCTCTCTGCTCAGCAGGGAGCCTGCTTCCTCCTCTCTCTCTCTGCCTGCCTCTCTTCCTACCTGTGATCTCTCTCTGTCAAATAAATAAATAAAATCTTAAAAAAAAAAATAAAATAAAACCAACTAGATAGGGGTGCTGGGTGGCTCAGTGGGTTAAGCCTCTGCCTTCTGCTCGGGTCATGATCCCAGCATCCTGGATCGAGCCCGGCGTCGGGCTCTCTGCTCAGTGGGGAGCCTGCTTCCTCCTCTCTCCTCTCTCTTTCTCTCTTTGCCTGCCTCTCCCCCAACCTGAGATCTCTGTCTGTCAAATAAATAAATAAAATCTTAAAAAAAAAAAAAATCAAGATCAGGGGCACCTGGGTGGCTCAGTTGGTGATCCTGGGGTCCTGGGATTGAGCCCCACATGGGGCTCCCTGCTCAGTGGGGAACCTACTTCTCCCTCTTCCTCTGCTGCTCTGCCTGCTTGTGCTCTCTCGCTCTCTCTGTCAAATAAATAAATAAAAGGAAAAAAGGTAAAAAAAAAAAAAAACAAATCAAGATCACAAGCCATAAGAAGTAAAATCGATTAGATTATACCAAAAAACAGGATATCTGTCCAATAAACAATATTGTCAAAGTTAATAATAAAAGTTGGGAAAAGATATTTGCGATGTCTAAAATCAACAAAGGACTAATATCTAAACTTACAATTAACTGATGCAAATCAATAAAAAATTTGGGAATCCTTTGGGCGCTTGGTTGGCTCAGTTGTTAGGCGTCTGCCTTCAGTTTGAGTCAAGATCCTGGGGTCCTGGTACTGAGCCCAGCATAGGGCTCCCTGCTCAGTGGGAGGCCTACTTCTCCCTCTCCTACTCCCCCTGCTTGTGTTTTCTTCTCTAGCTGTTTGTCCGTCAAATAAATAAAATCTTTTAAAAAAAAAAAATGAGGTGCCTAGGTGTCTCAGTTGGCTAAGCATCTACCTTCAGCTCAGGTCATGAGCCTGGGGTCCTGGGATTGAGCCCCGCATCAGGCTCAGACTCCCTGCTCCATGAGGAGTCTACTTCTCCCTCTCTCTCTGCCCCTCTCCCTGCTCATACGCTCACCCGTGAGCTCTCTCTCTCTCTCCCAAATAAATAAATAAATAAAATATTTTTTAAAATATGAATTCCTGGGCGCCTGGGTGGCTCAGTGGGTTAAGCCTCTGCCTTCGGCTCAGGTCATGATCTCAGGTCCTGGGATCGAGTCCCACATCGGGCTCTCTGCTCGGCAGGGAGCCTGCTTCCTCATCTCTCTCTGCCTGCCTCTCTGCCTACTTGTGATCTCTCTCTGTCAAATAAATAAATAAAATCTTAAAAATAAAATAAAATATGAATTCCTATAGAAAAATTGGCAAAGGAAAACAAAGAGACAATTCATAAAAGAGAAAAACCAAAAGTAAGAATAAATTTAAGATGTCAAACATATTAGTAATTAAAGAAATTCAAGGAGATATTTTAAATTCATGGCAAATGAGAAAATTGGAAACCTGAATAACATTAAGTGTTGTCAAGCAAGAAAGTTGAGATATAGAAATCCCACCATTGATGGTGTGACATTCCAGAGAGCGTGAAGCTCAAAATGCACAAGAAATTACCACAGAACTAAAGGAGAAATGTCCACATGCGGCATCACTTGAAGTAGTAGGAAGCTGAAGGCACTTCTGGAGTAGTGAACAAATAAAAGCATAGGGATCCACACAATAGTATATCTTGCAGCAGTTAGGAGCAAAGGACTAGAAAGCCATGAGATCAAAGAAAGTTTGTTTTTACTTATTTATTTATTCATTTTTATTTTTAAAGGTTTTTTTTGTTTGTTTGTTTGTTTGTTTTTGGACAAACAGAGATCACAAGTAAGCAGAGGGGCAGGCAGAGAGAGAGGAGGAAGCAGGCTCCCTGCTGAGCGGAGAGCCGGATGAGGGGCTCCATCCGAGAACCCTGACACCATGACCCAAGCCGAAGGCAGAGACTTTAACCCAAAGAGCCACCCAGGTGCCCCTAATTTTTTTTTTTTTAAAGATTTGTTTATATATTTTCAAAGAGAGAGAGCGTGTACGCACGAACCGGGGGAATGGCAGGCAGAAGGAAAAGTAGGCTCCATACTGAACAAGGAGCCGGATGTGGGACTCGATCCCAGTACCCCAGATCATGATCTGAGCCAAAGGCGGATACTTTAACCGACTAAACCACCCAATTGTCCCGGAAGTTTATTTTATTTTTAAGGTGGCAGATATTACTGCACATTTGTATGCTAATGTGAAAGATCTAGTAGAAAATTTGATAATATAGGAGAAAGGGAAGAAGAAATAGACTGAGATACAGAACTGATACCTATAGACTGAGGTATAGGAAGGTGGGCATGGTGGTGAGGGATGGAAATGGGAGGGGACAGTTGCCTTAAACAGAAGCAAGAATGATTCATTGTAACAAGATGAAGTCGCAGTATGTAAAAGAGCATGGAGGTAAATTGGCCAGATTGGTGGTAGAAAGATAACTATGTTTTCTTTTGATTATTTCTATTTTCACAGTAAAATAAGAATCAGTCATCAGCTAAGAGTAAGGAAAGATAAGGGATGCTAGAAAGATAAGGCAGAGACCTGTTGTAAATAAAGTCTCCCTTTCTTCATTTATGCAGTGAGGGCAGCACCTAACACAACTGGCCACATAAGTGTGTCAGCTTTATCCGCTTTATCCAGTGTTCATATCCCTGATAATTAGCATGATGTCTCTCTAAGTATAAGAATATATACCAGTAAACACACCCTGGGATCTAGTTGGAGAGGGAGAAAGTGGGGTTGCTCATAGAGGGAATAAATAGAGGTAGCATTCATTGAATGCTTTTTTTTTTTTTAAGATTTTATTTATTTATTTGAGAGAGAGCAAGAGCACAAGCAGGGGGAGTGGAGGAGGGAGAGGGAGAAGCAGGCTCCAGGCTGAGCAGGGAGCCAAATGTGGGGATCCATCCCAGGACCCTGGGATCATGATCAGAGCCAAAGGGAGATGCTTAAGTAACTGAACCACCCAGGAACCCCTGAGTTCTACCAAAAATTTTAAGAATTAATACCAATCCTTTCAAACTTTAAAAAAAAAAGAAAATAAGGGGCGCCTGGGTGGCTCAGTGGGTTAAGCCGCTGCCTTCGGCTCGGGTCATGATCTCAGGGTCCTGGGATCGAGTCCCACATCGGGCTCTCTGCTCAGCAGGGAGCCTGCTTCCTCCTCTCTCTCTGCCTGCCTCTCTGCCTACTTGTGATCTCTCTCTGTCAAATAAATAAATAAAATCTTTAAAAGAAAAGAAAAGAAAAGAGGAGGAGGGGGAATGTGCTAACTCATTCCATGAAACCAACATTACCTTGACACAAAAATCAGAAAAAGACATCCCAAGAAAAAAAATTACAATTCAGTGTCATTCAGTTTCTTTACAATACTGTACAATCATCACCTCTATCTAGTTCCAAATAATTTTCATCACCCCATAATAAAACCCCATATTCATGAAGTAATCACTCCCTTTATTCCCCTACCTCCAGTCCCTGGCAACCATCATTTTTTCATTTTTTGTGGATTTACCTATTCTGAATCATTTATATAAATGGAATCATACAATATGTTATCACGTATGTCTGGCTTTCTTTCACTCAATACAATGTTTTTGAGGTTTAGTCACATTGTAGGATGTAACAATTGTTTATTTTCTTTTTTTTAAAGATTTTTAATTTATTTATTTTACAGAGAGACAGAGAGTTTACAAGTAGGCAGAGAGGCAGACAGAGAGGGAGGGGGAAAAGAAGCAGGCTCTCCACTGAGCAGAGAGTCTGATGCGGGGCTTGATTCCGGGACCCTGAGATCATGACCTGAGCTGAAGTCAGAGACCCAACCCACTGAGCCACCTAGGCGCCCCCAGTTGTTTATTTTCTAAGACAGTAGAAAACTTTCAATATTTTGCCCTTAGATGTATACGATATTTGCTGTAGGTTTTTGGTAGACACCCTCTATCAAAAAAAAAAAAAAAAAAAAAAATTTTTTTTTTTTTTTTTTTTTTTTTTTTTTGGTCAGAAAGAGAGAGAGAAAGCACACAAGCAGGCAGAGAGGCAGGCAGAAGTGGAGAGAGAGGCAGAGAGAGAGGCAGGCTTGCGCCGAGCAAGAAGCCTGATGCGGGACTTGATCCCAGGACCCCGGGATCATGACCTGAGCCAAAAGCAGTGGCTTAACCCACTGAGCCACCCAGGCATCCCATCTATCAAAAATTTTTAAAGTCTTATCTATTTCTAGTTTGCTAATAAGTTTTTTAATCATCAGTGGTTGTTGAATTTTATCAAATACTTTTTCTGCAACTATAGAGAGGATTACATGATTTTTCTCTTTTATTCTGTTAATGTGGTAAATTGTATTGTTTGGTTTTCCAATGTTAAACCACACTGGAATTACTGAAATAAAGTCAAGCTGATTATAATGTTTCTTAATGTCTTTTAACATATTGATAGATCCTATTTGCTATTATGTGTGGGATTTTCACATCAAAGTTTATGAGAAAGGACTCTGTACTTGCCCTACTTTATAATTTAAACTTATATTTAAATTATATATAATTCAAATTTTTATTCAGGTTATATTGTCTCAAGATGAACTGGAAATTTTCTTTTTCTCTATTATCTAGAAAAGTTTTTGTAATATTGGTGTTATTTCTTCCCCAAATGTTTGGAATAATTCACTAATACATCCATCTGGGTTTATAGTTTTCTTTATGGGAAAGCTTTAAATTATGTATTCAGTTTACTTACCAGATATAGGACCATTCAGAACTTTCTATTACTTCTTTGATCAATTTAGGCAAGTTTTGTTTTCCTAAGAAGATATCTGTTTCAAGTAAATTTTAAATTTTACTTATTTATTTTCTTTTTTTTTTTAAGATTTTGTTTACTTGACAGAGACACCGAGAGGAGGAACACAACCAGGGGGAGTAGGAGAGGGAGAAGCAGGCTTCTCACTGAGCAGGGAGCCTGACGCGGGGCTTGATCTCAGGATGCTGGGATTATGACCTGAGCTGAAGGCAGATGCCCAACAACTGAACCACCCAGGCGCTCCTAAATTTTATTTATTTTTAAAAGATTTTATTTTTAAGTAGGGGCACCAGGCTGGTTCAATCCGTAGAGCATATGAATCTTGATCTCAGTGTTGTGAGTTTGAGCTCCACCTTCGGTGTAGAGATTACTTAAAAATAATTTTAAGATTTTATCTTTAGAAAATAAACCTTTCAGAAAACATGGAGTTGTTCCTTTGGCCACAAACATGTGAATCTAAAAGAAATATGATATTATAGACATTAAGAAAATGGGCACTATTCATAAAGGAACATTGCAAGGGGCGCCCAGGTGGCTCAGTCAGATGAACGTCTACTTTCTGCTCAGGTCAAGAGGAATCGAGCCCCATGTGGGGCTCCCTGGTCTGTGGGGAGTCTGCTTGTCCCAGCTCCTCCCGCTTGTGCTCTCTCTCTCTCTGTCAAATAAATAAATTGAATCTTTAAAAAAAAAAAAAAAAAAAGGAAAGAAAGAAAAAGAAAAAAGGAAACACTCCACAAATGTTACCATGGCAAAACCAGAGAAGTCTATGATGTTACCCAGCATGCTCTGCATTGTTGTAAGCAAACAAATTAAGGGCTAGATTCTTGTCAAGAGAATTAATATACATATTGAGCATAATAAGCACTCTAAGAGCTGAGACAGTTTCTTGAAATGTGTGAAGGTAAATGATCAAGAAAGAAGCAAATGAAAAAAGTACTTGGGAAGCACCCGCTTGTGCTACCCAGAGAAGCATACTTCGTGAGAACAAGTGTGGAAAGGGGACTGGGCTGCTGGAACCCATTCCTTATGAATTCATCACAGGTGTATGAAGAAGAAAAGACCACTGAACTGTGGGGGGAAGAAAAGGCAAAAGTAGTCCCCATCATATCTTCATTTAATCCACCAATCCGGCCCCTACAAAAACCAGGTACTGGAGGATATTTGTGAACCACTATATAATTCAGCCAAGTAGTAGCCCTAATTGCAGGTGCTTTGCCACACATGGTATCATTGCTAGAGCAGATTAGCAGGGGCCCAAGTACATGGTATGCAACCCTTGATCCGCAAATGCATTCTTTTCCATCCCTATCAGAAAGAAAAGAAACCCTTCACTTCACTTGTAAAAGGCAACACTGTACACTTACAGTCTTACCCCAGGGCTCTGTTTATTCTTCTGCTCTCTGTCATTAAATGATCTGAAGAGAGCTAACCGGCTAGACATCTCTCACAGATCCCAGATGGATCTGCTACATTGATAACATCATGCAACATGGACTGGTTGAGCGGGAAGTGGCAAGTATGTCACGTGCCTTGGTACAACACTTGCTCTACAGAGGGTTAACCTCTATAGAGACATTAACCTTTTTTGCCAGGCAAAAATAAATAAATAAATAAACCGAAAGTAAATTTGGATTTTAATATGTGATAAAATTCTAAAAAGAAAAAATGTTTTTGAAGATTTTATTTATTCATTTGACAGAGATCACAAGTAGGCAAAGAGGCAGGTAGAGAGAGAGGGAGAAGCAGGCTCCCTGCTGAGCAGAGACCCCCCCAATACGGGGTTCAATCCCAGAACCCTACGATCATGACCTGAGCGAGCTGAAGGCAGAGGCTTAACCCACTGAGCCACCCAGGCACCCCTATTCTCTTAATTAAAAAAATGGGGGGTTGACTGGCTGGATTAGCCGGTGGGACATGCAACTATTGATCTCAGGGTCATGATGAGTTCAAGACCCATGCTGGGCCTGGAGCCTACTTAAAATAAAAAATTTTTAAATGTAACGTGTGATAATATTCAAGGCAAAAAATTATGGGGCCACGGCCCCCGGGGTGGCACAGTGAGTTGAGGATCAAACTCTTCATTTTGACTCCAGTCATGATCTCAAGGTCCTAGAATCAAGTCCCAAATCAGGCTCTCTGCTCAGTGGAGAGCCTGCTTCTCCCTCTCCCTCTTCCTGTTGCTCTGCCTACTTGTGCTCTCTCTCTCTCTGTCAAATAAATAAAAACCTTTTAAAAAAAAAGATTCTCTCTCCTTCTGCTCCTCCCCCCCAAATAAATAAGACTTTAAAAAATATGTGGGACCAAAGAGAGAGTATTATATAATGATAAAACAAAGAAAATATAACTAACATAAATGTGCTTGGCAATATAGGCTCAAAATACATAAATAGTAATAGTTTGGGGCACGTGGCTGACTCAGTGAGTAGAGCATGAGACTCTTGATCTTGGGGTTGTAACTTTGAGCCCCACATTGTGCACAGAGATTACTTAAAAATAAAATCTTTAAGGGTGATTTGGTCGCCCTAACCAACTCTTAATTTTGGCTCAGGTCCTGATCTCAGGATTGTAGGATCAGCTGCGAGTCAGGCTCTAAGCTGGGCATGGAGTCTGTTTAGGATTCTCTCTCTCTCCCTCTCCCTCTGTTGTCCTCACCCTCTCCCTTTTGAAGAAGAAGTAAAAAGGAAGAAGAAGGGGGAAGAGGAGGAGGAGGGGAAGGAGGAGAAGAAGAAGAAGAAGCGGAAGAGTTTAAAACCAACTAGAGGGGCGCCTGGGTGGCTCAGTGGGTTAAGCCGCTGCCTTCGGCTCAGGTCATGATCTCAGGGTCCTGGGATCGAGTCCCGCGTCGGGCTCTCTGCTCAGCAGGGAGCCTGCTTCCTCCTCTCTCTCTCTGCCTGCCTCTCTTCCTACCTGTGATCTCTCTCTGTCAAATAAATAAATAAAATCTTAAAAAAAAAAATAAAATAAAACCAACTAGATAGGGGTGCTGGGTGGCTCAGTGGGTTAAGCCTCTGCCTTCTGCTCGGGTCATGATCCCAGCATCCTGGATCGAGCCCGGCGTCGGGCTCTCTGCTCAGTGGGGAGCCTGCTTCCTCCTCTCTCCTCTCTCTTTCTCTCTTTGCCTGCCTCTCCCCCAACCTGAGATCTCTGTCTGTCAAATAAATAAATAAAATCTTAAAAAAAAAAAAATCAAGATCAGGGGCACCTGGGTGGCTCAGTTGGTGATCCTGGGGTCCTGGGATTGAGCCCCACATGGGGCTCCCTGCTCAGTGGGGAACCTACTTCTCCCTCTTCCTCTGCTGCTCTGCCTGCTTGTGCTCTCTCGCTCTCTCTGTCAAATAAATAAATAAAAGGAAAAAAGGTAAAAAAAAAAAAAAACAAATCAAGATCACAAGCCATAAGAAGTAAAATCGATTAGATTATACCAAAAAACAGGATATCTGTCCAATAAACAATATTGTCAAAGTTAATAATAAAAGTTGGGAAAAGATATTTGCGATGTCTAAAATCAACAAAGGACTAATATCTAAACTTACAATTAACTGATGCAAATCAATAAAAAATTTGGGAATCCTTTGGGCGCTTGGTTGGCTCAGTTGTTAGGCGTCTGCCTTCAGTTTGAGTCAAGATCCTGGGGTCCTGGTACTGAGCCCAGCATAGGGCTCCCTGCTCAGTGGGAGGCCTACTTCTCCCTCTCCTACTCCCCCTGCTTGTGTTTTCTTCTCTAGCTGTTTGTCCGTCAAATAAATAAAATCTTTAAAAAAAAAAAAATGAGGTGCCTAGGTGTCTCAGTTGGCTAAGCATCTACCTTCAGCTCAGGTCATGAGCCTGGGGTCCTGGGATTGAGCCCCGCATCAGGCTCAGACTCCCTGCTCCATGAGGAGTCTACTTCTCCCTCTCTCTCTGCCCCTCTCCCTGCTCATACGCTCACCCGTGAGCTCTCTCTCTCTCTCCCAAATAAATAAATAAATAAAATATTTTTTAAAATATGAATTCCTGGGCGCCTGGGTGGCTCAGTGGGTTAAGCCTCTGCCTTCGGCTCAGGTCATGATCTCAGGTCCTGGGATCGAGTCCCACATCGGGCTCTCTGCTCGGCAGGGAGCCTGCTTCCTCATCTCTCTCTGCCTGCCTCTCTGCCTACTTGTGATCTCTCTCTGTCAAATAAATAAATAAAATCTTAAAAATAAAATAAAATATGAATTCCTATAGAAAAATTGGCAAAGGAAAACAAAGAGACAATTCATAAAAGAGAAAAACCAAAAGTAAGAATAAATTTAAGATGTCAAACATATTAGTAATTAAAGAAATTCAAGGAGATATTTTAAATTCATGGCAAATGAGAAAATTGGAAACCTGAATAACATTAAGTGTTGTCAAGCAAGAAAGTTGAGATATAGAAATCCCACCATTGATGGTGTGACATTCCAGAGAGCGTGAAGCTCAAAATGCACAAGAAATTACCACAGAACTAAAGGAGAAATGTCCACATGCGGCATCACTTGAAGTAGTAGGAAGCTGAAGGCACTTCTGGAGTAGTGAACAAATAAAAGCATAGGGATCCACACAATAGTATATCTTGCAGCAGTTAGGAGCAAAGGACTAGAAAGCCATGAGATCAAAGAAAGTTTGTTTTTACTTATTTATTTATTCATTTTTATTTTTAAAGGTTTTTTTTGTTTGTTTGTTTGTTTGTTTTTGGACAAACAGAGATCACAAGTAAGCAGAGGGGCAGGCAGAGAGAGAGGAGGAAGCAGGCTCCCTGCTGAGCGGAGAGCCGGATGAGGGGCTCCATCCGAGAACCCTGACACCATGACCCAAGCCGAAGGCAGAGACTTTAACCCAAAGAGCCACCCAGGTGCCCCTAATTTTTTTTTTTTTAAAGATTTGTTTATATATTTTCAAAGAGAGAGAGCGTGTACGCACGAACCGGGGGAATGGCAGGCAGAAGGAAAAGTAGGCTCCATACTGAACAAGGAGCCGGATGTGGGACTCGATCCCAGTACCCCAGATCATGATCTGAGCCAAAGGCGGATACTTTAACCGACTAAACCACCCAATTGTCCCGGAAGTTTATTTTATTTTTAAGGTGGCAGATATTACTGCACATTTGTATGCTAATGTGAAAGATCTAGTAGAAAATTTGATAATATAGGAGAAAGGGAAGAAGAAATAGACTGAGATACAGAACTGATACCTATAGACTGAGGTATAGGAAGGTGGGCATGGTGGTGAGGGATGGAAATGGGAGGGGACAGTTGCCTTAAACAGAAGCAAGAATGATTCATTGTAACAAGATGAAGTCGCAGTATGTAAAAGAGCATGGAGGTAAATTGGCCAGATTGGTGGTAGAAAGATAACTATGTTTTCTTTTGATTATTTCTATTTTCACAGTAAAATAAGAATCAGTCATCAGCTAAGAGTAAGGAAAGATAAGGGATGCTAGAAAGATAAGGCAGAGACCTGTTGTAAATAAAGTCTCCCTTTCTTCATTTATGCAGTGAGGGCAGCACCTAACACAACTGGCCACATAAGTGTGTCAGCTTTATCCGCTTTATCCAGTGTTCATATCCCTGATAATTAGCATGATGTCTCTCTAAGTATAAGAATATATACCAGTAAACACACCCTGGGATCTAGTTGGAGAGGGAGAAAGTGGGGTTGCTCATAGAGGGAATAAATAGAGGTAGCATTCATTGAATGCTTTTTTTTTTTTTAAGATTTTATTTATTATTTGACAGAGCCAGTGAGAGAGGGAACACTAGCAGGGGGAGTGAGGGAGAATCAGGCTTCCTTCTGAGCAAGGAGCCCGATGAGAGGCTCGATCCTAGGACCCTAAGATCATAACCTGAGCTGAAGGCAGACACTTAACAACTGAGCCACCCAGGCGCCTCAATCATCTGCCTTCAGATCCAGTCATGATCTCAGGGCTCTGGGGTTGAGCCCCAGGTCCAGCTCCCTGCTCAGCAGGGAATCTGCTTCTCCCTCTCCCTCTGTCACCCGCCTAGTGCCTGCTCTCTCTCTCTCTCAAATAAATAAAATCTTTAAAAAATTCATTTATTTTATTTATTTGAGAGAGGGAGGTGGAGAGGGGGAGGGAGAAAGAACCTGAAGCCAACTCCACACTGAGCCAGAAGGGTAGCTGGATCCCACCACCTGGAGATCATGATTGGAGAGGAAACTGAAAGTTGGTGGATTAGCAGACTGAAACACCCAGGTGCCCCTCATTGAATGCTTTTTTTTTTATTGATGGCTTCTTAAAGGACCAGCATGACACTGTAGTTAAGAGCTCTACTAGCCTTTTCTCACTGCATTCTAACAACAACCTTATAGATTGATAGAACTGTTTTACAAAGAAACTAAAGAGGGTTTTCTCTTTCATAACCAGAACCTTGAACATCAGATGGGTGCTTAATAAAAGGAAAGGCCCCTGAAAATGCTCAGTTAGCTGATGAGAACTTGAATCTGAGCAGATGAAGCTCCAGTCTCTGTGATGGAAGAAACCTGCAACGAACCCTGAGCTCCCTCTCCTGATACACCTGATTCACTGTCAGGGAGTGGGTGACCTTGAAGGATCCACCCATTTCCAGTTCTGCAAAATCAAGTGATGTTGCCTACCCCACAAGTTTATGTTAAGTGAAATATCTAAGTTTGGGGAAACGTTTGCAAATGAAGTGATATATGTATGTATATGTTAATGTTTCCCTGTTGATATTACTATTATGACTGTTATGCAAGCGTCCAGGGCAAGGCCAAGGCCTGAGGGCAAAGGTAAGCCTCCCGTAGAGAATGGGGGCTCTGGGTGCATATCAATATAGAACAAGTTTATAAAGAATTCTAGGCGGAAGTCCTGTCTCAATAGGGGCGAAATCTTTCTCCTTCAAAGTCTGGGTTTCGGGCTGGAAACTTGAGGAAATATATAATTAGGGTCTCTGGATTTCAGGCTCATCCGGAATGCCAATCTTAGGGATCTGAAATGCGACGCCGTGTGGGGCCTCACTGCCGCCCGTTGGGCACCAGGGGGCGCCCATCGGAACCGTCCGGAGGCTGGCCGGGTTTGGGGCAGCCAAGCCATTCGCGTTGCGCGTGGGACATCAGGATCTGGGAGCTGGTGCTGGAGGTGCCAAGTGTCCGTGCCGTTCGTGGACGCAGTCTCTGCTGCCCTCTTTGAGCCCCCCTTTCCAGCGCGAGCCGGGGCTTGGAAGGCGCCCGAAAAGGCGTGAGCGCCTGTAGTGGGGACGGTGTAGCCGGTGTGGGTCCGCGTTAAAGCGGCGGGAATTCCGGCCGCCCCGACGGCTCGGTGACTCGTGTGGAAGGGAAGGCAGCTGTTCTCCCAGGCGGCCGTCGGGGGCAGCAGAGGGGACCGCGACAGGTGCGGGAGCCCCTCCCGCGGTGGAAGTGAAAAGGCGGGCTTCGGGACTGTTCCCAGGCTGGAAACCGCCCCCGCCCCCCGCCCTGAGCCAAATCCCCCGGAGAGGCCGGGCCGGCGCCGGGTCTGGAGGAGGAAGTTGCCGGAGACAGTGCAATTTCACGCGGTCTCTGGGGCTCGGGTTCCTCGGCAGGGTAGATGAATTATGGGGTTTCGAAGGGTTTCCGGGGAAACTGAGGTGGCCTAAGAATGAGGCAAACACCTTTCTCCTCAAACACACACACACACACACACACACACACACACACACACTCACTCACTCACATTCAGAGAGAAAAAAATCCCCCAAGTGACCCAACCGGCTAGGGAAGTTGAGTGATTTGGTTAATGGGCGAGGCCAACTTTCAGGGGGCCGGGCTTTGAAGCGCTCTCTCCACCCACAGTACCTTTTCCCTTTGGAGGCATTTGGGGGCGTTTGGAATCTTGGCCTCCCCTTAGTCCAGCTCCCCAAGAGAAATTAGGGCGAGACCCATGCCCGATGTGCGTGGCTCTCGTGGACCCGCACTAGCGCGTGGGGTGCGCTCGGGGCTGGCGGTCCGCGGCTCTAGCCTTCTCCACGCCGGCCTCGCGCCGGAGGGGGCGCGGCCGTGAGTCACCCCCTCCCCCTGCGCTCCCTCCTTCGCCCTCTCAGACATACACCCCTCCCCTGCTATCCCGCCCCGGACTCTGGCTCCGGCTCCGATTGCAGTTTGCAACCTCCTCTGCCGCCGCTACCAAGTCACTGGCGGTTCAGGTGGCTCCGCTTCGATGTCCTAGTCCCCCCCCCCCCCCCCCGCGCCGCCCGGGCTGGATTCGGCGGGGCCGCCTTCACCCTCCGCTGGAGTCATGAGGGTGAACGCGGCTCTGCAGGTGCTGGGCTTTCTTCTCAACCTGGCCCAGGGCTCCGACGTGGGCAACTCTCAGGCAGGTAAGCCGCGCGGGAGCAGCGACCGTCTCGGAAACTGGGATCCCTAACCCAGTGCGCGGAATCCTGGAGCGCAGGGGGCAGGAGCTGGGGCGGTGCGAGGTTGGGGTGCCGACCCTGTGTCTGCTGGGACCACCTAGGCAGGGACCGTCAGCTTCGGGTTCTCGGCGCGGTCCGGGCGGGGTCGGGATTCCTGACATACCCCCCACCCCCCAACACACACACACACATACACACACCCCACCCTCCGGAGCGCGTCGCCGGCCTTCTAATTTGTCTTTCTCGGGCGGGGATGGGGGGTGGCTGACGCCGAGACAGGTCACACTTCCGAGGGACTCTGTAGGGAGGGGAGCTGCGACCTCCTTCTGTAAACGTGAGGAGATGATCGGAGGTGGAGGTCTTGGAGAAAGGGGGGGGGGTCTCTGTTTGTTCCCCAGCCCCATCCCTCGGCTTTCAGCACCTCTAGTTTCGTTGTTTTGCCGACAGGGCGGAGCTATGGAAGGGTTGGGGGGGTTGTTGTTCTCAACGTTTGGAAAAACAAGAATGGCACCTCCTCTTCCGTGAGTGGGCCTGCCCTGGGAAGGGCTGAGTCTAACCAAAGGGCCAAGTCCAGGTGACATCAGGGTGAGAGGCCACTCAGAGGCTGACCTCCCTCTTTTCCTGAGGATAATAAAGCTGCTGGTCCCCAACTTGATCAAACTCTCTTTGTCAAGACCCAGACTGATTCAGTTGATATTTATTGAGCATCTACTATGTACAAGGCCCTGGGTCAGGAGCTGTAGGGTCAAGGACTTCCAGCCTCTGCTTCTCAGTTTGTCTTTTCCCTCCCCAACCTGAGACCAGCAGGGCATCACTCCCACCTTCTGAACTTCCTGTATCCTGGGAGTCCTTCCTAAACTCAGCTTCTCCTCCACCTACATTATTTATTGTCGGATATTGCTGGTCTGTTTCTCCAACTCTCATACCGTCAGAGCCCACCCCCTTGGGTGTCTCTGGGAGTCTGGACACCTGAGGGTGCTGGTGCTGCTCACACTGGAGATATCCTGTTGCTCTCTTCCCCTCCCCCAGACCTCAGCTTGGGGTTTGGCACAGCCAGGGCCTCTTCCCCAGAGTGGGAGTGGGAGAAACACCTGTGCTTCCCCCACAGTTGCTGGGCCTAAATTTAGACCTGGGATCTTGAATGTAAAACTCCCAGCTGGTGGAGGGCGGAGGGGTCTGGGGACTGGAGTGGGAGGGACCAAATAGAATGACTGCATCATGGTCCCATCCAGACCCTTGGAATCTTCAACGAGGAACCCAGGAGTCCCAGATCTTGGCCACCTTCCCTGAGGGAGACAGGAGGCAGGCTTGGTTGGGTTTCTTTACCCTTTATCTGGATCGTGCAGCCTCTGGGCATCCGGCCCTGTCTCAGTCCTTCTATAGTCCCTTTGTCCTGGCTGTGATGGGGGTGGGGGATATTGGAGAGGAGGCCTCTGGTTGAGGAGGGGCTGAGGATTCCTGGTCTGACCCACCCCAGTGCTCTCTACCAAAGGAGTGCCCAGGCCCCTCCCTAGGCCCCTGGTGCCTGGGTACGGGGATCTTTATTACTCCCTTCCCCCAGCCCTCCTCCCCAGGCTGCGTGTTCCTCCTTCGAGGTGGTTTTCATGTTTTTTTCCTGAGCAGGCCCTTTGCTCCCTGTTTGTGTAATATGGACTTTACCCCCAGGGTGGCAGAGAACGGGGACCTCTAACACTGTAGCCTCCCAGACACAGACAAGAGTCTGCACAAACACATAAAGGCAGGTGGGATGGAGGGGGCCACCTGAAATAACTTCCTTATAAGGAAACCCAAGGACAGAACCAGTATAGATTTCTGGGCCAGTGGGGGAGCTGGGTACACGCTTGTCTGTGTGTGTGTGTGTTGCAGATGCACGTACACACACACACCCCACTTTTCTGTGTAGAAATCTTGGCTCCTACCTTATCTGGGGAGGATTGGCGCCTTGTTTTGGAAGAGAGGGTGTCCTGCCAAGAAGGGGTTTAGGGTGGGGCTGTTCCCTAAATGACTAACCTTCCTAGTTTCTCTCCTTTCACCCCAAGGACCCTAGAGTTCCCAGGCTCCTCTGGGAGCTCCCAGTCCCTGCACCCGTCTGCTAGGTCTAGCCCACCCCCCTTCCTTTCCATTGTGGGGAGCGATAGGGAATGGGAGGCCTCAAAGGTCTAGTGGTCAGACTAGGGGTATGCCTAGGAGGAGGGGCTGGGGCCTCACTAATGTCCCTTCCTCCATTCCCACTCCCGCCCCCTACTAAACCACCAGCGCCTCAGGGAAGGGTGGTTGGAACAGGTGGTTTCTACCCCCACCCTCCCCACAGTCTTTCCCAGAGCCAGAGGAAAGAGACAGGCCTAGGGCTTCAGGGTCCAAGATTTCCCATACCCTCTCTATCCTCCATACTTACAAGGCAAGTGAACTCCCAAGACTGGCATGCCTCATGAGGATTGCCATATTGGAAAGTTTTTTAATGAATCTTTTGACAGTGAAATTGGGTGGAAGGCTTAGAATGGCGGGTGGGGGGGGTAATCCTCTGCTGTTGCCCTCCAGGCTACTGTGTATTTGCTGGGAAGTGTGATGCTGAGGAGCTGGGGTGTGTTGGGATAGGGGAAGGGAAAAGGGAAGTCAGAGTTTAGGAGGAGGGGATGTGTGGGGTAGGCAACCAGCTCCTTATCTTTCAGCTTTAAAGACAAAGCTCACATTGACCCCCTCTCCCCACCAGAGCTCCCCGCTCTGGTGAGGTCACTTGTCTGAGCCCAGGGCTTGAGGTGGGGGGACGGGTGCTACTGAGGACAGGGTGTCTCGGGACAGGGTGGAGCAGCGCCCCTCTCCTAGATAGAATTGCCTCATTGTGGGCTGAACTGTGGCCCTGGGCACTGCCCCCACCCTCTGCCCCCATCCCACCCTCAGTAGACACAATAGGGGCTGTGTGCTAGCCCCAAAGAGATATTTATTCCAGGACCCAGAGAGAGGCAGGATGGGGGTAGAGAAGTAAGTACCCTGGTCAGAGAGGGGGAAGGGAAGAGGAGGGTAACCAAGCTGGAATCCTTTTCTAACTTCTCTAGGGAGGGAAAGAAAACCCTACATCCTCTTTGATTAACTCCTTAATACCCAAAGTCATACCTGAAAGGGGCACAGAGGAAGCCGTGGTGGAAAAGGGAAACCTTTTCACCTGCCTGTTCAGAGAGATGGTGAGGGGATTCTGAGAGAGGGGGGAGTTCAGGCTCTCAGTCCAACGTAGGCTTTTGTGTCTCTCTCTAGGGGTGACGGTTGGAGGTGGCTGCTTCCTGATCCTGTTGAATGTTACTGTAGGAGGCAACCAAGGGGATGGTTTTGGGGGACCGGGCTGAAAACTTGTGTCCAGCTCTCTGCCATTCTACCTCCACTTTGAGCAGTGTGTCCTGGGACTCTGAATGGGCTGAGTGTGACGGGCGATGCCGAGAACCAGTACCAGACGTTGTACAAGCTGTACGAGAGGTGTGAGGTGGTGATGGGGAACCTTGAGATTGTGCTCACAGGACACAATGCTGACCTCTCCTTCCTGCAGGTTAGAGTCCCTCACTCCCTCCCTCAACCTCTTCCCCCTTAATCCTCCCCATAGAAGGCTCCTTCCCTTCCTCAGGGTTATCCTCTGCTGGAGTTCAGCATTCCTAAAACTCTGCATTTCCAAAGAGCCAAACTTGTGTGTTTATGGGGACCGTGACCTCTGGTCTGGTCAGGGTCGCCAGGGATGCACAGGGGCTAGCGATGAGAAGCAGGCACGGGTAGAATAGTGTTACGCACTGGGAGCCAATGGAAAGAGGCACCTAGGAAGGCGAGGAAGGGACCAAGCGAGGACCCTCCTGGCATGAGGAGCTCTGAAAAGTAAAGGGTAGGAGATTAGAATTCCTGTCACTTCTGCCACCTGTCTTCCTTGGCAGAAGAGACACGGCAGTGTGACACCAACTCCTCCCTACTTGGAGTAGGAATTAGAAAGAATTAGAGGGGTTGGGGATTCCCTAATGAGGGGATCGAGCCTTTTGCCCTGTTTTCCCTCCTACTGACCTGATCTGTTCCATCACAGTGGATCCGAGAAGTGACCGGCTATGTCCTCGTGGCCATGAACGAGTTCTCTACGCTGCCACTGCCCAACCTCCGGGTGGTGCGGGGGACTCAGGTGTACGATGGGAAGTTTGCCATCTTTGTCATGTTGAACTATAACACCAACTCCAGCCATGCCCTGCGCCAGCTCCGCTTTACTCAGCTCACTGGTCAGTTCCTGACGATTCCTTCCAGTCTTGCCCCTCAAGCAACCTGCAGACAGGTCTCTCCGTGATGATAACCCAAGACTGCCCATTAAGTGCCCCCTTCGTGGGGCCCGCTGTGCTCTAAAGGTCCACTACTCCCCACGAGGAGGGTCCCCATGTCCCGCGGGGCTGGAGTTAGCTAGATCTATTACCCACTCCTCTACCTTTAAAACACAGCATACTTTGATGTCCCTTCTTCCCTTGGGAAGGGGAGTCCTATCTCCTCCCCCTCACAATTCCCCACAGGCTGGGGGGAATATCGGGTTTAATACCACAGGGCTACCTTTTACTTCTCCCTGTGCCAGTCAGTTGGAAAACACACAGGTAGGGCGGAGGAAGGAGGCGATTGAGTCAGGGATCTTCTCTCTTTCTTTCCCTTCCCCTCCCCCACTGGCTAAACCGGATCTGGACAGGTGTCTGAGGAGGCAGGAGTTTCTTTTGGCCTGGCTCCTCTACCTCACAAGGCAAGCCTTCTCTGCAGTGTAGATTTAATTAGACATACTTGTCTGCCCCATCTCCCCTTCTCCTGAGGCTTGGGTGGCCTTTTGGGTTGGTGGGGGAGGGAAGAGGAGGTCTGCTGTAGCCCTTATCCCTGTCCCTTCTCTTCCCCACCTCAGAGATTCTGTCAGGGGGCGTTTATATTGAGAAGAACGATAAACTTTGTCACATGGACACAATCGACTGGAGGGACATCGTGAGGGACCGAGGTGCAGAGATAGTGGTGAAGGACAATGGCAGGAAC
This sequence comes from Mustela erminea, assembly GCF_009829155.1. Taxonomy (NCBI): domain Eukaryota; kingdom Metazoa; phylum Chordata; class Mammalia; order Carnivora; family Mustelidae; genus Mustela; species Mustela erminea. Next base: position 92,586,805 of record NC_045619.1, read on the forward strand.
TGTGAGTGACCATGATCAAAACTGCTCCCCTACCCCCACCAAATAGAGTGACCTCTTTCCAGTCATCATTATATCCCTAATGTGAACCCACCTCTCCACTGGGAAAAAAAAAAAAAAAAAAAAAACACCTCAGGCCCTAGACCCAAGGAGCCTGCCAGGAGAGAGCAGGCCAGTCTCCTAGAATCCAAATTCCCGAAGCATTATGTGAAAAAGAGGAGCAAAAGATCTCTGTATACTAGGTGGGGAAGCCAGATCTTTGGACTCCACATCCACATCTCTTTCCATTACAACATTCTCTCTTCTCCTTGAAACCTACCTCTCCCTGATCACAGTCTGCTGGTCCTGGTCCACTCACACACACGTATTCCTACTGGGTTCGGTTTGGAAGGAGTCACCAAGTTCCTGGGCTGGGACTGGAGCTGAGCTTGGCAGTTGCCCGGGACCCTCCCATTCAGCTGCCCTGTGGGTGGTGCGGAGGTGTGGTTCCGCCCCTTGTTGACCCATTCGCTGGAGCCCAGCCCTGCTCTGCAAGGGGAAGGAGGGACACTGCCCTAGCTCTTTGCTTCGTAGGACTGGGGTGCCTGTGTGCTGACATCATACCCTGTTGATTCAAGCAGGCCTTTCTTAGCCCTGACAGCCCTTTGTTGGTTTCTTTCCCAACCAGGTCCCCCATGTCATGAGGCCTGCAAGGGGCGATGCTGGGGTCCTAGACCAGAGGATTGCCAGACATGTGAGTTTCCTCCCCTCCAAAAACTTCAAGCTCCTCCACTTTCCTATCCCTACCCACCCCGACCTGTGTCAACATTGTGGGAAGGGACAAGCCTAGAAGGCAAGAAGTTGAGCAGTGGCCTCAGAATACAATCTTAAGAGCCCTCGCTGCCATGCTTTCTGTCTTTCTGTAGTGACCAAGACCATCTGTGCCCCTCAATGTAATGGTCACTGCTTTGGGCCCAACCCCAACCAGTGCTGCCATGATGAGTGCGCAGGCGGCTGCTCAGGCCCTCAGGACACAGACTGCTTTGTATGTACCACCATTCGCCTGGATTCAGAAATGGGGATGTGGGCTTTGGGGAGGAAGGAGGGATACACACATAACGTGAATTTTATGAATCTCCTATGTCCTTAGGCCTGTCGACTCTTCAATGACAGTGGGGCCTGTGTGCGCCAGTGTCCACAGCCTCTAGTCTACAACAAGCTTACTTTCCAGCTGGAACCCAACCCCCACACTAAGTATCAGTACGGAGGAGTTTGTGTGGCCAGCTGTCCCCGTAAGTGCCTAAGAAGAGGAACAGGGGTTGTAGAACCAGGATTTTAGGAGGTAAAGAGGATCAAGTTGGGTGGGAAATCAGGCTGTTGGTTGTGATCCTCTAATCACTTCCAATTAATGATTCCTGTGTCCTACTCCCTGTCTACTTCCCCAAGATTTTTAGCCATGGCTCCTAGTTCTGCAACAAAGCGCAAAGGGCCTTTCTCATCAGTAGGACAGTGCTTAAGGAACCCCGGGTAGTGGATTGGGACAAACCCAGCACAGTGTAGGAGGGAGCAAGGTTTAGCCGGTCATTGGCAGTGTTTCTCCTCCCGCATCTCTAACGGTGCCCTCCTCTTTCCTAGATAACTTTGTAGTGGATCAAACTTCTTGTGTCCGGGCCTGTCCTCCTGACAAAATGGAAGTAGATAAAAATGGACTCAAAATATGTGAACCTTGTGGGGGGCTCTGCCCCAAAGGTGAGTAGGAGATGGTGAGGAGGTGGTGAAGAGACCTCCTTTCCCCAGAGACCAAGCAGGCCCCACCCACTGAGCCTCTTTTGTGTTTACAGCCTGCGAAGGGACAGGCTCTGGGAGCCGCTTCCAGACTGTGGACTCTAGCAACATTGATGGATTTGTGAACTGCACCAAGATCCTGGGCAACCTGGACTTTCTTATCACTGGCCTCAATGGGTTAGAGATTCTGCTTCCCCTCTCTAAGCCCCTACTCCAGCCATCGCCTCACAGTTCATTGCATTTGGCTCAACCCTTCATATGGGCAGCTGATGAGGAATATAAATCTTATCATAAATAGAAATCGAGCCCTATTCTGCTCTGTGCTTGAGATTCTCTCCCTCCCCCTCTGCTCCTCCCCCTGCTTTCTTTCTCTCTCTCAACATTAATAAATAAAAATCTTCTTTTAAAAAAATAAAAGATCAGAGTGCCTGGGTGGCTCAGTGGGTTAAAGTCTCTGCCTTCAGCTCAGGTCATGATCCCAGGGTTCTGGGATCAAGCCCTAGCATCGGGCTCTCTGCTCAGCAGGGAGCCTGCTTCCTCCACTCTCTCTGCCTGCCTCTTTGCCTACTTGTGATCTCTGTCAAATAACTTTAAAAAAAAGTAAATGAATAAAAGAGGGACGCCTGGATGGCTCAGTTAATTAAGCGGCTGCCTTTGGCTTTGGTCATGGTCCCAGGGTCCTCAGATGAGTCCTGCATGGGACTCCCTGCTTGGTGGAGAACCTGCTTCTCCCTGTGCCCGCCACTCCCCCTGCTTGTGTGCTCTCTCTCTCTGACAAATAAAGTCTTTAAATAAATAAATAAATAAATGGAATATAAATCATAGTTTTAGAGGACACACAGTTCCTGACCATACCTAAGTCTGTTTCCCACCCAGGGCTTGAATCCCTCAGAGACATCCCTAAGCAATCTGATACCATCTAGCTAAGTGACAGGAGACAAGGGCATTGTGTCCTCCTCCTCCTCTTTTTTGTTTTTTCTTCTTCTTTTTTTTTTTTTTTAAAGATTTTACTTACGCTATTTATTTGTTTATTTTAGAGAGAGAGAGCAGGAAGTGGGGGAGTGAGGGCGAGAGGGAGAGAGAATCCCAAGCAGGTTCCATGCCAGGCATACAGGTTCGTTCAGAGCCTGATTCATGACCTTGTAGTCATGATCTGAGCCGAAATCAAAAGTCTGATGCCTAATGGACTGAGCCACCCAGGTACCCCTTAAGATTTTATCTTTATGGGGGTGCCTGAGTGGCTCAGTGGGTTAAAGCCTCTGCCTTCGGCTCAGGTCATGATCCCAGGGTCCTGGGATCGAGCCCCGCATCAGGCTCTCTGCTCAGCGGAGAGCCTGCCTCCTCTTTCTCTGCCTGCCTGTCTGCCTACTTGTGATCTCTGTCAAATAAATAAATAAAATCCTTAAAAAAAAAAAAAAAAGATTTTATCTTTATGTAATCTCTTCACCCAACGTGGAGCTTGAACTCACAACCCTGAGACCAAGAATCATGTGCTCCACCAACTGAACCAGCCAGGTGCCCCTACCTGAATCAAAAAAAATTTTTTAAAGACTTTATTTATTTATTAATTAGAGAGAGAGTGAGAAAAAGTGCACATGGGGGTCAGGGGAGAAGCAGATGGGGAAGGAGGAAGAGGTGAGCACAGACCTGACCTGGGGCTTGATCCCTTGACACTGGGATCATGATCCCAGCTGAAACCAAGAGTTGGATGCCCAACTGACTGAGCCACCCAGGTGCCCCCAAATCAATTTTTTTTAAAGATTTTATTCATTTATTCGACAGAGAGGGAACACAAGCAGGAGGAGTGGGAGAGGGAGAAGCAGGCTCCCCACTGAGCAAGGAGCCTGATGTGGGTCTCGATCCTAGGACCTTGGGATCATGAGCTGGGCCAAAGGCAGACACTTCTAAAGACTGAGCCACCCAGGCGCCCCTCTAAATTTTTAATGAGAGTTGCCACTTGATGATTTTCTTTTTTTCTTTGTTTTTTTTTAAGATTTTATTTATTTATTTGACAGAGAGAAATCACAAGTAGATGGAGAGGCAGGCAGAGAGAGAGAGAGAGAGGGAGGGAGGCAGGCTCCCTGCCGAACAGAGAGCCCAATGCGGGGCTTGATCTCAGGACCCTGAGATCATGACCTGAGCCGAAGGCAGCGGCCCATCCCACTGAGCAACCCAGGCGTCCCGCCACTTGATGATTTTCTAATTCCGTTATTCCTTATTCCTTCTGCATTTATTTGTTGGCATTTTAGTGTTAGGAAGTCTTTCCTTCCCATTGATTGATTGAGAACTATTTCATTCAGTCCTTTATAATCTTTTATAGTCATTATTTTGGTGTTCGGCTGTCTCTGATCTGGTCACTGGGGGCTTCTTCAAGCTGGATCCTGTGTTCTTAGGGCTTGTACCCTTCATTCTCTGACCACTTCCTTACTTTTTTGCATCAGCTGCTGTAAACACATGTTACATTTCTCCTGCCCTAGCCATTTCTCCAAGGAGCCCTGTTTCCTTTTAGTGGAGAATGGTATTTAGAAACTAGGTTCTGGGGGTGCCTGGTTGGCTCAGTGGGTTAAAGCTTCTGCCTTTGGCTCAGGTCATGATCCCAGGGTCCTGGGATCGAGCCCTGAGTTGGGCTCTCTGCTCATCGGGGAGAGAGCTGCTTCCTCCTCTTTCTCTGCCTGCTTCTCTGCCCACTTGTGATCTCTGTCTGTCAAATAAATAAATAAATCTTTAAAAAAAGGAAAGAAAAAAAATAGAAACTGGGTTCTGAGGCTAAGCATGCTTGTTGCTACTGGGTTCTACCTCTACCTTGTTGACCGGTTTTTACTGTTCTCTCCAGAGACCCCTGGCACAAGATCCCTGCCCTGGACCCTGAGAAGCTCAATGTCTTCCGGACAGTACGGGAGATCACAGGTGAGTAGGGGGAGAGGTTTCCCTTCCTGGAAGAGGTGAACCACTGGCACATATTATTATCTAGCTACTTACAAAATCATGTACCCAGTAAGAGGGGAGGGACTGATAGAACTTGAAAAAGCAAGGGGAGAAGACTCCAGGCTCATGTGCCTCTTTCTAACCCTTCAGGTTACCTGAACATCCAGTCCTGGCCTCCCCACATGCACAACTTCAGTGTCTTTTCCAACCTGACAACCATCGGGGGCAGAAGCCTATACAAGTGAGTAGTAAGGAGTGTGGCGGTGGTAGCATGAACCCAGGCAACGAACCTTGTTTCTTACGCAGCCTTGAGAAAAATCCAGGCATTGTCTCACACAACACGCCCAAAGGGTCTGAGAGTTTGAAGGGGAAAAGGCGGAAGGAAGGGGAATTACTCTTCCTGGTCTGCCTGATCCAGAGAAATGTGTTGAATGAAAATGAATCCATTGCGTGGTCATTTTTCCCAGTATAATCTCCCTTATCCTGTCGTCTTGTTCTCAGCCGGGGTTTCTCTTTGTTAATCATGAAGAACTTGAATATAACATCTTTGGGCCTCCGATCTTTGAAAGAAATTAGTGCCGGGCGTGTCTACATAAGTGCCAACAGGCAGCTCTGCTACCACCATTCTCTGAACTGGACCAGGCTTCTTCGGGGGCCTCCTGAAGAGAGACTAGACATCAAGCATAATCGGCCCCGCAGAGACTGTGGTGAGGGGAAGGGCCCCTGGGGTGGTGGGGAGAAGGAAGTCAGGGAGGAGAGCGAAAGTGTAGAGACTTCTCAGGCCTGGAAGCAGGAATAGGGATTTGGGGGGAGTGGGTAGAGCCAAGGAAAGGGGAGTGTTAGGCTGGAGGCATTTATGAGGAATAGTTCAGAAGAGGGCATGTGAAGAGACCCCTCCTAACTCACCCCTTCTTTCCAGTGGCCGAGGGCAAAGTGTGTGATCCCCTGTGCTCCTCTGGAGGATGCTGGGGCCCAGGTCCTGGTCAGTGCCTCTCCTGTCGAAACTACAGCCGAGGAGGTGTCTGTGTGACCCACTGCAACTTTCTGAATGGGTAACGCTGAGGGGCGAAAGAGTCCAGCAGGAGTGGGGGGATGGGGCCCTGGGATGGAGCTATTCAGGTGGCACCTGAAAGCCTTTAGTCAACTTCCTTTTTTTTCTTTTCTTTTTAAGATTTATTTATTTATTTTAGAGATGGGTGGGGGAAAGGCAGGGGGAGAGAGAAACCCAGGCAGACCTGAGCCTGACATGGGGCCTGATCTCATGATCTTGAGATCACAACCTGACCTGAAACCAAGAGTTGGACACTTAACTGACTACACCACCCAGGTGCCTCTAGGCAACTTTCTACATGTGTCTTGGTGGGAATGAGTAAGGGGCCGCTGTGGTTAGGGAGCAGGACATAAAGGTCAGGACTTAGAAGTGACCCCTCTCCCTTTGTGCCCCTACCCCCAACTACAGGGAGCCTCGTGAGTTTGCCCATGAGGCTGAATGCTTCTCCTGCCACCTGGAGTGCCGACCCATGGAGGGTACTGCCACATGCAATGGCTCGGTATGGTAGCAGCACCAGGATCTCTAAGGGAAAGAGGGCAAGGGCAACACAAGAATGTCTTGGGATGACATGGCCAAATCACAAGGCCAACATGGGGAGGCCAGACAACACTAGGGTCTGTGGTTGGAGCATCCTAAATGTCTGGGTGGGCCCTGGCTGGGAAGTATGAAATTGACCTTGGGATCCCATTCTTCCCAACCTTCTCTTTCCACCCAGGGTTCTGATGCTTGTGCTCAGTGTGCCCATTTTCGAGATGGGCCCCACTGTGTGAGCAGCTGCCCCAGCGGCATCCTTGGAGCCAAGGGCCCCATCTACAAGTATCCAGATGCTCAGAATGAATGTCGGCCCTGCCATGAGAATTGCACCCAGGGGTCAGTGATGGGATGATAAAGGGAGAGGGGAAGAAACAAAACTAGGCAGGCAAGAAGAGGGTAAAGTGGGGCTGAAAGAAGAAAAGGACTATGATTTAAGAATCACTCCAAGCTGTATCAGGAAGGATTGGAGAAAGGGGATCTCTCAGTAACAGCATAAAATGATACTGGGTTTCGAGAACCTGGAATAACCTCAGCTCAGGGGACTTTCCTTCAAGAGACGGACCCAGGGAGAATTGGAAAGCTAGAGATATGGGGGTCATGTCTCACATGATGGGGCTTCAGGATGGGTTACCATGGTAGGGTCTGAAACAGTGTCCTATGTTGAGGCTGTCAGAATTGTACTTCCCATGAGAGTCTCCCAAGCTCCCATTTAAGGAGATGACTTTCTTCTCCAGGTGCAAGGGACCAGAGCTACAAGACTGTTTAGGTCAAACACTGGCACTAATCAGGTATGATGGGCTTGGAGATTTAGTTAGCTGGGGGTATTTGGGAGAGAAGCTAAGGAGGGGGCAGTTACTTGCTGGGAAGAGAGGAGTCTCTATTCATTGTGGCTTTCTATACACACCACTGTCACTGGACTTGGATACACAAGAATCCAGGCTTCTGGCATTCCCTTCCTTTTATTCTTTTCTTTTCTTTTTTTTTTTTTTTTAAGATTTCTTTTATTTATTTGACAGAGAGAGATCACAAGTAGGCAGAGAGGCAGGCAAAGAGGGGGAAGCAGGCTCCTCGCTGAGCAGAGAGCCCGATGGAGGCTTGATCCCAGGACTCTGAGACCATGACCTGAACCAAAGGCAGAGGCTTAACCCACTGAGCCACCCAGGCACCCCTGGCCTTCCCTTCCTAAAATTAACTTATAGTATCCACAGAAGGTCCAGATTTAGGTTAACCCTTTCAGTGCTCAAGGATATGTGTATATGTGAATGTTAATTTCTTGCCTCAGATCTGTACTATACATTTAATGTAAGCATAGGTGACATTTATAAGGGAGGTGGAGACCCAGGATAATGCTGGACTTCCCCTATCCCACAGCAAAACCCATCTTGCAGTGGGTTTAACAGTGGTAGTAGGATTGGCAGTGATTTTCCTGATCCTTGGAGGCACTTTCCTCTACTGGCGTGGGCGTCGGATTCAGAATAAGAGGGCTATGAGGCGCTACTTGGAACGGGGTGAGGTGAGTGTCTAGTTTACACTTGAAAGGTAACCTGTATACCATTAGTCTTTAAGAGCCTCCACTTTTCCCAGAGATTTGATTCCTTTCTTCAAGGAGGTAATATGGTCCATCAGAAAGAACTCTGGCCAGAGAAATGGGAGAAAATTCATTAATTGCCAACATGACTTTGAAGAAGTTAGCTTTCCTTCTCTGTGCCTCATTTTATGCACATATACAGAAGAAATAATAACATTGATCCTTATAAGATGCTTGTAAGTGTGAAAGGGGATGATGTATGTGAAAGTGCTTTGGAAAGCATAGAGAATGATATAAAAAGTGATAGCATTACCAGCTCTCCCCTCTTCCTCCCATCAAAGAGGAAACCCAGCCCTCTTGATTCTTGATCTCATGAACACAACAGCGTCCTCAGTCCTTAGGGTCTGTTACTCCCCAATATGCCTGCAATGCTTTTTAAGACTAAAGACAGTTCCTCTTGCTCCCCACCCCTTTGGGCCTTGTTGCTCTGGGCATCCACCCATAGGCAGGGGGTTGGAGTGGGACATGGGAATGGACTTCCCTGAGTATTTTCTTCCCTTCTGCTCCTCAGAGCATAGAGCCTCTGGATCCCAGTGAGAAGGCTAACAAAGTCTTGGCCAGAATCTTCAAAGAAACAGAGCTGAGGAAGCTTAAAGTGCTTGGCTCAGGCGTCTTTGGAACCGTGCACAAAGTGAGTGGCCCACAGGAAGTCTGTGGAAGAGGAAGGGAAAGGATCTAGGGTGAAGGAGAGAAAGAGTTGAGGAAAAGGGCTAGCCCCAGGGAGAATGACCTTATGCTGACTCCTGCCCAAAACTTTGCAGGGAGTATGGATACCTGAGGGGGAATCAATCAAGATTCCAGTCTGCATTAAAGTCATTGAGGACAAGAGTGGACGACAAAGTTTTCAAGATGTGACGGATGTAAGTGAGGGAAGAGTATTGTGTATCCCCACTGGGAGAGAGGTCACTATTAGACAGGATTTTGTAGAAGCATGGGCCTGTGTGTTAGCAGATACTGTTAGCCATAATAATGTCCTTGAATGTTGGGATAGGCCTGGTCAGTATACGTGAACCTTTTTGATTCCTGGATGACCCCTCCTATATCTCGTAGCATATGCTGGCCATTGGCAGCCTAGACCATGCCCACATTGTACGGCTGCTGGGACTGTGCCCAGGGTCATCTCTGCAGCTCGTCACTCAGTACTTGCCTCTGGGTTCCCTGCTGGATCACGTGAGACAACACCGTGGAGCGTTGGGGCCCCAGCTGCTGCTCAATTGGGGAGTACAGATTGCCAAGGTGAGAGGAACCTGGAAGAGCTCTATGAACTGCCTGGCTGGTTGCTGGCAGGGAGGTTGAAATTCTGAGAGGTGCCTTCAGGGTTTGGGATGATTCTGGATCTCAAGGATCAATTCCCCCGACCTTAAGAACACTTCCTTCCTCTGTAGGGGATGTACTACCTTGAGGAGCATGGTATGGTGCACAGGAACCTGGCAGCCCGAAATGTGCTACTGAAGTCACCCAGTCAGGTTCAGGTGGCAGATTTTGGGGTGGCTGACTTGCTGCCCCCTGATGATAAGCAACTACTACACAGTGAGGCCAAGGTGAGGTTGCATGAGGGCTGGGTAAGGAGGTGGGGGGGTAGAATGAAGCATGGGAGTAGGGGGCAGTCAGTGGTCTCCTTCAGAGGCAACAGAAGCTGCACGGTAAGTTCAAGGAGAGGAACCTGGAAATACTAGAAATTCAAGTTCAGAAAACAACAAAGAAAAGAAAGATTGAAAACCTGGGGTTTAGAAGTGCTGAGAAAATTTGTGGAAGTCAACTGATGACACTTTTGCCCTTAATTCCCCAGACTCCAATTAAGTGGATGGCCCTGGAGAGTATCCACTTTGGGAAATACACACACCAGAGTGACGTCTGGAGTTATGGTCAGTCCATTTGGATATCCTCCATACCATCATTGGCCCAAATTCTATAGTTGCCTCTTGAGAGGCCCTTCTTAGAGTTTCTAATCCGTCTAGATCCTTGTGTTGGATCAAGTTCTGCTTTCCCTCCATTTTCACGCCCATGTCTACTGTTTCACCATCAACCAGTCATGTCTTCCTATACCAGGAGTGACAGTTTGGGAGCTGATGACCTTTGGGGCAGAACCCTATGCTGGGCTACGACTGGCTGAAGTACCAGACCTGCTAGAGAAGGGGGAGCGACTGGCGCAGCCCCAGATCTGTACCATCGATGTCTACATGGTCATGGTCAAGTGTGAGTTCCCTGCTGATCCCAGCCATTTCCTTCCTGCCTGCCTGCCTGCCTGCCTGCCTGCCTGCCCTTCTTGCCTCCCTCCCTTCCTCCCTCTCTCCCTCCCCTCCTTTTTTCTTTCTTCCTTTTTTTTTTTTTTTTTTAAGATTTACTTACTTGAGAGAGAGAGAGTGCACATGGGCGGAGATGGGGTAGTGGTGAGAGAGGCAGAGGAAGAGACAGTGAGATTCCCAGGCAGACTCTGTACTGAGCAAGGAGCCTGATTCTGGACTTGATTTCATGACCTGAGCTGAAACCAAGAGTCAGGGTTTAACTGACTGCACCACCCAGGTGCCTCCAGCCATTTTCTAGCCGACTTCCCTCCCTACTCCAACTCTCCTCTTATGGCTCTACTTCTTGCATCTTACCCCCAGGTTGGATGATTGATGAGAACATTCGTCCAACCTTTAAAGAACTAGCCAATGAGTTCACCAGGATGGCCCGAGACCCACCACGGTATCTGGTCATAAAGGTGAGCAGTGATTAGGAGTTGTCAAAGAGATCTAGAGGCAACGGGACTTGGCTGGGACTAGGACCCACCTTAACCATCACCTGTCCCTACAGAGAGAGAGTGGGCCTGGAATTCCCCCTGGGGCAGAGCCCCCTGCTCTGACAAACAAGGAACTGGAGGAGGTGGAGCTAGAGCCAGAATTGGAGCTAGACCTGGATTTGGAGGCAGAGGAGGATGGTCTGGCGGCCACACTAGGCTCTGCCCTCAGCCTACCTGTGGGAACACTTAATCGGCCCCGTGGGGTAAGGTGCTTCCCAGCATTTTAAGACTTTCTGCACCCTGCGCCCTCTACCTACCTGCACCCTCATGAACCCTACTGATGCCCAGATTAACTACTTGGAGGTCCCCATGATGAGTAGATTTCTCCCTTAACCTAAACCTTTTCCTCACCTTTTTCATCCTAGAGCCAGAGTCTTTTAAGCCCATCATCTGGATACATGCCTATGAACCAGGGTAATCTTGGGGAGACTTGCCAGGTAAGGTCTGTCTCTTCAAGGGGCTGCTGAGATGCTGGGTGGCAGTGTCTTAGGATCCATAGGGGCAGTGTGGGAGACTGTAGAAATCAGAGGTTTAATCAGTGCCCCACAAAAAAGAAGCATTGAACAACCCAGTCTTCTGAAGAAATACCTCTTCCCTCGTCTCTCTGTAAATCTCTGTGTATTCCTTTTCTCCTTAGGAGTCTGCATTTTGTGGGAGTGGTGAGCGGTGCCCCCGTCCAGCCTCTTTGCACCCAATGCCACGGGGACGCCTGGCATCAGAGTCCTCAGAGGGCCATGTGACAGGCTCTGAGGCTGAGCTCCAGGAGAAGGTGTCAATGTGTAGGAGCCGGAGCCGGAGCCCACGGCCACGTGGAGACAGTGCCTACCATTCCCAGCGCCATAGCCTGCTCACTCCTGTCACCCCACTCTCCCCACCAGGGTTAGAGGAAGAGGATGTCAATGGATATGTCATGCCAGATGCACACCTCAAAGGTGCTAGACTCTTCCTAGAGCTTTCCTCAAATCCTTCTCTGATCCTTTCCCTAGGCTCCTCTTAATCCTTTCATCTTCTCTGATCTTGTTCCCTCCCTTTTCATTTTTTCCTAACTTTCCCAACTCCCCACTGTCGACCACCACATTCTCCACATACCTATCCTCCTTCTCAATCCCTAGGTACTCCCTCCTCCCGGGAAGGTACCCTTTCTTCAGTGGGCCTCAGTTCTGTCCTGGGTACCGAAGAAGAAGATGAAGATGACGAGTATGAGTACATGAACCGGAGGAGAAGGCGCAGTCCAACTCGTCCCCCTAGGCCCAGTTCTCTCGAGGAGCTGGGTTATGAGTACATGGATGTGGGATCAGACCTCAGTGCTTCCCTGGGCAGCACACAGAGTTGCCCACTCAACCCTGTGCCCCTCATGCCTGCTGCTGGCACAACCCCAGATGAGGACTATGAATATATGAATCGGCGACATGGTGGAGGAGCTCCCGGGGGAGATTACGCAGCCATGGGGGCCTGCCCAGCGGCTGAGCAAGGTTATGAAGAGATGAGAGCTTTCCAGGGGCCTGGACACCATGCCCCCCATGTCCACTGTGCTCGCCTCAAAACTCTCCGTAGTTTAGAAGCCACTGACTCCGCTTTTGATAACCCTGATTACTGGCATAGCAGGCTTTTCCCCAAGGCTAATGCTCAGAGAACATAACCTCTGCTCACTGAAGTACTCAGGGAGCATTTGATGGCAGCTATTGCCTCTAAAGGGTACCCCTCTTCCCCCTAGTCCCTCTCTCACAGGTCTTAGCCTTATTTCCCCAGCCCTAGACAATTCCATTCAACCTTTGGAGGCTTTTAAACACTGCAACAAAATTCTTGTGAGATGTAGCCAGCTGTGCACTTTCTTCCCTTTCCCAATCCAGGAAAAGGAGATTTCCCCTATTTTATGTGTGTTTCTAATCCCATTCCTCAGCTTCCTCAGGGAGACTCCCTGGAGATATGAAGGATTACTCCCATGTCCCTTTCTCTCAGACTCTGACTTGTTGAGATTAGGCTTTAAAGTGTGCTTTTTGTTTCCTACCAGACTAGTAAGGAAGGGGAAAGTGGGTTGGGGGGAACGAGGCAGGGGAAAGTAAAATTTTGGCTGATGACTCAGCCCCCTGGAAAGAATGGAAAGCTTCAAATCTTGAGTGAAGAAAGAGGTTGGGCACAGATATTTAGAGTACTATTAATTCTGCACCTACTATGCCAGGCATCATGCTAAAGTTTACCTATGTTATGTCATCTGATGCTTACAACGATTCTGTGAGCTAGTTATTCTCCCATTTCACAAATAAGGAAACTGAGCCTTAAAGAGATTAAGTACATAAAGTGGTGGGTCCTGGATTCAGAATCTCCCATTTGCAGGTTTTCTCCCTGTAAGGTATCAAGGCAAACTGATAAGTCAGAGTCCTTGTCAGGGCATTGTCGTCTTGTTTTTGCACTGAATCAAGTCTAACCCCAACAACCCCAACCTCCTCCTACACCCAGACTTCTCATCTCAGGAAGTAGGGGGAAGGGGATGGTCGGAAGGAAAAAATAACTGGACATTTTTGTGTAAACCATAATCCATATGTGCTGTAAATGATCACTTCTTACCCAAGGGACAGATTCACAAGAGTCCCAAGAGCCACGTTTAGGGTCTGTACTCATCCAGGGAAACTACCAGTTAGGATAGAAAGAGGACCCAGCTTCAGGCCTTTGCTCGGATGGGAAACGGGGTGTCTTGTTATCACTGAAGATTTTTGTTTTGTTTTTATACACACCTGAATAAAAAAATGCCGGTTTTTCAGCTTCCTGTCTGTCAAATATAAGAAAACCTTTAGTGTGTAAAGTCACCCCTTTGCTCCTCAGCAGTGGGTAGCCGCTACCGCATGCTGTTCTGTCTTGTGACCCTTCTATTCTGCACCTTGCAGTTTACTCAGCCCTACTTTTCTTTGTATCTGCTGAAGACAAGCATAGCACACAGTCCTTTTCATTGAAAGCTTTTACTAGGGATCTCTTTACAGGACAACCCACCGGGAATAAGAAAAAAACCCAGAAAACCCACGTTTGCAAAAAAGCCTTATTGATGTGCCTCATGAGGTGGAACACTGAAACTCCCGTATGTTTCAGAACTCTTACTCTTGAAAAAGTCTGTATGAACACTTCCCTTGGTTGCCATCAAAGCCTATTGTTGGAACAACAGTGCCATCTTCAGTGGAGTCTGGCTTCTAGACTGGGAGGCTGTGAACGGATGATCTCTCCGGACTCCGCTGCCCAGTTAGCCCCCGCTTGTTGCACCCTTGGTCTCCTACCACAGCGCTCTTGCCCCTCCCCGACCCCCAACATCAGAGGATGATTGGACCGGCTGAGCCGGTCCCGCCGGCCGCTCTGGGTATCTGGGGAAGGGCGCACCCAGCCTCCGCGCCCTGACTGTAGTCACTCCCCCATCGCCGAGGCTCCACCCTGCGGGGCTGCCTCTACTCTGCTGGCCCCGCCGTAGCTCCGCCCCTTCTCCCTTTAGCCCGCCCCTCCCGATTACGGGTTCTAGCTCAGTTCTCCTGGTGGATGTGGTTTTTCCGGGAGAGACCACGCTTCCCCTCAGGCTCGCCAACGGCTCCGCCTTCCTGCCGGAGCCTGACCCTTCCCAGCGTGCTCGGCGACTCCGGCGTGCGAGGCCCTCGGAGGGCAAGGCCCCAGGGCCTGGCTGAGGGGCGCGAAAGGCGGGGTGGGAATTGTAGTTCAAGAGTCGGCAAGGTCGGCTAGAGGCGGGGTGTAGAAAGGACTCGTCGTCCCAGCGTGCCTTGTGCTTCAGCCCGCGCGCTCTCAGCTTCTCGCTCTCGCCCGCCCGCCTGCTCCCCTGCTAGATCGCGCTTTTGCTCGCGCTCTCCTCGCGGATCGAAGGGGCTCTAGCCACAGCCTGCGGCTGGAAGGGAGGCAGAGGCGGCGGCTCAGGGGAAACGAGGTTGCAGTGGTGGTGGTGGTGGTGGGAAGATGTCGGGCGAGGACGAGCAGCAGGAGCAAACTATTGCCGAGGACCTGGTCGTGACCAAGTATAAGATGGGGGGCGACATCGCCAACCGTGAGTGTGGGCCTCGGGGGTCCGGGGATCGAGGCTGAGAGGGGGAGGCAAGGGGGACGGGGCTGGGCTGGCTCCGGAGGGGCTGGAGCGGTGGGGTCATGCAGAGTGAGGTACTGAGGGCCCCTCTCCGGTCCGCTGGGGGTGGCGTGGTGGGAAGACTCCGTGTTGCGCCTGGGACCTGAGCCGCCAGGCCTGGGCTGGAGTCTGGGGAGGTGCGGGCCGGCTACCGGGAAGAGCGCAGAGCGAGGGTCCCCAGCCGTCTCGGACCTTAGGCCGTTAATCAGGAGTCGGGGTGCATCTTAAGCCCCTCACCCCTAGCTCCGGATCCCTGCCTTCTCTGGTTCTGGCAGCGGCAAGGCCACCTCGAAAAGGAAGCGCCCAGCTGTTGGCGACGGAAGCGCCCCTCTATTTTGTTTTGGCTCCGCGGCGTCAGGGGCCCAGCCGGCACGTGTCGCCGGGTTCCCATGCGGATCGCCGGCTCTCTTCTTCCGCTACCGTCCCTGACACCAGCTTCCTTACCACGTGCTTTACTGGAGTCTTGCGTTTTTTACTTCAACTCCTTAGCTGGTGGGGCCCCCTTCTACCCTTGGGCCAGCTCAGGGACCGTTGGAGGGAACTCCTGGAGATCTAACACAGCTCTTGAAGATCTATCTGGCTTTCCTTGAAGTTACTCATTACTACCAACTATCTGTGCAGATAGCCTTAGTTAGCCATCAAATTTGATTGTTCTCTGGGGCTTGTCAATTCTAGGAGTGTTTTGAGGTTCTCACCTCAACTAGGCAGTCTTGTGAATAGTACTGAAGGGGGGGGGGGCTACTGATTTTAGGGTCTCAGAAGTCATCCTCATTAGGACTGTGCTCTGACCTTAGCAGCTGCCTGCCGATCTAGGCAGATGTCTTATTTTCTATTTTCTCTCTCTCCAGTTCACCTTTTCACTTTAATACCCAGTTAGGAAGACAGAAAATGGTGGGGTTTGGGCTTTTAAATGGTTTTGACAGTAAAGATAGGTATTTAGGATTCCTTTAGTCCTATGGCAGAAAACCTGAGCCTTTCACACTTCCAAAGATTCACCAAAACCTAGATGACAAAAATCAAACCTGTAGTTCAGGATAGGCCATGGAGAGGAGGACATCCACTGAACAGAACATTGTTTTATAACATAATGAGCATTTAGTGTAGTCCCCCCGCTTTGGGATGCCTTTTAGTATTAGTGGCTTGAATTAGAAAAAAATGTTTTCCCTTGCAACTTACAACTCCGGGGCACTTGTGATCCCAGATACCAGTTTGAAACTTTTTTTGGGTCTTAACACCTCTTTGAGATGTGCTAAGATCTGTAAGCCATGAGCCTGTTGAAGCCCAGGAAACTTAGATTAAGTCCCCTTGGTTTATATACTAGTTGATGAGGAAATAAATTTACACAGATTGAGATTACTAACATCTAATTGGGGTGTCTGAGAAGGGAAGAAGGTAGCATTTAACAATGCATCAGCTTCGAGTCAGCATTTCTGTGTCTACCTTCCTGTTGTTCCTGACGCCTATAAATTTCTTCTAGTCTGCTTTGCAACATATGTTGGTTACCTTGGTGAGCACCCCCTTGAACTTCGTAACTGTCTTACCACGCTGCAGGGATCTTTGGAAGGTCTCCCTTGACTGGGGAGACAGATGGTGTTTATCCAGTTGTCACATTCTATAGGGAGGGAAGGGTGTGTTAATTTATTATTTTAGGAAAAGGAAGGTAGAAATTTAGTGATCATCGGTAGGTATATTCCAAGAGGCAAAACTTGTTCACTCTTTCAACCTTTGGGCAATGGCACTAGGGAATATTAGAAGCTCTAACTTTAGGTATTGTTTGGATGGTAACTTAGACAACACATGCAGGGCTGACATGGTGGGATTCTGTCCCCAGGGGTACTTCGGTCTTTGGTGGAAGCATCCTGCTCAGGTGTGTCGGTACTGAGCCTGTGTGAGAAAGGTGATGCCATGATTATGGAAGAGACAGGGAAAATTTTCAAGAAAGAAAAAGAAATGAAAAAAGGTAAAAAAAAAAAAAATCCCTCACTAATTCCCCAAGTTTGACCCTTATTCAGTCCTGTTTGTTTTATTGTAATGCTGTAACCCCTGCCCGAGCTTTGGTTGAGATATTTGGAAGTTTGGAATGGCAGGTGGGATACAAGCAGTTTCCTACCCAATCCAAACTGATTAAACAGGCAAGACCCTGAAGAAAATCCTTCCATTTTTCTGAGGGGCAGCAGGACTCCAAGAGAGATTGGGCGAGAGAGACAGCAAGGCAGTAAGGCTGATGATTGTCTCTTTACAGGTATTGCCTTTCCCACCAGCATTTCAGTAAATAACTGTGTATGTCACTTCTCCCCTTTGAAGAGCGACCAGGACTATATTCTCAAGGAAGGTGACTTGGTAAAAATGTAAGCTTAAGCCATTTTAGAGCACTTATCTTTTTCCTAAGCATTTGCGTAGTGCCAGTTGCTAATACTGTGCTCTGCTCTTGCCTTTTAGTGACCTTGGGGTCCATGTGGATGGCTTCATCGCTAATGTGGCTCACACTTTTGTGGTTGACGTAGCTCAGGTAGGTGGCCTGCTTTGAACTCTTCCACCTGTGGAGAATGGGGGAGAATAGCTGCTGCTTGCTTCTTATTCCCACCCCCTACCACCAAATACGTCTTGAGAGAGTCCCTAGAGAAATAAAAGGAGAAAAGTGTTTTCTCTCCCACTCATTGGCTAGCCTTGCATAGTGACCGGTTGAGTTAAAGTGCTTTCCTGATTGCATTTCCTTATCCACAGGGGACCCAAGTAACAGGGCGGAAAGCAGATGTCATTAAGGCAGCTCACCTTTGTGCTGAAGCTGCCCTGCGCCTGGTCAAACCTGGAAACCAGGTAAGCTGTTTAGTCCCAGCTCCAAAGATGATAGAGCTAAAGATGCATTAGTCATCTATAGCTATTCTCTTGAATCTGAGTTGCTAGCTTCTCCTGCAGCTCCCTTATAAAGCAGTTTTTTTTTTTTTTTTTTTTTTTTTTTAAGTAAGCTGTATACCCAAGGTGGGTTTTGAATTCACAGCCTGAGATCAAGAGTCGCCTGCTCTGCTGAGTGACCCAGCCAGGCACCCCTGATACAAACAGCTCTTTAAAGTTCATTGTATCTTGGGGCACTTGGGTGGCTCAGTGAGTTAAGCCTCTGCCTTTGGCTCAGGTCATGATCTCAGGGTCCTGGGATCAAGTTCTGTATTTGGGGGGCGGGGCTCTGCTCAGCAAGGAGCCTGCTCCCCGCTCCCCCCTGCCACGCCTGCCTCTCTGCCTACTTGTGATCTCTCTCTCTCTCTCTCTGTCAAATAAATAAATCTTTATTTTTTTTGTTAGTTGTATCTTAGAATGGGATTTCTGAAAGAGAAGAGACAGTTGACTAAACAGCAGTTAACTCTGAGTGCCTATCATAGATAAGTTCCATGCTTGGTGTATGGGAATATATGGTCCTTTCTTTATGGAGCCTAGAGATCCTTCCTTATTCATGTTTTGGATGTGCATCTTTTTCTAAAATAGTTTGAAGTATATCATAGTAAAACACATGGAAAAAAGAAAAAGTCTTTTTTCCCCCTTTTCCAAGTAACTTAATTACTTAACTAATCTCTGTACCCACCGTGGGGCTCAAACTCACATCCCTAGGATCAAGAGTGATCCTTCCAACTAAGCCAGTTAGGTACCCCCCCCCCAAAAAAAAACTCAACTTTAAAAGCTTATAAGACAGAAATCATCGTACCAGTAGACTGGTGGCAGAGAGGGGCCAAAAGTTAGTTCTGTGCCTTGCAAGACAATATTAGGAAGCCCAGCAATTAGGAACTGTCATGAATTAATACAATTTTACATTTAGATTATGAGTGGAGATATTTTTTCTAGCATTTCATTCTTCAGGGTCCTGTTCAGTACTTAAAGCTTCCTGCCTTTTTTCCCCATGCTCTCTTGTTCTTCATCCTTTTAATCAGTTTGTACCTTATCCCCGTCGTTACTCAGTTGCATCATTTTTACTTAAACCTCTGTCTTGGTTTCCTTATAATGGTACCTACTTCATACAGCTGTTATGAAGCACTTGAAGAGTGCCTGGCACATAGTAAGCACTTGTGTTGGCTGTAATTACTTTGCACATTGATTTTTTTTTTTTTTCTTTATATACTAACTACTGTGTTTCTCCCCTAGAAGGCAGTGTCCTATAGTGGCTATTGTATAGTTAGGACATAGATCAGAATTCTGGGTTCTTGCCCTGTTGCCACCCCTTACTGTTTAAAAATTACTTTGAGGGGAGCGCCTGGGTGGCTCAGTGTGTTAAGACTCTGCCTTCGGCTTGGGTCATGGTCCCAGGGTCCTAGGATCGGGCCCCGCATTGGGCTCTCTGCTCGGCTGAGAGCCTGCTTCCTCCTCTCTCTGCCTGCCTCTCTGCCTACTTGTGATCTCTGTCAAATAAATAAATAAAATTTTAAAAAATAATAATAACTTTGAGGGCACCTCGGTGGCTCAGTTGGTTGGGCGAATGCCTTCGGCTCAGGTCATGATCCTGGAGTCCCGGGATCGAGTCCTTCATTGGGCTGTCTGCGTGGCGGGGAGTCTGCTTCTCCTTCTGACCCTTCCACTTCTCATGCTTGCTCTTTCTCTCTCAATGTCTCTCAAATAAAAATAAATAAAGTTTCATCCCTTTGTCATACATACATCTCCTTCTTTAAAAAATAAATAAATAGGGGTGCCTGGGTGGCTCAGTCATTAAGCGTCTTCCTTTGGCTCGGGTCATGATCCCAGAGTCCTGGGATCAAGCCCCGCATCGGGCTCCCTGATCGTCAGGAGGCCTGCTTCTCCCTTTCCTACTCCCCCTGCTTGTATTCCCTCTCTTGCTGTGTTTCTCTCTGTCAAATAAATAAATAAAGTCTAATACATAAATAAATAGATAAATAAATAAAAATAGCTTTGAATTCTGATTTCCTCATCTACAAAAAAGGAAAAATAAAATTGTCCCTTATTATCACAGCGTTGTTGTGACAATTGAGATGAGCCTTATAAAGTACCTAACACATAGTTTAATAATAGTAGTTTTGTTTAATGAAACAAATGAAATAGCTTAGATGGGGATCAGATCATATTCGAAAGAGGTAAAAAAGGGATAATCAGAGCTTGTTGTCCCCCTCTAAACAGAGATCTTGGAATAAACACTGGATTTGTCAGATTTATCATCAGAAAACCTGAGTTTTTTCCAGTTTCTTTCAGTTAACTGGCTTACCCCTGGGCAGATCTCTTAACTTTTCTGAGCCTCAGTTTCTATATCTTCTAAATTGGGATATGGGATATGGATCTACCCTATCCACTTTTAAGAATTGTTTAGTTAGACCATCTTTTTGAAAGCACTTTGTAAAATAATAAGCAGACATGTGGTATTGTTAGGTAGTAGGGGTAATAGGGCTATGAAATGAAAAACCAGTGAGAATCATTGCTCTTGATGGAGGATATGGGGATTCTTAGTTCTTTTATCCTTTTCATTTGCATGGTAGAGAACTTTTTGGCCCCTCATACGTATCTCACCTGTTATTTGATCTTGTACTTCTAGAACACACAAGTGACAGAAGCCTGGAACAAGGTTGCCCACTCGTTTAATTGCACACCAATAGAAGGTGAGACCTCACATAACAGGGTTGAGGGTCTAAGTGCTTTAGTAGAATTAAGGATTTTGTTCCTTTGAGGACCCATCCTGGCTCTAGCACAGTCTAAGCCAAAACCCTTACTACCCCGAGTTTTCATAACCAGGCATTTTCCCTTCATTGCCTGCTCCATCAAATGATGTAGGTGGGTGGATTTGGAAACCTTTTGGGATTCTAGATGGCTTTGTCCTGTCTACAGGTATGTTGTCTCATCAATTGAAGCAGCATGTCATCGATGGAGAGAAAACAATTATCCAGAATCCCACAGACCAGCAGAAGTAGGTGCCAGTTCCACCCTTCACCTTTCCTCCATCTGACACTACTCATAGTGTTTTCTTCCATACTCCCAGCCTCATTGTGTCTGCCTTCTACTTCAAACTCCAGGAACTACTCATTGTTTTTATGATTCCCTTTTTATTTCTTTTAGGAAGGACCATGAAAAAGCTGAATTTGAGGTACATGAAGTATATGCTGTGGATGTTCTTGTCAGCTCAGGAGAGGGCAAGGTGAGGAGAGGTTGCCAGAGCTAGCAAAGAGGGGTGACTGAGTGTGTATCCTGAGAGCACCAGCCCAAACATGACCTAACTTATTACTCTTTTAGGCGAAGGATGCGGGACAGAGAACCACCATTTACAAACGAGACCCTTCTAAACAGTATGGCCTGAAAATGAAAACTTCACGTGCCTTCTTCAGTGAGGTTGAAAGGCGTTTTGATGCCATGCCATTTACTTTAAGGTACTACAGCCTCACTTAGCAAGAACAGGACTTGGAACCGGTCTGACTCATAGACCACACACCCAGGAACACTGTTCCTTCTCCCAGCACACCCCCTCCCACCCTGCCCCTGCCTAGACTTGTAGCTCCAGCCTGCATGCACGCCTTCTCTCCCTCTCCCCATTGCCCTCTCATTGAAGGTAATGGGAAAGAGTGATCCTGAGCATGATTGCTGCCTGAGGGTAGGAGCTATTTAAAGCCATGAGGAAAATGCTAAGACTTGGTGGGGGTTAAGGAGACCTGAATTTGTCTTCCCCCACCAGAGCATTTGAAGACGAGAAGAAGGCCCGGATGGGTGTGGTGGAGTGCGCCAAACATGAACTGCTACAGCCATTTAATGTTCTCTATGAGAAGGAGGGTGAGTTCTGAGAGCTTTGCTTAGGAGCCCCTGGTTAGGGTCCCCTCCCTCTAGCTTACAGAAAAGAGTATGACGAGGGGGCATTTTACCAAAATACTTCCTTTCTCCTATAGGTGAATTTGTTGCCCAGTTTAAATTTACAGTCCTGCTCATGCCCAATGGCCCCATGCGGATAACCAGTGGTCCCTTTGAACCTGACCTCTACAAGTCTGAGATGGAGGTCCAAGATGCAGAGCTAAAGGTCAGTGTGTGATGGAAAGTGTGAGCACATGGCACCTGTCCTGGGAGTGAGGGTGAGGTGTCAACAAAGTCCTGAAAAGAGGTGTGATACTGAGAGTGACACTTCGTGTTTCCTCTGCATTGCTCAGAATTTGTTATCCTTCTTCCTCCTCTTGTCCAGGCCCTCCTCCAGAGTTCTGCAAGTCGGAAAACCCAGAAAAAGAAAAAAAAGAAGGTATGTTTTGATCTTTGCTGTCTGGCATGATGAACCTGATTCCTCTTTAGTCTACCTTCCTGGGTTGTGGTGGGCATACATATTTCTGTATAACCTTATTGCCTCCCTTCCCCCTCCTCCCACCTCAGCCCTGACCTAGAGCATTAGTATATTTTTGTCTTTGGTCTCCCAGATACTATTGCAAGTAGCTGGGAACTGAGAAGTCTTCCTCTCCTTTCCATGAATATAGGCCTCCAAGACTGCAGAGAATGCCACCAGTGGGGAAACATTAGAAGAGAATGAAGCTGGGGACTGAGGTGGGTCCCATCTCCCCAGCTTGCTGCTCCTGCCTCATCCCCCTCCCACCACACCCCAGGCTCTGTGAAGTGCAGTTCGTCTTCTCCACCCAGGACCGCCAACAGAGCAGGGTCTCCCTGCCCCCTTCCCTGTCCCCACCCCAACCCCTTCCAACAACAACCAGCTCCAACTGACTCTGGTCTTGGGAGGCCAGGCTTCCCAACCACTGAAGACTACTTTAAATAGAAAAGAGAAATTGAATAATAAAATCAGGAGTCAAAATTCATCGTCTTCAAGCCCCTCTTTCTAGCCTTTTTCTACTACTCTCTGCTTGGTCAAGGTTTATGGCCCTACACCAGAACAGGGAGAAGGCTAAAGTAGCCACCACCACTAAAAACTCAGCTGAAATTTTTTTATACCACTTTGGTATCAGCATTTTCCCATCTGTGGGGCTTGTTCCTCTCTTTTCCCACTCTCCCCAGGTATTTTATCAGGCTTCAAAATAGAGAGGAGCTATATTCCTCAGATTGTTTTTATTCACATGCGGCAGATTCCTTTTGTGATCCAGACTGTCTGGTTAGGCCCCTCTCATTTTTAGTAGGAGCCGGAGCCTGCATTTACCAAGGGATTCTCATCTGTCAAATGGATCCTCATTTGTAAATCTCTTTAGTCATTTTTGTTCCACAGGACCTTTTTTTTTTTTTTTTTTTTTTTTTTTGTCTTCACAAAGCTGTAAAGGAGTAATCCATCTCAACCTTGTCCATTTCTTTGGAGTCAGTGGGGGTGGTGCATTCCCCTGCTCCATTTTAGAAACCTGGGCTGGAAGCTCAACTGTGGTTTTGTTCCCTGTTTGAAATATTTTGACCTCCCTCCCTGAAAGAAAGACCAGGAACCGGAGGAGCAGACTGACTGAAGAGACAACTCCTAGCTTTTTGAAGCTGTGGACTTGGATTGGATGAATTGCTAGGGGTTTGGAGAGAAAGGTGATGGATTTCAGTACCTCTGGCATGTTGTCCCAGGGAACTAGGGCTCCCGCTAACTTATGAGGTTTTTAAACATGTTGAAAATGACATGGCGTTAAAATAAATTTGGATTTGCTCATAATCATGTGCCTTTGTATGCTGCTCTTATTTAATGGGAGGTGGGGGAAATGTTAGTTGATGTGATGGCCATTTGGAACTAGTTCTACATTCCCATATTCTGCCTTTCTAAAATGAGAGATAGTGTGGGTTGGGAAAAACCTAAATCCTGGGTTTTCTGAATGAAGACAGTACATTTTTTATGAAAGTTTCTGAATTTTTCTAAAGTCTTTTTTTTTTAAGATTTTATTTATTTATTTGACAGAGAGATCACAAGTAGGCAGTGAAGCAGGCAGAGAGAGTAGCGGGTAAGCAGGCTCCCTGCTGAGCAGAGAGCTCCACGCAGGGCTTCATCCCAGGACCCTGAGATCATGACCTGAGTGGAAGGCAGAGGCTTTAACCCACTGAGCTACCCAGGTGCCCCTAGAGTAACCTTGTTGGTGACAGTTTGGGATAAGGTGTACTGCAAAAAATAAAGCACTGTCTACAAATGTTTATTTTGATTTAGGAAGCCAGGAAGAATGCCTTTACTAGTATTCAATTTTTCAGGGCCAGTCTGAGATGGGTAATTTATTAGGCTATCTTAGATGTGAAACATTGCTGACCAGGATATCCTATAGTAAACAAAACTGGACATAGCTCCCTTCATAAGAGCTTATAGGCTGCAGTCAACCCCTGAACAATAGCATTTTTGACTTCCCAAAGCTTAATAAAGCCTGCTCTTGACCAGAAGCTATAGGATAACAGTTCATTAGCACATTTCACACGTTATATGCATTATATACTCCATTACAGAGCTAGGGAAAGCGAGAAAATCTAGAGAAAATGCATTTACATTATTGTGTGTATGGGCGCCTGGGTGGCTCAGTGGGTTAAGCCTCTGCCTGCAGCTCAGGTCAGGATCCCAGAGTCCTGAGATGGAGCCCTGCATCACATCTCTCACACACACAGAAACACACACCGGCTCTGCTCAGCAGGGAGTCTGCTTCTCTCTATCTGCCTGCCTCTCTGCCTACTTGTGATCTCTATCAAGTAACTAAATAAAATCTTTTTAAAAAAGGTTTACAGGGGCGCCTGGGTGGCTCAGTGGGTTAAGCCACTGCCTTCGGCTCAGGTCGTGATCTCAGGGTCCTGGGATCGAGTCCCGCATCGGGCTCTCTGCTCAGCAGGGAGCGTGCTTCCTCCTCTCTCTCTCTGCCTCTCTGCCTACTTGTAATCTCTCTCTGTCAAATAAATAAATAAAATCTTTAAAAAAAAAAAAAAGGTTTACAGTATTTTGTGTAGAAACTACACAGGTACCTGTACCAATGGCAGTCAAACCTGTGTTCAAGTGTCAACTGTAGTAGCCAATCAACAGGTGAAATCCTGGTGAACTTGATATAATGTGGCTGGGTTTTTTTATTCTCAAAAATTTTTCATCATCTGTATATGTGCTGCCGAAGCAAGCACAATTTTTCATATTCCGATGGTGACAATACTAGAACTACTTAAAATATTGGAACATGAGCCCTAAGTGTTAAAAACAAGAAACGTTTTTTTCCCGAGTTAAAAAGGTGAGGTGTTGGGGCGCCTGGGTGGCTCAGTGGATTAAGCCGCTGCCTTCGGCTCAGGTCATGATCTCGCATCGGGCTCTCTGCTCAGCGGGGAGCCTGCTTCCCTCTATCTCCCTCTCTGCCTGCCTCTCCGTCTGATTGTGATCTCTCTCTCTGTCAAATAAATAAATAAAATCTTAAAAAAAAAAAAAAGGTGAGGTGTTACTGTATAAATTATAAAGGGAAATTATGGAAAAAAGATGATCACAAACAGCCTTACAGTCTCTAACTATAGAAGTAAGGTGGGGGTGGGGGGCTCCTGGGTGGCTCAGTCGTTGAGCGTCTGCCTTCAGCTCAGGCCAGGATCCTGGTGTCCTGGAATGGAGCCCCGCACCAGGCTCTCTGCTCTCTCTGCCCCACTCCCCCTGCTTGTGTTCCGTCTGTGTTTCTCTCTTTGACAAAATCTTTGGGGGTTTTCTTAATATATTTAAAGATTTTATTCATTTATTTGACAGACAGAGACCACAAGTAGGCAGAGAGGCAGGCAGGCGGGTGGCGGGGGGGTGGGGAGGGGGAGCAGGCTCCCCGCTGAGCAGAGAGCCCGATTGGGGGGCTCAATCCCACGACCCTGGGATCAAGACCCGAGCTGAAGGCAGAGGCTTAACCAACTGAGCCACCCAGGTACCCCTAATCTTTGGGGTTTTTAAAAGATTTTTATTTATTAGAACGAGAGAGGGAACACAAGCAGGGGGAGTGGGAGAGGGAGAAAGAGGAGCCTGAGAGAGGAGCCTGATGCAGGGTTCGATTCCAGGACCCCAGGGGATCATGGTCTGAGCTGAAGGCAGACACTCAACGACTGAGCCACCCAGGCAGCCCGATAAATAAAATCTTACAAAGAAAAAAGGTGAAGTCTGTATAGTATGGGGTTCTTTTTCATCCTTCCTAAGTCAAGTTTCCCTATAGCAAAAACTATGGGTATGTTTTCCGAGTGCTTTTGACCTGACCATACCTTGTGACTGGAAGTTCTCTAACAGCAAACATTCTCACTCTAGAGAAGACAGCTGATCTAGCTTCCTCTGTCCATTGATTTGATCTTCACCCCGAGGTAGAGGGAAAGTCACGGAAGTATTTTCTGAACAAGCTGCATTGTGCCCAGGAACCTTGTGACATTCAGCCTCAGGTATTGTGGGGAAAGACCTAACGGAGTTGACAAGGAAAAAGCGTTGATCTAAATGACAAAGGTCTCTTTTTGTAGTATGAAGGCTTTCTCGACTCCCCACTTTACATCCTCCCAAGTAATCTTAGGACCTTCGTAAGTTCCGTGATAGAATCTCCCTAAAGCAATTTAGAAAACAAACCAGTAAAACAAATTGGGAATTTTTGTAGACTCCGCACCTATCCATAATAAAATGGAGGGTATCCCGCGAAACTCTTAACTCCCATGAAGCAGTGAGGGGGAAGGCGGAAGTCGCTATCGTATGCTCGTCCGCACGTCTCGGTCCCATATTGGAAATATGTGCTCATGTTGAAATAATACAATGTCCTCATAATAAAACTGGGCGAGGGGAATTTTGTAACGCAAATAAAATGTTTCCAAGAGAACTGTTAACGCAATCACTTAATCCGGCACCTGAAAGGCCACTGTTACTCTACTTCGGCAGCCCCGCCCCTCGAAGGAAGATCCAAACAGCGGAAGTGACGACACAGCTCTCCGTTAAATAGCTGGAGGCGGCCCGCCGCCGCTCTCTCGGCCTTAGCGCCATCTTCTTGGGTAAGTGTTGTTTGTTCCTGTGTTGGCATTCCGTGCACAATCCATTAACATCTGATCTCTACATTTGCCATCATTACAGCAAACTAATTGTAGCCTTTTTCTCTTTACCTGTAGAAACCTCTGCACCATGAGAGCCAAGGTAAGCAGTTCCTGGCAGTAAGCTGAGGCAATGATGGTGATGGGTGATGGGTGGAGGGATCGCCAGGCAAGAGAAGTCCGCCATGGTTCCGAGCCGCTGGGTTCTCAAGGGTGCCCAAGAGCTAGTAGGGGAGGAAAAATAATTTGGGGAGAAGCAGAGGAGGGGAGTAAGTACTGTGGGTAGAGGGGGCGGGAGTAGAAAAGCGCACGCAAGATTCAGGTTTATATCCGCGGGTGAGAGTGGAAGTCCAAATTGATAGGGTTACTGCGACTAAGCTCTCCTACTTAGGAACCCGCCAGGTTTTAAATAATGTCCTTCACACCCCTGCCTAGACCTGTACTAAAGCTAATCTCTTGTTTTATTCACTGCGTCTGGTTATGATCGATTGCCAGTGGAGGAAGAAGCGAATGCGCAGGTATGTTAACACTTGACCGTCCGAAACAGGAAAAGGGAAGTGCAGTGTGCCTTGGACAAGACGTGGGAGGAGTATTTGGTTTAGAAATATAAAAGAACTTCGGTGAAAAACAATTCTAAGTATTGACTTTACTAGTACGGGATTGAACACAATAAAGATGGTAGGACCGAAGTGCTCGTTTGTTTTGCTATCCCAGGTATCTGATGCACATTTTTAGGATGGGAGGGAAAGACAATTTGGGTTTGTGGGCAGGAGATGTATTTCCGTGTCTGCTTTTCAGGCTGAAGCGTAAAAGAAGAAAGATGAGGCAGAGGTCCAAGTAAACCGCTAACTTGTGCACCGGTGGAGCCACAGGAGCAGAAATATGGAAAGCCAGAGGCCAGGGACGCTGTTACCAATTGTTGGGCTGCATGCCTACTCTCTAGAGCTTGATTCAATGGATCTAGACCATCCATCGCCGTCTGATCGCAGCTACCACCTTTGAGAGACCCGCCTTGTTCATACCAAAACCGACTCTTTTGGCCCTTTGCCCTGGACCTGTGACTTTTCGGGACTGTTTTCATTTGTGGCTGAATGTAACACGTGTACAATAAATCATCTCTTCTGCTGTCTTAGCTGAAGGAAAAAAATGGTTTTGTCTGATACGTGGTTTTTATGGTTCCATTGGCTGGGGTTCTGGATCACTGGAGCAGATCTTGAATACCCTGTGCTGTAGAGTGTCACGCCACATGGGCTACAGCCGGGTTGTGAATCTGGCCCTGGCCAACCGGCCCCACGGCTCTCGGAGCTACATAACAGGGTGGCCCTTCCCGTATTAGGGTAGTACACGCAAGGGGACGGGTTTCAACCTGGTTCGCGACCAAGTTAGGGGCAAACGACGATCCCTCCCCAACTCTTGTCAGAACCCCGGTTACTAAGTTCCCGCTTTGGGGGTCTTACTGTGCTGCTGGGTTGGGTTGCTATGGTGACACGCAAAGCTTGCTGGGAACTTCCTGCGGCTAGTCGCTAGCCGCACAAGTACTTTGCGCACCATAGAGTAGTTCCGGGTCTGTAGCTAGAGCGTCATTTCTTCCGCAGGAAGCGGAAGGGCGATAGGGTAGGCGGCTCTTTGTCGAAGCTACAGGACCGGCAGGCGGCAGCAGCAACTACGGCGGCGGCGGCAGGTGAGGGAGGCGGGAGACTTAGGTGGAGGCCGCGCCCGGAGGGGAGGAGTCGGGGCCGGCTCAGCAGCTGGGCTCGACCGGGCTACACAAGGCCCCCCAGGACCGAGCTGTTTCTTTCTCACGCCCCAGGGCCGAACCCTTTTTCTGACTGACCCTGCTTCGCGAGCAAACGCCAGCTTCGTGACGTCACAGCCCTGCCCATCCCCGCAGCTTGATGTCACCTGGAGTCCCCCCTTCCCGCTTCACTTATGCTTCCTTAATGTCTTCTTCGTCTGGTTCACGGCTGAGCGCCGGTCGCACTGCACAGAACCTGGCAAACTAGAAGACTTGCTGTGGGAAACTCCTAGGACTTTCCCCCCAAACTCTGGGGTGTCGCGAAGCGTCATAATCACCGCCTCCAAGTCTAATCAGCCATCCCATTGCACTGTCAGTTGCTGCCCTTGCACGGCTCCCCATTCGTAGTGAATTAACTTCAAGCCTAGGCCGGGCTCTGATCCCCACATCTTCCTTCATCTTGAGGCAGGGCACCTCTCACCCTTTGGTCACCCAGGGCTGGTTTTCCAACCCATTCTCCTAGGCTCTCCAGATTAGTTCTGTCTTATTCTTCTTACTGACAACTTCTCCCTTTGACAGGTGAAGTTCAGCTTGAACTCGCAGGAAACCTTGGAAGTGTTCAGAGCTCTTGCCATTTTGTCAAACTTCTTTATTTTAACGTCTTATAGTTCTGTTCTTACCCCTTCTCCCACCCAAGTCTCTCGTTTTTTATTCCTGTTCAGAACCCAGCAGTGATGTGGAGGTGGAGAACCACAGGAGCCCCGGACTTCACCTGAGCTACCTCAGGTATTGAACTATCCTGGGAGAGTTGGGTGGGGAGGAGTATTATATCTGATTATCAGCCTCTGGTGGGAGCTGCAGCATGGTTCAGACTCAGAGAGATGGTATTTATTTTTTTACCAGGTCCTTTCACTTTTAGTAAAAGTTTGATTCTTCCTTAATATCCTTCTTTTTTCCGGGACGCCTGGGTGGCTCAGTTGGTTAATATCCTTCTTTTTTCCTTGGTTGTTTCGATTTGGGGACTACATCCTTTTGGAGGAAGAGGATCCCTCTTCTTTTACAGATTTACCTGTAATTCTGGTCTCTGATCTGGTTGGTTTATTTTAGGAAGGTTTAAAGGCAAAGTCAAGGCAATGGAAAAGGTAGTTGGGGGGAGATGAAGACCAAAGAAACCAGTAAAGATTTCCTTATACTCAAGTGGAAACAGTATGAAGTTTTTCTATTTGAACAGCAGGGGGAGCCTGATCACTGCCTTAGAAAGGCTTATGAGGTCAGACACGTGGTGGCAGGGACTCCTAGTCTTTTTGGGGGTGGGGAGAGGGGAGGGCTCGAACCAGGGCAGTGGACTGACATTCCAGAGCTCTCTTGGGAAAGAGGAGACTTAAAAAGCTTTTATAGAGTCTATAAATAAAGAGGATCTTTATGGGGTGAGGAATGGTGTGGTTTGATGTCAGTGGGATCTAATGGGGAATGAAAGGGGTGTGTAGAATGGAAAAGAAAGGTCACTGGTTCTTGTGAAATTAACTCCTTCCTCCCACCTTGGTCTTACCGCAGATGGTTTTGTCCTTTGGGGGTCTAGAAGTGGAGATTCCAGCTGTAGAACTCTTACCCTGAAATGGAGTAGAGGGGGTTGACCACATGGATTGACCACAGTGGTGAGCTGGGAGGGAATACTAAAAAATGATAGATTTAGGGACTGCCCTCAAGCTGGTGACACCAGTCTCTTAGGACTTCCTGGGGTGTAGAGATCTGATACTTCACAGTGCCCTCATGTAAAAGAGGGGTTAAAAGAAGTTTTGTCTGCAGTGTCCCATTATTCAGAGCCCTAGTAAGCTCACCAGCCCATCTTGGCCACTTCCCAGTCTCCTCCTAACCTATTGAGACACTGAGACAGCAGTTTTAATTTCACTTCCTCAACTTTAATAAGGTCAGCTCGGAAGGGGAAATAAAACCCAACACTCTTTTCTCCTTGCCCCCTCTTTGGCCTAACATCATTGGTGGGATGAGGTGGCTTCACCCCAGCTCCCTCCCTCCCCACCCCATTAGCCAGGCTAGTGTGAATCATTCTGAACCAGACCAGGTGCACAAGGGCCTGGGCGGGACTTCTGACAAGCCAGCCAGTCCAGCCAGAATTCTCATCCCTTAGATTTTCCACCTCCAAAGCCATTGCCCCTCTGGCCTGCTTTTTGCTGGACTGCCTGCTCTATAGCTGGGAAGAATGTGGCCTCTCTGGAAGATTCCTGTTTGACACGGTTCTCCTCTTTCCTAGTGGTCACCAAGGGTGGCAAGAAAAAGAAGAAAGCCCTGAGTTGGGGGGGACCAGGATGCCTGACCGGGACAGCTATGCCAACGGCACTGGGAGCAGCAGTGGAGGCCCTGGAGGCGGTGGCAGTGAGGAGGCCAGTGGGGCAGGGGCAGGCAGTGGCGGGGCCAGCTCAGATGCCATCTGTAGAGACTTCCTAAGGAATGTGTGCAAGCGAGGCAAGCGTTGCCGCTATCGTCATCCAGACATGAGTGAGGTATCCAACTTGGGGGTGAGCAAAAATGAGTTCATCTTCTGCCATGACTTCCAGAACAAGGAGTGTAGCCGCCCAAACTGCCGATTCATCCATGGCTCCAAGGAGGATGAGGATGGTTATAAGAAGACAGGAGAGCTTCCCCCTCGGCTGAGGCAGAAAGTGGCAGCGGGCCTGGGCCTTTCACCGGCTGACCTGCCCAATGGCAAGGAGGAGGTCCCTATCTGCCGTGACTTTCTCAAGGGTGACTGCCAGAGAGGAGCCAAGTGCAAGTTCCGCCACCTGCAACGGGATTTTGAGTTTGACGCTCGGGGTGGAGGAGGCAGCGGTGGCGGTGGCTCAGCAGGCCCGGTACCCCCAGGACGACGTCATGACCTCTATGATATCTACGACCTCCCTGACAGGGGCTTTGAGGACCACGAGCCAGGCCCCAAGCGCCGGCGAGGTGGATGCTGCCCCCCAGATGGCCCCCATTTTGAATCCTATGAATATAGTCTGGCTGCACCGAGAGGCGTGGAGTGCAGGCTGCTGGAGGAGGAGAATGCCATGCTCAGGAAGCGGGTGGAGGAGCTAAAGAAGCAGGTCAGCAACCTGCTGGCCACCAATGAGGTACTGCTGGAACAAAATGCCCAGTTCCGCAATCAGGCCAAGGTCATGACCCTGAGCTCTACTGCACCAGCGACGGAGCAGACTCTGGCCCCCACCGTGGGCACTGTTGCCACTTTTAACCATGGCATTGCCCAGACTCACACTACTCTCAGCAGCCAGGCTCTACAGCCTCGCCCTGTATCCCAGCAAGAACTGGTGGCCCCCACTGGAGCTCCAGCTGCTCCCCCAACTAATGCTGCACCTCCTGCTGCTCCACCACCCCCACCCCCACACTTGAACCCAGAGATCACGCCATTGTCGGCTGCTCTGGCTCAAACAATTGCCCAGGGGATGGCACCCCCACCTGTCTCCATGGCTCCCGTGGCTGTATCTGTGGCTCCTGTGGCCCCTGTGGCTGTATCGATGGCCCAGCCCTTGGCGGGAATCACGATGAGCCACACCACCACTCCCATGGTGACTTACCCCATCGCTTCCCAGAGCATGCGTATCACAGCCATGCCACACTGAGGGGGCTAATGGACACTCCCGGGGTATAGCCTCCCAGGGCTGGGGTCGAGGGGCCCTTACCCGCTCGCCTAGCCCTCCCAGGCCCTGTCTGAAGGGCTCACTTAAGAACTAGGATGAGAGACTACAAGGAGTTTGCTTTTTGAGAAGGGATTGGGCTGGTCTGTTTTCTCTCACCTCCCTTTTATGAGGGTCCTCTTGTCCATCTTCCTTCAAGCCTCACAGAGGGGGGCTTGCGTAGGAGTGCAGACTGAAGCCAGCAGAGAGGAAGGACTGACCGAGGGGCTGTATGTCCCCTGATGGGAAGATGGGGACATCCTGGTCTTGTCCTCTCTTCTGCATAGCACAGGTTTCAGCACTGGCTTTGTAAGAAAAAACAAAAACAAAAAACCCTGCCTAGAGGGAAAGCCAGGAAAGATTGGGAAGCGGGTGGCCAGGAGAGAAGGCCTGATTGGAGCCTTTAGACAATTGGAGGCCTAGCGGAGTTGGACAATACAGGAACTGTTCCTGGGCCCATGGGAAGGTGGGGACCATAGTACTCCAGCCCAAAGACGAGGGGAGCTTTTCTTACCTTGGCTTGGCCTGGAAATCCATAGGGCAGGGCCCACCACTTTCCAAAGAAATAAAAAAAGAATTATTTTTAACAAATGGAGGCAGTGAAAACTTGCTTAGATATTCTGTATGGAAGATAGGAGCGGTAAATAGATCTCATGCCAAAATGGGATAAAGACCCCCCCACCCTCACATAGTTTGGGTAAGGTTGGACTGAGGTCAGGTGAAGGGTAGAGACCCAGAATAAGACCAAATGGGGCTTTGTGGGGTAAAAACACTGGAGCCACCCAGTCTAGTTTAAAAATAGTCCCATCTGTTTCTGGTTTCTATCTGCATGTACTACTCCCAGGATACCTTAGTAACCAGGGCTCCTGGGGTCATTTAGGGGGGCAGGTACTAAGGAGGGTGGCTGTGCTGGGAAATGGCAGTGGGCTATGTATTGACAGATCCTTTCCTTATTCAAACAGTAGGGCAGGTGGCAGTTGCTCTCTGAGTTGTTGATGGCAGTTAATATCCCCCATCCCTTCCTCAGTTACAATGCCTTAAGCCTTCAAGGCTTGGGAGGTGCTAGGAAAAGGAAAGTTCTTCTGGGGACACGAGCCTCGGTGTTCATCTCTTCCCACTGCCTCCAAAAAGAACCACAGAGGTTTAAAATCCATTTTTAAGAGTCAGTAAGGCCAGGGACCCCCATAGCCAATCCTCAGTTCCTCCTGAGCTCATGGTTGATGTAGGGGAAACAACTCAGGTGTCTGATGGGACAGTGGATTTGGGGTAGAGAAAGTGATCCTGAGTTATGCTTCCCCCATTGTATCTCCTGCTACCTCTTGCTTTCTTGTCTGGTTGATTACTCAGGTTACACCTGGGGTTGGAGATGGTGGGCTAAGTCAAGGTTGGTCATAAAAAAAGAAAAATGGCCTAAAGACTAAAAGTGGTCAAATACTGAAATACTGTTTGTGGACTTTAGAAACCACACGTTGATAAGCTTAATGTTGATTTTTTTTTTTTTTTTTGGCACAATTCTGGATTATTAAAAGAGATGGTTTATAAACATTTAGAGACAAATGTGATCATAGATACCAACATGAGTTCATCCCAGCCAAATCCTGACTGTTTTCTTTTTGCTGAGTATCTCTAAAGAGATAGTTGGGAAACTGTAGACATTGTATGTTCTTTATTAACATAAGACCAGCTAAAGGCCACCAGGAATACACCTATAGCCAAATAAGCTGGGGTTAATGCTCACTGGAGTAGTGGAGAAAACATGGCACATGGGATCCATGGTGTGTCCTAGCAAGGGGCCATTAGAAAGGACTTTGAGGACTTGGACTTTGGTTGAGTGATTTGGGGAAAGGTTCAAGGGAGTGGGGCTTCACTCTGGATTGGGTGCTATCAGGGAAGCAGGGACACTTCTGTGATTGGGTATCTTTTTTTTTTTTTTTTTTAAGGATTTTATTTATTTATTTGACAGATCACAAGTAGGCAGAGGGGCAGGCAGAGAGAGAGGAGGAAGCAGGTTCCCTGCTGAGCAGAGAGCCCGATGCGGGGCATGACCCTGGAATCACCACCTGAGCCGAAGGCAGAGGCTTTAACCCACTGAGCCACCCAGGCACCCCTGTGATTGGGTATCTTTATCTTATCCAGGAGAAGGGCAGACTAGAGTGAAGCTGAAGTTGGTGACAAAGCAGCAGTCACTCATTAGCTGGGAAAGGGGGATGGTTGCTATTTCATGATTTGCACACTGACCATATTTCGTATTTAAACAATTGTGAAATACGATCTTGCTTTTTGCTTCACTTCATCACAGTCACTGAGTTCCTTTGTGTGACATTGGTGTTTTGTGAGATTGTGTCCAGTAGGAGAACACCATTTCCCAGCAGTGACCCCAGCTCAGCCACTAACAGATCCGAAGCCCTGTCGTGCCAAGCCAGTTCCCAGATGGCAGGGCTGCTGTCCTGCTTCTCACCTATGTCATTGTGTATAAGAGAATAATCATGGCTCAGTTAATAGTCGAGTTTGGTGGAGTCAAAACTCAACATCTATGCCTAGTAAATGTTGATTAGTGTATTTTGTTAGAGAAACCTCTAGTCTCTAGTGATATACCCAAGAGCTATGTTCTGTTTTTAAAAAAAGAAAGGAAAGAAAAACTTGTGTAAAAATACAAGAAGCCCTATTATCAACAGTAACACAAGGAAGTACCAAGTACTCCTGAAAGTGCTGTAACGTGGATTCACTGAATTAATCCAAGAGATCAGTCTGGATCATTTGGATTCACCCTCCCCCTAAAAAATTGCTTGAACCCACCCAAGGAAGAAATGCAGAGAACTATATTAGCAGTAATTCACATGAAAACAGCTCAGTACTTCCAGCTGATTACAAAAACAAGTCCTTCTCAGTCCTCCTAGTAGGCGATTCATATATATTAAGAGTCTGCTATATTCTAGGCACCTCTTGAGGAGCTCCATAAGGGTAACAGAACTGGAGTAATGCATTGTAAATAGAGCGGTTCTACCATGCCTGAGTAGCACCACTCCTAAATATTCTGTGTTCTAAATGTAATTTTTAAAGAGGCCCATTGATAAACCAGTGAGGTAGCAGGGGGAAAAAAGGGAAAAGACTGAGGGAAGACCTAATAGACATCTTCAAATATTTGAAGACCTCCCCAAAATTTCCTGTCTTGCTGCACAAGAGATAAACGGAGTTCCAGAAGACTAGTTATGTACTTAATAATATAAGCCAAGGCACTGTGCTAACACTTCACGTGCATCGTCTCACCGACAGTGGGTAGTATTCTCGAACCTGTTTTGTAGAGGAGAGAGCAGGCATACCGAGAGTAAGCTGCCCAGGATTCTGCAACTAGTAAGGTTTGGAGCCAGGAGTTTATTCAAGGAGTCTT
The DNA here is from genome assembly GCF_009829155.1 of Mustela erminea. Taxonomy (NCBI): domain Eukaryota; kingdom Metazoa; phylum Chordata; class Mammalia; order Carnivora; family Mustelidae; genus Mustela; species Mustela erminea. Next base: position 92,622,252 of record NC_045619.1, read on the forward strand.
GACTCCAGACTTGACAGAAAATTCTAACGATAGAACTACTTTGCAGTAACTTTTGAGGAATAATAGAGGAAATTTCCTCAAATCTCGTTGTCCCTTCCATCTTGAGGAGAGAGCAAAGACTAGATTACCACGTGTAACCCTCTGCTTCCCCTAGGACATAAACGAAGTTTCCATACAGATGCAGATTGCAAATCCAGGAAGTCTCGGCGTTTTCCTCACTTACTTCTCTAATATAACGGCCATGCTTCCCCCCCATTACTTATTTACTGCTTATCGCCACCAGGTGGCACCTGGACAGCAGAATTGTCTCCGGGCAGGGACCCACCCTGTTTACTTCTGGTCCCTGCATTGCAGCTGCTGATCCTGTGGCTGCTGGGCCCCAGCTGGCAAGAGCTCTTCCTGAGGATGGGCTTTTGTCTTCCAGAGACCATCTTTAGTAGAAGGGTCTGATGATCGAGATGGGGTGAGAAAGTGGAGAAGCTTGGAAAGGAAACCCCATTGGTGGTGCTCTCCACCCCTAGTGAAGTGACCTGCTCCTTCTACTCTAGTACTTGACACATTTAAGTTTATAGAGAGGTTTCCCTCTAAGGAGGCTCCTTCATTTTCCTGCTGTAGTTCTGCTTCATCAGTTGATGAGCAGGTCACCCTTACCTCTTCCAAACTCGATGAGCTCCTTCCCACCTGCTTACCTCTGAGAACAGGGAAGATGTACACAGAGGATAGGAAGCTGTTCCCTATGTAGTTCTGCACACTGAAGGAAGCGCTCTAGATACTGTTAGCCTCAGGGAAGTAGAAAAGGGGAAGTGGGAAAATTTAAGATTAAGGGGGCAAGGGGGTACGGCTGATCAGGGCTAGGTTTTGAACAGTGAAACAGTCTGATGAAATCTGTGCCCTGCAGAAGCAGATAATATTTATCAGCTGCAGATCTGGACTCTCCACCAATCAACCCTACTTCCCCTGCTGCACCAAACAGAAACACAAGCCCCACACAGAGTGCATTAAAAGATAATTGTTTTATGACCAACTCTTCCCTCCTGGGCTTCCAGTTTAGTTTCTAAGTCCCTGGACAACACTGGTAAGTGCAGTTAACTAGTAACAGTAGTTATCAGTATAACCTGCACTTCTCCCTTCTTAAACTTACACAGCACAACATGGAATTGCAGTAGTTCTCCATCTGACTGTATTCCGAACTTTTCCTTCTAACTCAGGCAAATAAGAAACAGAATTGTCTAATTACTCTTGTTTTCTCATTTTAATGTTCTAGCAGTTCCTCAGGGTCAGAAAATTCTTGGAAAATGTAATCAAACCCGTTGCAGCTGAGGCGCCCCCCTCCCCCCACCTTTTCCAAGCCAATTTAATTTGTCTTCTATGATAGAAATAACTACGTCTTGGAGAGTTCTAAAAAAAAAAATAATAATAAAGCCTCACTTCCTAGTCATGCTATCTCTCTCTCCTCTTCCCTGAAGGCTGGGTAGTCTCAACTCTGTAATTCTCGTATTTTCCAGTTTTTTTCTAGCTGCTGTCTTTGCACTGCACAAAGTAGAGGACGGGACAAGATAGCCAGGGTCGGTCATCGAACATTTTCATTCCACACAGGGTGTTTTCCTTTCCTTTTTAAGGACAGCCAGGGAAACACTGAAGGCTAAGTAATGTACTCAAGAGTATAAAGACTAGGGAAAACTGACAAATGAACATGTAGGAATTCCAGACAAATCCTGCCAAACCGTGCGAATGGAGTGAAAGTAAATCTTGATCCTCCACAACCCCATCACTTCGCAACCCCGAGTCCGGGTAAAACAGTCATTGGCGGCGCGGCTCCGCATGACGTCATACCGCAGGCACTCCAATCCCACGTGGGGGAGTGCCTGGTCCGCCTCTCCTTAAGCGGTACGTCACGCCTCCTTCTCTTTCTGACCAATCAAATGCCGCCCTTTAGCCTCTTTCCGACCTTTCCCGCCGTCCCAGACCGCCCATCTTGGCCCGCCGGTCTAATCAAGGAGGTCCTGCCTCTCCCGAACCCTACCGGCTCCCGGCGGAAGAGGGGCAGGGTTTCTATCTTTCGACTCCACCTTGGTCTGTGCAGCGAAGGCCAACCCGAGCGGTCAGATGAAGGGGGCGTGGCTTAGGGTCCCCTCCCCCAGCGTGGGGTTTACTGTTTGCAGGGGGCAGCTGGGCGCTAGACCTAGCAACCTCTCTGCGGGGTGTGGGTCGGGCGGGTCCTCCCAGCGGTGGCACCATGGAGCGCTCTCCTGCCGACGGCTCCAGTCCCAGCCTCGTGGACCAGCCCTCTACTCCCTCCGACCCTTCTGACCAGCCCCCCGCTGCTCACGCAAAGCCGGACCTGGGTTCTGGGAACCAACCTGCCCGCCCAGGCGCTGCGGGTGAGGCCATGGCGTTGCTGTCTTCGTTCGGGCGGCGGCTGCTGGTGCTGGTGCCGGTGTACCTGGCCGGCGCAGTGGGACTCAGCGTGGGTTTCGTGCTCTTCGGCCTCGCCCTCTACCTGGGCTGGCGCCGGGTCCGCGATGAGAAAGAACGGAGCCTTCGAGCAGCACGGCAGCTGCTGGACGATGAGGAGCGGCTCACGGCGAAAACACTTTATATGAGCCATCGAGAACTACCTGCCTGGGTGAGCGAGCACCCTCAGCGCTACATAGCCGCCCTACTAGTCCCCCGTTTCTAGGGATCTTCTTCCTGTCCCTAAAGGCAGCTCCCCACCCTGGGACCGTGGGAGGGAGACTCCCCTCTCGCTCCGCTAGCCACCTCCCTGCTGGGACGCGCCACTCTTGGGACAGAGTAGCCACTCTTCCCCCTCCCTCCTTTCCCCGCGTCCAGATCCCGATCCTTCTACAGAATCAGGACTTCTTCCTCTGCTCCTAGGCAAGCAGTAAGAACATCTGGGGAATCGGCCTCAGCCGGGGCTCTCCCTCCTAGCCATGCTCCTTGAGCGCTCCTCTCTTCTGGTGCCGCTCGCGCCTTCTGTTCCCGGACATCCCTGTTGCGGCTCAGAGGGTTCTCTAGTCTCTCCAGTCTTCCTTGAGACTTTTTCTTTTATTATTTTTTTTATTTTTTCCTATTTATGGCCATAAGGTTCTCCCTTTTCCCGCTCTTATTCCTGGAGACCCGCAGGCACCCAACCTCAGGAGCACTGCTCAGGAGAGCCACCGCCCCCGACCGACCCCCGGCCCTCGCCTTCCAGCCCCAGGCGGTTGGGCCGCAGCACAGCAGAGGCGGCTGCGGGACGAAGGGCGGGGTGCGGGGGGAGGGTAGTGAGACTGCTGCAGTGCCCGCAGCCCACACTCCACCGGCCCTGGTCGGCCCCACCCTTTTCCGGACTGTGCGCTGCGCTTGCTCGGTTGGGACCCGGACCCTAGGTCTGCACCCCCTCACCTCCTTCCTTCTCTCGGCCCTGCGGGGGCAGAGCCCGTTACCCGGCCCCTCCCTGCCTCCGCTTTGCTGCCCTTCCCAGCAGAGGTGCCAGTTTAGGAGGAGAATGGCAGAAGAGAAGAATCAAAGTTGACACTTGGCAGATAGGGCCATGGGCGCAGGCCCGCGGCTGGAGAGGGGAAAGGGGGGGAAGTCCCAGGGGACGTGCAGCCCAGGCAGCAACTGTCTTTGTTCCTCCTACTCCTCATCACAGAAAGCCGTCTTCTTTCTGAAACAACTCTCCCTCTTCCTCCCCAATACAAAGCACAGGTGTCCTTCTTTCCCATAAAAGGAGTCATACTGATAAAAAGGAGGAAAAAAACAAAAACAAAAACCAGCTAGGGCCTAAATGACTCTGCTGGCCCCTCCCTAACTCTAGGAGCTGCTTCCCCTCTTCACCTTCTGGGTGTAGAAGCTCTAGTTCGTGGTGAGGTGGGAAGGCTGCAAAAAGAAGCCAAGACTTCTCCAAATCCCAGGATTTCCTCCTTAAACTGATTTGTCAGGACCTCCCCCTCCAGAAAGAATGTGCCCTTCTCCTTCCCTCCCCCTCTGCTCCAGCAGCTGTCATCACTTCACATCCCCCAGCTGTCCACAAAGCAACGTTGTGTGGCCCACACCCCGTCAGGCCCCCTCATCAGAACTCCGTGCCCCTAAACCCTGTGGAGGAGTGAATGTTCTGGACATCCCAGCCCCTTCACACTGAACCCTGGGTGTGGGGAGGTCCTGCCACAGCTTTTGTTTTCTCTGTGGGCATGCGGCCCAGCATCTCGGTAGGAAACCACAGGTGGAAGGTGTGCTCATCTCTCCCTCTCCCTTCCTCACCTCTAGGTCAGCTTTCCGGATGTGGAAAAGGCTGAGTGGCTAAATAAGGTGAGCACTGGCTTTTTCTTGAGTGGGGAATGGGGTTTGTTTCTCTAGGCAGATCCTGTCACACTTCAGGTCTAGCCCCAGTGCTCTCTGTGGGGAGGATTCTGAAGGAACTTGTCTTTAGGGGGGAAGATTAGGCTCTCCTGTGACAGGTTCCCTCTTCTTCCAGATTGTGGCCCAGGTCTGGCCCTTCCTGGGCCAGTACATGGAGAAGCTTTTGGCTGAAACTGTGGCCCCAGCTGTTCGAGGCTCTAACACCCATTTGCAAACATTTACATTTACACGAGTGGAACTGGGTGAAAAGGTATGTGTGTAGAAAAGAAAGTAATGGGAGGAAGGAGACAGGGCAGGGAAGGTGGGGGGCCCAGAAGAGGCTGAGATACTCCTCCCTTTCCCTCTTTTCTCTCTGTTAAGAATTCATCTCTCCACAGCCATTGCGCATCGTAGGTGTCAAAGTTCACCCTGGTCGGAGCAAAGAACAGATCCTGTTGGATTTGAACATCAGGTAATACCGCTCATTCTTCCAGCCCCCTCTTCAGCAGGATCCTGGTCACTCTGACTGCTTTGTTCCCCCTTCCCCCATTTCAGCCCGGTACCAACCCTCTTTGTTCTCTTCCTTATCAACTGCCAGCTATGTAGGTGATGTGCAGATTGACGTGGAAGTGAAGAAATATTTCTGCAAAGCAGGAGTAAAAGGCATGCAGGTGGGGCAGATGTCAGGGGTCCCCATAATAGGGAGCCTTTGCCCTGAATTTCATCAGATATGGGGAAGTGGGAGGTTTGGAAAAACCAAGGCTGGGAAAGTTTGGGACCAAAAGAAGGCGTTTTGGGGGCGCCTGGGTGGTTCAGTGGGTTAAAACCTCTGCCTTCGGCTCAGGTCGGATCCCAGGGTCCTGGGATCGAGCCCCGCATTGGGCTCTCTGCTTGGTGGGGAGCCTGTTTCCTCCTCTCTCTCTGCCTGCCTCTCTGCCTACTTGTGATCTCTCTCTGTCAAATAAATAAAGTCTTTTTTTAAAAAAAAAAAAGGCATTTTTTGGAGAAATGGTCTGTTCTTCTCCTCTTGCCCCAGCTACATGGTGTTTTACGGGTGATTCTTGAGCCTCTCATGGGGGACCTTCCTATCGTGGGAGCTGTGTCGATGTTCTTCATCCGACGCCCGGTAAGGGAAAACATTGAGGGTCATGGGGGAGCAGGGAAACCAGAGAAGATTGGGAGGGAGAGGGTGACCAGCTCTGGGGCCAGCTCTTGGGGGAGGAAAGCCTGAGGGGTCTGGCAACTGTTGGATGGGTGTGACCATGCCACCAGGTGCTCTTTCCTGACCCTGCTGCTCTTTCCTTCCAGACCTTAGATATCAACTGGACGGGGATGACCAATCTGCTGGATATCCCAGGACTCAGGTGTCAAGGATTTATTTTTATTTATTTATTTATTTATTTTTAAGATTTTATTTGACAGAGATCACAAGTACACAGAGAGACAGGCAGAGAGAGAGAGGGGGAAGGGGGCTCCCTGCTGAGCAGAGAGCCCCATCCCAGGACCCTGAGATCATGACCTGAGCCGAAGGCAGAGGCTTAACCCACTGAGCCACCCAGGCACCCGGATTTATTGAGCACCTAAATGTTCCAGCCCTGGGCTTCAGGTTTTCGGGATACAAAACAGTAAAAGAGGGGTGCCCGGGTAGCTCAGTCGTTAAGCATCTGCCTTCAGCTCAGGTCATGATCCCAGGGTCCTGGGATCCAGCTCCTCATCGGGTTGCCTGCTCCTCAGGAAGCCTGCTTCTCCCTCTCCCACTCCCCCTGCTTGTGTTCCCTCTCTCGCTGTCTCTCTCTCTCTCTCTCTCTGTCAAATAAATAAGTAAAATATTAAAAACAACAAAAAACAGTAAAAGATGCAGCCAGTACCCTCCAGGAGCCTTGATCATCCTAGCTGGAGAGATGACAAATACCCCTGAGAAGCTCCATACTGTGATTTTCTCCTGTGGGGGAGCATGCAGGGTAGAGTGAAGAGGGCTGCAGGCTTCTCCGTAGGGGTAAACAGAAAAAGAAGAGCTGAGATGGCAGTGAAGGTTCAGAGCAGTAGGTGAGGAATTGGGATAAAAGAGTAGCAAAAAGCTATTTTTTTTCTTAAGATTTCATTTATTTATTTGACAGAGACACACCAAGAGAGGGAACACAAGCAGAAGTGGGAGAGGGAGAAGCAGGCTTCCCTCTGAGCAGGGAGCCTGATGCGGGGCTCGATCCCAGGACCCTGGGATCATGACCTGAGCCAAAGGCAGAGGCTTAACCACTGAGCCACCCAGACACCCAAAAAACGATTTTCAAGAAAGGATGTCCCTCTAGCTTTAGGCATCTCTTAGTTGTGGGAAACAGCTGGGGCTGGGGGTATATTGGAAGTTGGAGCCACACTCACCTCCTTTTCTGCTCCCTCATCCAGCTCCCTCTCTGACACCATGATCATGGATTCCATCGCTGCCTTCCTTGTGTTGCCCAACCGATTATTGGTGCCCCTTGTGCCTGACCTTCATGATGTGGCCCAGTTGCGTTCCCCTCTGCCCAGGGTATGGCCTCTCCCCCATCTGACAGATCGTCCTCTGAGGAACCTCGTGCTGGGTCCTTGGTTTCTCATGATCTGATTCCTCTGCACAGGGCATTATTCGGATTCACCTGCTGGCTGCCCGAGGTCTGGGCTCCAAGGACAAATATGTGAAGGGCCTGATTGAGGGCAAGTCAGACCCCTATGCACTGGTGCGAGTGGGCACCCAGGCATTCTGCAGTCGAGTCATTGATGAGGACCTCAACCCCCAGTGGGGAGAAACTTATGAGGTGGGAGAGCTGAGGAGTGGGGCTGTCAGATGGGGGTGGGGGTGTCCTGGGGGCCGTGAGAGAAGATGCTCATCAGATGATCCTCACAGTGTAGCTGGTGAGACCTTTCTCCCTGTGTGTGCTTCAGGTGATGGTACACGAGGTTCCAGGGCAGGAGATTGAGGTGGAGGTGTTTGACAAGGATCCAGACAAAGATGACTTTCTGGGCAGGTGAGATTGTGTGTGTTAGGATTCTAAAGCTTCAGTGCCGCCAGGGTTGCAGAGGTCCTTATAATGCTTTTCCAGGCCCGAGAACTGTGTATCATTTTCCTTCCCGACTTCCCCACCCCTTTGCCTCTACCACACACGCACCTGAACACATAAGTATCTATAGATTATAAGAAGGGAGTGTGAGAGTCGCCATTTATTTCTAGGTGGGTGAGTGGAAGGCCAATGACATACTCCTAATTTCCACACTCTCCTTTTTCTCCACTCACTGTCACCCCTCCCTGCCCCCTCCAGGATGAAGCTGGACGTGGGGAAGGTGCTGCAGGCTGGAGTACTGGACGATGTAAGTTGAGAGCAGAGGAAGAGGGTGGCCTCACCTACTGGGGTGACAGGAGTTGCTACATTGGTGGGGAAAGGGTTGTGTGAATATCTGATCTGCTAGACCTCACATTCTTCTGCTTCTCCCTCCAGTGGTTTCCTCTGCAAGGTGGGCAAGGCCAAGTTCACTTAAAGCTAGAATGGCTGTCACTTTTGCCAAATGCAGAAAAACTAGAGCAGGTAACCAACATGGGAAACAGGAAGCTGGAAATACAGGTGACATGAGGGCAAAGGTCTGACTACTCCCACCCCCCCTTCCCTCCAGGTTCTGCAGTGGAATCGAGGAGTCTCCTCCCGCCCAGAGCCCCCATCGGCTGCCATCTTAGTTGTCTATCTGGATCGGGCCCAGGATCTCCCAGTGAGTCTGGATTCTGAGGGCAACTGAACAGGAAGCTCTGGGTGTAGCTTTCCCAGCCCAGCTCTTGCCCCTGCCCCACTCAGCTGCAGAAGCAGCAGCATGTAACACAAGGGTTCCAAGGAGGGGATCACAGCCACCTCGGAAAAGATTGAGAGCCTACCTTCCTTCACTGAGATAAAACCAAAAATACCCAAGATGGTGACTTCTGAATTCTACTCCCACAGCTGAAGAAGGCGAACAAGGAACCCAACCCCATGGTACAACTGTCAATTCAGGATATGACCCAGGAGAGCAAGGTGAGGGCCAGGACAGCATTGTGGGAGATTTTGTGTGCATGTACGCATGCACATCTGGTTGGGAGGGCTGTTCTATCTTAGGAGGGCGTCTCCCCTTTGGGCTGCCTGCAGAGGGTGAGGCTTTCTGGAGAAACAGGACTGGTACTGTGGCACATATCCTTACTCCCATCCTGTGCCCCTCCAGGCTGTCTACTGTACCAATAGCCCGGTGTGGGAGGAGGCTTTCCGGTTTTTCCTACAAGACCCTCGAAGCCAGGAGCTCGATGTACAGGTGAGATAATCACCTACTGAGCCTCTTCTAAATACCCTGTTCTGCCTTCCCAGGTCTGCATCAAGTCCCTCTCTCTCCCCTTTGATTATATTCCAGTCTGTCTACCTAGACTCTCCATCTCCATGCTCCCTGCTCTTCCCCAGTGATCTCCCTAGAATCATTTTTTTTTTTTTAAGGATTTTATTTATTTGATAAAGACACAGCAAGAGAGGGAACATAAGCAGGGGGAGTGGGAGAAGGAGAAGCAGGCTTCTGGCAGAGTAGGGGGCCCGATGTGGGGCTGGATCCCAGGATCCTGTGATCATGACCTGAGCTGAAGGCAGATGCTTAATGTCTGAGCCACGCAGGCGCCCCAGAATCATTATTTTTTAAGATTTTATTTTGGAGTGTGTGCGTATGCAAATGGGGGGAGAGGCAGAGGGAAAGAGAGAACCTCAATGAAACTCCCCGCTGAGTGCAGAGCCTGGTACGGGGCTTGATCCCAGGACCCTGAGGTTGTGACCAGAGCCAAAACAAAGAGTAGGTCAACCGACAGCTACTCAGGCACCACTCTACAATCATTTTGTTTTCCTTACGATTTTATGTATTTATTTGACATAGATCACAAGTAGGCAGAGAGGCAGGCAGAGAGAGAGGAGGAAGCAGGTTCCCCGTCAAGCAGAGAGCCCGATGCAGGGCTTGATCCCAGGACCCTGGGATCATGACCTGAGCCGAAGGCAGCGGCTTAGCCCACTGAGCCACCCAGGCACCCCTAGAATCATTCTTTATCGGAGTGCCTGGCTGGCTCAGTTGAAGAGCGTGCAACTCTTGATCTTGAGGATAGGAGTTCAAGCCCTATGTCAGGTATGGAGATTACTTAATAAGCTTTTTTAAAAAAGATTTTAGGGAGCCTGCTCCCCCACCCCCACTTGCCTCTCTGCTTACTTGTGATCTCTGTCAAATAAATAAAATCTCTTAAATAAAATTTTTAAAAAAGATTTTATTTAGAGAGAATAAGAGCAAGAGTGGAGAGGGGAGTGGCAAATAGGGAGAAGCAGACTCCTCACTGAGCAAGGAGCCGCACGTGAGACTTGATCCCAGGACCTGAGCAGAAGGCAGACACTTAACCAACTGAGTCACCCATGTGCCCTAGATTCATTCTTTATAACTGAGAGTTGTATACTTAAAATGAGTGATTTTTATGGCAAATAATGCCTCATTGAAATTATTGAGTATGACCCTGTTTTCCACTTCACTACATCCCCTCTTCCTGTGCCTCTAGGTGAAGGACGACTCCAGGGCTCTGACATTAGGGGCACTGACCCTGCCTCTGGCTCGCTTGCTGACTGCCCCCGAACTCACCTTGGACCAGTGGTTCCAGCTCAGCAGCTCTGGCTCAAACTCCAGGCTCTACATGAAATTGGTTATGAGGGTATGGAGACAGAGAAAATGCTGGAGGTGGTGAGGGGCCTTATAGATTCCTTGGTATGAAGAATAAAGAAGAGGAATCTTCTAAGATCTAATGAGCTAGTGTATGTGGAAGCATCTAGCAGGCACACAAAAACATCTGTTGACCAGACTGGGGAAGAAATGGTGTTTGAGTAGGATGAGTGTGGCAGGAACCCTCTAGAGATGAGCCCAGCCAAGGCATGGACCGGTTTCTCCTGTCCCAGCCTCTGCTCTGCCCCCAACCCCACATCCCTTGCCTGCTGGTGCTAGCTGCACTTCTTTGATTGGACAATACACCACTCTCCCTAGATCTTGTACTTGGATTCATCAGAAGTGCACTTTCCCACTGTGCCTGGAACTCCTGGGGCTTGGGACCTGGATGAGAGCCCCCAGACAGGCAGCAGCGTGGATGTCCCACCTCGACCTTCTCACACCACTCCTGAGAGTCACTTTGGGATGGAGGTGAGTCTAGATCTAGAAAGGACGAAGTAGGATCTGTTGCCTAAGCATGTGCAAAAGCCTGTTTCGGGCTGGTTTTAATAGGTCTTTCTCTACCTACCGTCTGGTGCCTCTGTCTGTCCCTTTTGCAGAATGTGCTTCGGATCCATGTATTAGAGGCCCAGGATCTGATCGCCAAAGACCGTTTCCTGGGGGGACTGGTGAAGGGCAAGTCAGACCCCTATGTCAAACTAAAGCTGGCAGGACGAAGCTTCCGGAGCCGTGTTGTTCGGGAAGATCTCAATCCCCGCTGGAATGAGGTTTTTGAGGTCAGAACTGCGCAGCCAGGACTCCTCCAAGTCCCTTCTCCTTCTTCCCTCTAGCTCTGAGAGTGGTCTGAAAGCCCACTGGGGTTCAGGTGGTTGAGGGTGAGGTTCCCAGTCATTTGAAGAAGAAAAAGAATCCGACTTCGCACTGTTTTCTCCCTCTAGGTGATTGTCACGTCAATTCCAGGCCAAGAGCTAGACATTGAAGTTTTTGACAAGGACCTGGACAAGGATGACTTTCTGGGCAGGTGAGAGGATAGGAGTCCGGAGGGGAAGACAAAGGTTTTGAGGAGATGGACACTTGGCTGTGGCCACTGGCCTCTTGTTTTAATTTTTCTCTTCTCCAGGTGCAAAGTGAGTCTCACCGCAGTCCTGAACACAGGCTTCCTCGATGAGGTGAGCAAGGAATTACAAGCCATAATCCCTCCTATCTTGACCCATGTCTCATTCTCCTAGTCCCTCTGTCCCCACATCCCCAAGGCTTAAGCCTGCCTATGCCCACAGTGGCTGGCCCTGGAGGATGTGCCCTCTGGCCGCCTGCACTTGCGTCTGGAACGTCTGACACCCAGGCCCACGGCTGCCGAGTTAGAGGAGGTAGGGACGGGACTCCGGGTGGGTCGTGGCGAACGCTCCCATCCGTCTCCCAGGCGTGGCCGGGACACGGCGCATCCAAAACGGGTCCCCCCAGCCCGCGTGTCCTCCCTCAGGTGCTGCAGGTGAACAGTCTGATCCAGACGCAGAAGAGCGCAGAGCTGGCGGCGGCCCTGCTGTCTGTGTATCTGGAGCGGGCGGACGAGCTGCCGGTGAGAGCCGCTCCCCGCACCCCATAGCTCCCTGGCCCTTCCTCCGCCTCCCTCAGGTTTGGATGCTCCAGGAGATATTTGGAATAATAAATTCCAAATTCCTCTTTCCCAGGGTGGTGCTGGGGTGGGAAGAATGGTCTGTTGAAGGCCAGGAGGGTAGTGGCTGTCAAGTGACCATGGGGATGTGATCTGGGAGGGGAGCAGGAGATCTGCCTCACTAGGTCTCTCAGCTCAAGACCATATTTAATAGTCAATGCACTGTTCTCTCTCTCCAGCTCCGGAAAGGGACCAAGCCTCCCAGCGCTTATGCTACTCTCACCGTCGGAGACACTTCTCATAAGACGAAGGTATTAGGAAATGCTGCAGGGCTGTTTGGGAAGGCTGAGAAACGCAGAGGAGAATGTTCCAAGCACTGACCTTAACCCCTCATCTCCACCAGACAATTGCCCAAACCTCAGCCCCTATCTGGGACGAGACTGCCTCCTTTCTCATCAAGAGACCACACATCGAGAGCCTGGAGCTGCAGGTACCATAAATTCATTCTGTGAACATTTTGCCACTGCGGGCAAGTCACTGAACCAGGCATAGGGAGAAAAGATTTAGTTCCTATCTTTATGTAGCTCACACTTCCTTTGGGGAGAGTAACCAAGGAAAACTTGCAGACTGACAAACTGCTGAGGTAGAAGGCACTGTGGGGAAGAGAGCTTCTACCTCAGATGAGAGGAAAAGGTGGAGGTAGTAGTAGCGGTAGCCCTAGATGACCCCTGAGCTTAAGGGGAAACAGGATGTGACCAAGAAGAGAAGGAATAGTCTCAGGCTGAGAAGGGAATGAGGACCAAGAAGGCAAACTGTAGATCACAGAGGCAGACAGGAGCAGGATCAAAAGGGCTCTTGACTCTTATGCTAAGAATGTGGATTTACCCTAAAGGCATAGGGGAGTATTTGAAGGAGTGAGGGGTGACATACCCAGATTTGCACTTTACAAAGGTCATGCTGATGGCAGGGTGAAGGGTAGACTGAAGGAAGATGGTGCTGGAGGCAGGGAGGTCAGCTAACAGGCTATGAAGCAAGACCTGACGAAGGGCAGTGGTATTTAGTGGTGGTTATTTTGACATGGGAGAAGGAACAAAGAACAGCCTAGTCACGAACTCCTGGATTTTTAGCCTGGGGCAGCGGGACAGAGAAGGGAGCCATTGCCAACACAGGGAATGGCCAAAGCATGAGTGCTTGAATTTGAGACCTCTGAGATCATCCAAGGGGAAACAGCTATCCAGAAGGCAGATCTGTGGCCCGCTATGGGGTTCTCACCGCTCCTTCGTTTGAGCACCAAGCACACCTAGCACCTGTAGTCCTGGGTGTGCAGGAGCACCCTGAGGGCCTACGGAGAGTGAGAAGACAAAGGAGGGACATGCTGAGCATGGCAGCAATGACAGAGCAGACAGAGGAAGAGGAGCCCTGCAAAGGGCCTGAGGTGTAACAGGGGCAATGGGGTGTTTGCCAGGAGAGAAGGGGGTATGGAAGCCAAAGAAGAGGGTCTGAAAAGATAGGAAGTGGCCAGATGTTACCGAGAAAATGAAATGAGATGACTGAGAATGACTGACGTTGAGGTAACAGAGTAGAGCAACTTTAGTGGCAAGCACGGAGTAGAAACTAGATTTCAGGGGGTTCAAGGGCGAACAAAGGTAAAGAGGTATGGGAGCAGGGAGAGGGTGGTAGAGGTAATACAGGGGTGCTTTTCCTCTTCTGAAGTGTGAGTCAAAGAGCCTCTAAAGTTGATAAGGTAATAAGTTGAGAATTACATGAACAGAAATCAAGAGACCTTAAAATAGTCTAACTGTTAACAACAGTAGCAGAGGTAGAGAAGATAAGTCAATGAGCTCCATTCCTTACCTTGCACCGCAGGGAATCAGGAGATACAAAAGCTGGCAAACAGTGATAAGAGAGATACAGGCATATTAGCTAGAATTATTCTGGAACTCAGAAGGGGTTTGCGGGTCATTACATCTGGAGTGTGGAAATGGGGGTTAGGTGGGCAGGAACCCTGTAATTCCATTTTTGCTGTTCTTTTTCTCCACGCTGTGCAGCAGCTATGGTCCTGGGGTGTAATTTGTCAAAGTTCAGGAAATAGGCCACAGTCTAGTCTGGCTAGGAAAGGAAGGGAAGTGGGGCCAGCAACATGGCTGCCGTGTGGCCGTCACAAAGTGGAATCTCTCTCCAAAACCACCCAAGTGTTTGAACCTAGAACACCAGGGTTAAATCATCTGCCTCTTGATTCCACAGGTCCGGGGTGAGGGCACAGGCACACTGGGCTCGTTCTCCCTGCCCCTCTCGGAGCTACTCGGAGCTGACCAGCTCTGCCTGGACCGTTGGTTTACACTTAACAATGGTCAAGGGCAGGTGCTATTGAGAGCACAGCTGGGGGTGAGTAGCAGGAGGTGACGGGCCAAGGCGGGGACAGAGACCAGGGGCTGTGTTCTCCTAGTCAGGGAGCTGAGCTAGACTCGGCCCAGCTCGCAGCTCTCTTGCCTCCCCAGATCCTGGTGTCCCAGCATTCGGGCGTGGAAGCACACAGCCATAGCCACAGCTCCTCCTCGCTGAGTGAAGAACCGGAGCTCTGGGGGGGACTCCCTCACAGCACCTCCTCTGCCCCAGAGCTGCGGCAGCGCCTGACACATGGGGACAGGTGAGGGGCTAGGCCAGAAAGACCATGTGAGCTCAGGAGTACGAAGGCTCCCGGGGCACTATCTCCGTTTCTCCCCACAGTGCGCTGGAGGCTCCAGCTGGGCCCCTAGGCCAGGTGCGACTGACCGTCTGGTACTACAGCGAAGAGCGAAAGCTGGTCAGCATTGTTCACAGCTGCCGGTGAGACCCTGTCCGCCCTCCCCTCCTGCCCCCCTGGTCGTCCTCCCCTTGGGCTGCCTTCTTACCTTCAGCTTCCTGTGCAGGGCCCTTCGACAGAATGGACGGGAAGCCCCCGACCCCTACGTGTCACTGTTGCTACTGCCAGACAAGAACCGGGGTACCAAGCGGAAAACCTCGCAGAAGAAGAGGACCCTAAACCCTGAATTCAATGAACGGTCAGTCAGTAGGCATTCAGGTGGAGAGAAGGGCAGCTCAGGAAGGAACCCCTTCCCCTAATGCCCAGTGTTCCCCTCCCCCCAGATTTGAGTGGGAACTGCCCCTAGATGAGGCCCTGAGGCGAAAGCTGGATGTCTCTGTGAAGTCTAATTCCTCCTTCATGTCAAGGGAGCGTGAGCTGCTGGGGAAGGTAAGAGGGTGAGGGTGAGCAAGGCTTGGAAGCTGCTGGGAGCAAGGCCATCCTCCCTCAGGGACCCGGGGAGGAAGCACCGCAGGTGACACTACTATACATGTGACCTGATCCCCTCGGCACTGGTTTGGAGCAGGAGTGTGGAACTATGGGACGTGGTCTTTGGAGATCTCAAAGTAACATCCGCACCCCCTCACACACCTCCTCCAATGCAGGTGCAGCTGGACCTCGCTGAGATAGACCTTTCCCAGGGAGCGGCCCAGTGGTAAGTACCCAGTGGGCTGGGGGTGGGCCTGGCTGTGTAAGCCAGAGAAATCCCAGTCCTGGGCAGGGAGAAGAGCATGCGTTCTGAGGTAAGAACCACTGATTCTCGGCAGTCCAAGAGCCCTTGGCTCATGCTTCATTTCTTGGAGGACACAAGTCCCCTTTCTACCTGAGCCTTCTCTGCTTCTTCCCCAGGTATGACCTCATGGATGACAAGGAAAAGGGCGGCTCCTAAGAGCCAAAGATTCCCAGCCTGACCACAGTTTCCATGCCTTGCCCCTCACTGCATCACCACCTTGATGTGATGAGCCTAAAGCTAGGGCCCGAGGGCAGAGCCTGTGCCCCTCAGCCCTCTCACCTTCCAGGCCCATGCTGGGGCCTTTGCTTGACCAAAGAGGAGGACCATGTCACCCTTTACTGCATGGCCTTGATCCTTCTGGGCTCCTGGGGCAGAGACCTGAGCTGGCTGTTTCCTGCTCTGCCTGCACGTTATCCTCCTTTGTCCCTCCGCCTCAGGGCCTTCTGTACCTGTGCCTGGCCACTGGCAGCACTAGCAGCGGCCTTCGCTTATGCCAAATACAGCTTCTGGAAAGACCTTTTCTCCTCAAGCGGACAGCCACCTTCTTCCCTACCATGAACAGTCAGGGAGGGCCAACATGTGGGTGGGAAGGAAGACGGGCTAACCATTCAAGCCAAGAGCCTCTGGGACTAGTGTATGTCATCAGCATACAGTGACCCAGACCCCCAAGTCCAGTTCTGCCCCCACTTCTCAAGTCTGTCCCGAAAATCACACCTGCTGCGATGACCAGGGCCAGTCTCTTGATGCACTCTGGGAACCAGAACGCTTAGCCACTACTTGGAAGACGTGGAGAGAACCTCTGTCTTAGGGCTTCTGGCTGGTGCCGTGCAGCCTTGGAGGACAGGAGGCAGCAGGGCCAGTATCGGTTCAGGTACCTAGGCTGTTAACTCACCGACTAGAACCGAATCTCTTGGTTTTGCACCAACTCTGCCAACCCACTGTACCTTATATTAAACATTATACTCAAACCAGCTGTGGCTCTTTTCTTTAAGGAAAGGGAATTTAGCCTACCATTATTATTTGCCAATGTCGGGGTACATAGAGAAAATCCTTAAGACTCCACCAAAAAAACTGAGAACTAAAAGTTAAGTAAAATTGTAGGATACAAAGTCAACATACAAAAATCTGTTGCATTTCTATACACCAATAGCTATTAGATAAAACCCATTTACAGGTGCTTCAAAGAGAATAAATACCTACAAATAAATTTAACCAAGGAGGTGAAAGATCCATACAGTGAAAACTATATGGTATTTAGGAAAGGAACTGAAGATACAGAAGCCATTCCATGCTTAGGGACTGCAAATATTGTTAAAATGTTCACACTTCCCAGAACAAATTACAGAGTCAATGCGATCCCTATCAAAAATCCAACGGCATCTTTCACAGAAATAATCCCAAAATCTGTATGGAACCACAAAAGTCCCCGAACAGCCAAAGCAATCTTGAGAAAGAACAAAGCTAGAGGCATCATACTCCTTGACCTCCAACTATATTATAAAGCTATAGTAATCAAAATGGTATGGTGTTGGCATAGAAACACTCAACAACAGAAAGCCCAAAAACAAATCCTTTCAGGCTTCCCCTGCTACCTGAAAGTACAGTGTTCCTATGAAACCTTTGATAGATTGAATATAAAGCAAAAAAATCAATTACTGTTAGTTTAGATGGAGAAATTTTCGAGAATTCCCAGACCCTCAAAATAATCTCTTTAGGCGTCTCTGACACATCTTGCTAAAGGACGCACAAAATAAATTCAAATAAGATGCACACAGTTCAAAGCTATGGCATTCAGATGCTGTGCGTATGCCAAGGGAAGAAGCTTGGGGGGCCACTTTCCCGGCGTGGGGTGCTCACAGCCTCTATGATGGCTCACTGCAACAAAAGCTGAATGTCATTTTTGCTTTTCAGTCTCCTCAGTAAAAGCAAAAATCCCCTTTGGATTTCTTTTGGTTAGTGAAAACAGGTCTTGATGCAGCCTTTTTTTAAAGATTCCCTTTATTTATTTGACAGCGAGAGAGGGAACACAAGCAGGGGCAGGGGCAGAGGAAGAAGCACACTTCCTGTCAAGCAGAGAGCCCGACGGGCTGAGATCACAACCGAGCTGAAGGCAGACACTCAATGACTGAGCCACCCAGGCGCCCCTTAATGTAGGTCTTCTTAAAAGCAAAGTGGCCTTGGGGCACCTGGGTGGTTCAGTGGGTTAAAGCCTTTGCCTTCGGCTCAGGTCATGATCCCAGGGTCGATCCCAGGGTTCTGGGATCAAGCCCCACGTCAGGCTCTCCACTCAGTAAGGAGCCTGTTTCCCTTCCTCTCTCTCTGCCTACTTGTGATCTCTGTCAAATAAAATCTTTTTTTAAAAAATAAAGTAAATAATTAAAAGCAAAGTGGCCTAACATGAACTTTCACAAAGCAGGGGCTATCTGCATATGGCTAACTAATTTATGATAAAGGAGCCAAGTATTCTATATAATGGGAAAAGGACGGTCTCTTTAATAAATGGCACTGGGAAAACTAGACAGCCACATGCAAAACAATGAGACTGGAGCATTATCTTATACTCAACAAAAAAATTAACTAAAAATGGGCTAAACACTTGAATGTAAGACCTAGAACATAATACTAGAAAAAATATGCAATAAGCTCTTTGACACAGGTCTTGGTGATGAGATTTTTTAATGTGATACCCAAAAGCAAAGGCAACAAAAGCAAAAAAAAAAAAAAAAAAATCTGTATCAAACTAAAAAGTTTCCATACTGCATACATAACCAACAAAATGAAAAGCCAAACTACCAAAAGGGAGAAAATATTTGTAAATTATGTATCTGACAGGGGGTTAATATTTGAAATACATAAGGAACTTGCACAACTCAATAGCTTAAAAAAAAAAAAAACGGTTAAAAAATGGGCAGATCTGAATAGAGATTTTTCCAAAGAAGACATACAGATGGCCAACAAGTACCTGAAAAGATATTCACCATCACAAATCATCAGGGAAATGCAAATTTAAAGATTTTATTTATTTATTTGACAGAGATCACAAGTAGACAGAGAGGCAGGGCAGAGAGAGAGCAAGGGAAACAGGCTCCCTGCTGAGCAGAGATTCCTGATTCGGGACTTGATACCAGGACCCTGGGATCATGACCTGAGCCAAAGGCAGACGCTTAACTGACTGAGCCACCCAGACACCCCAAGGGAAATGCAAATTTAAACCACAATCAGACATTACCTTACAACTTTCAGAATGGCTCTCATCACAAAGACAAGAAATAACAAGTGTTGATGAAAAAGGGAGCCCTTGTACCCTATGGGATATAAACTGGTGCAAGCACTAGGTAAAACAGCATGGAGGGGCCTCAAAAAACTAAAAATAGAGGGGCACTTGGTGGCTCAGTCGGAGGCCTTCCTTGCTCAGTGGAAGGCCTACTTCTCCCTCTCCCACTCCCCCTGCTTGTATTCCCTCTCTCCCTGTCTCTCCCTCTGTCAAATAAATAAATAAATAAAATATTTTTTTTTTAATGGAAAACAGAACTGCTGCATGATCCAATAATTCCACTTCTGGGTATATATCTAAAGGAAATCTCTATCTCAAAGAGATCCCTGCACCACCATATTCTCCGCACCATTATTTACAATAGCCAAGACAGGGACACAACCTAAGTGACCACTGAAGAATGAATGAAGAAAGAAATGTGGGGTGTGCATGTGTACACACATACACACACACACACAGAGGAATATTATTCAGTCATAAAAAGAAGGAAATCTTACCATTTGCAAAAACATGGACAGGCCTTGAGAGCATTATGCTAAGTGAAACAAGTCAAAGACAAATACTGTATGATCTCACTCACATATGGAATCTAATAATACTAAAAAAAAAAAAAGCTCATAGAGGGGTGCCTGGGTGGCTCAGTGGGATAAAGCCTCTGCCTTTGGCTCAGGTCATGATCCCAGGGTCCTAGGAACGAGCCCCACATCGGGCTCTCTGCTCAGCAGGGAGCCTGCTTCCCCCTCTCTCTCTGCCTGCCTCTCTGCCTGTGATCTCTTATCTCTGTCAAATAAATAAATAAAATCTTAAAAAAAGAAAAAAGGCTCATAGATACAGAGAACATATTGGTGATTCCAGAGGTGGGGTAGGAGAGTTGGAGAATGGGTAAAGGGGGTCAAAAGATACAAACTTCCAGCTATAAAATAAGACCTGAGACACAATGCACAGCATGGTGACTATAGTTAAAATACCATATTGTATATGTGAAAGCTGCTAAGACAAGAGATCTGAAAAGTCTCATCACAAGGAAAAAAAATTTGTAACAATGTAAGGGGATGGATGTTAACTATAACTAGACTTACTGTTTTTCATTTTGAGATTGTATAAATATTGAAATGTTATATATCTGAAACTAATTTAATGTTCTATGTCAATGTTAATTTTTTTAATAAAAAAAGGAAAAAATACAAGTTAAAATTTTTTAAAAAGCCTTTCAATTAATGAATCATGTCAGTTTAATTAATGGTCACAACCTACTGTGCATCCAGCCACCAAGAATGCTGGTTCCGTTGAGCATGTTCAAGGCACCTGTGTGAAGCGGCTCCCTTTGAGGTTCTCAGTGAGACTCATTCCCAGTCTTGGTGATGAGCGAAGACAGCTCCCCGTCTATGGTCCACTGCCCATTATGATCCCCTGCGCTCTGCAGTGAAAGGACTCTAAGCCACAAACATGGACGCTCTGCGGCCCAGCACGGGCTCAGTGTCTTAGTGGCAGGTGTCTTAGTGGCAGGTGTCGCCAGACTCACAGAGGCTTCAGGCCCACCTGATAGGCAGCAAAATGAGAAATATTTTCTAGCCATTCAGTTATGCTCACTTTGAGCTCTGCTCCTTTGGAGACCCCTCCTTGAACAGCAACTAGAAAGGCTGTACTCCATCAGTCCTAACTACCACACGGAAGGAGACTGGACCAAGTGATTTCAGAACTGCCTTGGGAGGGGGGGATGCTTTGTCATCTTCTCTGGAAAAATATAAACCTTAGGATGCTATCCACTGGGAGGAGAGAAAAGGGCTCAGAGAAAAAAACAAAACTCAGTTCCACAAGGCATTGTCAAAATTCACCTTATTAGCAAATAATTTCATGCCATCCATGAATGCAGCTCCTATTTTTTCAATAACTTTCATACTCACTGCTGGTCCTCTGCTGCCTCTGTTTCCTTCCCACCAACTTATGAGGATTCTCAAGCTGTGGCCATGGGGGCAGAGCTGCCTTCCCCCCAACCCAGAAATTTAAGGAAGGAAAACCCAAGAAACACAGGGCAGAGGAACTTACATTTCTAAGGCCTCTTATTGAGTTATTCGATACTGGGCATGCGGCCCAAGGCCTGCTGCTCTAGCTGGCTTCAGATAATACAAACAGGGATCTTGTAATGTGTGACTTTAAAAAGGACTCTTGACCTAGTTCATCATTTCAAGTAGTTACATTTCCAGAAAACTAGAGGACATGGCACAAATTCTCCCATCCAGGAGGTCCCTAATCTTTCCCAACCTTTGCCAGTTCCGGATATATAAGGGAAGAGGTACTGATCTACATATTAAATGCAAGACAAGACACAATTCAGTACATTGTGGTACTTATATATACAAAGATGGAACAAATTAAGGGTCATTAATCACAAGAATTAAACAAATGTATATCTGTTACTTCTCAAACAGCTGGCCTAGATACTAACACATACAAGATGCCTGCTTCTTTCAGAGAAAGGCAGATACCACTGCATATAGGTAGACTATCACTGATATCTGCAAATACTACCCTCTTTTTTTTTTTAAGTTTTATTTATTTAGGTAATCTCTATACCCCATGTGGGGCTCGAACTCACAACCTGACATCAAGAGTCATATGTTCTTCTGACTGAATTCACCAGGCGCCCCACAAATACTGCTCTCTTGAAATGTGACTTTACTGGCCCAAAGTGCTGTAGTTAACTGGATGTGGCAGTACAGTTGTCTGCCCAACAGCCATTTTCCCCTCTTCCCTACATACAGAATCCTAGAGCATTCCTGACAGTGCCAGCCCCAGGGGATTCATCAAAATCCTCTTTGCTGGATACTCTTTCCCAGCCTGCCCTGTAATGTGGGGTGGCTCTGTGTAGCCCCAGCTCTAGTCAATAAGATGTAAGAGGAAGTCAGCTGGGGACTAGAGTGTCAACAGAAGAAAGCCCATATTGCCTCCTTCCTTTACCATTGGGTCACTGTTGGAAGGATGTGATGCCTGGAGCGGCAGCTACCTTTTTTTTTTTTAAGATTTTATTTATTTATTTGACACAGAGAGAGAACACAAGTAGGCAGAGAGGCAGGTGGGGTGGGGTGGGGTGAGCAGGCTCCCTGCTGAGCAGAGGGCCAGATGCGGCCTCGATCCCAGGACCCTTACATCAGGACCTGAGATCAGGATCTGAGCCAAAGGCAGAGGCTTAACCCACTGAGCCACCCAGGCGCCTCGGCAGCTTCTTCTTTAAAGCCATGAGGTGACTACCATAAGGAGGAAAAGCTAACGTGATTAAGGAATACATATTTTATAAATTAGGGTCATGTGGCATACCATACAATAAAATATTATTCAGCCATTTAAAAAAAAAAGGAAAACTTGCCATTTGCAGCAATATGGACGGGCCTCCAGGGTATTATGTGAAATGAAGTTAAGTCAGAGAAAGGCAAATACTGTTATGACTTCACTTGAATGCAAAAACAAACAAAATACTGAACTCACAGATTGTATATTTGAAAGTTGCTGAGGTAAGTTTTCATCATAAGAAAAAGATTTTGGGGGGCGTGTGGGTGGCTCAGTCATTAAGCGTCTGCCTTCAGCTCAGGTCATGGTCCAAGGGTCCTGGGATTGAGCCCCGCATCACACTCCCTGCTCAGTGGGGAGCCTGCTTCTCCCTCTCCCACTCCCCCTGCTTCTGTTCCCTCTCTCACTGTCAGATAAATAAAATCTTAAAAAAAAAAAAAAGAAAAAACTTTTTCTAACTATGTGTGGTGATGGACATTAATTACACTCACTGTGGTGTTTACCTCACAATGTACACAAATATAGAATCACTGTTACACACCTGAAACTAATGTTACATGTCAATTATACCTCAATACAAAAGAAAAAAATAAGAACTAAAAATCTAAGATTAGGCAAACAGAGTGATTATATACATAAAACCAAACATAAGAAAGGTACAAAGAATAAAGGGGAGCTAAGGGACGCCTCAGTGGCTCAGTTGGTTAAGCATATGGCTTTGGCTCAGCTTATGATCCCAGGGTCCTGATCTGCCTGGCTGGGGCCTCGCTCAGCGGAGAGCCTGCTTCTCTTTCTGCCTGCCACTCTCCCTGCTTGTGTTCTCTCTCTCTGACAAGTAAATGTATAAAATCTTTAAAAAAATTTTTAAAAAGGACAGCTAAGAGAGGAGATGAGGGACCTTGTATCATCTCTGCAAACCTATGTCTACCTAACACCTCCCGTCCACTCTACTCCTTAAAATTATTTTTACACAAAGCTCACTCTGGCCTCCTCTGAAATCTGGCTCACCTCCCAAGAGACCTCATTCACCTGGAGCACCCTTAAGGGGAGACTGCTCCTTTTCTGTGAACCCCATATTCTTATACCGGGAAGTGAGGTCCACATTCTCCTTAGACCCCAATGCTGTTTCCCCCCTGTTATTCTCAGAGCAGTAAAAATCTCAGCTCCTCTGGAGTTGATGCCAATCTGATACACTGTCTCTACCTTTTCTCATCTCTGTCATTCACTAAATACACAGACACTCAATATTTACTGAAGGGTATGGCACTCTGAATACTGCTGTCACCGTGGCATCTGCAAGGTATAATGTGGGCTATTCAGTAATTAACATCATAGTTCCTCACTGCAGTGGACAATGTAGGTTTCCTCCCCAGTGTCCCTTCTACTCTTCCCCATTTGGATGGACTCCAGTCCACGTCCAATGGCAGACAGACCCTGACTGGCCTATCAGAGTAACATCTCCTTGTCATGGGGGCGGGCAAAACCCCACGCCTAAGCCAAACAGGGCATGTTATTTCCCTAGTCATGCTGATTAATTCAAAGATGGACGGGCATTTTTCTTAGTCAGGCTAGTCAAAGTGAAGTTCAGGAACTGATTCCAATGGTGAAGAAAAGCTCACGCTGCTGTGCCTGGTTGGCTCAGTCAGTAGAGCATGAGACTCCTGATCTCAGGGTCATGAGTTCAAGCCCCATGTTGGTGTAAAGCTTATTTAAATAAATAAATAAATATTTCCAAATAAAAAAGAAAAGAAAAGCTCCCTCTCTTCCTCCTGTGATATAAGGATGTGATACCCATGCAGCTAAGAAGGTATGGCTCCAGGAGGGAATCCAAGTATGAAGTCAACACATGAAGGACAGTGGTAAAAAAAATTAGAAAGTCCTTTTGTGATGTCACGAAAGTTCTGGATCAAAATGAACTTGAACTCCACCCTACCTCTTGACTTTTCAATTACATAAGTCAATAAGCCCTCCCTATTGGTTAGCCAGTTTTATTTATTTTATTTTTTAAGATTTTATTTATTTATTTGACAGACAGAGATCACAGGTAGGCAGAGAGGCAGGCAGAGAGAGAAGAAGGGAAACAGGCTCCCTGTTGAGCAGATTCAGGGCTCGATCCCAGGACTCTGAGATCATGACCTGCGTCGAAGGCAGAGGCTTTAACCCACTGAGCCACCCAGGCGCCCCCACAAACCCTCTTTGATTCAGATTCTCAATCGCTTCCATGATCGTCCATCATCCCTACTCCACAAAACTCCAACCTATTACCATTTCCAGCTGCTGCTCTGTTCTAGCTCAATCATCCAACCAGCTGAGTACAGCTGGAAAAGGAAATCACTACCTCGTGGATTGGCATCATTACAAACTCATGATCTTCCATGACAACCACCCTCCATGCTACTCAGCAAGTTCATGTAGGGAGCATAGAGAAGGCAACTCAGTAAATGTCAAATGAGTATTTGTGAATGGGTCCCCAGTAAGCCACCTCCCACTTTTCATAGCACCTGTTTCAAACCTTCACCACTTTCTCAAGCCACCTTCTCCTCCTTCCTCTTTTAGCAAATCAATCACCTCATGTTCTACTATAGAGTAAAAATACCCAGGAACTCTATCTCCTGAATCCCTAATCTATTTCCTAATTAACTTACTACTGTCAGTATCCATCCTTGACCCTTCCCTTTTATCCAGAGAGCCATTCATTCTCCAGATATTTAACTGCTCAGTACATGCCAGGCACCCTACTCTGCTTGGCCCCAGAAAGTGTGTGTGTTAGTAGGGATAGGGGACAGAGACAGAAAAGACAGTGGCACCAACCTGAAAAAAAGAACATGATCCCTTTGAAGATCTGAAAGCTAGTAGATGTGGCTGGTATAGAGGTGTGGCTGGTACAAGCAAGCAGCGTTTGAAACTGCCGGGTTTTGTGGCCCAACTAAAGATTCAGTCTTTATCAAAACACATGGAAGGATTTTAGGTAGGGAGATGACATAATCAAATGCACATTTCAAAAAGATCACTCCTCTTATTAAAGCTGTAGTTACCTATGTTAGTTTGTTCTCTGTCCTTTCTGTAGCTAAAACTACCTTAAATAGATTTCCAGACCTAACACAGACCTAGAGTCAGAAGCTCTGCAGGCAGAGCCTGGAAGTCTGTCTGTTTATAAAATTCCCAGGAGATTCTAAAGAACAGCTAAGTCTTGGGGTGCCTGGGTGGCTCAGTGGGTTAAAGCTTCTGCCTTCAGCTCGGGTCATGGTCCCAGGGTCATGGTCCCAGGGTCCTGGGATCAAGCCCCACATTGGGCTCTTTGCTCAGCAGGGAGCCTGCTTTCTCCTTCTCTCTGCCTGCCTCTCCGCCTGCTTGTGATCTCTGTCAAATAAATAAAATCTTAAAAAAAAAAAAAAAAAAAAAGAACAGCTAGGTCTGAGAACCACTATTTTAGAGCAGTAAAAAAAAAAAAAAAAGAAAGAAACTAGCATCCTTACATATATTTCTTTTTCTGCTTATATCTTGCATCTAGTGTGGGCTTATTAAAAATGGGACTTGGGGAGTGTCTGGGTTGCTCAGTTGTTTAAGCACCTGTCTTCTGCTCAGGTCAGCTCAGGTCATGATCCCAGGGTCTGGGATTGAGTCCCACATCCGGCTACCTGCTCAACGGGAAGTCTGCTTCTCTCTCTGTTCCTCCCCTCTCCTTGTGCTCTCTCTCATTCAAATAAATAAATAAAATCTTTTAAAAAATGGGACTAGGGAAAGACTTTATAAACTACCCATGTATCATGCATGAAACATCCTTATTATCCTCCTCCTTCTTTCTGTTATGGGTAACCATGAATACCACTTCCTGGTCAAAATGCCAAAGGACTGAGGATATTATTCCTAACAAATTCTCTCCTATTTACTTAGGAAATAGTGTTCTCTCTTCCTAAACTATTATACATCTTAACACATTAGCTAGTGTTTAAAGAGCTAGTTAAGCTCTATAGGGTGAACGTGCAATTACAGTTAAGCTCTACAGGGTGAACCCACAATTAATTAAGTAACTGAAGATCTATAGTGCTGTGTAATTCCAAGAGTTGTTCTATTAGTTTTTTTGTTTGTTTGTTTAAGAGGGAGAAAATGCATGCATGCAATGCAGGGGAGAGAGGCAGAGGGAGAAAGAACGTTAAGCAGGCCCTGTGCCCAGAATATAGCCCACATGAGGCTCTATCTCACAACCCTGAGATCTTAAAGAGAGTCAAAATCAAGTCAGATGCTCAACGGATGCTCAACTGATTGAGTCACCTAGGCGACCCTGTGCTCTTAGGTTGTTTTTTTTTTTTTTTAAGATTTTATTTATTTATTCGAAAGAGTGGGAGAGCACAAGCAGGGGTAACAGTGGAGAGAGAGAGGGAGAAGCAGACTCCCCGCTGAGCAAAGAACCAGATGCAGGGCTCAATCCCAGGACCCTGGGATCATGACCTAAGCTGAAGGCAGACACCTATCTGAGCCACCCAGGCACCCCTCTCTTAGGTTTTTAATGTGTATTTTTCTTTTACTTTTAAAGATGTGCCCTTTCTAATTATTCTATGTTGAGACTAATATTAGAATAAATATGTAATCCCTAAAAACTTACAAGTCAAATGCTATGTGTGGAGAGAGGAGAGAGGCATTTGTCACAGAAAATCCAAAATCCACACATGTTGAAGAAATCACCTATGCCTGGTTAAGATCATGTTCAGTATAGTTTGCATTATTTATGATTAAAAAAAAAAATAGTACGAAGAACAAAGGAAATTCTCCAATCTGTTTGCCAAGAGTCTTCATGTTTTCTCTTTGCACTACTTCTTTATAAAGCAGAAAAAAATGCTAGGAAGTGGGGCACCTGGGTGGCTCAGTGGGTTAAAGCCTCTGCCTTTGGCTCAGGTCATGGTCCCAGGGTCCCAGGGTCCCAGGGTCCCAGGGTCCCAGGGTCCCAGGGTCCTGGGATGGAGCCCCACATCGGGCTTTCTGCTCAGCAGGGAGCCTGCTTCCCTTCCTCTCTCTCTGCCTGCCTCTCTGCCTACTTGTGATCTGTCAAATAAATAAATAAAATCTTAAAAAAAAAAATGCTAGGCAGTCAGATGATGCTATAACCGCTTCTACTTGACAAAGTGCCAAAAGAGGGCTACAGCTAGATCAAGGGGAAGAGGGAAGAAGAAAAATCAGATAAACCACATTTTCCAAATCAACTACTGCTAACATGATGAAAGACACAAAAAGGCATTTGTGATACAGCTCTTCCCCAGCCTCCTAACCAAACACTTATGAGAACATATTTCTTCTTGCTCCATTTCTTCAGGTCCAGTGATCGTTTATGGGTAGAAAATGGGGAAAACCCAGCAACTTCATATGTTGGGAAGAGTAAAGGAAATTTATTTCACACTTATTCACTACTTACTCTGTGTCATGCCCCATTCTATTTTACAAATATTAACAGATCTCCTCCTCCCAACAGCCTTATGAGCTAGCTACTACTATCCTTATTTTACAGATGGAGGAACTGAGGCACACAGAGGTAACTACACTTGTTGGTTACCAGCAAATACCTAGTAGAAACTGGGTTCCAATATAAACAGAGTGGTGTGAGCCCTTCTCTTTGGCTTCCCCCTTTGCTGCCTGAGATAATTTAGCCCCTGGAGCGGTAAGGGCTCGGTGGAGGCTTCAGGGGATAGTTGCTTAGATTTCTACTCTTCCGAGCAGCTTCCCCCAACCAGCAAACATCACTTACTGCCCATCAAGTTTATTTATGCTTCACCCTCCCGAGCTCGCACGGGCTTTCTACTCCGAACCTCTGCCTGCACACCTGCCCAGATAGCCCCAGCCTCAGCACCAGGGGCGCGGCATTTACTGACCCAGGGTCTGACCAGTTGGTTCCCTCCCAGCACAGGGCGGGGAACCTCTGATAATGGTTTGGGGAATGAGATGTCCAAGGCTAGCAGAGATGTCACAGGCTGAAAGGGCTGGAGTGCCAAGCCTCCTTTCCAGGCGGACCCGTGAAGTCCCGACCGCGGTAAGGAGAAACTTCAACCTGGGAGAAACTGGGGTAGGGGACCAAGCTTAATCCCAAATCTTAACATTGATTTCAACTACTAGCTCATTTAAAAATAAAAGGAGAGAGGAAAAAGAAACACTTTGGAGTTATTGTTCCAAGTCCCATAACAACTCTGTGACCTCTGGTCTCTTCTACCAAACCGCGAGAGTAAGCTAAGCCGGGGCGCTGAGTGCACCCCACTACGCCTTCCACCCGGCCCGCGGTGTCTTCGGCCCTCCCCCTGGTCCGGTGTTCTCCCACAAGCCGATTCGGAGAAAATATCCCAGTCCGCACTAAACGGGGAACTCACGGCTGGGCAAGGGAGACATCCTGGGGGCCCCCCCACACGCTTTTAGGGTCAGGGGAGGGGACTATAACTTGAGCATTGCCTTTTAGTTCCGGGACAAGAAGTGCGCCAAAACTTCCTGAGTCACCAACCGCTCCCACCTGCCGGAAGCCACCGCCGGGGCGTCCTCCTCCTGCTAAACAGCTGCGTCTCCCGTGAGCCCGCGGGAGCTCGAGGACTACGACTCCCGGCATGCTCCGAGGCCTCTGGAGTTAACCCTTAGGGGCCCGCAGCCTCCTCCCAGCGCCCCGCCTCCAGCCTTACCTGGACCCCGCAGGGTGAGTTTTTGCGAGCTGGGGAGGGACTCTTTCCTTTATTTAAGCTTGATTTAAGGTGTGCGTGCGTGCGTGCGTGCGCGTGCGTGTGTGTGGGTGTGTGTGCGTGTGTGTGTGATGTATTCTGGGAGGGTGGAATGATTCTGATTTTTTCTAAAATGGGACAGTGTTCGGTAATGAGATTCAGACGCATTTTTGCAAGTGGAAGACAGATCATCCACTCTGAACCCCAGGGTCTAAGGGGAATCACTACTATTTTACGCAGAATGCTGCCTAAATCCTTTCCTTCCTTTTCCCTAGAACAAAAGTAGCCAGCAACCTCCCCCCTCTCCCAACCACCTCAGACTTAGACCCAACCCTGGTGCCCCCCTGTAAGGTTTGGGACCTGGGGCCAGTGTCAGAGTTTTTATTATTCTCTGGTTGAGGGGTAAGTACCCTTGGAGCCCATTGGACCTCCCACATCCTTTTGGATTAGAGATTTTAGGATTTAGGCCCTTTGCCTCTCAGGGCCTCCTGCCCTTCCCCTCAGGTGCCACCACAGAGTGAGTCCCTGCAAATTCAGCTGCATATTTAGCAGGCACCCTACCTTTGTCTGACCTGAATGACCATGGGCTTGTGGAAAAGGGTTCCTTCCTTGGGAGTATGGGTAGTGGGCAGTAAACCTGATCCTTGCCCCCACCCTTACCCTTAATACAATACTGGGAACAGGAGACAATGGGGGTGTCACACTCCTCTTTCTGTTACTATTCTTTATCTATATTGTGCACAATTCCAGTTCTGGGCTGGGAGGGAAGGCAGCAGGGACTGTAATTTTGGGGGATTATTAGTCTATGGGGTCAACTACCCCTGTTCCTCAACCGTGGTCGGAGGGGAGTGGAGGAGCTGCTTATTCTTTTCACCTTTCACTGCTCCCAGACCCCACTTTTTTTTTTTTTTTTAAGATTTTATTTTTAAGTAGTCTGCACACGCAATGTGGGGCCTGAACCTACAACTCTGAGATAGGAGTCGCATGTTCTACTGACTGAGCTAAGCAGGTGCCCCTCCCAGACTCCTTTAACAATCCCAGTTCACAAGTTCCCCCTCCCTGCCTTCAAGAATCTAAAGCTGCTAGAAAAAAGGGCTACTCTGTGTCAGGGGGTTGAGGCCTGGAATGCCTGCATCCTCTTCTTTGCTTCACCCCTATGTTAGTGTCTGTCACTGGCAAACATCCTATCCTTATCCTGGAGGTTAACTCCCTCATTCTGGGCCATCTCTGGCTTCCTTCCCCTGCCCCCAAAGGGGCCATTGTTCTGGCCAGCATTTGGGGCCAAGTGAACAGAAGCGAGAAGACCTTGGGACAGGAGTCCTAAACCATAGGAGTCCAGGGCAGGCCAGCATATCTCTCCTCTATCTCACCCTCCCCACCGCCAACTGGCTCCCTGCCCCTGCCCCCGCCCCTTGACATCCCAGACTCCCTGGCTATTTAAACAGAGATGGGTGCCCCCATCGGCACACTGTCCTTTGGCCACTGGACATCATGCCTCCCAAGAAGGATGTTCCTATGAAGAAACCGGCAGGACCCTCTATTGCCAAACCTGCTGCCAAACCCGCAGTTGGAGCCCCTTCAGCCAAGACCAAGGCTGAGCCAGCTCCAGCTGCCCCTCCAGCCCTTCAGAAAACCCAGGAGCCCCCCATCGATCTCTCCAAAGTGGTGGTGAGTTCCGGGAAGGTGAAGAAAGAATTTGGAAGGGATGATACAGGGTGGGAAACAGCCTAGGAGATGAGGGGGTATCTAGAAAACAGGGAATCAGTGAGCACCAGCAGATACTAGAGATTCCTCTTAGTCCCCCGCCCTGCCCCCCTCCATTTCGAAGCATCCAGGCTTATGACTCTGCTGTTCTTTTTTGTTCTCTCCCTCTAACCTATAACATGTGTGTGCGTATGTACACACATTCTCACTGACACCCCTGCCAGAAGCAGGGACCTGTGAGATGGGGAACATCTGGGTTCTGAGGACGGTTTCAAGGTGAAGAGAGGGAGCTTGTGCCTGTGCCTGGCTGACTGTTCAATTCTAAAAGCCACAGCTCTGAACCCCAGGAGGGAAGGCTGAAGAGGACAGACTTGTTAGACAATCACAGCTGGGGGCCAGGGGTAAATTTAGCCTTTGTTCAACCCCCAGTTATGTGAGGGATGCAGAGCTCAGGGCACTGGAGGGAGGGAAACAGGTGGCATGGGATTAACCCTGTTCCCAGGAAACCCTCCCCCCCATAATTCCTCCTCTTGGGATTCTCCCAAGGTCCAGAGCTGGGAATGGGACTGAGGTGGCTGGGCTCCCAGCCTGGTCTCGTTGGGCCCCTCCCCAAGAGTGGCTGCCAGTTGGTTGAGAGGAGTGCTGGAGAGAGATTGAATGAGCCCTGTCATCCCTCCTCACCTGCTCTTTTCTTCCACAGATCGAGTTTAACAAGGACCAGCTGGAGGGTGAGGAGAAGCTGGTCCCTTAAGCTCCACTGTCTAGTCCCAAGCCCCTGATCAGATCCTCTTTCTCTTCCCTTGACTCCGGTCCCAACCTTGAAAACTTCCACACTAGTGGTCTTTGGGTTCCCTATTCTGCCCGGCTCTATCACATAGTTTCTGAATCTCCTTTCTCTCAGGGGTGGGGGAGGGGTGGCGATGGGAACCCCTGGTCCCAATACTGACCTTTGCTTATACTTCAGAGTTCAAGGAGGCTTTTGAGCTGTTTGACCGAGTAGGGGATGGCAAGATCCTGTACAGTCAGTGTGGGGATGTGATGAGGGCCCTGGGCCAGAACCCCACGAACGCCGAGGTGCTCAAGGTCCTGGGGAACCCCAAGAGTGATGGTGAGGGGGACACCTGGAACAATGCGGGTTTTCAGTGTGGTGGTGGAACCGAGGAATGTTGGCAAGGTGACAGAGGATGCTGGGGTGGGTTTCAGGACTTCAAAAACTATCAAACGCGGCTAGAAAAACAAACTGAATGTTGAACAGGATGAAGGCCTACGTGATAGGGTTGGGAGCTGGGTCCAAGGTGACACTGCACTGACCTCTTCCTCCTCTTTTCAACCATTAGAGCTGAAGTCCCGGCGTGTGGACTTCGAGACTTTCCTGCCCATGCTCCAGGCCGTAGCCAAAAACCGGGACCAAGGCACATATGAGGACTACCTGGAAGGGCTTCGGGTGTTTGACAAAGAGGGGAATGGCAAAGTCATGGGAGCAGAGCTCAGACATGTCCTTACCACCCTGGGTAAGGCAGGGACCAGAACTCCTGTGGTTGGAGAGGAGGGGGTGGACCAAGGTTAGCCAAGTAGGCAGAGCCAGGGAAGGATTATCGGCCTATAGGTCATGGGCAGGAGACTGAGAAGGTCAGAGCCATGGCGGCAGAATCCGAAGGGCTTCTTCCTGCAGGAGGTAAAGTGGGGGTAGATGCAGATGCCTCCCTAAGGACAGAGGAAAGAAGATGAGGTGGAAAACCTGATTTTCTGTTGTGGAAGAGATGCTTGTGCTCTGTGATCTGGTAGCCCCTTAACCCTCTGGAATTCACTTTCCCTCTGTGAAAGCTTTCACCAGGTGCTAGTGCAGGTGAAATGGAAAACAAGATCCAGGGACAGATTCTAGCTGTTACCATTACAAGGAGGGGATTCCTTTGGGGTTCTGTTGCCATGAGCAAGTTTCCAAGGGTGGGAGAAGAGAAGGTACCACCTAGGAGAGAGAGGCCTGGTTGGTGAGGGATGGAGGGCAGGGACTAAAATGCTATGTCTGGGGCTCAGGAGAGAAGATGACTGAAGAGGAGGTGGAGACTGTTCTGGCAGGACATGAGGACAGCAATGGCTGCATCAACTATGAAGGTGAGGGGCCAGCGAAGCAGAAGGGACAGGGAAGAAGGGGAGGAAGGCTCGCGGTCTGTGGACACCCGAGGCCTAGATTGTCTAAAATCAGATGGATTATCCAAGGGCCCGCTTCTGAACCCCTCTTGCCTCCTCTCTGCAGCCTTCCTGAAGCACATCCTAAGCGTCTGAGCTCCTACAGGTAGGGCTCCTCCCTCCCCACTCCCCGAGAGGCACGTTTCCTTTCCTTTCCTCAGCCAAGGCAGGAAAGCAGGGAAGTGCGTTTTCACGTCCTGCTGCGCGCGAGCGACCGGCCTTGGCAACTTTCATGTTTTTCCACAGATGCGGTGGGGGTCGGACACTGCCCCACCCCCACCCCCCCTCCTCTCCGGCAGGCGGAAGCACGTTCCTGCCGCTAGGAGGCCACCTATTGTTTCCAAATAAAGAGACGATTCCTCACTAGGCGTCCGACTGTTGCTTTCTTCCGAGGTGGGGGAGGGAGGAAGGAAGGGAGCAGTGACCGATATCCAATCCGATATCCTCTGATCTTCCTGCTGGACCGAGTAGCAGGCTCTCCGCGCCCCGCTCGATCCGCTTCTACGGTTTCCTCCTAGCCAGGTAGGGATAAGCCGAAGGAAGCAGCGGCGGGCCCCGCCCACCTCATTACTAATCTAGCGAAGTTATCTGCATAAAGCCAGGCCAGGACTCCTATTGGCTGGATCAGCTGAGAGTGACGTCATTGGGACGTACTAAGACTAGGGTTGGGCTGGGAACCGGAGCCATTACTGCAGGGAAAGGTCCCGCGGAGCGGAGCGGTCAAGATGGTGGGGCCCGGGGCCTGGAACGATGAGCGGGATTTGGGGCGAGAGGCGGGAAGTCGGGGGTGGGGGTTTGCAAAGGGAAGCTGAGGGCCTGGAAGGTCGGGGGTGGGGTTGGAAAGTTTGGGGGTCTTGTCCTGTCGGAAAGCGAGTCCCCAGCTCGGAACAGGAGTTTGTGGTTCAGTTTGTGGGACTGGGATAGAAGCTTGGGGTTCAGATGCTGACTGCTCCCCTCTTCCCTGAGCAGTGTGATTTCACCGAGGACCAGACTGCAGGTAAGTAATCTCTGACCCCTACTGAGGTCATGTTTAGGGAGAGGGACCCCCGCCTCTAGCACCTACCTCCTAACCCCAACCTGTCATCTCTTCAGCGCCCCCAGGGAAGTACTTACCGAATTCCCTTCTCCCGCTTTCTGGATCCTCCATTTTCTTTTCTCACTCTTTCTTCCTCCCTCCCCTTCCACTCTAGATCCGAGCCCCAAGCCCCGGGTGAGTTTTAGGTGGTGTGGGTATGTGAAACAACTTGGTCACCTAATGCCTGTTGTGTGTGGGATGTGGGGAGGGTGTATTAAGTTGCCTGTGCTCCTCTGTCCCTTAATCAGCTTCTGCCTCTTTTTTCCTCCTGTGACAACACCCCGCGCCCCCCCCCCCGCCCCCAGCTTGGAACTGTGAAGATTGTAAAAAGCAGTGACCTGGAATCTTGTGAAAATGGGGACAGGGGGATTTGCTGAGGATATTTCATAGCTGTACCCTCTGAAGGTCTCTTTCTGTACAGGAGGGGTGGGAAGTATCAGGCTGGGATGACCCCAGTCCCAGGCTGCTGCTCCCACTTCCTTATAAGGACAGGCCCCAGACAGGGCGGTGGCAAATTCCTGCCCTTAGTAAGAGTAGTGAGGCAGTTGGGCGGGCTTGCTGTAGGCAGGGGGGTATGTGAATGACAGTTCTGCCCAGGGAGGGAGGAAAGCTGTGTCATTATGTGGGACACCTGTGTTGGGAGGCAGGGACACTAGGCCCTCTTAGTGGACTTAGGTGTACAGTGGTACAAATACCTGGTTTCCTCAGCATGATCGAAGTTGAATGGGCAGGGGGGGGGGTGGGGTTAACCTGCCATATGCTTAGTGCTGATGTATATCTGAATCTTCAGAGTTCAAGGAGGCCTTTCAGCTGTTTGACCGAACAGGGGATGGCAAGATCCTGTACAGCCAGTGTGGGGACGTGATGAGGGCCCTGGGCCAGAACCCCACGAACGCCGAGGTGCTCAAGGTCCTGGGGAACCCCAAGAGTGATGGTGAGGGTCCTTGCGGACAATTTCTCAGTGTGGTGATGGGCCTACAGCTCTTCAGCTGAGAGCTTCCCTTTATCTGCATAGGCCCAAAACTCAGGCAGGTTTATCTCAGCTAGCAAACCCAACAGATTTCTCCTGCTTTGAGTGGCAGCCACCTCCTCACTCGTGGTCCCTGTCATGTCCTCAGTCCCAAGAACCTGCCTGACTTTCCTTCCGCCTCCTTTATGGCAGAGATGAATGTGAAGGTGCTGGACTTTGAACACTTCCTGCCCATGCTGCAGACTGTGGCCAAGAACAAGGACCAGGGCACTTATGAGGACTATGTCGAAGGCCTTCGGGTGTTTGACAAGGAGGGGAATGGCACCGTCATGGGTGCTGAAATCCGGCATGTTCTTGTCACCCTGGGTAAGGCTCTACCCTGGCTCCTGGAGTGGCGGTGCCACCTGATACATGCCTGCCACCCAGTCCCCAAAATGCATTTTTTCCTCTCTCTACAGGTGAGAAGATGACGGAGGAAGAAGTAGAGATGCTGGTGGCAGGGCACGAGGACAGCAACGGTTGTATCAACTATGAAGGTGAGGGATGAATTGGGGCTCTCGTGGACGAAGTTGTCTAGGCAGGTCACCCCCAGCGTTTGGGGCTCTCCCTGTCCCTGGGCTCCAAAAAGAACCCGGAGGCAAGGGGCAGGGCCCAGCCCAGCCCAGGAGTGGGAGGCCATGGGAACATGACAGGAAAGGAAGGGGTAATGTGTAAAGGGGGTTGGGAGGCGGGAAGGAATGGGAAGTCAAAGGGAATGTTTGTTCCTCCATCACCTGACCCCTTCACCCCACGTCTGTGTCTTGTCTTCACCACGAATGTCTCTTCCTTCCTGCAGCGTTTGTGAGGCATATCCTGTCGGGGTGACGGGCCCATGGGGCGGGTACGGCTCCTCCCAGCCTCCCCTTCTCTAGTTGCCCCCTCCCCAGTGTTTTTCTGCCCAACCTCTGCTCTCTAGCCCCTGCCCTTGCCCTACTACCATCTGACTTCCTCCTAGCATGTTTGTGCATGGAGCTGACTGGGAAGGGGAGGGGTTCCTCAAAGAGGAAGACAGCCTGGGGGTGTGGTACCTCCTTTTCTCCTAGAATGGGCTCTGAGGTTTTGCTTCTAGGGCCCAAGGTGCTGGTGTCTGGGAGCTCACACCAGCCTGTTCTGGTCTTGCCTAGGGGTGATCCTCTGGCCCTGGGGCACAGGTGGTTGGCATAGGGGGTTGGTTGCCTGCCCTGTTGTGCTGCTGGAGCTGACTAGTCTTTTCTTCTTTCTTCTGCTGGGCAGCTTGGAGGTACCCTAACCCAAACCTCTGTCTTCTCCTGCCAATGGCTGACAGTAGCTGTAGGTGTAGTTAAGAACTTTCCTGCCTCCTGCTGTGTTCTCGCTGCTCAGGGTGGGGTGGAGGGACTAATAGCGGGTGCGGGGGGAGCTGGGGGCCGAGAGAACTGGGCAGATCAAGGTGGCTCCTCCGCAAAGCCAGGGTTGGTTTCTGCGGGTGCACTCCTAGGCTACCTTCGTGGTCCTGTGGTCTCCTGGCCCCTGGTGGACCCCTCCCCGCGGCCCTCCTCCCTGGCTCATCCCTCTCTCCAATCCACAGAGCTTGTCCGTATGGTGCTGAATGGCTGAGGATGTTCCTGGTGTGCCCAAGCCCCGTGCCTTCCCCTGCGTGAGACTGCATGTAGCCCCGAATGCGTCCTAGGTCCTCTTGTCACAGCACCTCTGCCAGCTTGTCTCTTGGATAATATCTGCTGTCAGCAGTCACCAAATAAACTTGCTCTGTGCCCTAAGTATGGTTCTACTTTCCTTCCTGAGCAGGGTGAAGGGCAGGAGAGACCATCCAGGGTCCTAGGCCAGGGGCTGGGAAAGCTTGGGGAAGAAGGGCTTGTAGAATCCGTCTTGGTGTCATTTAAAGACTGCTGGCTCCATTCATTGATGCCACAAAGGCTACCCCCTGGGGGATTAAGGAAGCCAGACATACCCTTAGGACCAAGGCTGACCATGCTCGGTGCTGTCTCCACCAGGAGGTCCTCCTAGCCCTCCAGCTGGTTCAACCCAGCCCTCATCCTCACAAGCACTGGTGGCCTCTTGTGGGGAAAGCCCAGGGAGTGTATGATGGAGCAAAAGCCAGGCCTTTGTTAGCACTGCCCACGCCTGTCACTTCATAACACAAACTTGTGAGATGCCTGCCTTCTTCCTGCCTTAATAAGGAAAGGAATGAAGCCCTTACTTCGGTGAGGATAAATATGTAAAATCTCTATTGGGGACGTTCTTCCAAGTCTCAGCTATTTTTAGGGCAGGTGAGCACCTCTGCCTGGCTCCCACACCCCAAGGCACAGTCCCCACGGTTGTGCTGCCTGCAGCCCATTGCAGAGAAAGGCCTAATGGCTGTGTCCCAGTGGCTGGCCCAGTGCCTCTCCAGCCCAGGCGAATGCCCCTGGGAAGGACTCCGGGAAGGCTGCCCCAGTCCAAATCCCCCTGCCTGATAGCCACAGGTCAGAGAACACAGAAGCATTCACAAGATGGAACTGAAAGCAAATTAATTTATAAAAAAAAAAAAAAAGAAAGAAAAAAAAAAGGGAAAAGAAAAGAAAAAAAAAAGAAAATTTACAGATAACCTTGAACAGAAGAAAGGTGCCAAGACGCAGAGGAAGAGAAACACGGGGACGTGAGGAACAAAGGCCTGGTGGGAGGGACCAGGGAGAGCTGGTGGGAGGCCTGGCGTCCTGGCTGCCTTCACATCAAGGATGAAGAAGGGAAAGGTGGTAGGGGAGGCAGTGGAATCCAGGGAGCAGAGCCAAGCTGCAAGCTGGGGGTAGGCACTACCCTGGGTCGGGCACCCCTCCACTGTCCCCAAGTCCCAGGGAACCCCTAGCTACCAGTCAAGGTTCTGAGGATCTTGGTGGAAGAGGTTAGAGGGGTGACCCACCAAGTAATAAGAAGGAGGTGCTTAAGTGCTTTTTTAAAAACTCAGGTTTTTACAATTCCCCATCTTCTCTAGCTCCCCTCTCCCATGTCTTCTAGGAGCCCAGGGACCGGGCCCAGGGAGGAGGAACAGTGCTCTTTCTTCCTCTATTACCTATCACAGGAATCCCCAAAATACGTTTCCCCACCAAATACACATACGCTGACATCAACTACGCAGGTGACTTTTAAAAACACAAAACTGACATTCAGGGGCAAAGGGGTCATCAGCTGAGCTGGGGTGGCCTAAAACAGCGACACTGAGGAGGCAGCAGTAGAGATCAGTAGGAATAGACTGGGGATGGGGTGGCCGAGGGAGTTTGGGAGTTGCTTCGGGCACTAACAAGGGGCTGGAGGAGACAGACTCTGCACCCTATTCTATCCCCAGAGCTCTCTCCCAGAAACCTTAAATCCCCTTTCCTGTCACCTCCCTCCAAAAAATGGAATTTTTTTTTTTTTTAAGTGGGTGGAGGGAGCTCCAATGTGGCTTTTTTGTATCTCTCTACTTCCTTTAAAGGGCTTCGTTTTTTTTTGTTTTTTTGTTTTTTTTCATCCATAAAAAATGCAGTAGTTTTGAGGGGTGCACCCTTAAAAGTGGTTAATCAGAACCTTGTATAAACACCTTTCCCCAGCCCTTTCTTTGAGGGCAGCATCCCCATCCTATCCTCTCTCCCAGACATTAGAAATATCTTTTAAACAGAAGTCCTTGAATAATCCGATATAAAAATGCACGCCTCTGCCAGGCATGGTGGGGGCTTTGGAGGGGCAGGAGGAGCTTTCCTTACGTAGTGATGAACTCTCCAGGCTGGGGAAGGGTCCCAGTGGTGGGGAGAGGGCTGTTCCTGGAAACTTGATCTCCATAGGGGGTGAGAGAGAGAGATGTCTGGCTGGCTCCTCACTGCGGAGGTGGCACAGGGGTGACTGTGCCTGGGCTCGGGGCCGTGGGATCTGGAGGCAGGGGGGTACCTGGGTCTGTGGAGAGAAGGAAGAGGAATCAGCCAGGTGGGCAGCGGAGGGGTCCGGACCCAGGCCACCAAAGACAAACAGGACGGGGCACGCATGCAATGGGTGGGTAGGTGACCGAGGCAGCCTTCCCCCAGCGCTCTCTCCCACCTCACAGCAAGAAAACTGAAACACCCCAAATCTTCCTGCCCCCAAGGGAACTCTCTCTACGGGGCATTTGAACGTGATGGGAACAAGCAAGGGGGTGCCAGTCATCATGCAAACA
Source organism: Mustela erminea (assembly GCF_009829155.1). Classification (NCBI taxonomy): domain Eukaryota; kingdom Metazoa; phylum Chordata; class Mammalia; order Carnivora; family Mustelidae; genus Mustela; species Mustela erminea. The sequence continues at coordinate 92,660,838 of NC_045619.1, forward strand.
GGTAGCTGTTTTTCAAGTTTACAACTGAGACGCTGTGCCTTAGGACTCCTCCGTGACCCACCAGTGAAAGGCCCCAACGTCATCCTAGAGGTGGCGGCTGCCAGGGTGGGGAATGGCAGAGGACAGCCAGAGAGGCCCTTCCCCCTGTGTTCTAATTTACCAGAGCGAGCGTTCAAAAAGGATGGTGGAAGTTCTATTACCTAAGCCCTTCCCCTACCTGCCCCCCGGCCCCGTCCCTCCATGTGGACCCCTCTCCCTCACCCTTCTCCCTCCAGGACCCTTCTCACCTGGCAGTGGGCTGGCACTGGGCAGGAGGTTGCCCTGAACAGCTGCCACAATGGCAGGGCTCTGGGCTGCGGCGGATCCGAGCCCCGGCCCGAGAGGCAAGGAAGATGGCATGGTGGTGGTCGCCGGCAGGTTAGGGTGTAGAGGGTTCGCCATGGACACAGGCAGGTTAGGTGGGGGGAGAGTGCCCGGGGCGAACGGGAGATGGTGGTGATGCCCATGCAGGTTAGGAGGAGGGGGCAGGTTAATACTGATGGAGTCGGCTAGACTACCAAATGGGATGACGGATGGAGCGGGAGGAGGAGGAGGAGGCGGCATGCCGAAAGGCAAACCCAAAGGAGCATTACCCGCCACGCCTGGGTGCCCGCTGCCTGGCACTGCCCCTGGCATCATTGCGGGAGGAGTTTGTTGGTTGGGGAACGGTGAGGGGCCTGGGAAGAAAGAGAAGAGACCAAGAAGCTGAGAGGCAGAAAATCTCCCTTCTTGACTCACTCGCACAGCCAGGATGCTCTAGCCACGCCCCAGCACCCATTTGCCTGACGGACTCAGTGGTAAATCCTTAGAACAAAACCTCCAAGGCCTGGCCCTGGGGAGGGACCCCTGTTGGCTCAGGGATGTCACAGAGGTGAGCCCATCTGCAGAAGTCTCTAGTCCTGCCCTGTATCCCTTTTGAGGTGGGAGATAGGAATGTTCACCCAGAGGCCCTCAACCCCACCCCTGGTCAGCAAGAGTTCCAGAAACCATCACTTACCATGGGGTCCAGGGGGGGGTACCCCTGGTGGGACTGCCCCAGGCTGGGGGGCTCCAGCTGGTTGCTGCTGCTGTGGCCCCGCGGCTGACCCTGCCTGCCCAATCTGTTCAGAGGGGCCCAAGCTTCCGGGGGGAGCCCCACCGCCAGCAGGAGCAGGGGCGACAGAGGCTGGAGCCATAGCCAGGCTGTGAACCACGGGCGGCCCAGTGCCTGCAGGTGGGACCGGCTGGGAGCCCGGGGGCAGGGCTGGCGGGGGCTGCTGCTGCTGTTGGTGCATTTGCTGGAAGTGCTGCTGCCGGGCCCTCATCTCTGCATACTTCAGCTGCTCCATATGGAAAGCTTGTCTGTCGGCCAGGAGCTGCTGCCTCTGATACTCCAGCTGCCGGGTCCAAGTGAGTACTGTTACCCATTACCCATGTGCATAAAACCCTGCCCCCTGCTCCGCCCTCCAACACACCCTGTCTCTCCTGGCCAGTACCGGCACCAAATGCAGATGCAGACCTCATGCTTGGGCTTCCTGGGCCCTGCCCTGTCCTCCCCACCACAACCCCCAGCACCCGATCTTCTGGCTGCCTGCATGACTTCTCACTGCAGTGGAGTTCACCTAGTAGGAGCCCTTACTCATTCCAGCTCCAGAGCTCTGAATCCGTCATTTGTTTCTTCTCTTTTTTAAAGATTTTACTCATTTATTTGAGAGAGAGAGAGCACACAAGCAGAGGGAGCGGCAGGCAGAGGGAGAGGGAGAAGCAGGCTCCCCACAGAACAAGGAGTCCAACGTGGGACTCAATCCCAGGACCCTGGGATCATGACCGGAACCAAAGGGAGGCACTTAACCAGCTGGGCCACCCAGGTGCCCTCTGTTATTATCTTCTTCTTTTTTTTTTTTTTTTTAAGATTTTATTTATTTGTCAGAGAGAGAGAAAGAGAGCACAAGCAAGGGGAGCGGCAGGCAGAGGGAGAGGGAGAAGCATGCTTCCCCCAGGGCAGGGAGCCCGATGAGGGGCTCAATACCAGGACCCAGACATCATGACCTGAGCTGAAGGCAGATACTAAACCAAATGAGCCACCCAGGCGCCCCTCTGTCATTATTTTCATTTGGAAAATGCCTCCAGTTCCTCTTGTCAACTCATGTTCTTTTCTTCCCTCAAAATTGCCTAAATACTCACCATTCTTAGGAAGCCATCACAGATCAACTCTTTAGCCTCTGAGCTTTGCCCTTATTTTGTTATCTCTCAGGACTTTTTTTTTTTTAGGATTTTATTTATTTATCAGAGAGAGAGAGGGGGAGAGAGCGAGCACAGGCAGACAGAATGGCAGGCAGAGGCAGAGGGAGAAGCAGGCTCCCTGCTGAGCAAGGAGCCCGATGTGGGACTCGATCCCAGGACGCTGGGATCATGACCTGAGCCGAAGGCAGCTGCTTAACCAACTGAGCCACCCAGGCATCCCTCTCTCAGGACTTTTAATCTGAATTTGTCAGATACCTTAAGCATTCACTGTTTTAGATGCCTCCTTACTGAATATTGGATGTCTCTAATTAAACCGCAGGTACTGTTAGGATCCCTGTCTTGCATTTCTTTTTATATCATCTCAGAAACAAAATGGTTCAATACCTTGTCCCTCCCATCCCCTTACCAAGTTCACCTTCTGGATCTGAAGCCCCTTCCCTCTCATCATCCGTTAAACCTACTCAATGGCTCAACAAATACTTATTTACTGAAAGTCCACGGTACATCAAACACTGGTCAAGGACCTGGACATGAGGACCTGTCAACATTCCGTGGGACCTGAGGTTCCAGGTTTCACCAGTGGGCCATTTGTCCTATACTGTCCGGGGCGAGCGCCTTCTCCTCAGCCGTGAAGCCCTGTCACTCTCAGTCTCCTGCCACTGCTGCTCGCCCCCCTCTAAACACAGCCCCCGTTGGGTGTCAAGGTGTGGCCCTGGGCTCCACAGGCCCCCAGGGGATGGTACTCACTGCCTCCCGCTCCCGGTCCATGATGGTCTCTAACTCTTCAAAGTGCCGGAGTTTGATCTCCAACTTTTTCATCTGGGTCTCCACCAGCAGGGCCACCAGCGATTTGATCTTCCTCTCCTCCACAGCGGCCAGGTGCTAGGGAAGGCAGAGAGGATGTTGTGTGAGCGGGAGGGGCCCACTGAAGGTGGGCTGGGACAGAGCGGTAAGGCGGGGGCTGGCAAGTTTTAAGAAAGAACTGGCTGTCGGGCGCCTGGGTGGCTCAGTGGGTTAGGCCGCTGCCTTCGGCTCGGGTCATGATGCAGGGTCCTGGGATCGAGTACCGCATCGGGCTCTCTGCTCATCAGAAAGCCTGCTTCTCCCTCTCTCTCTGCCTGCCTCTCTGCCTACTTGTGATTTCTCTCTCTGTGTGTCAAATAAGTAAATAAAATCTTTAAAAAAAAGAAAAAAGAAAAAAGAAAAAATGTCTGTGGTCACAGCCCACAGAGTAGCAAAGGCTTCACATTCTTAAAAGTACATGAAAAAAAAAAAAGAGTGAAAAAAGATAAGACAAGGTCAAATAACAAGAGGATAAAACCAGGCCTAATGGCAAAAAGCTTCAAATTGCTTTGAGAAGAGATGATCAACTCTCCCTCTCAGGTCAAACTGAGAAGGAAACAGGTCAGCGTTATGGAAACAAGTGGGGAAGCATTTCCCGCAGGGGTCATGAGATCAGAGAAGGTGGTGGCGTCTTCCGGGACCCTGGTCCTCACCTTGGCCTTCACTGCGGCGGCGGCCAGAGCAGCAGCGGCAGCGGTGGACAGATTGCCCTCCCCGATGTCCCGCTCCACCTTCGTCTTCCTCTCCCCCTCTGACTCTACCACATCCTTCAGCACTTCCTCCTGCCCTTCCTTTGGCTCCTTCTCCTTCTCCGTGTCAACTGGGCCAAGAAGAAGGTAGGGTTAGGGCTGTTGCCCACTTCCGTCCTCTGGACACCCAACTACCATGCTGGAAGGCTCACCTATGGGGTCCCCATCGCTCTTCTCTGATTCCTTCTCGCTGTCACCTTGTTTCCCTCTCTCTTCGTCCTTCTTGGGGACCTCGCTGGTTTTCTCCTTTGTTTCTTCTTCGGCAGCCCCAACTCCTTCTCGGGGTTCCTGAGGTACCAGTGAAAGAAAAGTAGATGGCATCAGGTTGGCTGGTCCTGACACAGGGGGCCAGTGTGGGAAGTGATTATGACTCCCCTCCCCACGCTGCCATGCCCGGCCTCTCCACCCTCCCAGCCCAGCTCATTCCTGCTGCACCTTGGGCTCCTTCTTTTCCTCCGTGGCCTGGCCCTCTGCCCGCGCCTCGTCGGTCCCGCTCTCCTCTGGGCCCAGGGGAAAGAGAAAATGGGAAATGTCTGATGCAGAGGCTGTCCCAGGATCGCTTTCCCGAAAGCCCACTCTCCTAGCCAAAATCTTAGTGCGAGGGTTGGCAGGGAGCCACAGCTCCTAAGAGGGAGTTCTGGGGAAGAGAAAACCCCCACCAGTTCCCCCCATTGGTCTTGTGCTCTGAGGACAAAGCAAGGCAGGGATGGCATGGGGTCACCAAGTGGCGGGGGCTCTCGGTCAAAGGGGAAAACTCTGGGAACCCAGCAGTCCTCACCGATCCGCTCAGGCTCGTCAGAGGTGGTTCCTGCGATACCGCTGCTCTCCAGACCGAAGGCTGGGTCAGCCTTGCCTGTCACTTTGGCTGCCTCCTCCACTTTCCGAACGTGGGCCTCCACCAAGGCTGTGGGCACTTCTTCCTTCATTTTGGAGAACTCTTCTGCAAGATCCAGAGAGGACAAGGCTGGGGGCAGGGGCAGGCAGGCCATTTTGGCTGTCCCTGTGAAAGCTGCCTCAGAAGCCCATCTCTTCCTCTAGGCCAGCATGGAGCTCGACAGGTGCCTGAGCGGACGCCAGCGGCAGACAGTGCCAGTAGGGCAGCCAAACTTGAGGGTCTTTCAAGGTCTGAGTAACCAGCCTTTCAAACCAAAGAGGCCAGGACCCCTCCACATTACCTAGGGCCGACTTCGCAGCAGCAGAGGCGACTCGAGGATCGACGACAGAGGCCAGGAAGGCAACAGTGCTCATAACAGGGTTGCCTGACTGACTGAAGGGGATAGGCTGGTAGGCCAGGGGGCCCAGGGAGGCCTCTGAGTCCTCCAGGTACGGGTCTTCAATGGGAAGACGAAGAAAATGCAAGATGCACTCATCCTGCGTGCGGCTTCCCACGTGCTCTGACACTTTGTTCCAGTCATCTTTGTACATTTCCAGTGCCTGGTGGTAGTGGTGGAGACACAACTTCCTTACTTAGCCACTTTCCTTGAAGGTCAACTCCCCCCATCCTACTAAGGGCAGCGGGCTTCAAAGCTCTCTGTGTTGTGGTATTTGTGGATTCTGCTGGGTCCCAGGGGAATCTCCAAGTAGCACTACGAGAGGATATGGAGTTAATGAAATGGCCCAAATGCCTGGCTTGGAGCTGTTCCCTGGGGCAGGTGCGGCAGGCATTGGGGAAGAGAGAGACTGGGGACGAGATCACGCTCTGCCCACTCACGAGTGCAGCTGGCACCCGGGCCACTTCCGTTTTCAGAGAAAACTCTCCTTTCCTTGCCCCAATTACCTCCAGGAGGAGCAGGGTCTCCTGTTCTGTCCACTCTCGAGTGGCACTGGCCGCAGCTTTACTCTGCAGGAGATATGGGTGTGTCAGAGAGAGGAGCCCGTGACTACTGGAGGGTGAAGGCACCCCTGCCCGGAGTCAGCCCACACCTCTGTACCTTGGAGGGGACGTTCTTCTTCGTATACATGTCTGTGCGCAGGCCAAAGTTCTGCATGTCTGTCGGCTTCTCTTTGCCCTTGTCAGGGAAGTTGAGCATTTGCTGGGAAGCAGAGGTCTGCTATTTGCGGAGGGGAAAGAAAATGGTGAGGATGGGTGACCCCGAGAGCCAGGGGCGGACAGAGAGAGAAAACAGACAGAAGGAGCTTCCTTCCCAAAGCCAGGGACACCCCTGGGTGGGACTTCCTCCCTCACTGCTGTAGCTCCTCTGCTCTCACATCTCTTCTCCCCGGGCAGGGGCCCCCCAATAAAGGGGCAAATAAGAAGCCCAGCGGGGTCTACACCCCACCTACCAGCTCTGGCTTGCCCTTAGCCGTCTCTGGCACCAGGTCATCCAGCTCTTTGCCCTTTCGCCCAGCCTTGGTATCAGCATCAACCTGGCGGCCCTGGGGGACAGAGCTTGGCGTCATGGAGGCTGGGCGGAAAATGACCAGGCCAAGGCCCTGGAGGCCTCAAGACCAAATGCTGGGCGGCTCACAAGCTCTGGGGGCACTCATGCCACTGTTCCGTGTTCCCATCATGATTAATTAGATCTGTAGTTGGCATGATCCCCATTTATGTTCACAGGGAACTTTATAGTTTCCCTCAGGAGCTGGACAGTTAGGTTCTAATCCTAGATTTGGTACTCTGTGACCCTGGGCAAGCCACATAATCTGTCTCTGCTTAATATCTGTAATGATGGAATGGAGGTGGAAAAAAAAATGGAAGTGATGATAATTATGAGGCAAAAATGAAAAAAATGCTGGAAATACCACAAAGTTAAAAAATTTCATGCAACTTAATTTTCAGCCATTTTTCTCTATCTGCTCCATGCCCTACACTGGCCTGTCTGCTCCTCAAGGACAAGGAGCATCTCTTCTCCCTCAGCAAGTCCTTGCAGTCTTAGGTACAGAGACTGAGAGAGGGCGCTAAAAACACGGGGCTGACTCCTGTGGCCCTTTGCATCCCATGGAAAAGGAAGAAGCCTCAAAACACTCCTGAACCATTACCCTAAAAAACCAGAAAAAGAAAAGTCCAAAGAAGCCCAGTTTTTCCCAGCACCCCCACCCCGCCCCCACAGCCCCTCACCCTACCTGCGGGGTCTTCGGCTGTAAAGGCACCAGCCCGGAGGGCGTGTCTGCCAGGACATGGAAGTGAGAGGTGGGCGGAGGCCCCATCGGCGTTGGTCGACTCTCAGCATCCACCTGGTAGTTAATAAGACCCCACTGCTCTAGGAAGGCATGGACCCTGGCAGGAGAGAGGTGGAGACAGGGTCACGTGGGGCTGCCGGAAAGGGGCGGGGTGGGGCATAAAGTTCCCTCTCCCCAGCCCTCTTCTCTGCCCATTCTACTGCCCGGCGAACCCCTAAAGGCCAATGACATCCAGGCGTCTGCCTCCAGCCGGGACCTCTCTCCATATCCACCATCTCCAAACATCTCTTCCTGGAGAGTCAGGAAAACTGAACCAGGAACCCTCAATGACACACGCACTCCTCCCTTCTTCCACATGCCAAAGAATGCCACTGCCATTCCCTCAAGCCACATGTGCCCTGAATGTGGACTGTGCCTTTCTCTAGAGGTGGGTTTTTTTTTTTTCCTGTTTGTTCCCCTATGCTCTTCGCTGCCAGCTCTCCTTCTGCCAAGAAGCGTCTGTGGCACCTTACATCCCCCCTCCCCTCAGCTGCAGACCCACCTCATGATGGCACAGACATCCCCGGCCAGGTTCCTGCGGCAGGCGGTGGAGGTAAGATATTCCTGGGGGTTCAGCCGGTATGTGTCAATCATGAAGTTTCGATAAGCCAGGTAGCTTAAGGGAGGCGGGGAGGGAGAGAGAGAGAGGGACGGGGAGAGAGAGATGAATGAGAGGAAGGAAAGTAAGTACGCTGAGGACTGAGGGGTAGGAAAGGTGATAAAAGAGTGGATGGTTCCCCCTGTGTGACTAAAGGAAACAGAGTGGGTCACAAGCTGTGGTGAACACGGGGGTCCGCCATGTGCTAGATGCAAGGGTTTCCAACGTTGCCACGTTTGCCTTGATGGAAGTGGGATTTACTTAAGTGAATCATCTCCTGGGCTGTACTTGGGGAAGTTTTCGTCAAACTTTTCATCAGGCAATCAAAAAGCAAGAAAAGGTACCCTTATTTCCAAAGGCAGGTGTTAAGGGGAAGTCTTTATCCATGCATCCGACTACAGTCAACATGACGCGCTATAAAGGATATATGTTTTGGGGCACCTGGGTGGCTCAGTGGGTTAAAGCCTCTGCCTTCGGCTCAGATCATAATCCCAGGGTCCTGGAATCGAGCCCCGCATCGGGCTCTCTGCTCAGCAAGGAGCCTGCTTCCCCTCCTCTCTCTCTGCCTGGCTCTCTGCCTAACTGTGATCTCTGTCTGTCAAATAAATAAATAAAATCTAAAAAAAAAAAAGAATATATGTTTTTATTTTTTAAGCCCCACACTTAACAGGGAACAGGTGTGGAGCTTGCTGAGGAAAAAAAAAAAAAAAAAAAAAAAATATATATATATATATATATATATCTGTATTTTCTTTTAAAAAGATTTTATTTGTCAGAGAGAGAGAGAGTGAGCACAGGCAGACAGAATGGCAGGCAGAGGCAGAGGGAGAAGCAGGCTCCATGCTGAGCAAGGAGACTGATATGGGACTCGATCCCAGGACACTGGAATCATGACCTGAGCTGAAGGCAGCCGCTCAACCAACTGAGCCACCCAGGCGTCCCTATCTGTATTTTTTAATTAGAGAGAGAGCATGCACAGGGAAGGGGCAGAGGGAGAGAGAATCTTTTAATTTTTTTTTTTTTTAAGATTTATTTATTTGAGAGAGTGTGTGTGAGTGGGGGAGGGACAAAGTGAGAGAATCTCAAGCAGGCTCCCCACTAAATGTGGAGCCCAGTGCAGGGCTTGATCCCATGACCCATGAAGTCATGACCTGAGCCAAAATCACTAGTTGATGCTCAACTGACTGAGCCCCCCAGAACCCCAAGGGAGAGAAAGAATCTTAAGCAGGTTCCATACCCAGTGCAAAGCCTGATGCTGGCCTTGATCTTATGACCCTGAGATCATGACCTGAGCCATAACCAAAATCGGATGCTACCGAGCCACCCAAACACCCCTAGAATATATATACATATATATATTTTTTAAAGATTTGACCTATTTATTTGATGGAGATCTCAAGTACGGGGAGAGGCAGGCAGAAAGAGAGAGAGGAGGAAGCAGGCTCCCGGCTGAGCAGAGAGCTCAATGTGGGGCTTGATCCCAGAACTCTGGAATCTTGACCTGAGCCGAAGGCAGAGGCTTTAACCCACGAGCCATCCAGATACCCCGAATACATATTTTGAGGGTGGAAAGATCTAAGTTCAAATCCCAGTTCTACCATGATATCCTCAAGCAAAGTACTTATTAAAATTTTTTGAACCATGGTCTCCTAACCTGTAAAGTGGAGTGTCTGCTGAGGAACAGAAAGACCTGGAAAGATCTAGTACAGTGCCAGGCACATTTCAGCAGCTCAGCAAATAGTAACTATTGGGTGGTACAGCATACAGTTTGAGAACATGAGCCAGTCTGAAGGACTCAGATCCTGGTTTTTCTACTCACTGTGTGACCTTAATCAAGTGATTTAACCTCTCTCTGGTTCTCTGCTCACTTCCTCTTTGTATCTCAGTTTCCTAATCAGTAAACTGGAGAGGAGAATAGGACCTACCTCTAAAGCTGATGTGAAGATTAGTCAATGCCTATAAGACACTTAGGATAGTGCCTGGGAGATAGTAAGCTTTCAGGAAATGCAGGCACTTATCACTATTTACTATCTTAACCAAGAGAACAAAGTGTAGAACAATTCTAGATCAGGCCCTGCCTACGCTTGTCACCATGTTATTACTCTTTTCTCTTGGAGAGAGCAAGCTTCTTCATATATACTGCCTTCCCCGGGAAGAAGAGCAGAGAACCATACCACGCTCCAGGGAAAGAAATATGGTGGGAAGGCAAGATGGCCCTAGAGAGGGGAAGCTGAGGAATGGCTGGGAAGCAAGCTCAGGGAGATCAACACTTTCTCACCCTTCTCATTACATTTATCCTGGAGCATCCCTAGCCATAGGAGATTCCCAAGACTCAGTCAAAGCTAAATAGGTTTCGCTTGAAGCAACACCTTGCCGAAGATGAAGACTTCCAAGCCCCAAGCCTGTACTGTACACAACACTTCTCTCCAGAGAGCCTTCTCCATCCCTTAATTCAGAGTCTTGGATCTTCATAGTTCCTCCTCTTCTTTTTCTATTAAAATCTACTTTCAGGGACCAGCAAGGTCATTTACATTTTAGTCAGAGCTATTATGTATGCTGAGGATACCTGTGTTTTGGATATCTTAGTAATGATGTAAGGCTGTGGACTCTGTTGAAACAAATGGAGGCATCAGAGCAGGTACCCATTTTGTATAGAAGACCGTGCTTAATGTTGCCCCCAGGCAATCCTAGAGAGCACCCTACTGGGGTCACAGTGCTGGGCTGGGGCTGCCTGTGGACAGAGATCATGTCTCCGCAAGAGGTGCACAGTGGCTGGCTTTTGCAAGAAGCACAAGAAATATCTGCTCAATGGGATATTGCTGGATCAGGAAGGATGATCAGGGACAGGAGGGAGAAAGAGTGTCGTGAGCTGAGATTTCCTTACATTTCTGGAGTCTTGGACTTGTTCTTGCCGTTAAAGAACTCAGGGAGAGCCCTCCGCTCAATGGCATGAACACTGCAAAAGAAGACAGACAGATTCAGAAGGCACTGGTGGAGAGATGGGAGCCTAAGAAGGAAAAGCCTAGATGGGAGGGAGGGAGAACACAGCAGTCGTCCCTTCTTTGGGGAGACCGTCCCCCAGGGGGTGAAGACTCAAAGATACGAGCTTCCCTAAAACCAAAGTGTTCCCCAGTCTACCCGGCTGATGAAGAAATAACTTATTTGGAGACAGGAAGAGGAACAACATGTTGGCCCCAGAGGCAGGGCAAAAGAGAAGCAGTGAGGCGTTGGAGTGACAATACCTGTTATAGTCAAACCAGGCGGCGTAGCTGGGAATGATGATGTGGTGGGTCTGCTCGGTCACGTTGTCCTCATGGAGGTCCGGATTCTTCGACTGCTCCCCCTTGTTCCCCGTACTGTTTTCATCCTCATCCTAAAAGTACGGAGGCTGCTGCACACTCAGCATTCCCATTATGCCCCTGGCAACCCTCTGCTTCTCCCACACCCCAGGAAGTGGGCACTAAGGGTGGGTAGGGAATGAAAAGTTACAGCCCCAGAACATGGAAAGGGTCAGGGTTTTGAGTTTTGAACAATAGCCAGAATTAGTCTAAGGTGGGAAAAGTCCAGGTAGTAGAAAGCTCTGGGTAGAAGGAACTTTATAAGCACAACTCAGAATCCCGTAGAGAGGTAGAGAGGGCCTCTCTAAACTGGCTCCACCTTGCCCGTGGTTTCCATGCTTTCATCCTCCTGCTCATCTGAAAGAGAGAGACAGGGAAACAGAAGGTTGGAGCCTCCTGATGGGCAGGAGAATCCCACTCTCTGAAAAGCCCCAACGGGCTGGGGGAGGCTGGCAGCTGGGCGCCCCCCATCCTTACCCAGGTCAGTCATGGTGCCTCCTTTGACTGGGGCGGACTCTGAATCCTTCTTAGTGTTGACTGCCAGGAGAGAGAGTCATTTTATCAGACAGGTTCTGCCCAAACCGAACCCTTATACCTCTCCACCTAAGTTAACAACTCTAGAGATCTCATCTCCCCTAAGTTTCTCCATTGGATCGCAAAAGGTGGTAACTCCCTCTGGGCACAGTCATTCTAGGCCTTGACACTCACTTGCCACTTTCCCTCCTTCCCCCACCAAAAATTCACTTAACTTTTTTCCTGTAAAGAAGCATCTTCTACTCAATGGAAACTCATAAGGCATTCCTGTCTTTGACAGGACCCTCTGGTCCCTGTCTGTGAGTTCTTAATGGACCGAGACCGAGTCTGATCAAATCCCTGTGCAGAGTTGTGGCTGGATCTTCAACATTTTTTAAAGCACAGGGCTTCCCTTAACTGAGTCCGTACATGGCAGCTCCAGAGAAAACACGAATACAGAAGAGAGCCGCGTGATTGAAGAGAGCCCTGTGACTGACAAGGGGGTGGGAGCCAGCGCTCCTCTCGCTCCGTGGCCCCCGCCCCCACCCCTGAAATACGCGCCGGGATATTTGCAGCTCATCCATGGAATACAGATCATAGTCCCCCTTTGCAACTGTACCACCCTCTAACACTGCAGGGCAATGGTCTCCAAAGTGGGCTTTTCCCATAGGATGCAATACAGGCAGAATACAGGCAGAGAATTGCAGAATTTCTCTTTGTATTTGTATTTTAATCTTATCCTTTACCTTTTCCCACTTTTACATGACATTTGCATGTGTTTCATAATGTTCCTAAAGTAACGGTACATACATATACGTACAACGGTATATACATCTAACTTGTGCTTCAACACTTTCCTGCTGAGGGTACGTGATCAAAAGCAGTTTGGAGACAACTATCGTCAAGCGCAAAGCACAGTCCACAGCTCCCATATGGATAAAGTCAGAGGACTGTCCATGATGATGAAAATAACTTTAATAACCAGCTAAACTGAAAGGGAAGATCCTCCTGACCTGGAACTGGGCTGGGGAACTCAGCCCTGACAGAAGGTAGGTCCCAGGAGCTGGTGTGGCCCATACCTGTTTTAGGCAACGTCACCTCCTCTACGTTGGGGACTGGTGAAGGCTCATCCATGTCCTTCGTCAGGTCTTCTTGCTCCTCCTCTCTGTGGCCACGCTTCGACTTGGTGTAAGGTGTCGAGGGACTGGGAAGGAAAGGGAGTGAAAGATAACCCAGTCGTCCTTGGACAGGAAGTCCCTGGAAGTTGACATTCAAGGGGAGTGAAGCCAGAGAGAACCCCAAATGTGGAGCTGAGCATACACAGAAACCAATCACTACAGAGTACTCAGAAGGGCAAAGGCTTCCACCAGAAGACTTAGCTCTCTCTGAGTTCACTAGTGGCTGCAACTAGAACTAACAACTGGGGAGCTAGAGAAGACCTCATCTTCCCTCTCAGAACATCCAGGAATCTGGCCTACCCCGGCAAGGGCCAGCTGGGTATGGGAAGGAGTTTGTCCTTCCTTCCTTCAACATGGCATGGAGAGAATGGTAAAGGTGGGGGCAGGATAGGAGCTGGCATACCCTTTCTTAGCATTTTTCTTCTTAGCTTCCGGGGTTGGTGAGGGAGAGGGGGAGCGCTTCCTCTTCTTATAGTTCCCTCCTTTCTTGTCCCGCCGATCTGAATCTGGGCTGTTCACCTGCAGGTTGGAGAACTGGAGTGAACGTAAGCCAACAAGCCCCACTGAAGACCTATCCCGAGGCTTCAGCTAAGGGACCAGGGAAGAAAGAAGAGAAATTTTCACCTCATCTGTCAGCGTCTTAGCTGATATCTTCTTTCGGCGGGAGACAGGGCTTTTGTCGTCATTTACCTCGTAGTCTTCCTCATTCATCCATTCATTGAAAGTGTCTGTGTCCAGAATCCACTTTGCATGAACCTAAGTATAAAGGTATGCTTTGCTGGAGAGAAGTCTGAAAGCCACAGTTGTCTAAGCACCCTTGACGAAAAGCCCAAGGACATGGGCTCTCGAGCTTCACTTCTGAAGAGTGGCCTGGTTCTGGTACAGTCGTGGTGAGAAAGGGAACACAAGCAGGGGGAGTGGGAGAGGGAGTAGCAAGCTCCTTCCAGAGCAGGGAGCCTGATGCAGGGCTGGATCCCAGGACCCTGGGATCATGACCTGAGCCAAAGACAGACACTTAATGACTGAGCCACCCAGGCACCCCTCGTCTATAAAAAAAAGATTTCTAAGTAATATCCACATACAACGTGGAGCTCGAACTTAAACCCCAAGTTCAAGAGTTGCGCACTCTACCAACTGAGCCTGCCAAGCACCCCCTGGCATAGTTTCTTGGGCCAGGAGACAAGAAGGGCTCACCTTCCTAGGTTTCTCAGGAGTTGGAGCATCTTCCACAGCTGCTTCGATTTCACTGGCTGGGATCCACGTGTCGTAACTGCCACAGGAGATTGAGTGTGAAGCGGGATCAACAGGATGGAGTCACAGAAAAGCAAAGTGCAGATCTTTTACTTTTTCTACTTATAAAAAGTATAGGGTTGATGGGTTCTTTCTTGGTATGGCTATTTTTCCAATTAATATTGATATCCTTTCTTTCTTTTTCTTTTTTCTTTCTTTCTTTTCTTTTTTTTTTTTTTGGTATTCTTTCCATTATAAAGTAATAAAAACAACTCCAAAAAAAGGAAAGAGAGAAAAGAATCACCCAACATAACTATTTGGTATGTACTTTTTCTCAGCAAATTTTTCCTGTACAATTTTGTTTTTACATAACTTCAGTGTTATTTTATAATCACACTTTTTGCATTTTACATTTATCTACAAATTATCCATGTGATTTCTTTTTTTCCCCATGTTATTTCTATCACTTTGATGGCTGCATAATAGTCCACTCAGTAGATATGAAAACTGCTGAAGCATTTTCCCACTGTTAGACATTCAGACTGCTTCTAACATTTATCGGAGATTATACTGGAATAACTATTTCACATATAAAGCCCCAATCTTTTTAGTCTAACCCACATGGGATAAGTCCAAACGTCTCCCAAGACAGAAAATTCTCCTAATAGAGAGGAGGAGAACAAATTAACAGAACTAAAAATAACCCCCAAAGAGTGTCTGCTTTCCTTGCTAGATGTTCTAAGGCTTCTCAGTCTGGCTCCTATACTTAAACCTACCCCAGGACCCTGTCCTCACCTGTCAGGATAGTAGCCCCAGTGCAGAAGAACCTGCTTATCCCGCTTCATGACTGGTCGTACCCATTCCTCTGGGGATAGAGACAGAACAATGAGAGATATAAGCTAAAGGCATACACAGAAAATAACTGTACACAGCTCGTGTTGCAGCCAGAGACCTGGACACAGGAACATAAGGCAGTAGCAGGGCACAGCATCAAAAGGAGAGAGGAGCCCAGGCCTTGTAAAGAGACAGAATGGTTCCCAACTCCTTGTCCAAGCCGTCCACTGAAGAGGTCAAGAAAACCCAGGTCTCACCTTCTTCCAGGTTCCCTGGGACAGGATACACAACATGGGAGGCATTGTTCTTATCTTCAGTGACTGTTCCCTGGATGCCAGGAGGAAAAGCAGGTAAATAGTCCCCTCTGAAATACTCATGGGTGTAAATAAGCCAAAATAAGACCTAACCACATATCTGCCTTCCTAATCATGTTTTGCTCAGAATGGTATTAAAGTCAGTTTGCATTTTTTAAACACACACCAGCTGAGAGGCAAAAGGAAATAGCTAGGATAGTGCTAATAATGAAGAAAAACTAAAGAACTAAAAGTTGCTACAGATAATCCTCTGAATACATAATCTGCACATGGGAAATGTGAAGCTGCCTGTCCCCAGCAATGGCATCTGCTTGTTATTACAGAGTTCCAGAGTAGATGTTTCATTTCTCTGAAATCAGGCAATCTCTGGCTTTCCTAACCTCCAGGCCAGTGCAGTCTCTAGAAACAGTGATCCAAGCCTGTCAACTGGGAAATGGGAGGAGTGAACTGAGAAAGAGACGCTCAAGGCTTTAACTCTAGTCTTTTTTCAAGTAGGCAGAGCCGCCTTTGCAGTAGAAAATATGTCACCCAAAGGGCGGCTTATTGTACTGAAAACATCAGGAAAAGAGTCATGGAGTTTCCAAAACTTCCTCTGACCCACCCACTCACCTGGTGTCTCTTGATAATGTCTTTTAATTTCCCCAGCAGTTTGGGTTCAATTTCTGGGCACAGAAATATGTTAGGTCGAGACAGACAGTTATTCTGTAGGGAGAAGAAACAGATACAATGAGATCATGGGAAAGGCGTGTTTGGGATTTTCACTGAGAGAAACGAGATGGAAAGGGGAGGTTCTTGACTATTACCTGCACCAAGGACTTCTCAATGGTCATGAACATTTCCACGTTGCGGTCCATGCGTGATGGATTCTGGAAATCGTAACGCCGCCTGGAAAAGAGTCAATAATCTGAGTGATTTAGATCAGGCTAAAGACGAGGTTAGGGTATGTGGCTTTTTAGCATGGGAAATCAGGATGCGATCTTGCTCAAAACTGCTGTCAAAATGGCCTGGGATCTGGGGTTCACTGATCTCAACTCCAAATCATTTTGTACTTCATCCGAAAGGACAAAGAGAAGCTTGAGATGTCAACCAAAGAATTCCCTTCCCTCTGTGATACACACACCAATGCACACACACATGCTTGTTCACTCCTGGAGACTATTTTGGTTCTGTCAGCCACCTTTCTGACCCAGCACATCAGGTCTACTGATCTAGCAAAGTAAGAGACTCACAAGAATATCTACTCATGCTCTCCCATCCCAAGAAAGACCCAGGAAATCATAAAGGGGGAGTCCCCCTAAATGTTAAGAACCATAGAGAAGAAGACTTCTCACCATCCCTGGTCACTCTTGAATTTGTAGGCAGCTGCAAGTATGTGGCACAGGGAGCCTCCTGCTTTGAAATCTAGGAAACATTTGATCTACAAAATTGAGACAAGAAAGAAGAATGTGAGAGTTATATCCTGAATTCCCTTACTAAGAATCCTTTCACAAAATCCCATGCTGAACTAACCTTGCTCTCAAAGCTGGAATTCTTTTTTTTTTTTTTTTTTTTTTTTTTAAGATTTATCTATTTATTTGAGAGAGGGAGAGAGTGTGCTGAGGGAAGGGGCAGAGGGAAAGGGAGAGAGAGTCTTAAGCTGACTCCTCATTGAGCATAGAGCCTGATGCAGGGCTTGATCCCATGACCCTGAGATCACAAACCAAGCTGAAATCTAAAGTTGGAGGCCCAATCAACTGAGACCTCAAAGCTGGAATTCTTTAACCTCTACGCCATGGTATCACGTGGCCTGGAAAAAGGCACGGGGAGAAACCAGTATTCACAAAGCCCCACCTTGTGCCATGTACTTACAGGGTTACCTCACTGACCAGTACAGAAACCCTATAAGGTAGAGATATTAATCCCATCCAGAGATGAAGGAACAGATACTCAAAAGGTTTAAACAGATTCCCCAAGATCACAGAGATACCAAGTGGCAGAGTCAGAATTTGAACACAAGCCTACATAAATCCAAATCTTGTACCCTTTTAACCATGCCATGAGAGTTTCATATATGAGCTTCGACACTCTCGGATAACCTGCTGAATGAAGTTTTGTGGTTTTTTGTTTTTTTTTTTAAGATTTTAAGCAATCTCTCCACCTAACGTGGGGCTCAAATGCACAACCCCCAGATCAAGAGTCGCACGCTTCACCAACTCAGCCAGCTACATGCCCCTTGTTGCATGAAGTATTATGAAGACAAAGGGAGTGGTAAACTGGGGACTAGGGCAAGCCACTGACAGCCTCACTAGGGGCAGAGATAATAGGCAATTATCAAATCTCAAAAAAGCATGAAATTGATAAAAACCCCACAACTCCCTCTCCAGTTTGGAGGATTCATTCCTTGGCATTTGCACTCACCGGCAGTTTCGTGAGCGGTGCATTGCTGACATGTTTGCCAAAAACTTCTTCCTGAAACTGTAGCAACTGTACAACCAGGCTAGACAAGGACTTGTTGGTAGGTGGTTCAGCTTGGATATACTAGGGAAACAGAGGCAAAGGGAAGAAAAGCAGACCCCAGATAAACTATCCACTGTCTTCTTATTTCTTCCCCCAGGGTTCTGGAAGCATCTGGGGTAGGAAAAAATAGTGTCTTCTTCTCCCATATGTCTAGTTTCTATAAAGAAAATGGCAGAAGGGAAGCCCTCTAAGCCCCTCACAGTAAGTTGAAATTCTGCTGCCCCCAACCCAGCCTGCCAGCACTCAGTGCTGGAGGCAAGTGGGGCTTCCTACTTTTCAGCTACACTCTGAAATTGGAGTTGAAGGACCCTGATTTCTAGTCAACAGCACTGAGGGCTATAAAATCCTAAAGGTTCGTTAAGTTCAGGCAATGGAAGGAGTGTCTCTGAGACTCTAAACAAGACAACAGTGTATTTCTTGGGAGCAACTTCTTGGAAGGCCAAGACTCCCCCTAACTTACTAGGGGTTACAGGGGGTTATAGTCTTATCAGACTATAGACTATAGTCTTATTAGACTCACATAGCTTAATAAGAACGGTGCAAGGAAGTGAGGCAAGGCAAACTAAGAGAATGAGCTTGTGTGTTCTGTTTCTCCTAGGAACTGGGCACAAATGTCTTTGTAGGCTCTCCTAGAAGGCAAGAACCAAGCTACCACCAGCCTGGTGAGAAAGAGCAAGGAAACATCTCTCCTTTCTGAGGAAACTGTATCTGAGACAGGCAACCCTGGGCCTTCTTACGCATTTCCATGTTATGCTACCTAGTATCCTAGCCTCCTGTTCTAATTTAAATCTGAGCCAGGAGGCTAACTTTCTCTTTACCTTTTGACCCCTGTTTCCTCAACCCTAATCACAGAGAAAAGTGCTCCTCTCAGTGGGAGATGTAAAGAGAGCCTTGAAGGAAAAGGTAAACGACAAAGAGCTAAGAACTTGAAAGCTGAATTTGAAAGCTCACAGGCTGTCAATCCCCCCAGGGCTAGAGACTAAGCCCCTAGACTGATCTCCCTTCCAAAAGGTCAAAGGTGGAGGCCTGGGAACCAGAGCCTCACGCTGGGGTACAGGCATACCACAGACCCAACAGCTGTTTGTCAGGATTCTGACACTCAGAGAGACCTCCGAGATAGGCCAGAACCAGGATCAGAAGGGTGTACTCCTAAACCACCCATCACATTTCTGACAGGCTGGAAAGCTGGGCAGGAAGAACTGGGGAGCTAAGGAAAGCCAGAAAGAGAACCTCTAACTGGGGGTAGTGAAAGGGAAGAGGCAAACCATCTCCACAGAAAAAACCCACGTATAGACATTCCTTTCAACCAGGCCTAAAGACAAAGACAACACCAGGAAGAGGTTTGACAGAAAAGTCAGGTAGGGCTTTTTGAACCCTTTGTTCACTACCTTATTATCTCGAGTTAAAGGCTGGGGGGCTGGAGATTTAAAGCGTGTCTTAGCCTCTGAACCCCAAACCAAAGGCAATGCAAGGCCAGGTGGTCGGATGACTTCATTGTGAAGCTGAGGGATGGTTTAAGAGGTCGCTGCCCAGGAACTGTTATAACCTGGCTCCCAAGGGGTTTTGTTGCTCCTTGGGTGGAGGTGGGGGACGAGCAGTGGAGACAGGTGTGGGGGCTTCTTCAGGCTGATGAGCAGCCAAGGGCCTGCTCTGTGGCTGTTTACCCTCCTGCTTTCATCATCTCTCCGAACATACACAAAGCACTAGGGAGGCCTCAGCCCTGCCGGTACCTGGCTCCGTGGAGAGCTCTGGCGGGCACCGTGGCGGGCACGCTGGGGCGGGCGAGACGGGGGGGGGGCATCGGGCACCCAGTCCACCCTCGGCCGCCTCTCCCGGAAAAGCCCGGAAGGCTCTGGCCCAGGGGAGGGTGGGCGGCTGGCACCGGGACCCGCCGGGCAGTGGAGAAAAACAAGGGGCAGAGGGCGCAGCAGGGAGGGCGGGGGCTGGAATCCCAGGCTGCGGGGGGCGGGGGGGGGCGGTAAAAGAGGCTGGGGGAGGGGCGCGGGGCGCCGGCGGGCGCGCTGGGGCTGCTCCCGAGGCCGCGGGGGAGGGGCCGCGGGCTACCGGAGGGTGGGCAGGATTCGGGGGGGCTCCCGGGCCGCGGTCCCTTTGTCCCGCCCCCGGCCCCCGCGCGGCCCTGCCTGCGTACCTTCTTGTAGTTCTTGCCGAGCCAGAGCCTCACGTTGTCGAACTGGGTCACGGTGTCCGCGGCCTCGTAGTACTTCACGTTGGGGCCGCCGTCCTTCTTCCGCACCGCCATCTTCTCGGGCTCGGGCCCCGCCGCCGCCCGCCCCGCTCAGCTCAGCTCCCGCCTCCTCCGCCTCCTCCTCCGCCCGCCTCCCGCCGCCTCCCGCCGCCGCGGCCGCCGCCTCCCGCCGCCTGGGCCGGCCCCGGCCCGCGCAGCGCCCCCTGCCGACCGGCCGGGCACGGCGGCGGCCAGGCTCCCGACGCGGGACCCACCCTGGCGGCCTTCCCGGCGGCGGCGGCAGCGGCGGCGGGAGCCTTGGAGAGGCAGCTGCTTCCTGGAGGGGGCGCCCACTCTCCTGAGATCGTTCTCTACCCGAGGCGAAGGCTTTCCCCCTCCTTGCCTCTCAGCGCAGGGAGTGGGGTACCTCTCTAGCCTACCCCAAGCCGACGTCCGTCTCTGGAGGAACCCCCAGCTCATAGTTCCGCGTGGTCCTTACCTTGCACGTTCCCAACCCCACGGAGCCCTTAATCTTAAGGAACCCCAGACCCCTTTCCCCAGGAAGTTTCTTTCTTTAATCCATCCCCAGGACTTCCCCGTTTCAACTCTTCCGGAGTCTCCCTCACCCTTAACACCTTGCCTCAGCACCCCCTCTCACTCCTTAACCGGAGGAGTCCTCTAGCCGCCACCCTGGGGCCGAGCCTCTTCCCTCCAACTGAGTCCTCTGCAGGCCGCCATCGCCTTCTAAATAGTTTTGCGCTCTTTGAGACCCCAATCTTGTCTGGGCGGGAGGACCCCCCCCCCCCCAACTCCCTCTCTGGGTCACCCGCTCCATCCGCTTGTTCCTTTGAGTGGCGTAGAGGCGAGGTAAGGGGCGGAGGGCGGGGGGTCACAGGGTGTGTGTATATGGGGTCGGGCCGGCTTCCCATGGCTACATTCCCTCCGTGGTCGCAATGCGGACCCCTTCTGTAAGCGCGCGGCGAGATATGGTTTTGGAAGTCACGGTGGCCGAGTGGTTAAGGCGTTGGACTCGAAATCCAATGGGGATTCCCCGCACAGGTTCGAATCCTGTTCGTGACGGCCGCTTTTTTCCCCCTTCTTCAGGATACGTAAAGGGGACCCCCCGCACACGTGTCTTTCGTGCACTTCCCTTTCTGTCCCAGAAATAGAAGCCGAGAGGTCTCACGCCTGAATTGGGAGGGAGGGAGGGAGGGAAGTGATCAAGGGAAGCTTAATCGTGCACAACTGTACTGGCTGTTAAGACACAAGACACTTTCTGAATCCTCTAACTTCGGGTTTGTTAGAACTTGGGCACACGTTTCATTCTTGGGGACGGGAATGGCAAAGGATTTGGTTGAAGAAGGGTTAGGTTTTTGAAAATCTGAATGCCTGTTGTGATATAATAGTCAAAATTAGAGTTTCCAGGAAAAGAGGGCACCTCTGGGTTTCATGACCGGAGGTGTGATTATAACTGAGACCCAGGAAAAGTCTTTTCTCTTCGGATTTCTCTGAGGAGGCTCATCTCAGATATCACTGGGCTAGGAGGAAGTAGCCTGTTGAAGGGTAAACACTACAGATCTAGCTGCAGCTGGAGTGTAGGGAGATACTTTTCACTGATTGCTCATTAGGTGCCAAATGCTGTTCTAAATTATCCGTGTATTAACCAAGCTAGGGAATTCCTTTTTAAATCTCTAACCTTCCTGTATTCACCTTATCTGGTTCTTCCCATCCCCTAATTTCTAATCACGGGGAATATGTAGGATACTTGTTGAGGACCTTCTTTTTGTATTTCATTTCTTGCACAGCATCATTTTTTCCAAGAAAGATCTGCCAAAGGGCAGGGAGTTCAAGAGTAATTCACAGAGCTTTATACACCTTTCTACTTTGCAGTTTTCCACCTTCGTTCGTTTTTCTCATACTCTTCTTTCTGAGATCATCCTCACCACTGTCTCCTTCCCACCCTGGCACTCTCATCATTTATAAATCCCCATCCTGCACATCCTTTTATCCTTTCACTTTGAGACTCTTGATTACTCCAGCTGGAACCTGTTGTTCTACCACCGCCATCGACTCCGTTGCATGCAAGACATCTCCTTTGACACCTCTTTGCAAGAACTGATTAAAAGTTATATTTATTCTGCTTCCTAAACAGATCTTAACTCTTTTCACGTTTCTCAGGGTCAGTGCAGTCTAGGCCGACCACTTCCTAGAGTCATTGGGAAAGTAGATTGTGAGGACCACATGAGTTACTCTATGTGAAGCTGCTCTAAAGCATCCCATTGCAGGGGCTCCTGGGTGGCTCAGTCAGTTAAGCAGCTGCCTTCGGCTCAGGTCATGATCCCAGTGTCCTGAGATTGAGCCCCACATCAGGCTTCCTGCTAGTGGAAAGCCTGCTTCTCCCTCACCCTCTGCCTGCTTGTGCTATCTCTCCGTCAAATAAATAAATAATTTTTTTTTTTTAATTGTTGTAGCTGGAGATTCTAAACCCTCCCGCAGCTGCTTTCTGTGTTTCATGAGCTGGTCCCTTTTCACTCACCATTCTTTCCTATTCACTACTTTCCAACCACTGGCATAGTTCCTGGTCTAGTATTTGTCTATGTTCATGCTATTCTCTGCCTGAAATAATCTTTCCCATCCTCACACATCGATGTTGGTTCTCCTGGGAAGTCATCTCTAACCTCTTGTCACCCACCATACCCTAATCATTTTTGTGAAGTCTTTCTTCCCTGGAAGAACATCAACTCTTGGCACATATAAGCCACTCAATTAAAAAAAAAAAAAAAAAAAAAAAAAAACTTTGTTGAGTAAATGGATTTTTTTTTTGTTTTTATAGTAGGTATATATACATGTTTTAATCTTCACTCAGAATGGACTATAAGGTTCTTGAGAGTTAGGGCTGTGTATTTTTTTTTCTCTTTTTCCTTTACTAGGCCTTTATACGCAGATGTGATCAAGTGTGTCCTGAATGAACATACTCTTAACAGGCTCAGTACTCCGCTTCCTATCAAGTGCCATTTTGCGCATGCTCTCAGTTATGTCTGGAGAGGCAAGACCAAAATTGACCAGCAGAGGGCAACCAACAACTGTGCTGCGAAGGGAAGGCAGCACCGTTGCTTACAAAATGGAGGACCTGGACGGATCTCCTACTCGGAGGTCCTACCTTTCCCTCTCAAATACTTCCCTTGTAACTGTCATAGATCAGAGGCCAAGGCTTCAAACTTTAATGTACAATAGGTAATTTCAGATTTCTACCATCCCCACAGCTCACCTGAACTCCCCAATTCCTTCACCTTTCCTTTTCCGTTTCAACAATTCTCTATCCTGATACATTTCCTTTGGTTATAGGATCAGGTACCTCCAGGCATTCCTTCGTTTCTGATTCGACATTTGACTTTGCCCATCTGCCCTAAAGCTACCTTCTCCACCTAGTCTTGATACCACTCATTTCAACCTCCTAAGGAAATTTCCCTTAACAACGTTCCCTAACATGTTCAAATTCTATCCCACTAGATCAATCCATTAAATCACAACTAACCTACACCCACCTGACAATTCCAAATGATCACATTGTTTTCTACTTCCATTTTTTTCTTCAGGTTTTATCTCTACACTCAACTTGGGGCTCAAATTTACAACCCCCAAATCAAGAGTCCCACGCTCCACTGACTGAGCCAGTCAGGAGCCTCTACTTCCTTCTATTTTTTTTTTTTTTTTTAAAGATTTTATTTATTTATTTGACAGAGAGAGATCACAGTAGACAGAGAGGCAGGCAGAGAGAGAGAGAGGGAAGCAGGCTCCCCGCTGAGCAGAGAGCCCAACGCGGGACTCGATCCCAGGACCCTGAGATCACGACCTGAGCCGAAGGCAGCGGCTTAATCCACTGAGCCACCCAGGTGCCCTTCCATTTTTTGAATGAAATGTATTCTCTCTGCCTCCAGCTTCACACTATCTTAATACCCTGTTGTAAAAACCTTTGCTATGTTTGAAACCATTGAGATCTTACTGGACTTCAGAGACACTGTACTCTCATTTTTCTTAGAACATTGTTTCTCCATCTCATTTGTTTTCTCCCTCCTCCTGTGGAATTCTGCCAAAATCTTCATTTTTCTCCCTCCTCCCAAGACAAAAATCCCAAGCTTAAATTGTGGTCCTATACCTTCAGCTATCTATATATCCCCTAAAATGCAACAAAACTTCTCCCTTCCCAGAATGACATTCTTTTCCCATTTCTGTTAATACTGTTCTTGCAATTCCATGGTTTCCAATCTTAAGAATTAATTTGGCATTTTTCTTTCTCCCATGCCTGACATCCATCAATCATTGTTTCTTCTACCACATCATCTAATTTGTTACAGTGGGCTTCCTGGTACCCCAGTTTCACCACACTCAGAGTTCTACAACACTGGTTTCATCATATTCCTCTGCCCAGAGACTTCAACGCCCCATTTGATTACACAAATGCTCCTCTGATCAACACTTAGCCTAAATCACCCATTAAAAAAAAAAAAAAAAAAAAACACCCAAGATTTGATAGAGAGCAAGAGCACAAGCAGGCAGAGAGGCAAGCAGAGGGAGAGGGAGAAGCAGGCTCCCTGCTGAGCAGGAAGCCTGATGCAGAGCTCCAATCCAGGACCCTGGGACCATGACCTGAGCCGAAGGCAGACTCTTAACTGGCTGAGCCACCTAGGCACCCCCTGAATTACCCGTTATATTTATTTTTTAGATTATTTATTTGACAGACGGAGATCACAAGTAGGCAGAGCAGCAGGCAGAGAGAGAGGAGGAAGAAGGCTCCCTGCAGAGCAGAGAGTCTGATGTGGGTGGGGCTTGATTCCAGGACCCTGGGATCATGACCTGAGCCAAAGGCAGAGGCTTTAACCCACTGAGCCACCCAGGTGCCCAGTGAATCACCCATTAAAAAAAAAAAAAAATCCTTGGGATGCCTGAGTGGCTCAGTCGGTTAAGCGACTGCCTTCAGCTTAGGTCATGATCCCAGGGTACTGGAATCGAGTTCCGCATCTGGCTCCTTGCTCAATGGGGAACCTGCTTCTCCGTCTCTCTCTGCTTGCCAGTCTGCCTGCTTGTGCTCTCTCTCTGACAAATAAAATAAAATCTTTAGGCGCCTGGGTTGCTCAGTGGGTTAAAGCCTCCGCCTTCGGGCTCAGGTCATGATCCCAGGTCCTGGGATTGAGCCCCGCATTGGGCTTTCTGCTTGGTGGGGAGCCTGCCTCTCTGCCTACTTGTGATCTCTTGTCTGTCAAATAAATAAATAAAATCTTAAAAAAAAAAAAAAAAAAAAAAGACTCTGCCTTCAGCTCAGGTCATGACCTCCGGTCCTGGGATGGAGCCCCGCAACACAAGGGGCTTTCTGCTCAGCAGGGAGCCTGGTTCCCCGCCCCCTCTGCCTGCTGCTCTGCCTACTTGTGATCTCTCTCTGTCAAATAAATAAAATCGTTTTTAAAAAATCTAAAAATACATAAATAAATCCTTAATCCTTTCCAGCAAGATACCCCCAATCTGTTCAGGCTGAGCATCCCCACAGCTTAATTTCTTCTCTCATGCAGCTCCTTCACCTTATAGCCAAGTAGCTAATGTCACCCTATACTCATCTTTTCAGTGACAAATTCTTAGATCTTAACCAAAATTGCTTTTATGTGACTAAAAAGTTCATGTGCAGACATCTGACACACAAGAACTTACTGTCCCTTTCCAAGTTGCTGACTTGTTCCAAATGTTAAGAGGTCTGGAGCTCTGTAGTTTATCCAGTAATCATTAGAGGACTTCCGCTGACATTATCTCAACCTACACTTATCTCAGGAATGTGGTCATTGCACAAAAACATTTCTGGAACTCCTTCATGGCTAGTTTATGGGCCACATTTAAATGATTCATTACTTGTCAACTGTACTCAAAACACACACCATAATTCTATTATACCCCAAAAAATCATTCCTTCAAAATTATTTTTTTAAGTGGAGGCATTTGCCAACTTTTTCTTCTATTTTTCAGATTTTAAAAAAAAGATTTATTTATTTGAGAGAGAGAGTGTGAGAGAATGAGCATGAGAAGTGGGAGGGTCAGAGGGAGAAGCAGACTCCCTGCTGAGCAGGGAGCCTGATATGGGACTTGATCCTGGGAGTCCAGGATCATGACCTGAGCCGAAGGCAGTTGCTTAACCAACCAAGCGACCCAGGCGTCCCTATTTTTCAGATTTTGTTACGGATTACTTCTGGGTTTCCCAAAGTCCCATTCTTAGACTAACTTCTTGCTCTTAAGTTCCATATCCATGTTTCCATTTACTGGCTAAACAGCTTTATGTGGAAGCATTTTAACCCAAGTTCTCTAAATGAGCTCATTATTTCACGCCTGAAACCTACTCATCCTCTCCTCTCTATTCGGGTTAATGATCCTATCTTCCATTCTCACAGACAAAAAATGTCTGTCTTTGGGCGCCTGGGTGGCTCAGTGGGTTAAGCTGCTGCCTTCGGCTCAGGTCATGATCTCAGGGTCCTGGGATCGAGTCCCACATCGGGCTCTCTGCTTAGCAGGGAGCCTGCTTCCCTCTCTCTCTCTCTGCCTGCCTCTCTGTCTACTTGTGATTTCTCTCTGTCAAATAAAATCTTAAAAAAAAAAAAAAAAGAAATGTTTGTCTTTATCTGTGATTCATCTTTGGTTATGTGCCTCGTTATGTGCAGTGGTTAGGAGCCCAGGCTCTGAAATGACTGTGGGTTCAAATCCCAGTTCTGTTCATTACCCATGTGAATTTTGCCTATTTCCCCATATAGAAACTGGAGATGGCAAAAGCACTTTTTAATAAAATGGTTGAGAAGTCAAGATGTTTGATACTTAAAATAGTGCCCGACTCACGGTAAATTCTCAACCCCTTTTCCTCACTGCCAGTATCCCAACCTGTTTAGAACACAGTTCAGTGATTCTCCTGAGAAGTATCTCACCATTGGTAGTAGGTAGTTGACCCCTTTCCTCCTTCTTGTCCCACTGTACTGAATCTTTATTAGCAATGTATTCTTCTTCATTTCCCATTCCTTGTTCAAATTCATGTCACCTATTGAACTACAGGTTCCCCTTACCTGTTTCTCAATTATTTGTGTATCCTAAATGCCTGACACCACATGTGACACAGGCCAGGTATTGTATAAATGTTGGCTGAGTCAATCTAGTCAGTTACTAAGGCCTGTCAATTTTCTTCCCTGATATCTTGTCCTCTTTCAAGCTCTAACCCCCTTGCATGAATTATGGCAAAGCTTATTTAATATTGCCACCAGAATCATGAGGTGGAAGTTACTCTTGTCAAAAACTTACCTGTAAAACTAAAGTCCAAAAGCCTCCAAAGAATTGGCCCCAGAATAATTTTCTAGTCTTATTTTCTGTTATTTCCTTTGACGAACACTATGGTCCAGATCACACTAGTCTCTTCCTTCTTCAACATGTCCTTCACCTCCACTTATTTTCATGCTATGATCTAAACCTAAAGCAGAGGTTGCAAATTGATAGACCCCAGATTTTTGGGGGGGCCACAAGTATATTTTTTATTTGAGCCAATACTAGGCTCAATTTTGGGCATAAACACGAGGATGGCCAATGGTTCTTTAAAAAATAAGATTTGGCAATGTGGGGCCCCTATTCTTGTGGGGCAACAAACTACCTGAGGTGCATTGCTAGCTATCCCCTTCTCTCAGGGCACCTAGCCAGCTTTTTATTTATTTATTTTTTTAAAGAATTTATTTATTTATTTGACAGAGAGAAATCACAAGTAGGCAGAGAGAGGAGGGAAGCAGGCTCCCCACTGAGCAGAGCCCAATGTGGGGCTTGATCCCAGGACCCTAAGATTCATGACCTGAGCTGAAGGCAGAGGCTTTAACCCACTGAGCCACCCAGGCGCCCCTCCTAGCCAGCTTTTAAAAAAACTTCTCAACAATGCAAGTGTAAATGAAGAAATCAGGCTAATGGTGGGACAACCAGACCTATCTCCTGATGTTACATAACATAAAGACCACCTCTCCTGTGATCTCTTCTATCCCCAAAACTGCTTAACTCGAATCTCTCAGACTCTAGATCTGTTTAGTAAAAAATAGGGGGAGGAAGTTAAGGGACACTGTGAAGTAGCAATCAAATCCAAAAGACCGCTCTCTAGGGTAACTGGCTCAATCTCTTCAACAGATCACTGTTACAAAAAAGGTTGTTCCAGGAATCTAGATTAAGAGTATAAATGGGGTACCTGGGTGGCTCAGTCGACTGAGCATCAGACTATTGATTTTGGCTCAGGTCATGATCTCCAGGTCCTGAGATGGAGCCCTATGTCTGGCTCCACGCTCAAGGCAGCATCTGCTTAGGATTCTCCCTCTTCCTCTTCTCCCCCCACCCCAACTTACACATGCCCTCTCTCAATAAATAAAATCTTCTTTTAAAAGAGTGGGGCGCCTGGGTGGCTCAGTTGGTTGGGTCTGCCTTTGGTTCAGGTCATGGTCCCAGAGTCCTGGGATCTAGTCCCACATCCGGCTCTCTGCTCAGTGGGGAGACTGCTTCATCTCCTCCCCACTTATGCTCTCAAATAAAATCTTTAATAAAAAGTATATGGGTGGGCGCCTGGGTGGCTCAGTGGGTTAAGCCGCTGCCTTCGGCTCAGGTCATGATCTCAGGGTCCTGGGATCAAGTCCCGCATCGGGTTCTCTGCTCCGCGGGGAGCCTGCTTCCTCCTCTCTCTCTCTCTCTGCCTGCCTCTCTGCCTACTTGTGATCTCTCTGTGTCAAATGAATAAATAAAATCTTAAAAAAAAAAAAAGTATATGGGTGCCTTGGTCATTAAGCATCTGCCTTCGGCTCAGGTCATGATCCCAGGGTCCTGGGATCAAGCCCTGAATCAGGCTCCACACTTAGTGGGAAGCCTACTTCACCCTCTGCTTATGCATGCTAATAAATAAAAAGCTTTAAAAAATAAAAATAAAGGTATAAAAGATAGTTAAGACACATAACTTGGTGTAATGCATGCTTCCTGGATTGGATCCAGGGCTGGACAAAAATTAGCTCTAAAAGTACTTTTCTTGTGTAACTAGGTGGCTCAGTCAGTTAAGTGCCTGCTCACGTCATGATCTCAGGGTCCTGAGATCGAGTCCCACATCAGACTCCCTACTCTGTGGGAACCCTGCTTCTTCCTCTCTCCCTCTGCTTGTGTGCTCTCTCTCAAATAAATAAATTAAATTAAATTAAATAAATAAAAGTACTTTTCTTGAGACAACTGGAGAAATGTACATATTAATTTTAAGAATTTGTTATTGTAGTAATGTAGAAAATGTTGATTCTTCAAATTAAAGTACCGAGGTAAAAAATTGAAACCAACCTTCATACTCCTGCCCATTCTTCTGGCCTTCAAAGTCTAGAACAGACTGGCAAAGTTTCTACACAGCCAAGCAGCAAGTATTTTAGGCTTTGTGGGTCATAGTTCTGTGGAACTACTCTGCTCTGCTGCTGTGATCTAAAAGTAGCCCCAGATAACACATAAGCAAATGGGCATAGCTGTGTTCTAGTAAAACATTTTTACAAAAGCAGGGAGCAGGACGCAAGCTCCAGTGTGCCAACCTCTGATCCAGAACAGATAAGTCTCAGAAACGTGTTTCCTGGTACCCATCTGAGTTAGTGCCTTTCCCTTCCCTCTGTTCACATAATGCTTGCAGATCTACTTACCACATTGATTACATCTTATTCTATCATATATTTATCTCCCTTGTGGAGGAAGTGCTTTCAAAGCCGGTGCCACTGTGCTACATGAAACCCATCCCCACCTGAGTTCCTTGCACAATATATCCAGTGAATATTGCTCCCCCAAACCAAATCTACCCCAAAAGAAAGATCCAGCACCCTTTGTGACACTCAAAAGAACAAGCAGCAGGTCCTGAAAGTAATTTTGAAGGAGCATCAGGCAAAACAAGAGCACTCCTCATCTCTCTAGATACTGTATATCCACTAGATAGCCCGAGTGTCGCCTCTGCCGCTCCACCGTGTGACGTGTTCACCATAAAGCATCAGACCTCGTGTGCACGCGAGTGTAACAGATGCCGTGGGCTCAGGGATGTCCTTGCACCCTTTTGCTTTTTAGCCTCACTAGAGTACCTAGAGAGCTAATGGATGTACATTAAGTGCATCATAAACGATCAACAAATTTAAAATATACTACTGGGGGGAAGGATTTCCTTTTTCTCAAGACCGAGGAGAAGGTGGCAGCAAACGCCTGGGTCAGGCTTCATCGAGACTTGACAACCAGAACAGTACAGTCACCCCCTGCCTCTTGTTTCCTTTCTTGCTTTGGAGACGCTGGGTAATGGAATCCCAGATTCCACAACAAAGGTGCTTGTGGGACAAGGGAGAAGGGTGTATGCATATCTTCTGTAGAAACTGTCCTAAAATTCCAGGAGCCCTTAGGGGAAGACATGGAATTTGGGGCAAAGGCAAATGCTGGGAAGAACACATGTCGACTACTACAGAACAGGAGACAGGAGGGAGGGTGATAGGAGGTCACAAAGGGCAAAAAAATGAGATGCCCACTCCCAGACAGACATCCTGCTAAAACAGAGCTTAGTTCTAAGACAAGGATACGTTATAAAGCAAGAAATAAGGTGAGAGAAAGGCCAAAGCAGAGGAGAAAGCTTCACGAGAAAGAGAGTGATGTTGGATTAAGAATTGAGAGTTGAGTAAAAGGTTTATTAGTAGTGCAGTCAACATCATGGAACAGCACATATAACACAACCAGCAACCCGCAGAGACACTAGTGCAAGGGGAGGGAAGCCTTAACTGAGCTTCCTGGTTCCGTCTCAGGGTGACAACAGGAGGGTATGGGCCTTGGTAAGGCAGGTGAGGGCAGAGGGGAGCGGAAGAAATGTAGTAACCAGACTAAGTATAGCAGCGATTTCAAATTCCTGAGCACAAGGTCCTGGAGCTTCCCTACTCCCTTCAAGCTGTAACCCTCACCCCACCCCATTCCCAGTGAAGCCATGTCCCAACTCCCCAGGCCCATAGCAAACTGGCCTGGAATAAGACTCCAGAGAAAGAAGCAGCTATTATATGGCCCTATCTCTTCAACCCCCCTCCCACCTGCTTATTAAAATACTCACACCCTCTATCCCTTCCTTTCTCTTCCTCTACCAGCCACCCTAGGGATTAAGGAATGTCCAGGTAGCCAAAGATGGAGCTAAAGTCCTTAGAGGGCATGGGCGAGGCCAGAGCACAGCCTGTACTCAGAGGCAAAGAGACATCACGTCTTTCCCATCTTGCCTGGCGCAGCTTAGAACCCAGTTCTGGATCTCCAAGGAAACCAGGGGTGGGGGGGTAGAAATGTCTTCAAAATTAATACTCTATAAATACAGAGGTTAGCAAGGAGACCCATGGAAGGGCTGGGAGCAAAGTTCTCCAGAGGGCACAGGCATCGATGCTGGACTGTCGTACCCATCACTGGAATAGAGGAAGCGCCTTGTCTCAGATGGGGTTATGGCGGGTTGGGGCAGAAAGGTTCAGCCGAGGACTCCCTTGGCCCTTCCTATATTAAAGCCAAAGGTTGTGCTGAAAAGGAAAAATATAAAACAGATCCCCCACCCCTGGCCCACCCTATCCAGAATCCCCAAAACAGGAACATCAAAAAGAAAGTTTTAAGCTTTGTTAATTTTTTTTTCTTTTTCCTTTCTTAAAAAAAAAAAAAGTAAATAAATTAGATTGCCAACAATGTGGCTGGGCTGGAAAAGTGGGGTAGCCATAACCAGGCCATTCTTTAAAAAAAATAAAGGGGAGGGAAGGAAATACGAACTAAGGAATTATCAAAATAACTGGTTAGAATCACAGGGCTAGAGAGGGGTCCAATGGAACTATTATCAAGTAGGCAGTGCCTACCTGATTTCAGCAAAAGCCAGAGAGCTGCTGCTTATTGGGCACATCCACCCCAACAGACTAATCCCCTACCCCCAACCCAGTCATTCCCTAACATTGAGAAAACGTAGGAAAGCAGAGCTCATCTGGAAAATTCCGGCATCCCAGCCTGCACACCTGCAGAACCAGCAGGAGCCTGCGCCCGGCAGGTGGGCTGGACAGGGTATTGCTTGGCACAGAGGTCCAGTCTTCCCGTAAGGGCCATCAGTTCCTGGTCTCAGAGCCAGTTACTGGCCTTACTGCATATTTCTAGGGTTTCGATTCCACCCTTACCATTTCTTCGGGATGTCTGCTCCCCAGAGCTGCCCTCTCATGCTGTTTAGTGTCAACAGGCCTGCCCACTCCGATTCCCTGGTTTTGGAGGAGGGGGAACAATCAGGTAGTCCTCACTCTGCCCTGATCCTCTAGAGAAAAGGAATTCTTTGTGCTTTCTAAAAATACCTAGAACCAGGGACCCTGGGCAGGAAAAGAGATATAGAGGTGGGGACTTTTCCCAAACTGACTAAAAATTTACAGACATCTTAGGGGAAGAAATTAAGCAAAAGGAAGAAATCTGGGTTTCCCACCTGAAAGGCTGAGCAGAATGCCCTGGGCCCTTCAGTGCCAGAAGAACAGGGAAACGGTGCGGCCCACATGTAGGCCACTATACTGTGGATAGGAGGGAGGGCTCAGAGGCCGGCTGCTGGAGTGATGGGTCTTCTGGTCTCCATCTCTTCCTGCTAGCCCATGGAGATCTCCTATATCTCTTCCACGCCATGCGCAAAGATCATGACAAGGCCCGGCTCCTGCACCATGTCGTCACCCATGTGCTGGTTCTCACAGGCCATCACAACGACAGCCTGCTTGCCAGGGATGCGCTTGGCCACATAGTTCTCATAGTAGCGCCGGTTCATCTGTCTTGTCTCTAGGGTGGCCAGACCCTGCGGCCAGCTCCGCTCATGGGCATTTTCAATCAGCTCGTTGACGATAGAGGCGGGACAGCCACTCTCCACCAGGGAGCGCTTGATTACAGCCTGGAGTACAGCATCTGGGGTCGAGATCATCCCTCCCCAGCGGGTCACTCTTGCGGGCTGCAGGGAGTTCACCCACCTGTGTGGACAGGGTGGGAGACGGTCACTCCAGCTCATTCCCCTTCTCTGCACTAGGCTTTCTCTCCTAATAGAAAGGACCACCCGCTCTGCACTCGGCCTAACCCTGATCTTCCATTTTCCTTTTTCCATCACTGGTTCAGAAACTCTATCTCTTCCCCTGGTTGGTCCCATGTGAGTCACTACTTGTCACTCACTCACCAGATTAAACTCTACAACTGAAGAGTTTGTCATTTTTCTTAAAAATCCCAATACTTAGCACCTATGGTGCCTGGCACAAACTAAGTGTTCAACAAATGGGTACTGATTGAAGCCCCAGTCTCTGTGCCCCACATGGCGCTATTTGCATGACATTTATTGATTCACACCTAGAATTTACAGGACTCCAGCACTGCAAGGGATTTTAGACTTTGTGTATGCTGCGCTTTGGATCACTCTCCTGGATTTGCATTCGCTCTCTTTGGATTGTAAGCTACCTGATGACAGCGACACTATCTCTTTCTTCGTGGCCCTCCTAGCCCTCCACAGCCTTTAATGCAGGGCTTGGTACCTGCAGGTACTCGCTAAAATCTGGATGGACTGCATCCTTGGGTAAGCTCTCCCTTCCATCCATCCAAAAGAATATGAGAGATTCTCTAGTGGGCTGAAAGTTATCCTCTTCTCTGTTCCTGTCCTTCATCCCAATGTCTGAAAATCGGTGGCCCCACCCAGCCCTCTTATTACCCTACTTCTGCCACTCCCCTGCTCCTCCTCCATTCAGGGCTCGGTGCAAGGACATGGAGCAAGTGACTCCGCATCCTGAGTGACACTCACTCTAGGATCTCGTTGTATTCAATTGTCTCCTCCAAGTTCTGCAGGTTGGGGTTGACGCTGCGGATAGCTCGCATGTATGCCTTTAGCAGCTGGATATCTCGCTTCTGTGGGAGCGAAGAAGAGTCAGAGATGATGGTTAGCGCAGACAACAAATCAAAGACAGAAGTCTGTCTTAGAAGGAGGGTGACTGAGGGATCTGAAGAACACCAAGACCTGGAAACTTCATGAAGATGGAGATGTGACGGTCTCATTCACTGCTCTATTCCTGGTGCTTAGCAGGGTGCCTTCTTAGAGGAGGCATGTAATAAATGTTAGGTGAATGAATGACACTGATGGGATGAAGGAAAGGGAGAAGAGCTCCAGGCTGATTCCCTCCCAGGCCACAGGCAGAGTATCCCCTTCCCTGGATGCACACACACCTGTGCAGACCTGCATGCTCACAGGGGCGCACCTCACCCCCAGTTACCAGCACATGTGCATGGCATGCGTGCGTGTGTGCGCACACACACATACCTATCTGTTACATATCTGTTTTACGCACTTATCTGCATATTAGGGACAGGCTCATGCCTATGTTCTCTGGAGCCCACCTGCTCGGCCAGCTGGTGTTTGTGCTCGGCTGAGGTCTTCTCCAGCTCTGCGATGCGCGTCTGCTGCTGCTGCACCACGGAGCGCAGGTGCTTAATGCAGTTGTGATTTGGCAGCTCATCTTTGGGCATCTCCAGCCTGCCACCCAGAGAAAAGCAGAACGGGAGCATTCAATGGGACATGTAGACAAAGGCAGGAAATTGATGAGAGGGCTTTCTCCTAGCCCAGATTTCGAATATGCAGGCCTTCCTCTCATTCCCTTCGCTTCCTTTTCCCCAGCTCTGCTCCCCGTTCCCACCCCGTACTCCTTTGCTCTCTACTTCTTCTGGGCCTCTTTCCCTTTCTAAGACAGTGCTTTATCTACTACATGGCTCTCCTATCTTCCTACAGATTCTGCCGGTACACTCATTCCTCCTGAGAAGCCCTAGATTCACGGCCTCAGCTAGCAGCATTTAATCAAATACTTCCCTGAGAAGCCCTAGATTCACGGCCTCAGCTAGCAGCATTTAATCAAATACTTCACACTCCAAAGAAAGGGAAAACAAAAACAAAAACATGGCAGGAGGAAATATGAGAAGCCTAGAAATTAGAGCAGTCAATCTGAAAAAGAGAAAGGGGGTACTGGGCTGACAGGGAAGAATAAAGGAAATCAGTCCTTATTATTAGCACACTGACTGGGAATTGTTGCCTCCTTCCCTTTATTAAAGCAAGAGCGCAAAGATCATAGTTGGAAAAGCATCACGGAAGTGAGATCTTGGGGCAGGGAGCCAGGGAGGCCAAGGACACTCCTTGCGTACATTCAGAGGAGACCTGAGCTGGTGGGCAGGGGATCTGGAGACGGCGAGTGGGGACGGGGAGTGTGGTTGGTGGCGGGGTGGGGGGAGGTCATAAACCGGAAGGCCCTTAACTGTGTGGGGCAGAGGAAGGGAAGCAATCTCACCCGCAGCCCTGCTCACAGGTCACAGGCCGTTTGGGGTTGTGCTCACAGTCACTGAGGTGAGACATGAGGTTGTCAAGCCGGACAACAGCACTACAGCCAAACACAGCGTTGTCGCAGGCGATCTGCAGCTTTGACAACATGTTCCGCATGATCCGAGGTACTGGGCGCAGGTGGGCGACCGTCACAACGCTACGGTCCACCGGACACGTCTGCTGCTGAGAGAACCATTGGGTGATGCAGGCATTGCAGAAGGCATGCTCACAATGAGGTGCCTAGAAGGAAGAGCAGGGCAAAAGGGGCACAAGAGAATTAGCCGGAGCTAAGAGCCTGAGTATGATAAGTCCACAAAGCCACTCAAGCTCCTGAGCAGCTGCCAGGACCACAGGTCCCCGGGGGGCACAGAAAAGTACAGATGTGCCATAGTCAAGGCACTGTGTAGGACAGGCTTCAGACAGATTTCCTGTGCTCAGGATTCCAAATGGATTGTGACATAAGACAAACAAGTACAAAGTTATATAACAATAAGAGGTATAAATAATATTCCAGGACAATAGGAGAGATGACATGAGGCAGTTGATTATTAATTGCCGACTGGATTGCATACACAGTAACTGCCAAAGTCCAGAGGAGGATGAGATCTTTCTAGGCTAGGTCAGTCAGGGCAGGTATTTATGGTAGAGGACATAATTTGATATGGGTCTGGAAGGATGTGTGGAGAGGACACAGGGAAGAGATTTAGTGCAGAAATACAATGTAAGAAAGCAAAGCAAAACAAAACAAAAGACTGGAACTCCTGGTGAGAGGTTACGAGTCCTCTCTGTAGGGGCCCAAGTTCCTATCTTGTGAGGGTTGATCTGAGGCATTGCCCTGAATCCTAATGGGAAGGACTAGCCTCCAAAATAGGGTCATTTTCTCACAGAATTACATTCTTTTCAGTCTCATAAAGATGGTATTTCAGCTTACTTTCTTGATAACTCAGATAAACTCTGAAATTAATCCCTCAAAGTTAGAGGATTCCCAGGCTTCTGTGGAGACACCATCTGCATGGGACAAACACAGCAGGCACTTAGTTGATGAATAAATGGCATGCCATGTCCCAAATACTCTGCTCGGTGCTTAAGATACAAAAGACAGGTTTTGCCTTCAAGATGCTCACAGACACCAAAGACTGGAAACGTAGAAAGACCTTGGAAGAAGTCATTCTCAGGGCACCTGGGTGGCTCAGTCAGTTAAGTGTCTGCTTTTGGGGGCACCTGGGTGGCTCAATGGGTTGGAACCTCTGCCTTTACCTCAGGTCATGTTCCCAGGATCCTGGGATCGAGCCCTGCATCGAGCTCTCTGCTCAGCGGGGAGCCTGCTTCCTCCTCTCTGCCTGCCTCTCTGCCTACTTGTGATCTCTGTCTGTCAAAAAAATAAATAAAATCGTTAAAAAAAAAAAAAAAAAAAGTGTCTGCTTTTGGCTCAGGTCATGATCCCCGGGTCCTGGGATCAAGGCCCATATAGAACACTCCACTTAGCGGGGACCCTGCTTCTCCCTCTCCTTCTGCCTGCTGCCCCCACCCCTTGCCTTGTGTGTTCTCTCTCCCCCTCTGTCAAAATAACATCTTGGGGGGGGGGGGAAGAACTCATTCTCAATGTCACTAATCCAACTGTCAGTAGACTTTTATTTTTCACTCAAAGACATATCTGAGTCTTTTCAAAATCTTTACAGACCCTATCTCCAAAAAAAAACCCCTAAATTTGTCCACTTTTCCCCATCTGTCCTGCCACTAACCCAGTTCAAGCTATCATCTCTCACCTTCATTATTGAGTATGTCTTCTGGTTGGCCTCCCTACTTCTACCTCACCGCTTTGTAATTCAGGCTACCTTCATCAGTCAGAGTGATCACCTCAAAATGAAAACTAGATCTTATCACTCCCCTGCTTAAAACTTTACAATGGTTTCTCATTGTGCTTAAAATAAATCCAAACTCCCACTCAGGACCTATAAAATTCTGCTAGATCTGGCCCTATGCCTCTGACCTCTCCTCACCTCACACCACGCTCCCAGCACTGTGTTCAGGCCATTCTGGCCTCCTTTCTATGCTTTGTTTACATCCAGATCACTTCTGCCCCAGGATCTTCACTTTTGCTGCTCCTCTTTGCCTGAAATGCTCTTCCTCTAAATTTCAGCATGAATGTCCCCTTATTATTCAGATCTCATCCCAACTGTCACGTCCCTCATGACCAGCCCATCGAATCCTGCCACCCCTACAAAAATATACAGAATGTGCTATGTTCTGTGTAAGAAAAGTTGGACAAATAAACTAATACAAAGAGTTAACTGTCAGGGTGGTAGGGATTACATGGGCTGGGACGAGGATGGGGAGTGTATGCCTTTTTATACTGTTTTGATTTCTGAACCATTTGAATTTACTGCCTATTCAAAAATTAAATAAATATGGGCGCCTGGGTGGCCCAGTGGGTTAAGCCGCTGCCTTCGGCTCAGGTCATGATCTCAGAGTCCTGGGATCGAGTCCCGCATCGGGCTCTCTGCTCAGCAGGGAGCCTGCTTCCTCCTCTCTCTCTCTCTCTCTCTCTGCCTGCCTCTCTGCCTACTTGTGATCTCTCTCTGTCAAATAAATAAATAAAAAATATTAAAAAAAAAAATTAAATAAATATGTTGGAGGTGGGGAAACTGCCTGGCTCAGAGAAGAGTACAACTCTTGATCTCAGGGTTGTGAGTTTCAGCCCCATATTGGCGGTAGAAATTACTTTTAAAAAAAAAAAAAATGATGTAGGGAAATCAGCATTCCTAGCACGTGCCTTCTACCCTTGGTATGTGGCTGCTGACCCGGCATCCTGAGGTCTGCCTGACCTGCTCCTCAGAAGGCAGGGGTGGGGGAGTGGGTGTGGCTCCTGATTTAGAATGTCACGAACCAACACTGACTTCTCCCCACGTGACTCACCTCAAATGACAGTGCCAGGGGAGGGAAGAAACTGACACAGCCCATGACCTCTTGACACCACCAGGAGAGCTTGCTACATATCCAGCCAATCTGCTTCTAATGGCAGTAGGCTGCAAAGATCTAGGCAGGGAATAGGTCCAGGGCTAGCGGCCACTGGAATGCAGTCTGATTTTCAGTCAACTTGGGCATCTGCGCTCCTTTGGGTGGTTGAAAACTGGAGTAAGAATAAACCCAAAAGGGGCGCCTGGGTGGCTCAGTGGGTTAAGCCGCTGCCTTTGGCTCAGGTCATGATCTCAGGGTCCTGGGATCGAGTCCCGCATCGGGCTCTCTGCTCGGCAGGGAGCCTGCTTCCCTCTCTCTCTCTCTCTCTGCCTGCCTCTCCATCTGCTTGTGATTTCTCTCTGTCAAATAAATAAATAAAATCTTAAAAAAAAAAAAAAAAAAGAATAAACCCAAAGGATCAAGTGGAGCCCCTGGGAGCTGTATAAGCAGTGAGTGGGGGAAGGGCCATGAGACCTCACTGACTAGTGTCCTGGTTTGGAGAATGGGATTAGGTCTAGCTAGCCAGGAGTGGCAGAGGATTAATTGGTATTTACAGAGGGCGGCCAATAAGAACCATGCAGGATGACATCCATGAATACTACTGCTAAGGATTCATCTCCCTCATTATACTTGCCTGTTAATCAGGAGTTTCTCCTCATACTTGCCCCAGGAAGACAGACTCTGGTCTGGCAAGGCTTGTAGAGAAATGACCTAGTGAAGGGGGCAGCTTTCATATCAAAATGCAGAGTACAAGGCTGCATCAAAAACTGGTTTTTCTAATAAATCCCAGGAAGAAAATAGGACAATACATACAGTTCCCACTCCCTGTTACTTAGTAAGTAGGCTGAAAAGGCCTGCAGGCAAACCGGCTGATTAAGTAAAACATGACATTATCTTGAGAGAGAACTTATCGGGAAAATCCAGAAGTTCACTCATAGCTAGGAAGATGGAACCTAGTCAGAGCCCCGGCAGAGGAAAGGAAGTTCCTGAGCTACTGTCAGAAGACAGAAAAAAATTTCTGACCAATGTACAAGTGGAAAAATCTCAGTCCGGCCTCGGAAAAATCTGGAGCACTGGACTTCTGTGGCATCTGCCTCTAGACAGACTCTGGAAGGTCCTGTTCCTTTCATAGCCGTCACTGCTCCTCTGTACCAAACCTCTAGTCTCTGTCCATGTGGCTGTCAAGGGGATCAGGGGAGGGGAGCCAGAACACAGTGCCTTCCCCATTGGTCCCATTGCCTATATTTTCTATTAGCGCCACTGTCTAGGGCCCCCACCAAAACTGCCATCAGACCAACTCACCTGGACTGGCTCCTCCAAGACCCCACTGCAAATAGGACAGATAAGGTCTTCGTCAACATCCCCCTGGAAACGGGTTACATCATACCCCATGTCTCATCACTGAAACCCAGGACCTGGAAGGAGCAAGAGAGGGGGGAAAAGCCAGTTCAAAAGAAGCCAGAAACGTGTGCCAATTTGCACTTACTGTCAAGATCCATTCATTTGTTCAACAATTATTTACTGAGCACCTACTATGTGCCAGTCATATGGGGAGGTGAAATCTGACTCAAGAAACTTAATCTAATGGGAGAAGATAATAAATAAGCATACATTTAAAATATGAAATGACAAATGCCTTGACAGGGCATTATAAGGGCAAAAAACGTGGATACCTAACCCTGGCTGGAAGGAAAGGGTGATTTTGGGAAGTTTTATGGGAGCAGGTGTCATCAAAGGACAAGCAAGAGTAGCTAGTGTTGGGGATGGGGGCAGGTAAGGGCATCAGCATTAAGGCTGTAAGAACATGAAATTGCACATTCCAAAGCCCAGAAGCAAGAGGACATATGATGGATTCAGGGAACTCTGAGTGGTTCAGAAAACGGCATTCAGAAAATGGCTGATCTGAAGGATCCAAAGGAGGGTGTGTCTAGATACAAGGCTAGAGAGGCAAGCAAGGGCCAGGCCACGAGAAGTCTTATGTAAGGAGTTTGGGCTTTATCCTGAAGGCTATGGGAAACCACTGAAAGACTTCAAAGGAATGATGCAATGAAAGTACTCTTCACTCTGTCAACACGGGTGAGATTGGAAACAGGAAGAACGTGTAGGCAGGAGAGAGACAGAGATAGTCTGAAGTTAGGTGGTGGTGATGAAGATAAAGAAGGGAGGTTCAGGAGAGAAAGGATTCAAAGAGCAGGGAGGTTGCCATGCCTCCTCTTCAGGCTTTCTAAGGGTTAAACCCAAAGAAGTCACTGAACGGTGACTGAAACCCTACTGTGGATTTCCAACTGGTGGGCTAGCTGCATTGAGGATGAGCACCTAATACAAGGACAGCCACACCACAGACCAGCCATCAGTTGTGATGTCCTAGAAAAGACGAAATAAGTAAGAGGGTTCTCGGCAATTTAGAATCACACTGTCTGACTCAAAAGGGCAAAAAGAACGGGACGCAGAATGACCTCACGAGGTCAGTGCAAGCTGAAGTACAGCACTGGATTGAGTCAAGTGACTGGATTAATCGGCTGCTATTCACTAGGCATGTGACCTTGGGCAGGCTATATGAACTCCCTAAGTCTATTTATTTTTTTAAATAGATAAAATGGGTATAAATAATAACAGAAGTGACTTTCACAGAGTTATCCACAAAGAGATGATGTATATAAAACATTGAGGGCCGCTTGGTTGGCTCAGTCATGTGAGGGCCCAACTCTTGATTTCAGTTCAGGTCGTTGTCTCGGGTCATGAGATCAAGCCTTGCGGTGGCCTCTAAGCTCAGGAGGAAATCTGCTTCTCTTCTTCCCTCTTTCCCTTTGCCCCAACCTCCAGCAGCACATGCTCTCTTTAAAATATATAAATAAATCTTAACAAAACAAACACATTTAGCAAAGTGCCTACTGGCCCATAGCAGACACTCAACATACAATAGTAATCACTATTTATATGCATGTTTAATTTCTACTACTTGATTAAAAATTCCTTAAGAGCAGGGGCGCCTGGCTGCCTCAGAGCACGTGACTCTTGTTCTCAGGGTCATGAGTCTGAGCCCCACGTTGGGTGTAGAGATTACTTAAAATGAATAAAATTAAAACTTAAAAACAAACAAACAATAACTAAAAATAAAAATTCCTTAAGAGCCGAAACTTAGGTTCTACATCCAATGTAGCACCAAGCAGAGTTCTTACATGTCACTAAAATGTTTGGTGCATTCATATGCTGCTTTCAGTAGGAGCTTCCAGCAGTGAGAGCATATAATCTCCTATTTCACCTAACATCCCATTTTCTGTAAATAGAACTGGTTTTCATTTAGGAATCACAGCCTGCCTCCTTGTGGATCCTCCTTGTGGACAGTGAGAGTGATGCCTGGCACTTCTGTGGAGCTCTCAAGGGTGTCTTTCCCTGAGGACTGCATAGCTGGTAGAATGTATAACCCAGAGTGGTCAGAGATCATTTCTGCCATTAATGAGGAGGGTCTATTTATAGAATGAAGGCAATAATGAAGAAAGCAGAGCTGAGCGGCGCCTGGGTGGTTCAGTCGGTTAAGTGTCTGTCTTCAGCTCAGGTCATGATCCCAATGTCCTTGGATTGGACCCCACGTGGGGCTCCCTGCTCAGTGGGGAGCCTGCTTCTCCCTCTCCCACTTCTCCTGCTTTTCCTCTCCCTCTCTCTGTCAAATGAAAAATAAAATCTTAAGAAAAGCAAGCAAGCAAGCAAGGAGAGCTGAGAGAATTCAGATGAGATCATTTGAGGTCCTGCACTCCCCCATGCCTGAAGCCACAATCACCTTCTGAACACAGTTACATGAGCCAACAAATTCCCTATTCTGTGTAGGCTAGTTTGAGCTGGGTTTTTATCTCTTTCAACTGAGAAAAATGCTGGGGACGCCTGGCCTGTTCAGTTGGTAGAGTATGCGATTGCTGATCTCAGAGTTGTGGAGTATGAGCCCCACAGTGGGTGTGGAATTACTTAAAAAACAAAAAACAACCGAACAAAAAAAACCCAAGCCAAACCCAACAAAACAAAAATAATTCAGTAACGGCTAACAAGGCTAACGGGTACAAGAAATTCCTCTATCCATTTTATACAGGAACAATGACACCCCATGACACTGCTTCATTTATATTGACCTCTATCACTGCCATTTCTCTATACACTTGTTCCTCCTTTTTTAGGGCCTAAAGCTTATAAACAACCCCTCTGAAACTGTCACTGTCTACCACCTTGGCCAGACTATATCACATATAAAATGGGGTGGGGAGAGGGTACCTACCATGTACGTGTCTCCCCTCAGACCTCTGATCTGTTCCAAGGCCAACATGATAGGGAAAAAAATGGAAGCAAAGGATATAATTCTCTTGAATCTACAGTGATGGATCAGGATGAGTACACAAACAGTGATACTGAAGACCTAACACAATAAAATGTAAAACCCAGAACCAAGGTCCCTGTGAGTCTCCCTGTCGCACCTCACTGAACTGAACGAGGATGGAGGTAAGAGAGCAAGGGTAGCCCACGGTGTCTTTGGTCTGTGTACTGCAATTACGAGGAGCTGCAGTGGGCCCCATGGCACTGGTGCCCCTGCAGCAACACTCCTGGGCTTGTGCTCCTCTCTCATCTGTCTGGCTCTGGTGGAGCCTTAGTGCTACGTAGCACTCCCCCCCAAGCTACAGCTGATTGGACAAAGGGTTACCCTATCCAAGTGGGGCCAATGGAGCCTATCCCTGAGAATTTATTTGAGCTGAACTCTAAGAAAATTAAGTTAGTCTTTCTCTGGTTGTCATATGGACTGAGGAAGACAAAAATCTACAGATGGAAAGAAAAGCTTGGAACAGAGACTGTGAGAAAGGCTCAGATAAGAGCTGGAAAGAGTCCTGAGGCTTCAAGTACCTAGTTTGTTCCCAAGGCCTTCCTGTCTTTGGTTTCTGTGAAACATCGTAGTATCCTCTTCTTTTTTTTTTTTTTTTTTTAAAGATTTTATTTATTTATTTGACAGAGAGAAATCACAAGTAGATGGAGAGGCAGGCAGAGAGAGAGAGAGAGGGAAGCAGGCTCCCTGCGGAGCAGAGAGCCCGATGCGGGACTCGATCCAGGACCCTGAGATCATGACCTGAGCCGAAGGCAGCTGCTTAACCCACTGAGCCACCCAGGCGCCCCGTAGTATCCTCTTCTTGTTTATGTTACTTTGAGTTGGGTTTCTCTACCTTACAGCCAGAAGAATCCTGGCTTCTACAATAGCAAAGAAATAGCATATTAATATCAGAAGTCGGACAGTGAAGGATAAATTAAGAGCAATGTTTTTCTTTAATCTTAAACCTGTTTAGCCAAAAACCATACTGTAAAACAATCTACATAGTATTCACTTAATAGACATTTACTGAGTACTATCTATACATCAATAAGCCTAATAAAACCTAGTTGCTGTGAGGTAAGTGAAGAGGAGGAGAAAGCACAAGATACTAGAGGAACAAAGAGGGAGTTCTACCATCGAAAAGAATGAAAACTTGCCATCTGCAATGATGTGGATCAAACTAGAGTGTATCATGCTAAGCAAAATAAGTCAGTCAGAGAAAGACAAATATCTCGTGATTTCACTCACATGTGGAATTTAAGAAACCAAGCAGATGAGCATAGGGGAAGGGAAGGAAAAATAAAGATTAAAAAAAGAGGGGAAAGGCAAGCCATACGTGACTCTTAACTACAGAAAACAAGCTGAGGGTTGCTGGGAGGTGGGCAGGAGATGGGATAACTGGGTGATGGCATTAAGGAGGGCACATGATATGAGGAGCACTGGGTGTTATATGTAAGTGATCATCACCAAATTCTACTTCTGAAACCAATACTACACTATATGTTAACTAACTTGAATTAAAAAAAAAAAAAAAGGAGTTCGAGATCAGACTAGGGATGGTCAGAAAGACTTCCCAGAAATATCTCTCAAAATATGTCTAGAACAAGGGTTCACAACTATAGCACTAGAGGCATTTGGGCTAGAAAGTTCCTTGTTGTAGGGGGCTGGCCTGTGCACTGAACAATGTTTAGCAGCATCCCTGGACTCTACCCTCTTGAAGTTGGTAGTAATCCTCGAATCACGACACCCAAAATGTCTCTAGACATTGGCATATATCCTCTGGGGAACTAAATCACCCGTGGTTGAGAACCACTGGTTTAAAAAATGAGCTAGCATCATGGAGGGCATGGGTCTTCTAGGTAGATAAAATAGCATGAAGCAAGAAGTCGCTAAGAGTTTGTGCAGAGATATGCTGAAAGAAGTGCAGAGAGGCGGGCAGGAGCCAAGCACTGAAGGCCCTGGGACATTTCACCAGACTTAGAATTAACCTGAAAGCTATGGGAGGTACCTGAAGGATTTCCTTTGTTGACATATATTTATATGTTTTAATCTTTTCTTTTTGGTGCCTGGGTGGCTTAGTTGGTAAAGCATCTGCCTTCGGCTCAGGTCATGATCCCAGGGACCTGGGATTGAGTCCCTTGTGGAGCTCTCTGCTCAGCGCAGAGTCTACTTCTCTCTCTCCCACCAGCCCTCTGCCCTGCTTGTGCTCTCTCTCATTCTTGCTCACTCTCAAATA
The DNA here is from genome assembly GCF_009829155.1 of Mustela erminea. Lineage (NCBI taxonomy): Eukaryota > Metazoa > Chordata > Mammalia > Carnivora > Mustelidae > Mustela > Mustela erminea. The sequence goes on from NC_045619.1 coordinate 92,705,461, forward strand.
ACCACAATCTTTAAAAAAAAAAAAAAAAAAACCCAACTTTTATTTTGACAATTTCAGACTTTCTGAAAAGTTCCACAAATAGTAAAAAGAACCCATATACCTTTCATCTAGATTCCGTAAATGTTAACATTTTACCGCATCTTTTATAATCCCTCTTGATATACATGAATAGACAAAAAATTTTCTGAGCTGCTTGAGAGTAAATTATATCCTGGATGCCTTTTTTTTTTTTTTAAAGATTTTATTTATTTGACAGACAGAGATCACAAGTAGGCAGAGAGGCAGGCAGAAAGAGAGGAAAGGAAACAGGCTACCTGCTGAGCAGAGAGCCCGATGAGGGGATCGATCCCAGGACCCCGGGATCATGACCCGAGCCGAAGGCAGAGGCCTAACCCACTGAGCCACCCAGGCGCCCCCTGGATGCCTTTATCCCTGAACTTTTTTACTGTGTATTTCCTAAAAAGAACACTCTCTGGGGTGCCTGGATGGCTCAGTCGGTTAAGCATCTGTCTGCCTTCACCTTGGGTCATGATCCCAGAGTCCTAGGACTGAGTCCCACATTGAGCTCCTTGCTCAATGGGGAGCCTGCTTCTCTCCCTCTGCCTGCCGCTCCCCCTGCTTGTGCTTGCTCTCTCCCTCTGCCCTGTCAAATAAATAAGATCTTTAAAAAAACAAAAACAAAAAAAACCACCACAATAAAATTCTCTTATATGATAGTAAAATTAGAGAAATCAGGATATTAACATTGACAGGATACTGTTATTTACAAAACCTCTTCCAATTTTGCCACTTGTCACAATAACCTCTTTCAGCAAAAGAACATTCAAGACTATGTATTGCACTGAGTTGCCAAGCTTCTTTCAACTTATTTTAAGATTTTATTTACTTGAGAGAGCGCATGTGGAAACAGGGGAGAGGGGCAGAGGGAGAGAATATCAACCGGACTCCCCACTGAGCATGGACTCTGCATGCAGGGCTCAATCTCATGATCCTGACCCAGAAATCATGACCTGAGCCGAAATCACTCAACTGACTGAGCCACCCAGGAGCGCCTTTATTTATTTATTTAAAGATTTTATTTACTTGACAGACAGAGATCATAAGTGGGCAGAGAGGCAAGTAGAGAGAGAGAGTGGGGAACCAGGCTCCCCACTGAGCAGAGCCTCTCCCCCATGAGGGGCTCCATCCTAGGACCCTGAGATCATGACCTGAGCTGAAGGCAGAGGCTTTAACCCACTGAGTCACCCTGGCGCCCCTATTTTTTTTTTTTTTTTTTTTTAGGGGCACCTGGGTGGCTCAGTGGGTTAAAGCCTCTGCCTTCAGCTCAGATCACGATTCCAGTGCCCTGCGATCGAGCCCCCATATCGCGCTCTCTGCTTGGCTGGGAGCCTGCTCCCCCCCCCCCCCTGCCTGCCTCTCTGCCTACTTGTAATCTCTGTCCAATAAATAAATAAAATCTTTTAAAATTTTTATTTATTTATTTGACTGAAAGAGAGGTCACAAGTAGCCAGAGAGGCAGGTAGAGAGAGAGGGGGAAGCAGGCTTCCTGCTAGGCAGAGAACCCAATGCGGCACTCGATCCCAGGACCCTGAGATCTTGACCTGAGCTGAGGAGAGGCTTAATCCAGGTGCCCCTTTAAATTCTTTTAATCTGAAGAAATTATTAACACTTTTGGGTCTTTCATGATCTTGATTTTTTAAAAAAAAATTTATGTTTTAAAGATTCATCTATTTGACAGAGAGAGTGCTCAAGCAGGGGGAGCAGCAGGCAGAGGAAAAGGGAGAAGCGGGCTACCTGTGGAGCCCAACACAGGGCTTAATCCCATGACCCTGGGATCAGGACCTGAGCCAAAAGCAGAGGCTCCACCCAGTGAGCCACCCAGGTGCCCCACCCTGAATTTTTTAAGAATACAGCCAGTATAATGAGAAGGTCTTTCAGTGTGGGTTTGTCTGATGTTTCCTCATGATTAAATTCAGGTTTCAAATTGGGCAAAAATGCCACAAAAGTCAGACTGTAATCTTAACGTATCAGGAGTACATGTTGATTTGCACCTTTCCTAGGGAAACTAACTCTGGTTAAGTGTTGCTGGCAAGGTTCTCTACTGTAGAGTTACTATTTCACTCCTTTGTAATTAATAAGAAATCTTTTGAGGAGATTTTTTGAATCCTGAAGGGTTAAGAAACTGACATGATTTAAAAAAGAAACTGATGTGATCGATTTTCTGTTTCATTCAGATAATTCTGGCAACTGTGTAGAAAAAGTAGGGGGTAGGGAAGATAAGGGAAAACAAGGCCTCTTTAGGAGGTTATAAAAATTCAGATCAAAAAAAGTATAAAGCCTCAAACCAAGGCATTTAAGAGAAACAATCTATATTGGTTTAGGAAGTAATTATTTACCACAATAAGAATTTCAAGAAAAAGATCAGGATTAGGGAGGAAAGATAATGATACTAATTTTGGACATGTAGAGTTTAGGGTACCAAGTACAAATTCTGAAGAGGGTAGCAGACATTAGGAATTCTGAAAGGCCACACAGGGAAATTACACAGAATAAAAGCAGAAAATGAGTGTTCAGGGTAGGGGGCAGTGCCTAGATGGCTCAGTCGGTAGGGCGTCTGCGTTTGACTCAGTTCATGATCCCAGGGTCCTGGGATAGAGACCCAGGTCAGGCTCCCTGCTCAGCAGGGAGTCTGCTTCTCCCTCTCCTTCTCTTCCATTTGTTTTTTCTCTCTCTCTCAAACAAATAAATAAAATCTAAAAAAAAAAAAAAGAAAGAAAATGAGAGTGGGTCTGAAGAATACAGAACGCTGGACAGCACCGATTCTTTATTTTTTTAAATTAATTTTTATATTTTTATTTATTTTTTTTAAAGATTTTATTTATTTATTTGTCAGAGACAGAGGGAGAGAGAGCGAGTGAGCACAGGCAGACAGAGAGGCAGGCAGAGGCAGAGGGAGAAGCAGGCTCCCTGCCGAGCAAGGAGCCCGATGCGGGACTCGATCCCAGGACCCTGGGATCATGACCTGAGCCGAAGGCAGCTGCTTAACCAACTGAGCCACCCAGGCGTCCCAATTCATCTTTATATTTTTAAAAGATTTTATTTATTTATTCGATAAACAGAGCAAGAGAGCACAAGTAGGGAGAGGGGCAGAGGGAGAATCAGATTACCTGCTGAGCAAGGCACCTGACAAGGGGCTTCACAAGAGACTCGATTCCAGGACTCCGGGATCATGACCTAAGTTGAAGGCAGCTGTTTAACCGACTGAGCCACCCAGGTGCTCCACTCTGCTTTGTTTCTTAGCCTTCTTTTTTCCACAAGTAATATATGACTACATTCCCATTTTACAAGACTCAGAGAGGGGCGCCTGGGTGGCTCAGTGGGTTAAAGCCTCTGCCTTTGGCTCAGGTCATGGTCCCAGGGTTCCAGGGTCCTGGATTGAGCCCCGCTTTGGGCTCTCTGCTCAGTGGGGAGCCTGCTTCCCTTCCTCTCTCTCTGCCTGCCTCTCTGCCTACTTGTGAGCTCTGTCAAATAAATAAATAAAATCTTCAAAAAATAAAAAATAAAAGACTCAGAGAATATAATTATTAGCCTTTCTTCCCACTTTCCTCTCCCCCATCCATTGCTGGGTGTACACTCATTCTTTCAATGTGCCTTCTCTGTCATACACAGATTCTTGTATGGACAAGACAGACAAAATCCCTGCTCTCATGTAGTTTTATGTTCTAGTGATAACAATTTCTAGGGGCACCTGCATAGCACAGTCAGTTAAGTGTCCAACTCTTGGTTTGGACTCATGTCCTAATCTGGCTGCAGAGCCTGACATGGGTCTCCATTATAGCCACCCAGGCAAAATCCTGCTCTCATGTAGTTTTATGTTCTAGTGATAACAATTTCTAGGGGCACCTGCATAGCACAGTCAGTTAAGTGTCCAACTCTTGGTTTGGACTCATGCCCTAATCTGGCTGCAGAGCCTGACATGGGTCTCCATTATAGCCACCCAGGCACCCCGCCTGAGATACTTTAACGATAATATTTAAAAGCAAACTAAAAAAAGAGCCTGCCCCCACCACACCTCAAAAAAAGACTGAGAGTTGGGGGCACCTGGGTGGCTCAGTGGGTTAAAGCCTCTGCCTTCGGCTCAGGTCATGATCCCAGAGTCCTGGGATCAAGCCCCGGCATCGGGCTCTCTGCTCAGGAGGGAGCCTGCTTCCTCCTCTCTCTCTGCCTGCCTCTCTGCCTGCTTGTGATTTCTGTCTGTCAAGCAAATAAATAAAATACTTAAAAAAAAAAAAAAAAAAAAAAGGCTGAGAAGGGCCTGAATGGCTCAGTGGATTAAGCACCTGACTTGGGCTCAGGTCGTGATCTCCAGGTCCTGGGATCAAGCTGGCTTCAACTCTGCTCAGCCGGGAGTCTGCTTGTCCCTCCAACTCCCCCCATCCCACCCCCACCTCTGCTCACAGGCACTTGCGCTCTCTCTCTCTCAGATAAATAAATGGGTAGAGTCTTAAAAAAACAAAACAAAACAAAAAAAACCTGAGAAAGATTGATTAGATGAGAGAAAATCCTGGAGAGAAGAGCCTTGTAAAAGTCAAGGAAGTTGGAAGGGGACTTTTTGTTTAATAGGTATAGAGTTTCAATTCTGCAAGATAAAAAAGTTCTGGAGATGTTTCACAACCACGTGAACATACTTAACATTCTGAAATACACACTCAAAAATGGTTAAGATGGTTAATTTTGTGTTACTTTTAAAAAAAGAAAAGGATTTTGTTTATTTATTTGACAGAGATCACAAGTAGGCAGAGAGGCAGGCAGAGAGAGCGAGAGGGGGAAACAGGCTTGCCGCTGAGCAGAGAGCCCGACGCGCGGCTTGATTCCCAAGACTCTGGAATCGTGATCTGAGCTGAAGGCAGAGGCTTTAACCCACTGAGCCACCCAGGCGCCCCGTTACATGTTTTTTTACCACAATAAAAAAATCAAGGAAGTGGAGTGCTTGGAGGAGGGAAGGGAAGTGTCAAAAGCTGCAGTCAAGTCTGATTAAAAAAAAAAAAAAGAAAAAAATGGCCAGGATGTGGGACCGGATACCAGGGCAGAGCATGGCTGCCTGCAGCTGGGAGGCGCCATGAGGAGCAGCTGTAGTGGCTCACAGAGGTGGTCCCAAGTGAGTAAGACGGGAGGCAGAGAGGCAGGGATGCAGAGAACTCTGCCCAAAGCTTGATTTCAAAGGAAGGGAAAGAGTACTACCCTAAGGATGATAAGAGCTTGAGGAAGTGGGTTGTGAGGGGGTCGTTTCCTTCCAATGAGAAAGGCCCCAGGATGCTGATATAAAGAGAGGAGAATGCTAGTGAAGCGGGAAAGGCAACAACAGGAGAGAATCCGGTCACTGAGCCAGTGGTAGGCAGGAGGCCTGGAATGAGGTTCAACAGGAAGAGGGACACCTCTGAAGCAGGAAAGAAGAATGGTACTAAAAACAGTCCACATAGGTTTTCAAAAATCATGTCAGTAAACCTTAAACAAAAATCAGATGATCTCTGATTCATTTACATGACCAGGAAAGTGTATAGTTGAGTGATTATGGTAATGCAAGCCCATTTGATGGAATAATGTATCTATTTTAAATGATGCTTATGAGGAATACGCAACAGAATAATGAAAGGTACATATAGAAGGACACAAAATTGAATACTGAGCTGTTTAAGAACACCATATATTTATAAATAATCCATACATAAAGAGACCAGAAGGAATGACCAAAATGTTACCAGTGGTTTTATTTGGGTGTAGGATAAGGATTTTTTTTTCTACTTTTAGTTACCAAAAACTTTAGTAGATATACATTTTTTTAAAAGTCATAATTCAACTTTAAACAGTCTTCCACATTATGGAAAAAAAAACATATACTTCTTAAATTTAGAAATTATTTGAGAATAAAAAATACAGAATGTTCTTACTTTTGAAGTACAGTAATAAAAGAGGACAGAATTTGGTCATACTGGGAATCGTCTCCCATAGACCTGGTTAAGAGTCTTATGTTTGCCTTTAGAGTTAGAATGGACTTTGAGAGACCATGTGGTTTAACACCCAGGGAAGGAATCTTCTCCACAGCACCCAAGAGTCAGTCACTCCATGCTTAGACACTCCTGGGAAAGGTCAAGGATGTGGCAAGAGCACAGATGAGAAATATTTATCTAGCCCAGACTCATTTCTCTCATAGCATTCTAGAATGTCTATGTCCCTCTAAAACAGGGTACCCAGAGTTCCACATGCGGACTGACCAATATGGATACCTTTCCGGGGCGCCTGGGTGGCTCAGTGGGTTAAAGCCTCTGCCTCCAGCTCAGGTCATGATCCCAGGGTTCTGGGACCGGGCTCTCTGCTCAGCAGGGGGCCTGCTTCCCTTCCTCTCTCTCTGCCTGCCTCTCTGCCTGCTTGCAATCTGTCTGTTGAATAAACAAAAAATCTTAAAAAACAACAACAAAAAAAAAAACACTTGCAAGCTCCACCAAATGAGCCTGCCAGGAGCTCCTGCTTTTGGTACCTTTGTTTTTTTAAAAGATTTTATTTAATTAATTTATTTATTTTAAAAGATTTCATTTATTTATTTAATTTATTTATTAGACAGAGAGAGGGGACACAAGCAGGGTGAGGAGCAGAGGGAGAAGCAGGCTCCCTGCCTCAGATCATGACCTGAGCTGAAGGCAGACACTTTATGACTGAGCCACCAAGTCCCTGCTTTTGGTACTTTTTTTTTTTTTTTTAAAGATTTTATTTATTTATTTGACAGAGAGAGAGATCACAAGTAGGCAGAGGCAGATAGAGATGGGGGTGGGAGGCTCCCTGCTGAGTAGAGAGCCCGATGCGGGGCTCGATCCCAGGACTCTGGGATCATGACCTGAGCCAAAGGCAGAGGCCTTAACCCACTGAGCCACCCAGGCGCCCCTGCTTTTGGTACTTTTAATTCACTCAGTGTTTTTTGTTTCGTTTTAAAATATTTTATTCCTTTATTTGACAGAGAAAGAGAGCACAAGCAGGCAGAGAGGCAGGCAGAGGGAGTAGGAGAAGCAGGCTCACCACCAAGCAGGGAGCCCAACGCAGGGCTCGATCCCAGGACCCCAGGATCATGACCCGAGCCGAAGGCAGGCACTTAACCAATTGAGCTGCCCAAGCGCCCCTCACTCAGTTTTGCTTCTTTTTTTTCCTACTTCTTCTATAATATTTTAATTACCTAATTAAATAATAATAAAGTAAAAAATAATAATAATGAAGTCAACATTTATACAGCATTTCTCTACGCTAAGCACTATTCTAAGCATTTCTTATATATTAACTCATCTAATTTTTACTACTCTGTTAGTTACTCTCTGAGGTTGGGACTGTCATTACCACATTTTACAGATGAGTAACAGATGCACAAAGGTTAAAACGCTTGCCTAAAATCATACAGCTCACAACTGGTGGAGACTGATTCAAACCCAGGCAGACTGGCTCCAGAGCCCAAGCTTTTAACCACCATGCTAAATTCCCTCTCAACTGGAAAAAATGCAAGCTGCAAAAGGCATGTTGTATGAATAGTATGGTCCCATTTTTACAAGAACAATTTAAAAAATAAAAATTACAGGTGCCTGGGGGCGCCTAGGTGACTCAGTTGGTTAGGCATCCAACTCCTAATTATGGCTCAGGTCATCTCTGGGTCGTGATGCTGAGCCCCGCATCAGGTTCTGCACTTAGTGCAGAATCTGTTTGTCCCCTCTCTCTGTTCCTCCCTCTGTTCAATCTCTTGCTTTCTCAAATAAATAAAATTGTTAAAATTTATTTAAAAATAAATTTTTAAATAAAATCTTAAAAAAAAAATTGGGAGTGCCTGGCTCAGAGATTACTTAAAAATAAAATCTTTAGGGGAGCCTGGGTGGCTCAGTGGGTTATAGCCTCTGCCTTTGGCTCAGGTCATGATCCCGGGGTCCTGGGATGGAGCCCCGCATTGGGCTCTCTGCTTAGTAGGGAACCTGCTTCCTCCTCTCTGTCTGCCTGCCTCTCTGCCTACTTGTGATCTCTCTATCTGTCAAATAAATAAAGTCTTTAGAAAAATAAAAATAAAATAAAATCTTTAGGGGCACCTGAGTGGCTCACTTGGTTGAGCAACTGCCTTTGGCTAAGGTCATGATCTCCGGGTCCTGGGATCAAGCCCCATGTCCTGCTCCCTGCTCAGCAGGGTGCCTGCTTCTCCATCTTCCCTCACCCTGCTTGTGTTCCCTCTCTCAATTTGTCTGTTAAATAAATAAAATCTTTAAAAAAAAAAAAAAAAGAAAAAAGAAAATCTTTAAAAGAAATAAATAGGGGCGCCTGGGTGGCTCAGTCATTAAGCGTCTGCCCTCGGCTCAGGTCATGATCCCAGGGTCCTGGGATGGAGCCCAGTGCCAGACTCCCTGTTCAGCACGGAACCTGCTTCCAGGGAGCCTGCTTCTGCCTCTCCCTCTGCCCTGCTCGTGTGGTATCTCTCTCCCTTGTGCTCTCTATTGCAAATAAATAAACTTTTAAAAAATCTAGATGCTAAAATTTTACTTGGTTTTTTAAATTTTTATTTTATTTTATTTTTTAATAGGCTCCACACCCAGCATGGGGCTTGAACTCATGACCATGAGTTTTAGTGTTCCATGCTCTACCAGCTGAGCCAGCCAGGTGCCCCACCAAGATTTTACTTTTGATCAGGTTATTTATTTCTGCAAGATTTAATTAAAAAAAAAATCAGTTATCCTTAGAGCAAAGGGCAAAAATTAAAATAACATTTTCCTTTTCTCCCTTGTTGCTACGGGGCAATATAGAAAGCAGGCCTAGAGGGGCGCCTGGGTGGCTCAGTGGGTTAAAGCCTCTGCCTTCGCCTCAGGTCATAATCCCAGGGTCCTGGGATCAAGCCCAGCATGGAATCAGGCTCTGCTCTGCAGGGAATCTGCCTCCTCCTCTCTCTCTGCCTGCCTCTCTGCCTACTTCTGATCTCTGTCTGCCAAATAAATAAATAAAATCTTTAAAAAAACAAAAAAAAAGCAGGCCTTGCACTTTCCTTCATTTTATTTTATTTTACTTTACTTTATTTATTTGTCAGTGGGAGAGCACAAGCAGGGGGAGTGGCAGGCAGATGACCCCAAGATCATCTACAGACTGAGCCTGTGAGGCGCCCCTGTACTTTACTTTTTTAATTTATTTACTTATTTATTTGCACTCCTTATTCATTTCTTTTACAATAGACTCCATGGAGCCCATCATTGGGCTTGAATTCATGACCCCAAGATCAAGACATGAGCTGCAATCAAGAGTCAGACACAACCAAGTGAGCCATACAGGCGCCCCTGCACTTTCAATATACCAACGCTAACAGTATTTTCTTAAGGAGGAATACAGATTCTGAAACTTACCTTAATGGGGTCTCAGGAGATCCCATTTCCCAAAATAAATAGCAGAGAATTTGTCTCTCCCGGCAAAAGGATGGCCAGAGGGGGAGGGAAGCCACTAGTCAGTGTTAAGAGCTGCAAGGTTCCCACCATAAAGTCAGCATTTACAAAACTACAGACATGCTAAGCATTGTTCTTTCTAGTTTTATTTATTTATTTGTAGTAATCGCTACACCCAGTGAGGGGGATCAAACTTACAACCCAGAGATCAAGAGTCACATGCTCTTCCACCTGAGCCAGCCAGGCACCCTGGCATTGTTCTAAATCAAAACCCCCTTTATCAGTAGGGATTCTCCTGTTTTATCTACTCTTACACAATTGCATTCTTTCAGGGGTGCCGCCTCAAGAATTAAGGGGAAATTTAGATTTATAATCTGATTAGGGTATTCCCTATTTGTCATCTATGGGAAACAAAAGTCTTAAACAACCTTGGAAGCCAGCTCTCTGCCCTGCCTTGCCCTGCCCCCAGGCAGAGAGTCAACCTGATGGGCTAGGCTCCTTGATGATTCCTTCCATTCTCTGGGACTCTCAACACTGCCATGGGGCAGTCAGAGGAGCAGGTTATCATTCCAAGGGGGGAGGCATCACAAGAACTCAACTGCTCACTGCCCTGGGGGTGGAAGCTTTAATAAAACTAACACTTTAGGGACCTCAATAGTCATAGGCAATGACCATAACCACTGGAAGCAGTTTCCTTGAGTTGTAGAATAGAAGAAAAGGCCTTCCGAAGGTTTCACCTGAACTAAGGAGCACTGAGGTGTCCCTTCAGGCTGTTCTGCCAACCTCCCTGATTTGAACATCCCAAACCCAACCTGAAGACTGCATTTCCAGCCTTCTTTTCTATAGGCCCAGAATTCAACAAGGTAATTACATTATTTTATTTCCTTACTGTCACACTGGGGTCTCTCTATATAATCCTCTCTATATAATCCTTGTCACTATTACCATAAAGTGCAAGGGCTTTCTCAGATCCCTTTATATACCCTTTTACCTTGCTGTTGAAGTTGCTTTCTCTGGTCTACCCCTAAAGAGAGCCAGAAATTCAAAACAAATTGTTGCTAAAGGAACTTAAACATTTATCCTCCCTTATTCACAGTTTCTTAAACCTGTGTACATATGTGCAAACCATGCACCTTGTCTTTTTTAAAAAATTTTTAATTTTAGGGGCACTTGGGTGGCTCAGTGGGTTAAGCCTCTGCCTTCAGCCCAGGTCATGATCTCAGGGTCCTGGGATGGAGCCCTGCATTGGGCTCTCTGCTCAGCAGGGAACCTGCTTCCCCCCTCCTCTCTGCCTGCCTCTATGCCTACTTGTGATCTCTCTCTGTCAAATAAATAAATAAAATCTTAAAAAAATTTTTTTTAATTATGAAGATTTTATTTATTCGTTTTTTAAGGATTTTATTTATTTATTTGATAGACAAGTAAGCAGAGAGCCAGGCAGAGAGAGAGAAGAGGAAGCAGGCTCCCTGCTGAGCAGAGAGCCTGATGTGGGGCCTGGGATCACATCAGAGAAGGCAGAGGCTTTAACCCACTGAGCCACCCAGGTACCCCGAGATTTTATTTATTCATTTCAGAGAGATAGAGTGAGAGAGTATGAGCTGGGGGCAGGGGCTGGGTGGGCAGAGGGAGAAGCAGATCCCCACTGAGCAGGGAGCCTGATGCACTGCTCAATACTATAACCTGCTCCAATGTAAGGAAACACGTGACTTCTAGGAATTTCATCATAGTGAAGAAATTAACTGGTAAAGGGTCTCACATTTTTTTTTTTTTTAAGATTTTATTTATTTATTTGACAGACAGAGATCACAAGTAGGCAGAGAGGCAGGCAGAGAGAGAGAGAGAGAGAGAGGGAAGCAGGCTTCCTGTGGAGCAGGGAGCCCGATGCGGGGCTCGATCCCAGGACCCTGAGATCATGACCCGAGCCGAAGGCAGCAGCCCAAACCACTGAGCCACCCAGGCGCCCCAGGGTCTCACATTTTATTACAAATCTCCCAATGAAGGAATAGGTATGGAAAATAAGAAAACATAGTTGGGAATCCAGAAACTTGAGACCCAGTTCCAGCTCTATTACTGACCAGATGTGTGACCTTGGGCAAGTTACCTAACTGAGCTGAGCCCCAGTTCCCTTACCACACAAGAAATGAAGCATCTTGGACTACATGCATTCTGAGGTACTCTACAAGTTGCAGAGCTCTGAGATTCAACATATAAAACAGAAATGGCTAAATTAGGGTATAATTAAGTTAAAGAAGGTGCCCTGGCTTTACCACTAACTGAACTGACTTTGCTCTCTTTAGGCAACTCTCTTGACTTTTTAAGAGAAAGGAAGTGGTCCTAGGACACCTGGGTGGGTTGCTCAGTTGGTTAAGCGTCTGCCTTCAACTCAGGTCTGTGCCTGGGATCAAGCCCTACCTTGGCTCCCTGCTTATTAGCCAGGAGCCTTCTTTCCCTCTCCCTCTGCTGCTCTCCCTGCTTGTGCTTGTGTATACATTCTCTCTCTCTCTCTCTCTGCTAAATAAGTAAATAAAATCTTAAAAGAAACAAAGTGGTCTCTTTATTTAAGCAGTAGAGTTCTTAGACTGAAGTTACTCCTTCTCTTAGAGAAATGACTTCTGAGGAATTCTGCTTCCTCACTTATGAGATGAAGGGGTGAGCTACGTTGCCCCAAAGATTGTTTAATTCTAGAATGCTATGATCCATACTGGATTTACCATAGAGGACTGAATGATTGATTGATTGAAGTGAGCTCTACACCCAATGTGGGGCTTGAACTCATGACCCTAAGATCAAGAGTCCTCTGAAATCAAGAGTCGCATGGTCCATCAACTGAGCTGGTCATGTGCCCCACCACAGCGGATTTTAAAATTAAAATTCTTTAGGGGACACTCAGTTGGTGGCTCAGTTGGTTAAGTGTCTTGACTCTTGGTTTCAACTCAGTTCATGATCTCATGGTCAGGGGATCGAGCCCCGCATCTGGCTCTATACTGAGCTGAACAAAGAGCCTGCTTAGGATTCTCTCTCTCTTCTCCTCTGCCCCTCCTCCCTGGCTCATGCGCTCTCTCTCATTAAATAAATAAATAAATATTTTTAAAAATGAAATTAAATCCTTTAGTATGTTTTAAGTGGTTCAATTTTCAAAGAATCCAGAGGGCACACAATACCTCAAGAATTTATTTAACACATGAAGTGAGCCCTACCAGGCCTGAAGGCCAGCAAGGACCTCCCACTTAGTCACCAACTCCAAGGACTATTTGTGTGGTTGCCCCAAACCTCAACTTCATCATCTACGCACAGTCACTTTGCCAGTAGAGACATGTAAAAGATAAAGAAAACACAATCACTGTCCTCAAACAAAGGTGTAGGCTTGAGCCCAGTGAATATACAAGATATAAAACACATAAAAAGACATAAAATTGACTGAGCAATTCACCAAAAAGTAAAAGTTAATAGTTACTGTCAGACATAAATATGCAAAGAACAGACTGATGTGGGTTAATCACAGAAAGCTTTATGCAGAAGAATCTTTAAGAACCAGGTTTTCAAAAGCAGAGGGAATACAGACAGGCTGAGAAGAGACCTGAAGCCTGGAATGGGATTCTGAACCAAGGCTCTTTACCTTCCAAGTGTTGGGGGGTAGGTTCCCTGTTCACAAGGCTCCAACCCCCTGAGGCCTCCACTCAGTGCCACTCAGGAGACGCTCCCAGTGACCCATCTTGTTGGCTATTGTCCGACTGAGTCTTCCTTCCTAGTAACAAGCTCCATCGCCAAGGGGATGGATGTGATGTCACAATCAGGAGCACTCTATTAATAGGAACAAGGAAGAAAAAGGTGAGTCAGGGGAACTACCTCCACCTGGCAGTGAAACTAGACAGATTTGGATCTGGCAGCTGGCTGAGGAGGATGAGATGATTCCATTAAGGGCAACAGGTTGCAGGGCTGAGGACACAGGACTGCCTTCTAAAGATGGAGAGCACTGCCTAAGGAATCACATACACAGTCCAGGAGAGTCAAACATAGCTGAGAGAAGCAGAGGAAGGAACAAGAAAAAAGATAAAGAAGAGCTCCTTGAGACAGAAAAAGATTCTCTTATTCAGTGCACACAACCACGAGTAATGTCAACGCTTCCAGATCTGTGGCTATACGATGCAGAGATCAGTGATGGCTTACATGCACAGTACGATGCTTTCATGTTTCCCAAAGGCTTTCACAGAAATTACTGAAGTCATGTAAAAACAATGTCTAATCCCACCTCCAACTGGAAAATACTATTTCATAAGGAGAAGATACTCAAGAATCTCTGCAGGTGTGATTCTACTTCCCAAATCAGAAAATATTCCTGAGGGGATTAGCCTTTAAAAAAGCAGCAGCAGCAATTACTCCCAAGTGGACAACCGGGAGGATCAGAGGTATGATTAGACTGACTAAGAATGGGACGAAGTAAAGGGGGACAAGGCTTCAGATGAAGGGTGCTGTGAGATCTACTCACTACTACACAGGAAAAAAGTTTAAATATTCAAACTCCTTTCCTCCCCATCACACGGCTATCAACAGATTAAGGGCTGTCTTACAAAGCAATAGGACGATAATTTTTACACATAAAACTGAGACCATTTAATCTTGAGTCCAGTACACACGCTCATTGGTTTACAATGCTCATCAGCCACAACACGTTTAGTGTAATATTTTTAAATGAACCAGAGAGATAAGGGTGCAATGTCAGACACACTTTCTCTTTCGGGGGTAGTGAGGAAGCTGTTTCTCCCTCATCCATATCACAAAGCAGAGTATAATACTGTTTGCATTTTGACACACCCTATTTCCCAACAACCTGGCACAGGGACCTGTACCTCACGAAATGCTTCCAGGAACCACTGTTACTGGTTATGCTCAGTCTTCTAATGACAAGCTCCAGACTCAAAATCTTGCCCATGCTGGGATGTCCCCTTAGCCAGGAAAAAACAGGATTTTTTCAACTGAGAAGAGGACCAGGAGTCAGGAGACTTGGGTTCTGGTCCCAGGCCTGCCAACTGTAGGACTTTAAACAAGCCATATATCTCTTCCATAGCTTCAATGTCTTCACCTGACAAGTAGGGAAGGTACCTGCCTTTATCTACCTTATATGTTGTTCTAGAAAATCAAAGACATAATAAATGTGAAAACATACTGAATACAGCTATGTTTCAGGTAAGATATTTGTAGTAAAAAATGTAAAATAAATTTATAATACTGAAGGCTAGTGAGGAAATGCTTGAAAAGGAGCTTGTTCCTTTTCAATTACAGGGAACCAGGCCCAGACACAGTCAGCTGGACACACAGAGTAGTAACATGATCACATAACTCAGATTCCCTACCACTAGTCTACCCCATTCCCACCTGGAGGAAAACTAACAACGAGCAACACTACCAGCTTCTTGCCCTATTATCAGACTCTAAAACCACCTGTTTAGGAAGTGGCCAAACTATCACTATCACAGCCCAGGCCCCATGAACAGTGTGGCTCCTTCAACAGCCACGGATGCTATTAGGGAGAATGAACTCAGTTTCTGAATGGGGAAGATGTCTGTGAGCCCCTTGGGCAAAACACTCTGACCTCTCAGCTTTCTGCTCCTTCTCCAGCCCCCTCCTCCCCATTCCCAATTCCGCAGAGTTCTGGGTTGGGGAAGGCTTTCGGTGTGTGAAGCCTGCGAAAGGGCCTGGCTCTGCAAAGCCAGGGAAGGGATGTAAGGAATGTGAGATTCCTTCAAGGAGGGGTGAGAGGGGGAGGGGGAAAAGGAATGGAGGAGGAAGACAAGGCTGCCAAAGACAAGGCACGGGAGAGGAGCCAAGCTATGGCGCTTCGAGGGCGGGGGTTCAGATTCCGCCGCCCCTGCCCAGGCTAGCCCCCAGAATGTTCCCTCCCTCCCCTCGCTGCCCGTCGTCACTGCCCATTTAAACACCACGTTGTAACTCCAGTCCCCTCCTCCCTGTCCTCCAGTCAGCGTAGACCCCCTCCCGCACTTAGGACTCCCCTACTCCCAATGCACCTTCCCAACAACCCACCCTCCAGCGCCCCTTTCTCACCTCCGGACTCCTCCCTATTCCTGCTCTCTTCCTCCATTTTTCATCTTTACTCCTATCCCTTCTCCTGACCTCCAATACCTTGAAACCCCCCCGCCCCAACCCCCGTGGGACATCGCCCCCTCCCGCCCCACACCCTCTTTTAGGTGGAAGCCCGCGCCGGCGCAGTACGCACCGCCCTGGAAGCGGCCTGGACTCTCCGCACCCCGGCCTGACTGGAGCTGAGGCCGCAGCGGCCACAGGATAGCTCCGGTGCCGGGTCCCAGCCTATCCTGGGAGGGGAAGGGGAAAGGGAAGGAGAGGGTAGGTTCCAACCACTCGCCGTCCTGTGAGTTGGGTCCCTTGCCCCGCCCACCGCTGCTACGCAACCGGGCGGAAGCTCGTCACCAAACCCCGCCTCTTTGTTTAACTCGAATCTAGACTAGATGCCAAGAGCGACCAACGAGGAGAGAGGGCTTCCCCTCAACACCGGAAATCTTTATGATCCCAACGAGGGCTATATAGCCATTTGGGAGGGAGAACTCTATGGTGTTTCCCGCGTGAATGTAGGGGGCGGAGCACGAGGCTGACTGCCTGCCGGTCTAGACTTCACTTTACGGGGGAAAACGAGTCCGATCTCCTATGGGACGAGGTGCGGGATTATTGCGAGGCCAGCCTGTAATGAGACTTGGCATCTCCTGTTTCCAGAGCGGTGGTCAGCATCCCGGAGCCTCCCGACCCTATGACTCATAGTCACGGGAGTGGATACTGTAGTCTACAGGGCGACCACTGGGTGGAGAGTGGGGTAGTGTCTAACCGCAAGGCTTTGATCTTGGGTGCCCAACGGGTTGCCTGCCTCTCTGCTAGCCGCCCTCCTGCTGTATCTACGTTGGCTCTCCGGACACGACTAGAGTTCCACGAAACACCTAAGGGAAGGGGAGATAAGATGTCCCTCTTCCTATGTTATGCTCTGATTTCCTTAGGATACAACACCGTAGTTGGGGGTGTTGGGGGGAGTGAATCTGGGATCCGAGGAAAGTCAAAGCGGAGCCTAAAGCGCTCCAGAAGGTAAGGAAATAATCAAGCCAAGACATTACAATTACATGACCTGTTAGGCTAATCTGATATTAAATAGTATTTGTTAAGGGGGCGCCTGGGTGGCTCAGTGGGTTAAGCCTCTGCCTTCGGCCCAGGTCATAATCTCAGGGTCCTCCGATTGAGCCCCTCATCGGACTCTCTGCTTGGCGGGTAGCCGGCTTCCCCCTCTCCCTCTGCCTGCCTCTCTGCCTACTTGTGATCCCTCCCTCTCTCTCTTTCTCAAATAAATTTAAAAGAAAATCTTAAATAGTATTTGTTACGCATAGTCGGTAAACAAATGGTTGTGCACTCTGAAAGGGACTAATGTAAATGCTGTTCTCTGTGCCCTGGGTTCCATTCTTCCAAAAAGGGTGAGTCAGCCTCTGGTGTGAAGGCTACTTTTTCCAAAACCCTGACGAAGCAGGCTATGTAGCGCATTAAAGATGGGGACCCCAAATCAGGAATAAAGATGAGGGCTATAGCAGTGGGAGAAAAAACTGTGCCTGCTATGTGCTAAGCACTGCTTTTTATATAACTTACGTTTTCTTGTCTGCAAACCGGCATTGCATATTTAAGAACTGTCGATAAAATAAGTGAAGTGCTGAGCCTGTTTCAGACTTTTGTCCACCGTATTCCAAAACCCCTGGTACTTTTTCCAGGGCCACGTCTTAGAAATAAAGTCGTGGAGACTAAGCATAGTCTCTCAGTCAAGTAAGGAAAATTGGACCCCAGGCGCCCCCTGCTGGCCAATCTTTCTCGAGGTGCCAACCATCTGCGGGGCTCCTTTAATACATAAAATCCGCCCCTTTCGCGGCGCGTCAATCTTGGGTCCCGATTGGCTGAGTGGGTGCCGGCGGCGGGGCGGGGCGCGTCGGGTCAGTGCTGATTGGCCGGAGGGAGGCCAGCCGGAAACTTCCGGGAATGTCCTCACTCCCGCGTTCCATCGGGCTGCATCCGGCGGCAGCGGGGCCTGTGGCTCCCCCTGCGGGCGGCTCTGCGGCGTGAGCTGTCCGGCCCGCTGGCTGGGTGGGTGGTGGGTGGCGGTGGCTGAGGGGAGGAGGGGATGGACCCAGTCCTGGGTTGTCCGGATGAGGGTTCGGGAAGGTTTGGCGAGTAAGGTTGCATTCCTTGGATCTGCACCAGTTTCCCTAACCCCGTCTCCGTCAGCTCCCCGACGTCGGGGATTGAGACTGAAAGAGCATCCCCGGACGGGGCCTTCCGGCCTCAAAGCAGCCTATCCAGAGACCCTCAAATTCTGATCTTGAAGTTGGAGGCTCTTGGGGAAGTTCGTTTCTAAACTTTTAGAAGAATTAGAGGATTTGCGGCTGCCTGACCCCAACCTAGTGTGGTAGGTAGGCCTTGGGAAGTGGAGCATGGGGGCGAAGTCTCCAAGCCTTGAGCCTTCATTCCCCTTTACTCCTTCTAGTGTGGTGCGAAGGCTCAGACAGCATGACGACGGAGACCTTCGTGAAGGATATCAAGCCCGGGCTCAAGAATCTGAACCTCATCTTCATTGTGCTGGAGACAGGTGGCTATTCTGGGATGGTGGGCGCCCTGCGCTGTCTCTCTGGGTTGGGGGGAGGGGTCGGAGGGGGGGAACATCATCTCCGCACTTAACTAGCTACCGGGATGTCAGGGCGCACCCCAAGAAATTGCTCACACCTAACCTCTCCTAGATCCTGTCCTGGAGAGTTGTAGTTGCGTGTAGGGTAGATGGAACTCTCCAGATCCAAGCCTCCAGCACCACTCGGGCCTCTTTCCACTAGCGCCCCTCTCCATGGTA
The DNA here is from genome assembly GCF_009829155.1 of Mustela erminea. Classification (NCBI taxonomy): domain Eukaryota; kingdom Metazoa; phylum Chordata; class Mammalia; order Carnivora; family Mustelidae; genus Mustela; species Mustela erminea. The sequence continues at coordinate 92,723,797 of NC_045619.1, forward strand.
CTGTCCCTCCACTACCCCCCTCACCCCACCAGTATCTAGATCTCATCCCTCTGGTCATCTATTCCTCCCTCCCGCCCCACCATTTATCTGTTCCCTGCAGGTCGAGTGACCAAGACAAAGGACGGGCACGAGGTTCGGACCTGCAAAGTGGCAGACAAAACAGGCAGCATCAATATCTCTGTCTGGGACGACGTGGGTAACCTGATCCAGCCTGGAGACATTATTCGGCTCACCAAAGGGTAATTCCTGGTTACTTCTGGTTATCCACAGGCAGTAACAGCTAAGGCAGGGGTGTGTGTGTGGGGGGGGGGGAGTTAAGAGTTAACAGCCCTTGTAACAACTTTTATGAGTATTCCAAATCTTACTTTTTTGTGCCCTCACAGGTATGCTTCAGTGTTCAAAGGTTGTCTGACACTATACACTGGACGTGGGGGTGATCTTCAGAAGATTGGAGAGTAAGTGTCTTAGGGATTGAGATGTAGAAGCACCAGGTCAGGGGGGTAAGTTTAAGCTTTGCATGGAGGCAGCATATGGTTATAGAGTCCATGTTTCATATCTGGACCTTTCTGAGGCCTCCAGCAGTGGCCCAGAGACTGGGTCCCAGACTTTAGCCAACTTCTCCCCTTGCAGATTCTGTATGGTATATTCTGAGGTTCCTAACTTCAGTGAGCCAAACCCAGAGTACAGCGCCCAGCAGGCACCCAACAAAGTGGTGAGTTCCATGGCCTTGAGGCAGGGAAGGAGGGCATGTCAGTCTCAGGAGCATGGGGGGCGCGGGTGGAGGGCAAGGTCTGAGTATTTAATTTGTGCCTTCAGGTGCAGAACGATAGCAGCCCTCCGGCCCCCCAGCCTACCACCGGACCCCCTGCTGTTTCTCCAGGTACACCTCTTTCCTCCCAGACGCTGGTGCTTTTAGCTCCTCTTCTCTCCCCAGCCTGGAAAGATGAATTGCCTTCATCCCTTTTCCCAATTTCTTTTCTCTCAGTTCTTTTGCAAGTCCTTGTGGGGAAAAGATTGGGGGACCTGTTTCTGTCACTGCTAGAGCTCTGGGACTCTTGTGCGACTAATACTCAGGGACACCAGTGAGAACAGTATCTCAGCAAATATTGCACTCCTTCCTTGGAGCTTGTTTCTTTCTGCTTCTTTGGCGGGTCCTTGCCCTTTTCCCCTTGCCCTTTCAGTTCATTCCACCGTTCTGACATGGATGCAGAGGACTTAACATGGAGTCCACACTGTACAGCTTTAGAGCACCAAGGAGTTTCCTTTTAGGGTCATCACTCTTCTTGAAACTAAAGACCTTTCTTGTACGCCTTGGACCTCAGTGTTAGGATTCTTTCATCTTCTATACTTCAAGCCCTGCTTTTTCATTTCTTGCTTTTGATTAGAATCACTCACCAACATCATCTCCTTCATCCCTTCACTTTTCCTTAGGAACTGGATTTTTACTGCTCTTTTTCTCCATCTGGGTCCTTTCCCAGCTGACCCCAGCACTCCCTGGGATTTGGCTCTCTCTTACCTCTGATCGGTGCCTTAGGTTTCTGCGTATGACACGAGGCTTCGGGGTTGCTTCTGCCCTTCCTCAGTCTGTGCCTATATCCCCAGTTGCTATAGTTCTCAGAATTGTTTTCGTCAGAACCACCAGGGTCAGGGGGTTCCTTGGACACATCGTGAAATAACATTTAATTCCACCACAAAAGTCAGCATCCATGTTTTCTTTCTTTCTTTCTTTCTTTCTTTCTTTCTTTCTTTCTTTCTTTCTTTTTTTTAAGATTTTCTTTCTTTATCAGAGGGCAGAGGGAGAGAGCACAAGCCGGCAGCAGGGGGGGTGGGGGAAGGGCGAGGTAGGGGGCAGCAGGCAGGGGGAAAAGCAGGCTTCCTGCCATCAAGTCCAATGTGGGACTCAATCCCAGGACCCTGGGAATTACAACCTGAGCTGAAGGCAGACACTTAACCAACTGAGCCACCCAGGCGTCCCAGCATCCATGTTTTCAATGGGAAATGTGACTGTTATTTATTTCCAGGTCTCCCTAACTCTGTAATTTGTAAAAAGTATTTTAAATAAGATACATGTTAGCCTCTTGGCCCCTCATATATACCTGCCAGATGTTTATTCACTTGGTGATCTGACAGGTAAAAAAGGCTTAACAAAAAAACAAAAAAATGTGGATGGCATAAAAACTTAACAGAAAAGCTTTCTATATTCTCTTCTAACATTTTTTGTGTATTGAGCAAAAGGCGTTATATTTTTCTGTTTCGGCTGTCTTGGTGTGGAGCAGCAAGGATGTGGTTGGAGAACTGCTAACCTATGACTTTTGTCCCACTTAGGGGTCATCGTGCCCTCTACATATGAGAGGCAGGCCTGTGTCTTCACTTAACAAGCATGTCTAGAGGAGAAAGCCAGGAATAAAACACAGCGCCTGCCTTTAGGAGCCTGTAGTTTATAAAGGAGATATTGGAACATAGAGTCACACTGTGGCTGTGGCAAGGTTAGTAAGATGCCCCTTTGCAGGCGCTCAGGGAAATCATCTCACACACCTGGCTCCCATCAGACATGTAAGCTACCCACAAAAATGTTACTTATTATTTAGGGGGGAGTGAATAATAATTGTTTTGCTCACCCTTAGCTATATTTTGTGATACCCACCACTTTTTTTTTTTTTTTTTAAGATCCTTCTTATATTTTAACACAGAAACTTCGGGCCCTTCCCCTACCCATGCGTCTCTGGTTTTACAAAGACTTTTGATAAAGGGGCATTCTTGTCAGAGGTCCTTGAATCTAGAACTAAACAGCGAATTCTGGGTCTGACCTCCCTGATACATAGACGAATAAAAGAGAAAAATATCACACTGGGGCTCACATAGCAACTTCTCTGGGGCTCCATTCATACAACCTCCACTTGCTTGGTCCTATCGGGCAGGAGTGCACAGCTGTGCTTGATGAAGACTGGGTTCCTCTCTGGGACCTGCAGCAGGGCCTCGGGGACGCACCGCTCTCCTTAGTTCTCTAATTACTGTATTTCTTCCCCTTCTCCCACTGCTAGCCTCCGAGAACCAGAACGGGAATGGACTGAGTGCCCCACCAGGTCCTGGTGGTGGCCCGCACCCCCCTCACACACCCTCGCATCCCCCCAGCACCCGAATTACCCGAAGCCAGCCCAACCACACACCTGCCGGCCCTCCTGGCCCCTCCAGCAGCCCTGTCAGTAACGGCAAAGAAACCCGGAGGAGCAGCAAGAGATAGCAAGACTTTCTTCCTCCCTTCCCACCACCCACCAGAACCCCAGTGTCTTGAGCACCCAGCCTTCTAGGGTGCTGGCTTTGGTGGGGTGGGGTGGGTAGGTAGTAGTATTTTAGCCACTAACTTTCACTAGAGGGGTGTGGTGAGCAGCGGACTTACCCACCCTAAGCCCATACTCCCTGCCTTGCCCAGCTGAAACTGCCTATCAGCTGGGATTCGAGGCCCCCTGCCCACCCTTCTTCCTCTTAGGAACAAGTCACAGTCTGTTTCTGGTGTGTGTGATGTGGAAGACAAATTGAATCCCTCCTTCCTAATAAACGTTACCACTCTGTACTGGACTCCTTTGTTCTTTGTGGGGAAATGAAGAGGTTAGCAGTCAGATATTTGGCAAAATGGGCTATCCCTAGGAGGTGGGAGGAAGACAGGTTACAGGTAAGGAGGTCCAGGCAAAGCGGGCCTGCCCCTTTAAGGTAGTTCCCTCCCCTGCCCCCCCCCTGCAGGTGACCCTTGCCCGCCTGCCTGCTTACCCCCCCCACAGCTGGAACCAAGAAGGCTGTGTCCCCCTTCTTCTGGGCGTCCTTCCAGTCCTGCTGTCAGGTAACGCCAACCTCAACCCCCTAGGCAACTGCCCTAATCAGACTGCTCCCCTGATCTTAAGCCAGGTCAGACATCTGAGGGGAGCCCAGTTATTTCTTCCCTCTTTCCACCAGAGCGTCCCCCTTCTTGACCACTGATTCCCAGAGCTCTGGCTCTTACTCTGCTGGGACAAGGAGTTGCTAAGTATGCTTTCTTCCCCACACCCCGGGGGTTGCCACTTATCTGCCTCTTTACCCCCTTAGCAGCCGAGGAACACCCGGATCCCACTTTCCCAGGGAATGTGGGGAATGGGGTTGGAAATGAAGGACTCCCAGTACCAGATGTAAGGTGGGGTGTGGTGAGAGGATATGTAGAGGGATAAGCTGAAATGGTACCAAGGGGGTTAGTGGGGTGAATTATTTAGAAGAAAATGCCAGACTCGGGTTTTTCTTAGCCACGTGGCTTTTCCAGGGGCAGAGGGTGGCCCCTCCCTACTCGGGGGCCCAGCTAAGACTGACCTTTGACCCCCACCCCTGATACCAGTGAACCATTAACTCCTCTCTGACGTGAGCCTTCCCACACTGGCTCCTCCCCTCCCAGACCCCGCCCCAAGGCAGGTGGGCTAGGAGTCGGGAGGGGGGTTGTCCATCCCAGCCTTCCATCTGACGTGGCCTGGATTCCACCTGACCGCCTGGAGGCTGAGGCCCGCTCCCCTTCCCAACTCAGGAACATCTTAACGTCCACAGTAAGGCCTGCCCAGGACCAGAGGTGACGGCTCTCACACTGCTAACGAGGGTGAGGCCCTGTGGTTTGAGGGGAGATGGAGAGGTGGGGCAGGATTGAAGGGTGGGGTTTTGGGGACAGGATGGGCCGTCAGCTCTGGATCAGGTGAAGCAGGCACTCTGGGTCAAGGAAGGTGTTCTGGGAATTGGCAAATAAGAGGCTGCTCCAGCAGGAGGCAATGGAGAGGGAGAAAGGAGGCTAGAATGGGGGCTGCAGCTAGGTTCTAGGCAGGACGGTACAGGGAGTGAGGAATCCCCAGGCCTGAGCTGGACAGCAGAGCAGAAGCCCAGGCCTTTCCTCCTCATTCTTCCAGGTCACAGTCCTCAGGATGTTCCAAGGGGAATAGAAGCCCGAAGCAGAGCCTCTAGCCCATTCTCCCCAATAATGGGGCCCCCAAGGAGTTATCTGGTGGCTGGCCTGTGTATGTGGATGACCTTGGGCTGGGTAGGGGGCTCAGCTCCCAACCTGGGCCCTGCTGAGCAGGAGCAGAAGCATTACCTGGCCCAGCTGTTCGGCCTGTATGGAGAGAACGGGACACTGACCGCGGGGGGCCTAGCACGGCTTCTCCACAGCCTGGGGCTAGGCCGAGTTCAGGCCCTTCGGTTGGGACACCATGGGCCTCCAGCTGGTCGGGCTGCACCTCCAGCTGGAGACAATTCCACGCACAGGTACTAACCCCTTCCCCCACCCCAAAATGCCACATCCCCCGCTCTTCCCAGGGCTTGCATCAGTCTCCAGTTGCCTAGCTCTGGCTTCCTAAAATCAGATTCCTGGAATTAGAAATTTTTCAAAATCTGACTCCCTGTATTCCTTCATGGTCCCCTTTGCCTCTACTGCCTTTTAATTCTCCCCTCTTCCAAATCCTGGGTCCTTCAACTCCTTGCTCTTAGTCCCAGTGCTCAATGTCTCCAGGCTGACTTGGTTCCCAATCTGTAGCATTTTCAGATGTGAGGTGGGGGCCTCCTATAAATCAACAATTCTCAGATCCTCCTAGAACTGACATTCCACGGCTTCTGGGTCCCAAGAACTCCAGCTAGTGGCTGTACACTCCTTTTCCCCTTAAGCACCCTATGATCCTCAAGGGGGAGTGTCTTTCTTCCTTTTTAAAAAAATTTTTTAAAGATTTTATTTATTTATTTGACAGAGAGAGAGACAGATCACAAGTGGGCAGAGAGGCAAACAGAGAGAGAGGGGAAAACAAGCTCCCTGCTGAGCAGAGAGCCTGATGTGGGGCTCGATCCCAGGACCTTGAGATCATGACCTGAGCCAAAGGCAGAGGCTTAACCCATTGAGCCACCCAGGCACCCCTCTTTCTTCTTTTTTAAAGATTTATTTATTTATTTATTTATTTATTTGAGAGACAGAGAACAGGGGGAAGGGGCAGAGAGAGTCTTAAGTAGACTCCACGCTGAGCTCAGAGCCCGACTAAGGGCTTGATTTCAGGGCTCGATTTCATGACACTGAGATCATGACCTGAGCTGAAACCAAGAGTCCAACGCTTAACAAACTACACCACCCAGGCACCCCTGAAGGGCAGTTTCTTAAAGAACATGAGCTAGTCTGACTTGCTATCTCATCCATTCCAGATCACAGGACCCTGAGCTGAGTGTGGATGTCTGGGCAGGGCTGCCTCTGGGTCCCTCGGGATGGGGTGACCCAGAGAAGCCAAAGGTCCCAGCATCCCCCCGTGGGCCAGCACCCTCGGGCCTGGACCTCTTTCACAGGCTTCTGTTGTTGGACCATTCACTGGCTGACCATCTGAATGAGGATGTAAGTCTGGTGATCTCTAGGTACAGGGTAAGGACCATGGGCTTTAGATGGCCTAAAAGGTTTAAAGAGTTATTTTTAAAAAGATTTTATTTATTTATTAGAGAGAGTGCATGCACAAGAGACAGAGAGAGAGCAGGGGCAGGGGGAGACAGAAGCAGACTCACCGGTGAGCAAGGAACCCTACGCAGGGCTTGATCCCCAGGACCCTAGGATCATAACCTGAGCCAAAGGCAAACACTTAACAGACTGAGCCACCCAGGTGCCCCTTAAGAGTAATTTAATACAGTTAATTAAAAAAAACAAACCAATCCAGGTGTGCTCTTAGGGTATGTTATTCCAATAGTGAAATATGGTTCCTCTGGGCTCAGCACACATGAGCCCACACCAAAATCTCCCAGACCTGGCTTAGGGACCACACTGGGCAAAGCAGAGAATCCAGAGAAACAGCCCAGGGTAGAATTTGGGGCTGGCTCTCTGGAGAGGAAACCTGCAGGGAGAGGAAGGCTGTCTTCAGTCAGAAAGTGAGCTTGTTTTACACACACCAGAGGGCAGCGAAAGCTAACTCTGAAGCGGGCCTGGTGAGGATGAGCACCCTATCATAGGGGGCATTCAAGCCAAGGCTGGATGAACATGTGACAGGGCTGTTGCAAGGAAGGTTGGATGGCATTTCAAGTTCTTGCCCTCCTAAGATTCTGCAACAGAGGGCTCTAGCCATCCAACCAACTCCATCACCAAATCAATGAAGTCATCAGGGGCTTGGGAGGGAGGGAGATGGTGGCATTATTTATTAGCACCCAATCTGTACTGAATTGAACATTTGCACTGGACTGGATATTCACTAATAGTTAACACATACTGATCATACAGAACTATCCCTACTCCCTGATGCACCTGCTGGGGTGAGCAAAGGGGACCCTGGAGAGACCCAGGAGTCCATGCAATGGAAGGACAGACATTAAAGATCTGAGCTACCGTTCTCAGCGGTGCCCCAGTGTGTGACCTCCAACTCAACTCCCCTAGTGTCTGAATGGCTCCCAGCTGCTGGTCAATTTTGGCCTGAGCCCCGCTGCTCCTCTGACCCCTCATCAGTTTGCTCTGCTGTGTCCAGCTCTGCTTTATCAGATCGACAGTCGTGTCTGCGTCCAGGCCCCAACCCCAACTCCCCCAGGGGATCTTCTGTCTGGTCAGTGAGTGAGAGTGGGTGGCAGGGCTCCTTGAATCCTGGCACAGAGTGGCCCCTTAGCCAAGCAAGGGGGTTCACTGGGGGTGCTGCCTCCCCTTGCAGGGTATCCCTGCCCCACCTTGCTTCTGAGGCCCTCCCTCTACCCCTAGCCTAACTTCAGTCCCTGATTCTCCCTAGCCCTGGTTCATAGTGCCCTGGCAATCCTGCTGCTCAGCCTCCCCGCCCCCCTCTCCCTGCTCCTGCTACGGCTCCTGGGACCACGTCTGTTGCGGCCCCTGCTAGGCTTCCTGGGGGCCCTGGCCGTGGGCACACTTTGTGGGGACGCGCTGCTCCACCTGCTGCCACATGTACGTGAAGCCCCCTCCAGGTACCCAAGGGCTTCCCTCCCCCTTCCTGTCAGCTCCCACGCTCCACTCCCCAGCCCCAGGCTGCAGCCCACACCTGCCTTCTGATAGAAAATGAAGGCTTGCAGCCTCCCTCACACGAGGGAGATGTTGTAGGTGCACGGGCTTCTGGGGTCTGCCCTGACCCCCCTCTCTGGCAGGCACAAGGGGGGCAGCATGCTGGACCTAGCGGACGACCAGAGGAGGATCTGGGACCGGGACTGTCAGTACTTGGAGGTCTCCTCCTGCTCTTTGTGCTGGAAAACATGCTAGGGCTTTTGCGGCGTCGTCGAGGGCTCAGGCCAGTGAGTGATACTCTTTTCTCCTCCTTCCACCAAACCCAGAATTCTGGCCAACACCAGCCAGGTGAGGCGCAGAGGGTGCTCCTGGAGCTCTTGACATTTGCCTGAGGGTGCAGGACCTGACAGCTAATGGGGTGGGTTGGGGCCCCTCAGCACAAACCCAGGATTTCTGGCCAAAGGGCCCCTCCTCTCCCAAGTTAAAGTCAACAAGAAACAGGGAGGTGCCAACCCTGAAAGAGAGTGGAGAGGCCAAAAAAACACCCGCAAGTGCTAGAGGTGAGCCCAGGTATCCTTTTCCCAGTGAGCAGCCCAGCCTCTCCTTAGCCCCTGGCTCTGCTGCCTCCCCCACCAGGAGGGATACCCTCCCATTTCAGAGATGCTGCAGGCAAAAAAGAAAGGATCTCAGGGTACCGACCCTGGACCTGGAGGATGGCAGTGGGATGGCCCTTCAGTCCCTACAGGCAGCTCCAGGTAAGCAGAGAAAATGAAGAGCAGGCTCCCCGCTCTCACCTGCAGCCACCCGCACTGCCCTTGTCCTTCCTGCAGAGCCAGAAGCTCAGGGCCGCGGTGAGCAAGCCAGCCAGCCCCTACCGGCCCCAGCCCCCGCTGGGCACCAAGGCCACAGTCATGGGCACCAGGGTGGCGGTGGTGCCCACATCACGTGGATGGTCCTCCTGGGAGACGGTCTGCACAACCTCACTGATGGGCTGGCCATAGGTGCGAAGGGAGGGGAAGGAGGGAGGCAGAGCCCAGGAGAGGGCACCCAGGAACTAGGGGAGAGGAGGCCCGGTGGCTGTGCTGTTCCCCAGACTGATGACCTCCAACCCTGCCAATCCCAGGTGCTGCCTTCTCCGATGGCTTCTCCAGTGGCCTCAGCACCACCCTGGCTGTCTTCTGCCACGAGCTCCCCCATGAACTGGGTAGGAATGGCAGTGAAGTGGGGTGGGGTGGACTCCAGAAAGGAGAGGCCTCTGAGAGGGGAAGCTGGGAGTCTGGCAGCTGACGAGGCTGAGGGGCAGCCCTGGCTTATTCCCACACCACCCCTGTCCCCACAGGTGACTTCGCAATGCTGCTCCAGGCAGGCCTGTCCTTCCGGCGGCTGCTGCTGCTGAGCCTGGTGTCTGGAGCTCTGGGACTAGGGGGTGCAGCCCTGGGGGTGGGGCTCAGTTTGGGCCCTGTCCCCCTCACTCCCTGGGTGTTTGGGGTCACTGCTGGGGTCTTCCTCTATGTGGCCCTTGTGGACATGGTGAGAGGTGTGGGGCGGTGCAGAGAAAAGCAAGGGCAGCAGGGAGGTGGGTTTGGCAGGGAGGGGGGTGCCGGTCCCTAGTCCCTCCACCTCCGCCGTCCCCTATCCCCCTGGCCTCAGCCACCTGAAAGGGTGCTGGACCCCAGGTCCGGTGGAGCCTGAGAAACAAGGGCCTGGATGAGTTTGGAGGGACTGCCGGTACTTTCCGACACCTCCCTCTCCTGCTTCGGGGTGGAGGGTAGAGACCAGGCCAGGATCCTGATGTTCTTCCTTTCTTTCAGCTACCAGCCCTGCTTCGACCTCCTGAGCCCCTCCCTATGCTCCATGTGCTACTGCAGGGTATGGGGCTGCTGCTGGGGGGCGGCCTCATGGTCACCATAGCCCTGCTGGAGGAGGAGCTGCGGCCCCCGGTCTCTGATGGCTGATGGGGACCAGCGGAAAGGTTGCCCTTCCTTCCCCCCAACCACAGGAATGGAGGCGGGACACAGGGCCAGTAGGAGCAACAGGATTTTAATAAACAGAACCCATCCCAAAGCCATGACTACGACAGTTGTACTTGCACCAAAACAGCATAGAAAACCAGGATGTGGTGGGAGGAGGGCTCAAAGCAGGTGGGGGCGGGGCAAGAGGACAGGAGCAGGGCCTGGAGGGGACAGGGTGCGTCCATCTGCAGGGAGAGCATTGTGCTTTAGCCCAGGGGGGAGGGGGAGGGGTGGGGCAAATGCACCGCAAGGTCCCCACTTTTTCCTGCTGCCCTCAGCACCCTGGGGATACAGGCATCTGGGCAGACCTGCCCTTTATTGCTGCCCACCAGCATTAAACACCCCCGACCCCAACACTAGCACCACAGGCGGATCTGGGACAGGGTACAAGGGCGGGAACGGGAAAATTGCTTAGAGAAAGATTCAACTAGAATCCAGTGAATTGTGCTCAGTTCTCTTTACTTCCTACAACCGAGTACATGGGTCACGGGGTGGAGGGGTGACAGGACATGGAACATGCCCCTCGGTGCCCCCAACACACCCCTGCACACAGGATGGTGGTGTCTGCAGCATCACAGGTCATGCAGGGCACAGGGGAGGGGGGTTCACACACACAGAGACGCCCACAGCGGGTACCAGACAGAGAACACCCCTGAATATACACAGCTGTACACAGGGAACCCCCAGGTCCCCAACCCAACCCTCTCCCCTGTCTTGCCGTCCCCCAGGCCGGAGGAACTGTATTGCTTTGAGAGAGCCACCCTGGGGGCCGCTCTGCCAGGCACCCTCCCCTCCCCTTCCCTCCCCCCCCCCCCATTTTGGCACATCTGCAAGACACATGGCAGCGAGAGTAGGCACCCTCCCTCCCAGGCTTCTGTGGCTTGGAGTTGAGGAAGGGGGTAGGAGACTCTGTCCTCCATCTTGTCCCTAGCCCTTCCCAAACCCCTACCAAACCCACTCCAGCCGGAACCCACCCCCACCCCCCGAAACACACACATACAAAGCTGAGCTATCCAGGAATACAGGGGAACAAGGAGATTGTCCGGGACAGGAGCGGAGGCAGTCGGGGGAGAAAGGACTGGAAGCAGAGACCCCCACCCTGGTGTGGGGATAAGACTGGCACAACAGCTACTTTAGTGCAATTGGAGAGGGTGCCCAGAGTGAGGGATGGAGATGGGAGGGGAAGGCTCTCCCCGTCTTCCCTGGGGGGCAAAGCCAGGCTCCCCAGGGAAAGGGCCTAGCAGGAGCGAGCGAGGGCCAAGGGCAGATGCTCTCGTCACCCGCCACCCTCTGCCTTCCCAAATGCAGTGACAGTGTCCCCCTCACACCTAAGTGGGCAACAGCAGCCTCGGAGTCAGTACCTTCAAGTAATTCATAGAACAGACCCTCCCCACCCCAGCTTCCTCCCATCTCTGGGATTTGGTCGCTTCTCTAGGGTTGGGTCGGGAGGAGGGAGTCCCCAAGTCAGGCCCTTCCCTCTCCACCTCCCTCTTCCCAGACCACTGGGCTTGGTCCTCAAAGATTCCTTGCCTCCACCCTTGCCCGACCTGGGTCAAGGTCACGGAGGGCTGGAGCCACCACAATTAGAGGGGAAGGGGCTGCTTTGCTCCTTATCCCTCCTTCTTAAAAGGTAGGGTTCAAACTAGGCGGGATGGGGCCCCTATACTGGTTTGCCCCAGGAGGAGGGCTTCTGGGCTAGGGTCTGTAAGGCTATTTTCCTTTGCGGTGGGAAGGGAGGTGGGGATGAACACGGGGTGTGGGGAGAGGGGGAGGAATGGCGGAGAGGGAAGGAGGAAGGGGCCTCCCTGCTGGAGCGCAGTCACTGGAGTCATTCAGACCAAGAAACACTCCTGTGCACAGATAGAGCAGGCCTGCTCCCAGGCCCACCAGCCAGGCCCTGCCCTCAGCTCGCGGGGCCCCTTCCAAGACCCCCGCAGAGGCTTCCGGGGGGGTACAGCTGCAGAACCATTCACTCTGGCCCCACGCCCCCCACCCCGCCCCCAGCCTCTCCTCCCCTTCTAGGTTCGGGGAGTAAGAAGGTGCTCGGGTGGGCAGACAGCGGTGGAAACAGTATTGAGTTTTCCTTTGGTTACATATTGAAGGCAAAGGTGAGCTGGACTTACAGTCAAAACGGATAGGGATGAGGAAGGAAGAGGGGCCATGCTGGGGTTGGAGAGGGAGGTAGGCCCTCCTCAGCCCCTCCACCCCAAGAAACACATGTCTAAGTGGGGTGGCAGTCCCTCATCTCATCTCTCCCACCCCCCACAGCACCAAACAGAAGGAGAAGCCCCCTCCCCCAGGGGCTGCTCCCCACCCCAACCTGGGCTGTACATTCAGTGGTTTTCAGCAGTCCTATGGCTCAGGGGGCCACGGCGGGGGAGGTGGCCCGTCAGTCTCAGTTGGACAGTGGCAGTGACCCGGGTCTGTTGGCCCATCCTGGGACCCACAGTTTGTGCCATTTGTTTTTCTGAAGGATAGTACACAACCCTACCAAAGCCACCGCCCAATCAGAAACATCTCCCCAAAAATCAGAAACTAAAAACTGGCTCTTTTCAACTCGCCCTCTGATTCACAAGCCTGTTTCCCTGTCTCCTATGTAGCCCTCGCTCTGTCTCCTTTGCTGGGACCTGGGGCTGCTCCCAGGGTCCTCACTTAAAATAGGCCTTTTCTCAAAAGTGCTTATTACTTGAAGCAAGTGCTTTAGAGCTGCGGTGGGGAGAGGGGGAGGGAAGAGGGAGGGCGAAGGGAAGGAGGTGTTTCCTCCCCACCCTACCCCCTTAAGATTGGGGGGCATTCTGCCTGTTTTACTTCTCCACACCCGTTTAAGTCAAAGAGGTTTAAAAAAAAATCTTAACATTAAAATAAATATGCAGTGGCCATGAGAATGGTCAAAACACTTCAAAAAACACTAGGGGCTGGGGAGCCCGGGGTGGGGTGTGGGATTTCCTTTGGCATAAGGAGAGGGGGCTGCTCGTCCTCCACATCTGCCTCCTCACAGCCGCACGAGGAGGGGCAGGGGACTCCCCACGACCTGCCCGAGCACTGCTGACGGTGTGCTGAAGGGGCAGCGGGGGAAGAGGAAGCAGCCAGAAATCTCATCTAGCAAAACAATGGGGCTCCTGATAAATACTCAGATTCTTCCTGTCGTCGCCAAACATTGATAAAGGAGAACACGACTGATTCCCCACTGATACCCCGAGAGTCTTCTCTGGAGGACCCATCTCTCTGCCCACTCCCTGCCCCCCTACCCCCCGTCACCTAATTCCCAGCACCAAAATGAGAGGGAGGGGGTGGAATGGGAAGATTTGAGGAGAGAGAGTTGAAGTTAGGGGCAAGCTTTGCAGAACCAGCAGGGTTGGGGGTGGGGGGCTGCAGCCCTTAAGAGAGGTCACATTGATTGTCGTATTGGGGAGGGCAGGGTGTGAAAGGGAGGTGGGCAAGAGGGGCGTCGCAAGGCCCTTTGGCTTTGAAAACAAAATTAAAAACTAAAAGCTGCACAATCCTTCTCACCAATAATGGTCATTTGGAAGCTTTGAAATGGTTTAGGAACTGAGGTCTGGGGGAAGCAAGACACAGAGAGAGGGAATAGAGACCATGACAAAAAGAATAAGGACTTGGACAAACACCCCAGGCTTCAGGGAACCAGCATGAGGTATGGTTAAGGGTATCTGTTAGGGAGGGAGGGGTCCCTGGGATGCCCCCCTCTCCCCTCAGGACCCCCTTGGCGAGGGCAGCAAGACTTTCAGGGGACATGACTGAAAAGTGGGTGAGGTTGTGAACAAAGCAAGTGTGGGTGGGGGGAGGAAACTGAGGGATCCCCCGGGTGGCGGTGGGGCGGGGGGTGGGGGGAACCCTGTACTGTGTAAACGAAGCCTGTCCAGTTCTCAGGGGACAATACTGATGGCAGCCAAACTGGGCAAGGGTGCACTGTGGGAGTGGAGGGGGCATGACCTCTATTCAAGTTCTGTGTCTTGGCCCCTGGCTGAGGTATTGAGTGTGAGGAAGGGAACACTGGGCTGTGGGAGTGGGTCCAACTGTCCAGGAGGCTTAGCTGGGAGATGGATGGACAGGGCGTTGGAAGGGACCAGGGCCAAATTCAATGCTACATTTAGAGAGAAAACTGCCCCCTCCTCACTCCGGCCCAGTTTGGCTTTTGGGGTGCGACTTTTGGGAATCTTCTCAGTGCAGCCCCTCGCTCAATCCCATCTCTCCCCAAGGCCAGGAGGGCAGGGACCAAGCCTCAGCGGGTATTTATCGCTCCCTAGATCAGAGCTTCATCCTCACACTGGAGGGGAAGCCGGTCCCGAGTCGCCACGGTCCCTAGTCTGCCCTGCCCCTCCCACCATCTTTGGCTTCAGATCAGGAGTGACTGGGGGCGGTGGGTACTCTTGGACATAACGGAAGGTGCGGGCACAGAGGAACTATGAGGTTTGGGGGGCACAGGAGGAAGAACACGGTCCTTCCCTCCCCACACATGCAAACACATGCCTGAAACACACAGGACATACTAGGGCTGTGGTTTTGAAATGGGCAGGAAATTAATTTGTTTCTTTCCCTAAAGGATAAAATGCTTACTTAAAAATTCATGACAAGCCTCAAAGTTAAGGGAGGGGGAGCCAGGGCGGGAATGGCCACAGGCTCTGCCCTCCCAAAAGAAGTGAAAAGAAAGAAGCAAGGTTAAAGTGCGTGGTTAGGGGGCCAGGCCAGCGAGGCAGGGAGTCAGGGAGGAGCAGGCTGTGGGGGCAGAGCCAGCCCTTGATTTGCATATGAGGAGCCAGGGGAGAGTGCAGGATTGGGGCCCAGGTACAGTAGTTGCTGCTTCAAGTGTTTTGCATTTGAACTTTAGGGGTGACAGGGTACAGAAATGGGGAAAAGCTCCAGGCCCCAGTGCTAAATACCCTCCCCCCTCATCCACTAGCTGCCCCTGAAGGGGGAGGGGGACACCCCCAGAGTGCTCACACAGTACCAGAAATTAAGGCTTCTCACTGCTGCGGGGGTGGAGGGGCCAGCCGAGCAGGGAGGCAGTGATGGGTATGGAAGAGGAGGAAGGATCTGCCTGGCAGTAGGGGCAGGGGGACCCAGAGAGGAGAGACAGAGGGAAGGGAAGGGGGAGTTGGCAGCAGAAAGGGGAAACCGAGAGATGGGGTAAAAGAGAGGGTAGCCAGGCATTTAGCAATCATTTGGGGACACTTGGCAGAAGGGGTTGCCCTGGGGGTGCCAAGGGCCTGGGGTGCTCCCTGTCGGTCCCAGACCCCTGCCAGGCCAGGATGGTGTGGCAAAGGGGTGAGCAGCTGCTCCCCAGTGCTTCTTCCCCCCGTTCTGTCCCCCCCACCCAGTCGTGTTCTCCTTTAAAGTGCCCTAAATGTATAGACTTTTTCTAAATAAATAGAATAAGATATCAAGCCACCGGCAGGGGGAGGGACACCGAAGGGGGGCTACTCCGAGTAGCAGCCGTCTAAGCCAATGGCGCCGTGCCGCTCCTGGCTGTAGGGGCAGGAAGCCCCGTGGGGCAGGGCGCCGCAGCCACCCACCGTCTTGGCTGCTGCGATGCCGCAGTTCTTGAGCAGGCTGAAGCTGAAAGGACTGACGGCGTCCTTGGGTGGGAAAGGCTTCATGGTGGAGAGGATCAAGGCCAGGCAGTCTGCCACATCTTTGTTGGGGGCGCAGGCCAGCGCTGGGGTGTGACCTGCAGGGCAGAGGGGGAGAACTGAGGCCTGGGTCCTGCAGCCCCAGAGCCCCACCCATCTTCCCCCAGGCCCTGAGCTCTCCTGCTCTCATCTGTGGAGGGGAGCCAAGGCAGGCAAGCACCCAGAACCATCAGAATTCAAGGCCAGTGAGGGCCCAGGGGGCTGACAAGCAGACTGTCAAGGTGGGGGGTAAAGGGCAGAGCACAGGGGACACAAGGCTGGGAGGCTGAGGTGTGTGGGAGGTCTTCCTGAGGACAGTGCTGGGTCTGCCTAGTTTTGTCAGACTGCCCTCAGAGACTCTAGCATATTGGTATTGTGTCCCTGCTCTGAAGTTCCCCTGGGAGAAAAAAGACACCCCAGTTTATAGGTTAAGGTTAAGAAGTCACCTCCTGAAGAGTGTCCCTGACCCCAAACCCAGGACAGGCGGGGGGCTCGGGACCCCACTCACCTTCTTCATCCACAGCCAGCACTGTGGCCCCACGACTCAGCAGGGCCTGCACCACAGAAGCAAGACCGTTCCGGGCAGCAATGTGGAGTGGCCTTGGAAGAAAGGAAAAAGGAGCAAGAAATCAGTAGGGTACCATGCTGCCCTTCCTCATCCAGCCGGAGTATCCCGAGTGCTGAACAAATACTAGGAGTTCCAGAGAGCCCCTGGAAGGCGGGTGGCTCTTTCTTCACCCACCTGCCTCCCCCAGCCAGGAGCCCCCTTCCCCGGGCACTCACATCTGCAGCGCACTGTTGGTAGCATTGATAAGGCCAAGGTCTTGGGTTTCTGCCAGGATCATGAGGGCACATTTCTCATGGCCCTGAGGGAGAGGAACAGAGATGGAGTGGAAGCAGGCAGGCTGCAGAGCACGAGTTGGGTAGCGGGAGGACAAAGAGCTATGTAGGCTGGACAATCCTGATGGCCATTCCAGTCTGCCCCCGAGGTGGGCAGACCCTCCCACTGCCCCCCCCCCCGGCCCCTCGTCAAGCCCTGCCCCTTACATAGCCCTCGCCATCCCTGATCCAGGCCATACCTTGCTACAAGCCAAGTGGAGGGCAGTGTTCTTGTTCTCATCCAGCACAGTAAGGTCTGCCTTCCCTCGATACAGCAGAAATTCTGCAAGAGAAAGAGGGCAGAGGACTGACGCCTTTTCTCCAGAGCAGGAGCCCTCCCGGCTCCTGGTCCTCCCATCTGCATCCACTCTGCATGCCATCTGCAGAGAATGAACTACCCAGAGACATGCCTCCTGCTTCCTGAGGCATGCCACAGGCAGGGCTGCCCCATCTTGCAGAAACACAAGGAGAGCTCCCCCTCCCACACACAGCCCCTACACACCCACAGCAGCGGTCTGGCCGTTCTCGGCCGCCGTCATGAGCGCGGTGCGGCCGGTGTGGTCAGTGGCGTTCACCTCGGCTTGATGCTGCAGGAGCATCCGGAGCCCAGATATGTTGTCCGCGAAGGCAGCGGCGTGAAGAGGGGTCCTGCGGGGGAGTAGGGGGTGTCAGGGCAGAGAGGAAAGGGAAGGCTCGTTCTCCTGAGCAGAAAGAGGCCAGAGGCAATCGAGCCTTTTGTCTAAGCCTTCCACCACTCACCGTCCTTTGGCATCTCGGCTGTTCACAATCTTGGCACCCAGAGCTCCCAGCAGCATCTCTGTGGTGCTGTCCTGGTTATTAATTCTAGGGGAGGAGGAAGGGTCAGTAGGAAGGACAAGGAAAATGGAATGCTTGTCCTAAGCCCCAGTCCCAGACCCCCGAGCAGGGTGGAGGTGCAGGAAAGGACTTACACTGCACAGTGCAAAGGAGTGAAGGGGTTTCCCTCCAGGTATGAAAACGGGCTGTGTTCAAGTAACAACTCCAGACAATCTTCATGTCCTGAGCAGGAGAAAGGAAGAGCAGTGGAGGGTGGAGAGGGACGAAGACCACCTCTGTCCGGTGCCATCTTGGGACATCCCACTTCCAGATGCAGCTTAACCTGGGTCCCTCCCTCAACTCCACAGGGCCTCAGTCTCTGTTCTGTTCTGCCCTCCCCCATGCTGCACCCCGACTCCCGCACCCGCCAAGACCGCAAGCCCGCACCAGTGTAGGAGGCCCAGTGCATGGGCGAGTATCCACTGTAATCCACGCCAGCATCCAGGGGGTCTGTGGAAAGGGCAGCCTGCAGCAGTGTCCGTAGCACGGCGGTGTGGCCGCAGGCTGAGGCCAGGTGAATGGGGGTGCGGCCCTTGAAGTCTCGGCACAGCACAAACGCGTCGTGGTCCAGCAGGGCGGCCAGGCAGTCCTCACAGCCGGTCACTGCCTGTGGGCGACATAACGGTGTGAGGGAGGGCACAGGGCCATTCCCTGCCTCACAGCCAGTCGCCAGAGCTCGCCCCGAAATGAGAACCACTTCCAGGGTGCCCATCGTTGTCTTTGCGCCAACTCTAAATGTTAGGTGTCAGCATCTCCTGCCTCCCTCCTCTCTATGCCAACAGACAAGCAGAATGGCAAGAGTTAATTCTGGCACTCTGGAGTAGGGGACAAATGGCAGTGTTGGAAGATGAAGGGATCGAAGCATCCCCTGGGTTGAGGAGGAGACAGCTTTAGGCCAACTGATGGTGGAGAAGGCCTGAGATGGTGGCATCATTAGCCAGGGGCCCAGCACCAGGGCTGGGGTTCCTGGGGCATGGACTAGGTAGCGAGCATGTGGCTGTATGAGATAACAAAACAAGGGAATCGGGGAGACCTGCTACGAATGTCAGGTACTCCTCCTGGAGCAAACACAGTAAGGCCCAGTTAAGACTCTGAGCACAAAATACTGGCCCACCTGCTAGACAGTCTGCTGTCCTACTGCTGATGGGTCCTGTGTTCCCAAGTCCAGGACTGTCAGTGAGCAGCCCCACCCAGGAGGTCACTCACCCCACGGTGGAGGGCGGTGCGGCCCCGGAGGTCAGCAGCATCAGCCGTGGATCCTTTCTCTAGCAGCAGATGGACACAATCCACATGGCCATTCATGATGGCCAGCATCAGTGGGGTTCTACAGAGGGGGCAGGAGAAAGGTGAGGGCCCGCAGGGACATGAAAAGCTGCTCCCTGCCCCTGGCCCACACTCACTGTCCATAGGCATCCATGACATCTGTGATGTCAGCTCGTTCCCCACTGTCGATCAGCAAGTGCAGGGAGTCAGTGTGGCCAGAGGCAGCTAGGAGAAAAGGGTCTGGGTCAAGGCACAGTCAAGGGGAAGGAGGCAGCCAGGTCAAGCAGAAAGGACTCAAGGGTGGAGATTAAGGGAAGACCTGGAGAAGCAGGCCGAAGTCTTAGGGGAACAGGAAGCCACGAATCAGAACCTGAAGTTTCCATTCTCCTCGCCCTGCTCCACTCCCAACCCTAGGCCCGTTCAGGAAGGGTCTGGGACCCGTCTCCATGCCCTCCAGCAAGGGGAGGGAAGCGCCTGAACGGCGTCCTCACCAGCAGCGTGCAGGGGCGTCCACTTGCGTCTGCGTTCCCTGACAAGTGCGGAGGCGCCGTGGGCCGTAAGTACCTCCACACACTCGGTGGAGCCCCGCTCGGTGGCCAGGAAGAGCGCGGTCCGGCCTTTGTGGTCCCTTACATCCAGATTCACCAGCGTCTCGGCCAGTGTCTTCAGGGCTTCACAGTGACCGTTGTAGGCCTGGGTGGGGCAGTGGGGGGGTGCAGGTAGCCGATGGATACAGCTCGGGACACTGTCCCCACTCTGCTCTTGGGCCCCATGGGGAAACTCCAGGCAGCAGTCCCCGCCACGAGCTCGGGCCCCTCAGACTCTCGACTTGTACCATGCCCAGCCCTCCCCAGACCACTGCCTGCTTGCCACATCCCCACAAGAAGGCAGAAGCTAGGACAGATTCCCAAGTGCTCATGCCTGTGTGTGGGTCTGGGGCAGAGAGGGTCAAAGAAGGCAGGGGGAAAGGACTGCAGACTCACAGCTAAGTGCAAAGGGCTGACTGGAATGGTGCTCTCCACATCCTCCAGGCAGTTAAAGGACATTTCTAAGAGCTGCAATGGACAGGAAAGTAGGGGCAGAGGTTCTTGAATTTCTAAGATGTTATCCCTCCACCACCAGAGTGACCCCCGAAGCCCCTGGCGCTAGAGACCACATCTGAGTCAACCACCCCTCAGTTTCAGAATCCACAAACACAAAGATGACGGCGTGCCCTGCCCCTCTCCTCTACTCCTCGCCAGATCCCGCACATACCAGTTCGAGGTTCTGTCTGTTGCCGTAGGCGGCTGCATAGTGCACAGCTGTGTAGCCCTGCCTGTCCCGCAGGGAGGGGTCTGCACCGTTATCCAGTAAGAACTCCAGACAGCTGGGGGACAGGGGCACACTGTGAGGCAGGGACAGGCCCAGCAGGGGAGGGCCCAGTTGTGCAAAGTGCAGAGGAGAGGGGGAAGGGAGCCCCTCCAGGCCAAACTGCCCAACACCCGTCCTCTGCTCCACGGAGGCCAACTCCTGCCCATTCGACCCTGGCTCCAGACCCACCACCTCCTTCACATCAGCCCTACTCTGGCTTCGATGCCTTCCTTTATCCCTGGAACGCTCTCCTGGAGAACCTAGAGCATAGTTATTAGTTACCAACACTTTCCACCTACCTCCACACACGCTGACCTCCTGTCTGGAATGCCTTCTCCTTCCAACCTCTCTGAAGAAGTCCTACTCATCCCAAGCTTACTCCTAGCCTCCTCCCCTTTGTGAGGCCTTCCCCAACCTTCCCACTGAGCTGCCTCTTCCTCTGTACTCCCTTGGCACCCTTCTTAGAGGATCAGCTTAGAAGTACTAACAGCAATAATAATAATCAGCACTTTCTACATGTCAAGCACTGTTCTAAGCACTTCAAGTGTATGAAATCGCTTAGTCTGCATCACGCTCTCATGGTCTTATTCTTATTCCTATCATAGTTAAGGAAATTGAGGCACGGAGAAGTTAAGTTGCCAAAAGTCGCACAGTTGAGTTTCTTGGATTGGAGTATCCTTCTTTAAAGAAAGACAACCCTTTCATTTCAGAACACTCATAGATTTACAGAAAGACTATAAAGATAGTCTAGAGTTTCCACATGCGCTGCACTATTCTCCCTACTGTTAATATCTAACATTAGAATGTGTAAATGCCCTTTCATTTTTATTTCCCAACAGCTTATTCGTTTTCAAAGGGTAGAAATTTGAGGATTTTTTATTTGTTTGTTTGTTTTGGAGAGTAAGATGCAGGAAGGAGCAGTGGGAGAGGGAGAGAGAGATTCTCAAGCAGGCTCTAAGCCCAGCTCGGAGTCCCACGTGGGGCTCGATCTCATAACCTTGAGATCCTGACCTGAGCCAAAATGAAGTCGGATGCTTAACTGACTGAACCACCCAGGCACCCCAAGAGTAATTCATCTTTTATCCTTGTACCTATCACAGTACTTAGTACCTAATAAGTAAATCCTCAATTCTTCCGGAATAGATAAGTGATTTGGTGTGTTTAGCTCATCTGATTCTCTCAAGAAGACCACCCATTCCCTGAGGGAAGGAACTAGGTCTCCTACTTTGGTTTGTACCCACAATACTTAGTCTAGGACTGGGTTCAGAGTGCACCCAACGTACTGCAGGCGGCCCAGCTGCCAGCAGCGGAAGTAAGAGCGGGATCCAGAGTGGATGGGAGTGCGGCTGGGCCATAGCCAAGGCCACTGGGACAGCACATCCAGGGGCTCTGCTCAACTACTCACAAGAAGGCCTCCTTCCTGCGGGACTCCTTCAGTGGCTCGTCCTCTTCAGCATCGTGGCTGGAAGATGAGTGAGGTTCCGCTCTGGGGTACAGATAGTGAAGTCAGGGGAGGCTCAGGGAGGCGAGTGGAGCTGAGAAGGCCAAAGTGGGACTCTCACCTCCGGTAGGTGTCAGAGGCAGCGGCATAGTGGAGCGGAGAGCAGCCTTTACAGTCGGCCTCATTGACGCCCGCACCAGCCGTCACCAGCGTGACTGCACACTGGTAGCTGCCGTTGGCGGCTGCATAGTGCAGTGGGGTCCTGTGGAGAAGGCAAGGAGGGTGGGTGAAAGAGCCGAGGGCAGACCCAAAGGCAACCAGAGGAGCAGCCTGCAGCTGCTCTGTAGTACTCTCCCCACTTAGTCTCCAAGCCCCTACCACTCCCTCTGTCGTCTGTCTCTCTTAGCTGACATTCCCCACATCTACTGCTGCGTATCAACACACCTTCCAAATTTGTCTCTCCTCCTCAAGTCAGCTCCACTGCTCAACAGCAAATTAAGACATTCAACGTTCCTAAAAGGAAAGAGGATGAGGGTTAAGAGAGCGAGAGGCTCAGAGAGAAGCCACAGGCACAGGGAGAGGCTGAAAAAGGATAGCGCCGCAGACAGTTCTTTCTGCTGTTGACTGCTCGCACTGTGACGGGGGAGACATCTGGGCAGCAGAGAAGGGCCCACACTCTTGCCCAGATCTCAGTGCCTGGGAGACAGAAGAGAACTCACCCTCCAGAAGCAGCAGCATGAAGACAGGTGCGGCCAAGGTTGTCAGGCGTATTGATGTCAAACCCAGCTGAAAGCACGTGCTCATTGCTGAGTGAAGATACAATGCTATACAGCTGACCTGCAGGGCCGGAACAGCCACGGATCCCATCTGAGGGCCCTGACCAGAGGGAGAGGCCTGCACCCACCTACACACCTGCCCAACCCCCCAACCAGTCAGCACATACCTGAGGAAAGAAGCTTACGACAACAGTCAGAGAATCCAAAGAGAACAGCTAAGTGCAGAGGGAACATGTCGTGAATGCCGCGCCTGGGGAGAAATTGAGGGACTTGGTCCTTAGGTCCAGGAGAGACTGGTTATAGACCTCCTTTCTGCAGGCCCCCTCCCACTAGCCCAGGAGATGGTGGGGTTCAGCAAGCTTCCTTTTGGCAAGCTTCTTTGTGCCTCCACGTTTGACATGAGAAGCCTGTACAGATCCAAAGGACCCCAACTCACCGGGCGGTATCCGCGCCATTGGTCATGAGGGTGCTGATGAGCAGCTCGTGTCCATAGCGAGCAGCCACGTGCAGTGGCGTGTTCCCAAATTTGTCGGCACAATCAATCTCGCTGCCTGAGAGGGGAAGCACACAAACTCAGGCTGACCTTAGGCTCCAGGCCACTCACACCACCAAGCTACCATGTGAGTGCTTGGTTCATGCCGTGTCCCAGGCCAAGCCTTCCACAGGTGTTAGCTTGTTTGTAAGCCTTAAGGGCAGGCAGACCAGGACCATTTCCACAGATGCCTTGCTCAGAGCTCCAGGTGCTCATCCTGGCTGGAAGGGGGTGTGGGAGGTGGAATGAGGAAACAAAGGGGTTTCTAGGGATGAGTTCTCTGGGGAAGTGGGAGAAGAGAGCACAAAGTCTCCCAAGTTCATACCATTCTGGATGAGGATCTGGGAGCGGGTGAAACGACCATGGATGGCAGCCATGTGCAGAGGACTTTTCCCTTCCTTGCTCTGTGAAAATATGGCAATTTTTTTGTTTTCAGCACAAGGCACTGAGAAGGCCCCATTCCCCTTTCAAAAGGACACATCTCTGAGGATGGACTAGTCTTGTGGACATCTGCTCAGCCCATACTCTCCTGGCAAGGTCTGATCAACCTAGGAGGCAAGTGACGATTCCCCAGAGTTATCCACAGGGGAAGATATGGTCAGGACCCCCAGAGCCAGATTCCTCTCCCAGCACTCCCAGAGCCAGGCTATGGCGTCATCCCTTCAGGCACCTGGTAGTTGACATCAGCCCCATTATTGACCAACAGCTCCAAGCAGAGAGCGCCATTGGTAGAGACTGCAGCCACGTGCAGTGGCGTGAAGCCCTTGTCATTCGGCTGGTTGACATTGGCTCCTGCATTCACCAGCTCGATGGCCACAGCATCCTGGCCCAGGTAGCAGGCGATGTGCAAAGCTGTGTTTCCAAAAGCGTTGGGCTCGTCGATCTGGATTTCCAGGGGTGCAGATAAAGGCACAGTGAAGTATCAGTTTAAATAAAATGGAAGCCAACACAGATAGCCTAGAGAACCCCAGAATTCCAACAACCTCCCAAGACACCTCAGGATCCTGACTCAATAGACCGAGCCTATTCCTTACAGCAAGCGCTATTCACTGTGTTTCACTGTATCCTGCTGACCTCCCCCAACCACTCCAACAATCCCAGCACCTTACGTCTCTACACACAGACTCCGACGCCCAACTCCCTGTCCTTAGCACCCAGCCTCCTGGGCTCAGCACCCTGACCTCAGCCCCCATCCGGAGCAGGTACTTCACCACTTCAATCTGGCCACTGGCCGCAGCTGTGTGGAGCAGCCCATAGCCCTTGCGGTCCTTGCAGCCGAGGTCCGCTCCCCGTGCCACCAGCAGTTTTAGGACCTCCAAATGCCCTAGAAAGAAAGAGGAGGCTCTCAAGGGTGTGGAGGGTGAACTAAGACCCCAAGTGCCTCTCTCCAAAGGCTGTAATCCCCATCCCTGCCTTAGCAATCCTAAATGTCAAATTCCTCCTCTTTCCATGAACCCTTTCTCACCCAGAAAAGCTGCCCAGTGCAGAGGCTGCCGCTCCTTTTTGTCACAGACATTCAGGCTGGCTCCCTTGTTCAGGAGCAGGTTCACCGTCTGTATGAGGATATGAAAGACACCTGCTCAGAGCCAGGTTCATGCTTTCAATGTACCTAAGGGCAGAAGCCTCAGTTCCTGAAAAGGCTGAGGCAGCCAAATGTCTTTGTTCTTGAACAGAACAATCTGGAGAACTAAAGGGAACAGAGGAAGCAGATACTAAGAAAGAGATCCCATACATATTTGGAAGTTTGAGGGAAATTTGAGGGAGTGTCTTCCTATGATCTTCCGGTTCTTAAATTCTTTTGAAAAATCTTCTAAAACATTTTGAAAAACAGGGACACTCACTTTTCAGAAAGAGGCATGTATATAAACATTTTCCATCCAACTTCAGAGAGTTTACCTTGGACTTAAGTCCAAGTCAAGAATTTCAATCTAACCCAACCATTCATTTGATGCTCAAGCCCAAGTGTCTATCCAGGCTGCTGTTCCCCAGACCTGATGGCCCAGAAGCAGAGGAAGGTAAGTGGGGTGGGAAGGGAAGGGAAGGGAAGGGCCGGGACAGAATGGGACGGGGCTCAGCTGGGTATGGATTGGAGCAGTCCTTACCTCCAGATGCCCACTATGCACTGCATGGTGCAGGGCACTGCGCCCACTCCTGTCGGCCACGTTGAGGCTACTCAACAGGGGTGCCAGAGCCTCAGCACACTTCGTGGCCCGGTTGGCAGCAGCCACATGCAGTGGTGTTTGCCACAGCTTGTCCCGGGCATTCACATCTGCTGAATGTGCCAGCAGCAGTCCCAGCACCTTCTGTAAAGGAGCCGGGGATAGGAGAGAAGAGAGAGGGGAAGTAGAAGGTAAAACAAATGGAGGGAAGAACAGATCAGCATGGCACATGTGGCCCCATAACCCCCATCCCCCAGCACAGAGTCTCTTCTCATTTTTCCAACATACGTAGCATCTCAACCTCTACTTCCCATCTTCTGGATTTTTTTTTTTTTAAGATTTTATTTATTTATTTGACAGAGATCACAAGTAGGCAGAGAGGCAGGCAAAGAGAGAGAGGGGAGGAAGAGGCTCCCCGCTGAGCAGACAGCCAGATGCGGGGCTCGATCCCAGGACCCTGGGATCATGACCTGAGCCGAAGGCAGAGGCTTTAACCCACTGAGCCAGCCAGGCGCCCTCCATCTTCTGGATCTTCTGAGAGTTTAAAATCTTCCCTACCTTGCTGAAGTCCCCTCCTCTTCCTCAAGCCACCTGGTATCACTCCCTAACCCAGACCCTGAAAATCTTCACCCACACACATAGCTACGACCAAGCAAATCCACATATACAGAGAATCCCAATCCCTCATACTTTTCACTAGGAAAAAATACACACTCCTGCTATGTTGCCCCAAATGCCCTCCTTCAGTCCTTCCACAGGCACAAAAATAATTTCCGTTACTTCAGTAAGCAAACAGGTGCTGGTTCCTCTCTAAAACTTAGGCTAAAGGGTCCCTCTCAATCACAACCCACCGCATTCCCATTGATCCCCCATTCCCTTTGGTCTTAGTCTCTCCCCTGGTAGTTGGAGCCAGGGAACTGACCATAGAACCAAGGGAGAGGTCTCCTTACCTCCTCCCCCACACCCCACCCGTTCTCGTCAGGGTTGCTGGACCCAATTGATGAGGCACGTTTGACCTCTGTGCTGTCAACTTTCATGCTGCTTGAGAGGCAGGGATGCAACAGATCACCACCCTCAATCCCTCCATCACAAGGTAAGAAATCTCAGTGCCCAGAGGGGTATCAGACTCCAAGGTGGCCCCCCAGGGAAGGATGAGTCACTCAGGCCTGGCAGCAGGGCCCCCTGCAGTCTGCCAGCCCAGTGTTAAGCTCTCCCCTGACGTCACATCAGCTGGCAACACTCAGCCCCCCTTAGCAGCCAGTTCTAGGGGTAGGAAGGAGGGGCCAAGGTCTAGTCTCCTGACCTAGGGATAGACCAGCTTGTAAGCAGACAGCTGAGGCTCTCTGATCCTTAACTTCTACCTTTAACCAACTCATCCTCTCTGAAAGGGTGAAAGGGCAGAGGAGGCCAATACCTCATTTCGGGAAGCAGCAGCACGATGAAGAGGGGTCAGCCACAGTGTGTCCTTAGCATTGACATTAGCACCTGTGGAGATATAATTTCCTCTTTTGGTGGGAAGTGGACAGCAAGTAGGGAAGGAAGCCAGTAATCAGGCTAAGGAATATGGATAGAGATGAAGCCTCTCCCAGAACAAGTACCAGGATGGGCGGGGGGAGGCTCTTCCCTCAGGTCCCCTCCCTAGGTGCCACACCTTCCAGCTCCCCACTTTCACCTGACATCAGTAGCAACTGGAGGATGGGGACATCGCCTACATAGGCAGCAGCATGCAATGGGGTCCGCCTCTCTTGGTCCTGGGAAGGCAGAAAAGAGCAGCAGCTGTGCTGGAGGGTGAACTATCAAGGACCCCAACCCAAGTTGGGCCTTTCCCCACCTCTTCCCCTAGGTTCTGCAGGCTCCTAAATCCCTATCCTAGGTCAAAACAAGCACCTAGGGAGGGTGGAGTCAGGGAGTCAGGGGGTCAGGGCCAAGGGGCTGTAAGGCAGGCTCCTTCTTCCAGGAGGGGTGGGGGCGCTGCAGATACTGATGGTTCAGAAAAGAACACCGTTTCTGGGCATCCTCAGCTCCACTGTTCTATGCTTCAAGCCTGACCTGCTCTCCATCTCCAAATGTAGAGCAGGCGCCCATCCCTGGGTAGAAAGAGCTGTGGCCTCTTCCGAGCCAAGGAGCCACGGAGCCGCCCCACAGGTTGGGAGGGGTCCAGAACACCAGGGCCCAGATTACTGGCTCCCCATCCTCCCTGATCCCAACTCACCAGTACATTGATGTTCTCCTTCTGCGAGAGGAGGGAACGCACTTCCTCCACATCTCGGCTAAAGATGGCCTGGACCAGGGGCGGCTGCAGGAAGAACCGGCGTTCAGAGAAAGCGGGCCGGAACGGAACCAGCGGTGGGGGGCGGGGAGGGGGGACACCTGGCTTGATGAGGGGCGTTGCTGGAGGGGCTCCGCTCTGGGGTCCTGGCTGCAGAGGACACTCCCGCGGCATGTTGGCCGGTCGCCAGGCCCCCAAGGACACCGGCTCTGTTGAGGGGAGCACGGCGTGGGGCGGGGCGGGAGCAGCGGGAGCCCCGGGCTCGGGCCCAGCCTAGGCCGCACATCCCCGGGCTCGCGTGGCGGCGGCGCCGGACCCTGGAAGGAGGAAGCGGGCAAGAACAGGAGGGCTGACCTGGTCCGTGATGCTGAGGATCCCCATGGCCCGGCCCGGGCTCCGTCCGCATCGAGCTCCCGGCGGCGGCGGCGGCGGCTCCACCGGGGACACGGGGCGGCCCAGGCGGCGGCTGCGGCGGCGGCTGCGGGGAGAGCGCGGCCCCGCCTACCGGGGGGCGGGCGAGCGGGAGCCCGCAGCGCTCCCTGGCGGCCGTCCTGGGCCGGGCCGCGGGGCTCTAGCCGCGCTGGCGGCCCCAGGCCTGGCGCCCTCCGCCCTGTCCTGGCGCCCGGAAGGGCCCCGGCGCCCCCCACCTCGCGCGCTGGTTCCCCGGCTCCCCAAGCCTGCTGCGCCGTGCTCTCTGCTCCAGTCTGGAGGCTCGGCGAGTTTCTCACAAGACCCAAGCGACAACGCGGGCCTTGGCCCTGCGGGGCCTCCCACCACCCAGCCCACCACAATGCCTCCGCCGGAGCTAATTCCTCCCGTCTGCGATTACATACCCCCAAATCCGCCACACACTTGGGGAAACAGGGGCGTGGAGAGCCGGGAGTTGTATATGGCAATAGCCCCAGAGAGAAGGAAGGCGTGTATCTCCACTGGCGGTGACATGATTTGGGTAGACAGGAAATAGCGAAAGTGCTCAAACTGCTGAGAGAAATCCCAAAAAGGATTCTCCAGCTGCAGAAAATCCCCACAGAGAGGCTGGGACAGCTGGCAGCTGAAGAAGGCCTCCAAGGCCGACACAAGGGGCACTTCCCGAATTACTAATTACTTCATGGCCAGGTTAAGGTGGTAGGGTGGCTACACTTTAAGAGGCTCAATGGCTTCTCCCCAGAAAAGGGTGGGGTGCTTTCCCTCCTCCATTGGCGAGGCCAGAGAGCAGCCAATCAGGCAAGATCTAGATGGAGGTCATCCCAGCCCAGAAAAGGAAGAGGGAAGAAAACTGGATATTGAAAAATTGCTGGAGTTTATAAAAGGTGATCCAGGGTCCTTAGAGCTCAGCAACTCACTATGAGTGTTCTAAGAGGGAACACATTTAGGAAGAAGTATAGCAAGTTGGCCCCCTATCAAGGTACAGATATAATAAAAGCTCTTCTTTGCTCTCTAACAATCTATGCCCTTCGTTGCCTTTGGTGTCTTGATTCCCACCAGAAAGATACACAAGACACTGATATCTGTGATTTTTCCTGGAGAGAGAAACTAGGGAACGGGGAATGAGGAATGAGAGGGGAAAATACCCATCACTACATATCTTTAATAATTTTTGAACTTTTACCATATTGAAAATAAAATTTACAATATTACTCAAAACTTAACCTTTTCCCAGGAGTCTTCCCTGGTTAACGGGTTCTTTTCCTTTTGTTACATCCTTAACCCTTAAATATTTAGTTTACCCTGTAGCTGTCAGGTTTATTTATTTATTTTTTCAAAGATTTTATTTACTTGGCAGGGAGGGAGCGCACACAAACCTGGGAAGCAGCAGAGGAAGAGAGAGAGGCAGGCACTCCACTAAGCAGGGAGCCCAATGCCGGGCTCAATCCCAGGACTGTAGAACCACGACCCGGCCTGAAGGCAGATGTCCAACAGACTGAGCCACCCAGGCACCCTGTAGCGGTCAGGTTTAAACTGCCTACCTTTGTGGCTCATTTCACCTTAATGTTTTTTGTTTTTCGTTTTTTTTAAAGATTTTATTTATTTATTTGACAGAGAGAGACCCAGCGAGAGAAGGAACACAAGTGGGGGGAGTGGGAGAGGAAGAAGCAGGCTGCCTGCTGAGCAGGGAGCCCGATGCAGGGCTGGATCCCAGGACTCTGAAATCACGACCTGAGCTGAAGGCAGACACTCAATGACTGAGCCACCCGGGCGCCCCTCACCTTACACGTTTGACATACAAGTGTCCAACATTTCAGAATGGATTTTAAACTCCTTAGGCAGTCTTCCAACACGGGACTATGCATTACTTTGGGTTTTTTTGTTTTGTTTTCTATGAAAAAAGGATTTTGAGCTCTCCAAAGGCAAGCGTATACATTATTCTTTGTAGCTTTAACAGAGCAGGAACAGACACTTAACATTTGATGAGGAGGAGAAAGATGAGGCTGAAGAAGTAGAAACTAAAGGAAGCTGGGGATCAGATGGATATGGGTGTTAGGACATGTTGACTTGACTACTGGACCTTCCAGGAAGGGCTGAGCTAGGATATGACCCAGAGGATGGGGAGGAGCGGACTACATGGCCTTCATTGCCTGAAATAGCTCCTGGTAACCTGAGGAATTGGAGTCAGGGGTTGAGCTGAGGTCACGTGCCTGGTTCTGGTGTGGGAGTAGAGGTGAACAAGTGAGGTTACCAGCCTGGTACTTTGGGCAGCTGGAAGAAGAAGGAAGAGCTAAGGAGTTATTTTTAATATTATTCAGAGCACAGAAAGAGGATTTCTCAGGAGGGGGAAAAAGGGATATAATGTAGGTAACACAGAAACTTCCAAGGTTCAGGGAGAGGCATAGGGGTGGGGTGGTGGGAGTGGTATTTAGGCTGGGAGTAGTTGCAAAGCCCTTCTATGAAGACAGTCCTATGATTCAACTACTGAATTCACATTTGGGTAACTCTAGGCAGATATCTGCCTATTTTTAAGCCTCAATTCTCATTCTTTTAAGAAATGCTGATTGAGGACTCAACCATTATAGAATGCACAGTACAGCACTATACTAACTGGCTTGGAAGTAGAAACTTAGAAGTAATAGTGTCTATTTTTGTGGAACTTCGAAGAGCATACATATACATACAAAACTACTAGAGAATATAGGATACATGCTATTTTACATGG
The DNA here is from genome assembly GCF_009829155.1 of Mustela erminea. Taxonomy (NCBI): domain Eukaryota; kingdom Metazoa; phylum Chordata; class Mammalia; order Carnivora; family Mustelidae; genus Mustela; species Mustela erminea. The sequence continues at coordinate 92,754,062 of NC_045619.1, forward strand.
CATCGTGTGTTTGGAGTAATTTTCAGGAATGGGTTCAGTCGAAAGATGGTCTTCCTCAAGTAGATGTATTTTGGGTTAATACCTGAAGGAAGTTATTGATGTAGAGTGACAGGGAAATGGAAGGAAATTGGTTGTTCAAGTACGAGGAATGAACTAGGAAAGTTTAAATGGCAGTAATTAGCTAATCTAATTAGTAGGGGGACAACAAGCAAATTGGCTCGGCAGGCCTATTGTACCTTGGGGATTCTGCAGCAGTTAACTCCGTTAAGGCATAGTGTTAATGAGGTCACAGTTCAGTCATGTATCCCGGTTAATTTCTGTCTTTTATCCAGCCAGAACCTTTCTCCTCACTCTAAGCAGCTGTCTCACATGTGTAAGCCCTTAGTCAGAGGGAGTGGGTCTGGACAAGAAAGCAAGGCTGGAAAGAGTAAATCTGTCCCTCAAGGTCACATGCCCACTGAGAGTGGCTCCAGATTACCATCTTTGAACTGGAAAGTGATACTGACTGTATCCTGGTGGTGGGGGTAGGGGTGCTGAGGGAAAAAAGAAGAAACGTTAGGAGAGAAAAAGAGGTAAGATCATTCTCCAATTTGGGGCTTCATGTATATATAATATAAATATAAAATAAGGATGAAAATGCCTTCCTTTAAAAAAATTTTTTTTTAAAGATTTTGTTTATTTGTCAGAGAGAATGCAAGCACAAGCAGGGGAGAGTGGCAGGCAGAGGGGGGAGCAGTCTCCCCACTGAGCCAGGAGCCCAGCAAGGACTTGATTCTGAAGCAGATGCTTAACCACCCAAGCGTTCTCCATAAAATGCCTTCCTTAAAAATGTTAAATGTAAGCCAGAGTTCAAGGGAGGGTTCTTGGTCTTTGACATTCAAATAAAATAGGCTCAAAATTTAAAAGCAATCCAGGGCCACCTGACTGGTTCAGTTGATAGAGGATTCAGGGTTGTGAGTTCGAGCCCCAGGTTCGGTGTAGAGATTACTTTAAAAAATTAAATCTTTTTGGGGCGCCTGGGTGGCTCGGTGGGTTAGGCCTCTGCCTTTGGCTCAGGTCATGGTCTCAGGGTCCTGGGATCGAGCCCCGCATCGGGCTCTCTGCTCTGCGGGGATTCTGCTTTCTCCTCTCTCAGCCTGCCTCTGCCTACTTGTGATCTCTGTCTGTCAAATAAATAAATAAAAATCTTTTTAAAAAATAAATAAATAGGGGCACCTGGGTGGCTCAGTGGGTTAAAGCCTCTGCCTTCAGCTCAGGTCATGATCCCAGGGTCCTGGGATCGAGCCCCACATCGGGCTCTCTGCTCAGCAGGGAGCCTGCTTCCTCCTCTCTCTCTCTGCTTGCCTCTCTGCCTACTTGTGATCTGTCTGTCAAATAAATAAATAAAATCTTAAAATAAATAAATAAATAAATAAAATATTTTTTTAAAAAAATATTTTATTTATTTGTCAGAGAGAGAGAGAGAGAGAGAGCATAAGCAGGGGAGCAGCAGGCAGAGGGAGCAGCAGGCTACCCGCTGAGCAGGGAGGCTGATGTGGGACTCAATCCCACAACCCTGGGATCATGACCTGAGCAGAAGGCAGAGGCTTAACCAACTGAGCCACCCAGGCATCCCTAAAAAATAAAATCTTTAAAAAAAATTAATCCATATCCAATGGAAATCCCAAAATTAATCCCAATCTCATTAGTGGGGAGATGGAGGACTTCTGTTTCCAGGCCCCTGTTTCTAGAGAAGCTGTTTCTCTTCCACATCAGTTAGACCCCAAACGCGACATAGTCTTTAATTACTTCATCCTTCTTCCCCTTTCTACACATTATTTTATTTTTTTTTTATTTTTTATTTTTTTAAAGATTTTATTTATTTATTTGACAGAGAGAAATTACAAGTACACTGAGAGGCAGGCAGAGAGAGAGAGAGAAGGAAGCAGGCTCCCTGCTGAGCAGAGAGCCTGATGCGGGACTCGATCCCAGGACCCTGAGATCATGACCTGAGCCGAAGGCAGCGGCTTAACCCACTGAGCCACCCAGGCGCCCACTACACATTATTTTAGACAAAACTTTCCTGAGTGTGGAAATGTGACCAAAGGTTTAGAACAAAAACAGAGAAAGGGTTCATAACCAAGCACCACCATTCTTTTCTTTTCTTTCTTTTTTTTTTTTTTTTTAAAGATTTTATTTGTTTAGGGGCGCCTGGGTGGCTTAGTGGGTTAAAGCCTCTGCCTTTGGCTAAAGTCATGGTCCCAGGGTCCTGGGATCAAGCCCCACATCGGGCTCTCTGCTCAGCCAGGAGTCTGCCTCCTCCCCTCTCTCTGCCTGTCTCTCTGCCTACTTGTGATCTCTGTCAAATAAAATCTTAAAAAAATATTTTATTTGTTTGGCAAGCCTGGGTGGCCTAGTCAGTTAAACATCTGCCTTGGGCTCAGGTCATGATCCCAGGGTCCTAGGATGGAGTCCTAGGATCAGGCTCCCAGCTCAGCGGCCAGCCTCAGGGAGGCTGCTTCTCCCACGGCCTCTCTGTTTCTAGTGAATAAAATAAAAATAAAGTCTTTTTAAAAAATAAGATTTTCAGGATGCCTGGTTGTCTCTGTCGGTTAAGCTGCTATATTCAGTTCAGGACATGATCCCAGGATCCTGGCATCGAGTCCCACATCAGGTTCCTTTCTCCGCAGGGAGCCTGCTTCTCTCTCCACCTCTGCCTGCTTGTGCGTGCTCTCTTTCTCTCTCTGAACAAATAAATAAATAAAATCTTTTTTAAAAAATAAGATTTTATTGGGACGCCTGGGTGGCTCAGTTGGTTGGGCAGCTGCCTTCGGCTCAGGTCGTGATCCTGGCGTTCTGGGATCGAGTCCCGCGTCGGGCTCCTTGCTTGGCGGGGAGCCTGCTCCTCCCTCTGCCTCTGCCTGCCATTCTGTCTGCCTGTGCTCGCTCTCTCCCCCTCTCTCCCACTGATAAATAAATAAAATCTTAAAAAAAATAAAAATAAAAATAAATAAGATTTTATTTATTTACTTGAGAGATAGAGAGGGATCACACACAGGGGTAGAGGGAAAAGCACACTCCCTGCTCAGCAGGTAGTCTGACTCCTGGAGGGTCTCTATCCCAGGACCCTGGGATCATGACCTAAGACAAGGGCAGACCCTTTACCAACAGAATCGCCCAGGCGCCTTAGGCAGCGCCATTCTTAAAATGTGTGGAGAATTTCAATTACTTTTGCACCCATCTAGATCCAATCTCCCTCTTTTTATTTTCCTTTTGTTTTTCCCATTTTTATCAGGAGCATTGTTTTCCCTACTTGTATCAGGATGGAAAGCAGTACAGTGATATTTCTTTTTTTTTTTTTTTTTTTTTAAGATTTTATTTATTTAGGGCGCCTGGGTGGCTCAGTGGGTTGAGCCGCTGCCTTCGGCTCAGGTCATGATCTCAGGGTCCTGGGATCGAGTCCCGCATCGGGCTCTCTGCTCAGCAGGGAGCCTGCTTCCTCCTCTCTCTCTCTGCCTGCCTCTCTGCCTACTTGTGATCTCTCTCTGTCAAATAAATAAATAAATCTTTAAAAAAAAAAGATTTTATTTATTTATTTGACAGAGAGAGATCACAAGTAGGCAGACAGGCAGGCAGAGAGAGAGAGAGAGAGAGAGAGAGAGGAGGAAGCAGGCTCCCTGCTGAGCACAGAGGCCGAAGCGGGACTCGATCCCAGGACCCTGAGATCATGACCTGAGCCGAAGGCAGCGGCTTAACCCACTGAGCCACCCAGGCGCCCCAATACAGTGATATTTCTTTGCCTGGGTTCCCGCCCTGAGGTCGCACCCTTCAGGTGCACACTTCCAGACAAAGAGGGTTTTCTCCCCTAAAATTAAATCTTGTTCTTCCCCTCCCCCCTTCTTTCTATCAATATCAAAAGAAAAAATTGTGCAAAACCTTAGCCCAGAGGTCGGAAGATTAATTTCCTTTCACAAAGATGTACAGCATAGTACCAGGCACTATAGAGGCTACAAAGATTAACAGAAATTATACTCATGAACGAGGAAGAATATAATAAGGGCTCTAGGGGAGCCTGGGTGGCTCAGTGGGTTAAAGCCTCTGCCTTCGGATCAGGTCATGATCCCAGGGTCATGGGTTCCAGCCCCACATCAGGCTGTCTGCTCAGCAAGGAGCCTGCTTCCTCCTCTCTCTGCCTGCCTGTCTGCCTACTTGTAATCTCTGTCTTTGAAATAAAATAATAATAATAATAATAATAATAATGGCTCTAAAAGAGACGTTCAGAAGATCAACAGATGTCTGACGATGACGCGCCCACGAAGTCGCTTCTGTTCTGCTTATGTATCAATTCCGTGACCACAGACTCGCCAAGCAGTTTGCCACGCGACTCCGTTCCTCCCGGTCATCTCTGAAGCTTCTCATACACTCACTCCTGCGCCCTTTATCGCTAGAGGTGTGAAACTACATCTCCCGAAAGGCCGCGTTGTCCCCTTCCTTCCTCCCTCTCCCAGTTCCGAGCCATGGCAACGGCGTGACGTGGGGGTACTGGGAGCTGTGGGAGCAGCGGTCGCGGCTTCAGTTCTAGGCTACCCCGCCGCCCGGGCGGGAGCAGGGCGAGAGGAGCTGCAGCCCCGAGGCGCTCCTGTTCTCGGGGACCCTGAGCCCGCCCGGCGGCGGCTTCCTGCCTCTTTTCCTCCAGAGTGAGGAGGGCGCAGCGGGGGTCAGAGCCCAGAGAGCAAGGGAGGTTCGGTCCCGCGCATGGCTTCGGCGGGTGCGCGGCGGCTCCCAGCCGGGACGCGCGCAGCGGCCCAGCGTTGCTGCGGCTTCACGCTTCCCCCGGGCACGCGCCCGGCTCCTCCCCCGGGCCCTCCGCGACCGCCGCGACCAATGAGGTGAGAGGGAGGTGCAAGCGTCTGCGCGGCTGGCAAGGGGGTCGCCCCGAGGCCCCAAGTTCCACCGCGGAGGCTTGCAACCCTGGGGTGCGGGCGCGGCGTGGGGCGGCAGCGGTCTTACCTATGGGTCTCATATAGAGCTTTGGGGAAAGGGGAAGTACCCGGGATGGGTGCCCAATCACTACGTGCCCCTCGCGGGAGCCCTGGCAACGCCCGGCTTGGCAAGGCCCCAGAGACTGGGATACTTTCTGAGTCCTAGCTTTTAACAGTATCGTAGCCCACACTCCAAGGCAACTACGCTTCGCATGCACCCCACTTTTCCCCGTCTCCTCCCCCGGCACTGTCCTCAGCCGCCCTCGACCTTTCGCACTCGTGACTGCCTGGCAAGGGAGCCTGTCGGGCTGCAGCAGGTGCTGGGGAAAACGCTTGTTTGTTCGTATGACCTTCCTCTGGGATGTACCCCCGCCCCCTTTCCCCTTCCCCTGGGAATGGTTGAAGAATACAAAGAATCTTGACGTCCTCTCTCCTTTCCTTTTGTCCGTAGATTTCTGATGTCTTGCAGCCTTTTCTTGCCCCGGGCTGCCCAGGTCTTGGGGGCCGAGGTTGGCTTACCTCCTACGCGCTCCTTCATGGGCTTTGCTGCCCCCTTCACCAACAAGCGAAAAGCTTACTCTGAGCGTAGGATCATGGGGTGAGCATCCTTCCCTGTCCAACATTCTTCCATATTCCCTTCCTCCCCAGACAAATGATTAAATCCAAGCTAGAGTGTAAAGGTAGCAATAGTGAGCAAGATTCATCCCTGGCCATCTCTTTCCCAAGCTATTATTACTGATCCTTTATCCTTCTCTGCCAGCCTTCCAACCTTAATTTCCCTCTTCTTGGTTGTACTGCATATGCATTAAGTGAAACGGGATTAGATTTGGACAATATAAGACAACAGAGTATTATTTCTCTGCCGACCTTTTAAATGTATTTTGGGCAAGATATAATACTAACACTTAATTGAGCACTTGCTACTGCTAGTAGTTAGACTACTCCAATGTTTTAGGTAGGTTTTCTCATTTGATCCTCTCTAAAAACCCATGAATCAGGTACTATTATTAACTCTGATTTAGGGATGAGAAAACAGAGGCACAGGTAGTTTACTTAGGGCTACATTTTTGGAAAGTTGTAGAGCTAGGTTCTGAGTTCTTGTGTGATCACCAGTAAAATTGATAGCCTCTGTTCCTCCTAAATGATCTCTGTTAGGATCAAAATAGATAATAAATACAAAAGCATTCTGTGAACTGCAAAACATAATTTTAACATCATGGAAATTTCCATGTTTGTTTTTGGGAAGTCATTCATCTGGGCTTCTTTGGGATCTCTAGTTCTTGAAGGTGAATGGTTGATGGGCAAAGGCATGGGTAGGGGGGAGGGCAATTAGGGCAAGGAGGAACCTGACCCAGGTGGCAATCCCTTGGCCTCTCTCTGATTCCTTCCATTAGGTACTCAATGCAGGAGATGTTTGAAGTGGTGTCCAATGTCCAGGAGTATCGTGAGTTTGTGCCCTGGTGTAAGAAGTCCTTGGTGGTATCTAGCCGTAAAGGTCACCTGAAGGCCCAGTTAGAGGTTGGCTTTCCACCTATTGTGGAACGTTATACCTCTGCTGTTTCCATGGTCAAACCTCACATGGTCAAGGTGAGGCTTTGGGAGGGATAAATTAGCAAAGTTTTTGTGTTCTCTTGCGTTTTTACATGTAAGGGCTATTTTGGCCTTCTTTGTAATGATTGTATCTCCATGTGTCAAATACTCTCCTAAAAAAACATTAGAAGGGAAAGAAAACGTTTCTTTCTTGTACCCTCCTCTACCTACTATAGGTTTTATCCCACTGTAATATTATTTACCTGACTGCCCTCTTCTAGGCTGTTTGCACTGATGCCAAGCTCTTCAACCACTTAGAGACCATTTGGCGATTCAGCCCTGGTATTCCTGCCTACCCCCGAACTTGCACTGTGGACTTTTCGGTGAGTCAAGAGGCTGTGTAGCAGAGCGCTACAACTGGTCTGTGAGAGTTGAGCAGAGGTACTATGAAAGTTATTAGGTATAGCTAGCACTTAGCATTTTCCGAAGTCAATGACACTTTCTACAGGTCTGAGATTGTATCAGACTTATACTCTGTGCTCAGTCCTAAGTAAGGGCTTTTGAAGGGATCTAAGGAACTGGAGGGGGAGGGAAAGAAAACACACTGAATAGTAAGTATCCTTGTGTTTGGCCAGGAACTATCCAACATGGTCCTGAGTAGTTTCTGTCTGTCTCTTACCTATTCCAGATTTCCTTTGAATTTCGTTCTCTGCTGCACTCCCAGCTGGCTACCATGTTTTTTGACGAGGTTGTCAAGCAGAATGTTGCTGCCTTTGAGCGTCGGGCAGCTACCAAGTTTGGTCCAGAAACAGCCATCCCCCGTGAACTGATGTTCCATGAGGTGCACCAGACCTGAGGCAGGATTGTTCCCTGGCCTCTCCTCTAGTTTCCCTCCCAACCAATTCTCTTATTTATTTCATTTGGCTCCTGCTCCAATATAAGGGAAGAGTCTGTGTTCATACTGATGTTCTCCCTCTCACTTCCCCAGAAATTGGGTTATAAGCTGGCTGGAAATGCTGGGGCAGAAAGGCAGGAGGTTATGGAAAGGAGACATGCCAAGGAAATGGTCAGGCTCACTTTGAGAGCCCCATATGCCTGATGTCTGCAGCCTACCTACAATGAATTATAATCAGGACAGTTGGTTGTCTCTGGACCCTGTGTCAAGGTGTTTTAGTATCTGACCAGGGGAAGATAGCAACTTTCTAGGGAATGAATAAACTGAGCTTTTTCCTCTGACAGAGGTATTGAGTGGTCGATAACTGCTGCCTGCCCAAGACGCCTCAGGAAATGCCTGAGATCTGGCCCCAGCTTGAAATCCATATGACCTCACTTTAAGAATATTTCCATGCTGCCTGGTTAGTGGAGAGTGAGGGGCTTTCTTAACATCAGTGCCCAGGGGCAAGGAGAAAAAAAGCACTGAAGAGAATTGTACTCTTGGATTGTATCTTTTTCTTCTACTTGGCTGAGTTTTTATAAAATTTCAATAAATTAAATGTGACAGTATGAATTTAGCTTTTTTATACTGTCTTGGGGGAATGATGTGGATATACCAGAGTAGAAGAAAGTCATGGGTTCCTTCCTCAGGGGAATAAAGGTGCAAGAAGGCCTCTTGGACATAGTGTCCCTGCTAACTATAGTAGCACATTCTACAAGCCAGGACCTAGTACCCACTCCCTTGGCTATTTATAGACTTTTTCAGAAGGTCAGTTGTAGCAGGAGGCTCAGGACAGAATAATCTGGCATCAGATCTACCATATAGCTGATGGTCTTAGGACCACCTCTTACTTTGAGGACTTCCTTAAGAGACTGCAAAGAGGAGGCATTCCACACAGTACCAGAGCCCTCTAGTGGCTCAGATCCAGAGCTAGCAGTCCTCCTCTGCCCTTGGTATGGTTTTGTTCTTTTCACCCAGTGGGCTGCACCAGTTTCCTTCGATTAGTCACATATGCAGTTGTGAGGTCTCAGCTTCGGTCCTCCAGTGTTCTATCTTACAACAAAATTAGGAAGGATGGGGGGCTAAAGGTCAAGGACATTTAACCCTGAGGAAAAACCCTGAGGAAAAACAGAACTCTTCTTTGGAAATTTCACAGGGACCCTGCCTTATTAGGGTAAATGAATGTCAAATCCACATAAAGATAAAGGATGTATAGGATAACTTAGAACCCACTTAGTCTAGGATCTTGCTAGTCAGATTCCTTACTTTATAACAGAGATTCTTACAGGCCTTATTTAATAGCAGGCTCAAGCATTGTTAATAAAAACATTTATTTTGCATTTTATACAGAACAACCTGAAGTCTGGATCATGACTTGACAGTTACCCAGGGGTATACAGACAATGTGTCCATCTCAGCGTGGTTCTAGGGATTAGGGATCCACACAAACACAGGCAGGAGTTGCAAGAGAGGAAGGGGGCACAGTAGGAGTGTATTTCAATCCTTTCTTAAAGAAAAGGCAGTAGAGCATTCTGAGTCACTGAAAACCTGTGCAAATGGGGCTTCTAAAAAACAAACACTGTACTGTGAGCTCTTGGGGAAGGGGCTGGATAAGGAACTTGATAAATAAAGGGATATTTCCTGGTAGCAGAGAAAGAGAAGGAAAGCCTATTATTAATGTTCTCAGCCCCAGGACCTGATATTCAAAGGAAACCACCACCAATCTTAAATTTCCCTGCTCAGAAAGTACCCATATCCCTGGAACCAGACTATGAAGATACCATGCCAGTCATTCCCAAGTCCTTACTCAATGGCCCACAGCATATTAAAATAAAGGGGGAAAAAAGTCAGAAGATAGTGGCTTGTGTTCCATGGAAGTGAAAACTCAGTTCATGATAAGCACTGATAAAGCCAAATGACTGGGAAGGACCACAGCTCAGACAGTGGCATATACAACCTGCTGAAAGAGGTCTCTAGTGAGGACCAAGAAGGGGAGGTCCGGAGCACCTTCAGCTTGAGGTGCAGCAGGTACAGAAAATCTGCAAGGAGGGTCGTATTAAAGTAGTGGGGAAAGAACACTCTAGATCTTAATTTTCATGGGATAATTAAAAAAATCAAATACTGGGTGCCCGTCACAATGAATCCCATCGCCTTTATGGTCACCTGGTAGCATAAAAGTGCCAAAGATGTTCGACTAACCACAGGTCTTGCTAGAAGTGTCTGTGTGCATGGGAGAGAGCAATGGGGTTTGATAGAGCTGACAATCCAACATGATTCCTATGGAAACAGAAGAGGCCAGAGTCCTGATTTGCTGGCCTCTGGAGGGCTGGAGACAGAAGAACTAAAAGCTCTGAAGTGGTTGCAGAGAATCTGCAGCTTCAACCCAGGCAAAGGAGAGCGAGATTCTCACTGTAGATTTGTTGGGGGGCCCAAACCTAACCCATACCACATGCACTAGTCCTGGTCACCCTACAGTTGATGGGCAACTCACCAGGCAGGAGAAAGGAACTGGCTGGGGAAGAAGGGGTTACTTTTTATCTTTTAAAGTCTTAATTTATATTTTAACCTCAAACTTATTATCAGTGCCTCAGATACAATTTAATCTTAAGTCTTAAAAAGCCCCCTGAAACAAAACAAAATTATACTTTTTTTAAAGCTCCCTCACTTTCTGATAGTTTCCCCCAGTCTTCAGTTTTACCCTGACTTAGAGTCCACAAACTTCATCAGACCATCCGTGCTCATGGACTTGGGCCTCTCTAGTGGGAAGCCTAGGGCTCGGCTCCAGATGAGTTGTGCCAGTACACCCAGTGCCCGTGACACCCCAAACAGGACTGTGTAGTAATTCATCTCTGTCATGCCATAGTACTGTAAGATAAGAGAGAAAAAAGTTTTGTTAAAGGCCCTGGGGTAATGGCATGCACAAGTCCCAGGTGATAGTAACCTTAACCAACTCAGCCTTCAACAGAAATGACACTAGAGAAAGTACAGTAACTAGGATTCTGAAAAGAGGACAGCCCGTTCCTCTTGTCTGCACCTGCCCTCCGCCATATGCAACTTTATCAGAAGAATAAGGAAGAAGGCATGAGTCCTTGCTCTGACTAGTCCTTGCTCTGATTTTCTGCATGGCAGAGAACATTAACATTTGGCACAAATTAAAGGGAATGCAGGGAAGGGAAGACTCACCTGGAGCAGCACTCCACTGTGAGCATCTACATTGGGCCAAGGATTTTTGGCCTTGCCCTGCTCCAACAGGACATTAGGCACAATCTTGTACAGCTGAGCAACCAGCTTAAACATGGAGTCATGAGGCAGGTGTTTCAAAGCAAACTCTCGCTGACAGGTATATCGTGGATCAGTCTTCCTTAGTACCGCATGGCCATAGCCTGGGACAACCTGCAAAGAGCAAGGGTAAAAAGCCAGTTGTACTCTCAAGTAGAAGTTCTTATCTTTTCTAAATTCTTCAGGATAGACAAATATGGGGGAAGTCTTCTCTAACTTAGGGGACCTCTTTCATTCTATTCTTTATTCTTCCAAATTGTACAATTTGGGTCTTGGCTTCTTTCCTAGCTGCTAAGCATCTCTGCTTACCCGTCCTGAGTTCAGTGTGTTCCATATGTAGTCTCGTAACTTCTCATCTGACACATCTTTGCCAACTTCTTTCTGTAGTTGTGTCAACCAAACAAGTACTTCCTGTGGGTAAGGTTTAGGGAATAAGATAGTATCAATACATATGCCAGGAGAGAATGCCAAGATCAGAAGCATGGGAGTAAGAAAAACAGGGAGCAGGAAAAGAAAAGGAGTCTTACCTGATTTGCCAAACCATGCAGGGGCCCTGCTAGCCCATTCATGGCTGCTGCAAAGGACAGGTAGGGGTCTGAAAGGGCACTGCCCACCAGGTGGCTAGTATGGGCACTTACATTGCCTCCCTCATGGTCACTGTGGGGGAAGTAAGAAAGGAGAAAAGCTCTGGTAAGAGAAGTCCCAATCTCATTACCAGCCTTTGTTCACTAATCCACAGAGCTGGAGAGGTCACTGGTTGATGATGCCTGTGTGCCAAGCTCCCACACTCTCACTCCAGCTTTAACAGCAATGGCCAGAAGAGGGAGCTCCTGGAAAGCTGAAAGATCATCTACTGCAGCAACTAGCACCTTTCCCAAGCTTCTTAGAAGCATTACTTTGTTCTTATCGTGGTTATGGTAATTTCCCCACACCTCTGGACTTCCTTTACTAGACTCCTTTTTTGCCTTGTGTGATCCTATGCCAAGTTTCCATCTCCATGTTGCCTGCCACCTGTTCCCAGAAGATGAGAATGTTAGGGAGCTTTTCTTAAAATTTTCTACCAACCCAGGCATCTGGTAGCTGTGGTTCCTGGGTCTAGCTTACCTGTGGATGGTGAGGTACAAGCGCATGAGCTCAGTGAACTGAGCATCGGTATAACCTAACATGTTGGTGAAATTGTGGGACCAGTCCAGCTTAGAGTCAATGGCCCCAATACTGCTGCCCTCCCGGTAAAGATTCCGGTAAATCTTTGCTGCAACACAAGGTAGCTTTGCGATCAGATCCATACAATCTTCATAAATCAACTGAGGAGAGGAGGAAAATGGAGAAAAAAGAAAAGAATTTATCAACAAAAAAAGAATTAGGCAAGGATGCTCTTTGTCCCCCATGGATTGGTTGATGGTGTTATGCTCAGCGATTATATATGGAGGCTAACAACAATAACTATTTAATCAAATAATTTTATGATCCAGGCTCTGCACTAAGGGATTCACACGTAGGATCTCATGTATGTCTTGTGTATATTAAAACATTATTTCTGGGGACACCTGGGTGGCTCAGTTGTTAACCATCTATCTTCGGCTCAGGTCATGATCCCAGGGTCCTGGGATCAAGCCCCATGTCAGGCTCCCTGCTCCGTTAAGAAGCCTGTTTCTCCCTCTCCCCCTCCCCCTGCTTGTGTTCTCTCTGTCAAATAAATATATTAAATAAATAAACCACATTATTTCTGGGGTGCCTGGGTGGCTCAATCACTTAAGTGTCTGACTTAGACTCCCCCTGCTTAAGCTACCCCCCAAATAAATAAATCTTAAAATACCCAAATCTTAAAATAATAATACCCAAATCTTTAAAAAATACCCAAATGAAATCTTAAATAAAAATTTCCAATTTTTGGGGTGCCTGGGTGGCTCAGTGGGTTAAGCCGCTGCCTTCGGCTCAGGTCATGGTCTCAGGGTCCTGGGATCGAGTCCTGCATCGGGCTCTCTGCTCGGCAGGGAGCCTGCTTCCCTTCCTCTCTCTCTGCCTGCCTCTCTGCCTACTGTGATCTCTCTCTGTCAAATAAATAAATAAAATCTTTTTTTTTTTTTTTTTAGTTTAGGAATAAATAAAATCTTAAAAAAAAAAAAAAACTTTCCAATTTTTACCACATAGTGACCTCTATTTTAAAGGTGAGGGAACTAAAGATCAGAGCATTCAGTTAAATGCCAAAGTCAGATTTTTCAAAAAGAGTTATTTATTTATTGGTGGGGATGGACAAAGGGAGAGGGAGAGAGAATCTCAAGCAGACTCTCCACTGAGCACGGAATCCCATGCAGGGGTCGATCTCAAGACCCTGAGATCAGGACACCTGAGCCAAAACCAGAGTTGGATATTAACTGACTAAGCTACCCAAGCGCCCCCAAAGTCAGATTTTGAAGCCTTTTATGTGTAATCATGATCCTTCCCAGTACATGACTCAATGAATGAGCTAAGACACTAGGTTTTAACAATTAATTCTATGTTCCACCTTACAAAGAAAATTCACCATATATGCCAAGGGTCAAACAGTGGCATTCAATTGTTAGTTAATAACAAAGGCTTCCATTTTTAAAGCACTTATTATATAATAGGCACTGTGGTATGTTATTTGCATTTTTTTTTTTCTTTTCTCACAATAGTCCTGTAAGGTAATACATCCTTCATTTTATAAATGAAGAAACTGGGGCTTAGCCAGGTCAAGTAACTTGCCCAAAGTTACCCACTCAGCTAATAAGCATCATGTAGCTTAAACAATTAACTCATAGACATTTTTGTTTCATCACACCTTTACTTTCCCCTCCCAAATTACTGTGAGTAAATTCCAGACATTATATATTCCAACACATAAATATTTAAGCATATTATCTCTAAAAGATAAAGGCTATTGATAAATAAAAATCACAAAACCCTATCCCACAGTAAAAAAATTAGATCCTCAATATCATTAAGTATCTACTCCGTATTTAAGTTTCCCTGATTATAAAGCCCTCCACCTCATTTATTTGATTCAGGACTGATAACAGCCCACATTGCAATCATCTCATGCTTCTCTGAAGTCTCTCTCTCTCTCTTTTTTTTAAGATTTTATTTATTTGACAGATCACAAGTAGACAGAGAGGCAGGCAGAGAGAGAGAGGAGGAAGCAGGCTGCCCGCTGAGCAGAGAACCTGATGCGGGGCTCAATCCCAGGACCCTGGGATCATGACCTGAGCTGAAGGCAGAGGCTTTAACCCACTGAGCCACCCAGATGCCCCTCTGAAGTCTCTTTTTTATAATCAATGTTAAGCTCCCTCTTGTGCTCTTTCTTTCCCTTTTTTTTTTTTTTAAAGATTTTATTCATTTGACAGAGACACAGCGAGAGAGGGAACACAAGCAGGGGGAATGGGAGAGAAGAAGCAGGGTTCCTGCCGAGCAGGGAGCCCGAAGCCGGGCCCAAATCCAGGACCCTGGGATCCTGACCCGAGCTGAAGGCAGACCTCCAACGACTGAGCCGCCCACGTGACCCTGTCTCCCTTTTTAAACTTTGCAATTTATTTATGGAAAATTGGATCACTCATTCTGGAGAACTTCCCAGTTTAGATTTTGCTGGTTATATACCTGTGATATCATTTAACGTGTTCCTCTGTCTACTATATTTTCTACAAACTGAGAGTTAGATCTAAAGGCTTGAGTAGATTCAGGTTCAAGTTTTTTTAGGAAGACTACCCGAATGAGCAGCTGGTGATATATAGAAGTACTGAACCACTATATTGTAAGCTGAAACTAATACTATACTGTATGTTAACTAACTGAAATTTAAACTTAAAAAAAAGACTACCTGATAAATAGCCTTGTGTTCATTTATTAAGAGAAACATAGAAAAAGAAAAAAGAGAAACACAGTTGGTAGAGCATAAGACTCTTAATCTTGGGGTTATAAGTTTGAGCCCCACACTGGTTATAGAGATTACTTAAAAATAAAATCTTTTGGGGTGCCTGAGTGGCTCAGAGGGTTAAGCCTCTGCCTTCAGCTCAGGTCATGATCTCAGGGTCCTGGGATCAAGCCCCATGTAGGGCTCTCTGCTCAGCAGGGAGCCTGCTTTCCCCTCCACCCTGCCTGCCTCTCTGCCTACTTGTGATCTCTCTCTGTCAAATAAATAAAAATAAAATCTTTAAAATTAAATAAATAAAATCTTTTTTTTTTTTAAAGATTTATTTATTTATTTGACAGAGAGAAATAACAAGTAGATGGAGAGGCAAGCAGAGAGACAGAGAGGGAAGCAGGCTCCCTGCTGAGCAGAGAGCCCGATGCGGGCCTCGATCCCAGGACCCTGAGATCATGACCAGAGCCGAAGGCAGCGGCTTAACCCACTGAGCCACCCAGGCGCCCAAATAAAATCTTTTAAAATTTTATTTTATTTAATTACTTGACAGAGAGAGAGAGAGAGCACAAGGCAGCAGAGTAGCCTGACATGGGGCTCGATCCCAGGACCCTGGGATCATGACCTGAGCCAAAGGCAGTTGCTTAACCAACTGAGCTATCAGGCGCCCCAAATAAAATCTTTTTAAAAAAGATAGAAACATATGGGCGCCTGGGTGGCTCAGTGGGTTAAGCCGCTGCCTTCGGCTCAGGTCATGATCTCAGGGTCCTGGGATCGAGTCCCGCATCGG